>NC_139005.1:25805521-26460993 GCF_964374135.1 Grampus griseus | reverse complement strand
CGGGGCACGAACCAATGTCCCCTGCATCGGCAGGCGGACTCTCAACCACTGCACCACCAGGGAAGCCCCTGCCCCACATCTTGCTTAAGAATTCTTCATGTACGAATTAACAGAAAAGTCATTTATTTTAGCAAAAAGTCTTTATTTAAAATGAAGAAACTTATTTTGAAACTGAATCAAATTAGTGCCTCATTTCTAGTCAACCATGAACAGCTCCTGGTCTTCCCTGGTGGTGCAGTGGTTACGCATCCGCCTGCCAATGCAGGGGACACAGGTTCAAGCCCTGGTCCAGGAAGATCCCACATGCCGCAGAGCAACTGGGCACGTGCGCCACAACTACTGAGCCTGAGCTCTAGAGCCTCTCTAGTTTAGCCCGCATGGCTAGCGCCCACGCTCGCAACAAGAGAAGCTACCGCAGTGAGAAGCCCGTACACCACAACGAAGAGCAGCCCCTGCTCAACGCAACTAGAGAAAGCCCGTGCGCAGCAACAAAGGTCCAACGCAGCCCAAAATAAATAAATAAAAAATAAATAAATTTATAACAAAACAAAACAATGAACAGTTCCTGCTAATCAGTACCAAGCAATGATTTGGGGAAGGCAGTTAATTAACTTTTAAATATGTTAAAACATGCAAAAGGATGAAACTCTAAATATGGGGGTTAATTTGTAGGCAGATTCCTAAAGAAGGTCCATATTTATCTTTCTACTTCATATTTATTGTTTCTAACACTGTTTCTAGGCTTAAATATATTTTTGTAAGACAAAAGCAACTGGGAACTTAAAACACTTATGTAACCTCTCATGTCTCAGGAAAATTATCTGTAAAAGTCACAGGTTGTTGAGAGGATTAAATGAGGAATAATGTCCTGTTTTGTCAGGTCCTCTTTTTAGCTCCAACCATGAAAGAAATGTTGATGGATATTTAAAACATTTCAACATGTTTATGTGACAATGTCCACTGTACTCATTCTGAAAGCAAATTTTTTACAGTTTGTTCCTCATACATTATTTTGCAACTTCCTATAACCAACATCATAAATTTCATTTCCACACTGGATAATGTAGAAATAAAAGGGCACTAAATACATTTTTTTTTTTTTGCGGTATGCGGGCCTCTCACTGTTGTGGCCTCTCCCGTTGCAGAGCACAGGCTCCGGATGCGCAGGCTCAGCAGCCATGGCTCACGGGCCTAACCGCTCCGTGGCACGTGGGATCTTCCTGGACCGGGGCACGAACCCACATCCCCTGCATAGGCAGGCGGACTCTCAACCACTGTGCCACCAGGGAAGCCCAATACATTTTTATCATACATATCTGAGCACCACATTTCACATTTACATTTCTAGAAGGGAACATAATGCTTCATCATTAATTGTCCACTGTATTCTAAGTATGGCAATCACAGCCTCATTGTAGTACACAGAATTTAAAGATCTGAAAATACTCTTAAAGGTTCTCATCATCATCCCAGCTTGATTAAGGCAACAGCTTGCTAACTGTTCATGTTAGTATTTCTTTCTCTCTTCTATAAGGCCTTCTCAGGAGGGGATTTGGCCATGTCTGAATGGTACTGCAGGAGTTGTAAAGCGCCACCAAAATGGACAGGACTAGCCAATAAATACCCTTTTTCTTCTACTTAGAGGTGAAGGTGATAATGCTTACAAAGAAGATGCCATATACGTAAAGGAATTAAGTAGCTAGTCCTGTTCCCTCGGTGAACCTGGCTCCTGTGGCAAAAGCCACCATCACCTTCTCTGGGTTTTGCTGGTGCTAAAAGAGGGAGTTATAACAACTGTAGCACCAAGTAGACTGACTTTCCCTTTTAGTGAAAGAAACTCCTTTTATTCCATGCCCGCTGCTCAGAAGTAGTTATTGACAAAGCAGTCTCTGGCTGGCAAGCTCTAGAAGTGCTAGGCTGTGCCGAAACCTAGAAGAAAGTCTCAACTTTATTAAAAATGTAGGGAGGTTCCTGTTTCTTGATCTCCAGGGTTCCTCGACTAGTTATTTTAAGTCTCTTTAAAATATATTATTTGATTGAAATAATTCAATTTCATGTCTCACAAGTGACAGTTCATTAAAGTTTGTTTTAGAAGGTAAAAATACATTGTTGGAGAAAATTTCCAGTGCCCGGCCTGTATTCAAAGTTTAAATAAGTCAAGAGAAAGAAATATATATAACTGTCAAAAGGTATAAGGAAATAAGGACTAGAACTCCAAAGAGGCAACAATAAAACCTCCTATCACTCTATGGGATAATTCAGTGATTTTTTTTTTTTAACTTTCAGATGTCAGGTGTGGTTATTTACTTACTCAACAGAGTACCCTACATAACATAAAAAGCATGATGTGGAGGCAAGTAAATATACAAACACATGATGATCATTTGAAAGCTGAAATCAAATTCTAAATATAACTTGGTTTTTCAGATTTACACGTGTAATATCCCCAGAATAGGAAATAGAAAACTATTTTCCTTCTAGAGAGAAAGGAGAAAAAGTAAAAGGTACTTCTGAAGTTTCTACATATAAGAAAAAAAAGATGCTCCATGGGAATAAATGTGTGCTGGGGAGAGGAGAGATTCTGTGACAAGTACAGTACTAGAGGGGAAGGACTGAAGGAATGAACACTACAAGAACTGCTTCTAAGATGGTCTTCAAAAGATGAATAAGGCTTTCCTAAAGTTTCTGCTGTATGACTCCATTCTCCTGGAAGGCAATGACACGATATGTTTGATAGCTTATAATAACTGGAACAAGATGGGTACTTTTCTCTAAGTCACTACTGTTGTATTCCCCCAAGGCTCTTTGCCATCCGTCCTCCAAATAGCTGTTTAATTTGGCTCTGAATTAAGGTATTCAATCCAAAACTATTTCCAGAATAATTCTCAAATGTGAAAATTAAACCAAGGCCATTGGTTAGACACAGAGCTGAAAGTTTAACTACAGAAACTGTGACACTGATGTTGAAGAGGGGAAAGGAAAATTACCTAAGCACCTACAGGTAAAGACAAAGGGAAGACACTGACTCCCAGGCATTTTGCCCAGAACAGTATATTAAGCATGTCTTTTTAATCTGGATTTTTGATGCTTTGACATCTTGGGGCCTTGCTGACATTGGAGGACTGCCCCCTCTCACGACTACTCAATTCTTTGAAGACAGTGAGTGACTCACCTGCAAGCATGACTTCCATATGGAAACCAACAGATCCAGAACTCACACCCCAAGCACCTCCTCTATTGAGCGCTTACACTCCGAACCAGTATTCCCCTTCCGTAAGAACCCTAAGGCTAGGTACCAGTCAACAGTCCCTGTGTGCTAGAGCCTGATGAAATTATTTAAACCAGCAAACTCTAAGCTGGTTTTCTCTGCCTTGCCTATTCCTTCTCGCAGAAACCACAGTACAGGCTCTTGCCCACATTTGCTGCTAGCTTTCTCTGCCTTCTGACCAACTCTGGTGCTTTCTCATGTAGCTCCTTCCATGGTGTGGCATGCCCCCTCCTTTTGGAATCTGCGAGTATAACTATCTTTTCAACGGCAATCATCTCCTGATGTGTTGGCCTCACCATATTTGAATAACAAAACCTACATTTCAAAATAAACAGCCCTCTGGACCCTAACATGACATCACATGTCCCTGATTTACATTTAGGTCTCTGTAAAGCTTCTGAAAGGTGAAGTTCTTCTTTTGAGCTCCAATGAAGATTTTTTTATAGTTAATTTGTAAAATATCTATAAATTTTTAAAGTTATTGAGATATAATTCATATACCCTTTTAAAATGTATAATTCATGGTTTTTATATAGTTGTAAATTGTGCAGCCATCACGACTATCTAATTTTAGAACATTTCCTGACTCTAAATGGAAATCCTGTATCCATTTCCTCCTCCGCACCAGCCCTAGGCTACCACTACTTACTTCTTGCCTCTATGCATTTGCCTATTCTAGACATTTCATATAAATGGAATCATATCACACAGTGTGGTTTTTTGTGAATGGCTTCTTTCACTTTACACAATGTTTTCAAAGTTCATCCACGTAGCATGTATCAGTGTTTTATTCCTTTTTACTGCCGTATAATATTCCAGTGCATGGTTATACCACATTTTGTTTATCCATTCATCAATTGATGGACATTTAGTTTGTTTCCACTTTTTGGCTATAATGAATACTTTTGCTATGAACATTCATGTATAAATTTTGTGTGGACATGTTTTCAATTTTCTTGAGTTATACAAACTTGAAGTAGAAACGCTTTCAAGAGAGATACTGAATATCCTTCTGCATGACAATTAGTTCCTGTAAACCTTCCTTTCAAAGGAAGCTGTAACCAGACAACAGAAACCTCTAAGCCCCCAACAACTCATACTAAGGCTAGTGAGATGACTGCCTTGCAGCAGAAAAGTCAGATGTGAATAACATCCTGAGAATGTGTCATGTGCCAGTTACTGGGCAGCCTCTTTACCAATGTGTCTGTTTCTTTGCCTATAATAACAATCATAGTAATAGCTAACATTTACTGAGCTATTACTCAATGTTAGCTCATTGTTAGCTATTATGATTATTATCATATCATTAGATATAGAAAGGAACTGGAATTAACAGAGACTAAAATATAATGGCCTGGATGCCCCAGGGAGAGCTCCTATATTTTCAATAAGTTCTAGACTAACTGTCATTTCCCAGAAGTTAAGGAAGGGATGGAGATTGATTGCAGTGAAAAGGAACTATGTAGCAAACTCATGTACTTTTACATAGATATTTGAGGCACGAGTTTTACAACTTTGTCTATATATTTCTTCAACTAGAAGAATTAAAAATAGTCGTCCCCACATATACACTGATGGCTACTATCATCATGGAAATGTTAAATCATCTTCACTACGAGTTACTGAAGTAAATTATACACGGTAAGTACACAGAAAAATTATAGAAAAATACTTGTCCTTGAAAGAACAAGTTTCAGTTACTAAGGACATTCCCTGATGTGGAATCCTGACAGTACTGACTAAACCAGATATAATTGTTAGATATAATTGTTCTGGTGAGAGCAAGCAAGCATCCTACTTTTCCAAGATGCATATAACAATGTTTATGGGTTATTCTCATGTGACTTGCTCATACTACAAAACTCACTAAGAAAAGGTAGCGTTCTTGTGCCGATGTGTTCCGAGCAGCTAGTTTGAGGATCTGTCCTTCTTTTATTAGTTCATTTGAAGGATTTACAATGTCTTCTTCTTCTCCCAACATTTCATAAATCTCTAAGAGTTTCTTTAGGTTCTCCTAGGAAATTAAAACAAAACACAGCAAGATCATATAAAAGGAGGTTTCACCTTAGTTCCTTTAATCAATGACCTTAGCTAAAATATACATAATTCAGAAGGGATTGGAACTAAGCATAAATTTTGGTATAAAGTATGTCAGTTATGACCAAATTAAAACCTGGGAGAAGAGGGATAACACTAAACATTTTATAAACAATGTTTTTTGTTCACTTGTATCAACTCATTTGGGTCCAAACCTGTAGATAATATCAGACTATATTATTGGCAATTATCTAACTAGAATATTCCCATTTCCTCTGGAAACCACTTACCATTTTTCTTATTGCACTATTAGAATGACTTGCTGCTGTAGATATAATTTCAAGTGATTCTAAATGGAAAAAAAGAAAAGTAAATACATTTTGTCCTTACTATGTTACTAGATAGCTGAATAATATACAGTACAATAAGAAGAAATCTGAGGCCGAAGATACACGATAAAAGCAGGGGGCAATTTGCATTTATAAGCTGGATACTTTCAAAAGTTCATTTGTAAGCAGATTATTTAGAACTTGAAGGGTATCTCCTCATTAAAAGTCATATACAGTGAGTAGGCTCTCAGGTACCTTTAATCGATAAGGGACCTTCAAAATAACAAACACCCTGACACTAGCTTGGTACAAGGAACTTTGTCAGGGGCTTTCATATATATTAGGTCAATTCATTCTTATGCAACCTTGAATGGAAAGTATATTAGCTTCATTTGGCAGATGAAAGAAGTGGAGAGTGATGTGACTTGGCTAAGGTCACAAATTATGATACTGAAGGGCTACATTAGAACCAAAGTCTTCTGACTCAAATTTCTACAACATTTCAGCAGTAGTAAGTATTTCACTAGTTTTATGAGCAAATTAACCACCAAGCACAATCATTTTTCCCTGCGAAAACACACTCACATTTCTAGTCTAGGTGAAAGGGAATTTTCTGATGCCAATGTTGATGGAGGGTTTTGTTGCTAGGGCAGGTGGTAGCGAGAGATGGGAATGGGAACTCTGATATGGGCAAGGTAGGAGCTTCGGGACTACTGGTGAAGAGATGTGGAAGCTAAGGCTTCCTGCTGGATTAACCTGAGGGAATGTTCTCAATCCTACAACACGTCCTGCTCTCTTCCTTTCTTTCCTATCTTATGAATACTGGTTGGGTTAATTCTGTTACCACAACAACCTCATTATTCTGAACCAACTTTTCTGTCTTCTTCGTTCTACTGCTGAACAAAATGCACTTGTGTTGCTTTCCCCTCTACTTTTAGGTCTCTAAAAGTACTTCTGTGATTTCCTTACAATTTTAGTGTAAGTAGTAATGGGAAACCAAAAAGAGTAATAGAATACCCTATTACGTTGCTGACTCTCTGATTTCTGACATAGCTACCTTAGCAGGAGTCAAAGTCTTTTGAGTATAGAAGAAGCAGAATTGTTATTTACATTTTAGAGAACTATCCTGATTTTGACAATTCTTTGCATTCCACATAGGATCCAAGGTAGAGGGAGACAAATTAAGATGGGCTGGGGCCACCACCCAAGAGACTAGTTTGAGTAGTAGCAATGGTGATCCAACCTCCAATCCTACCACTACTAAAACCAAGCACTCAGGCCAGGTGAGTGGAAAGTGGAGATGAAGTGGAAAGTGGAAGAAGACAAGTTAGGATAATTCTGAACTTTAGAGGAAGAAAGGGGAGATGAGAAGTTCCTGTGGTCACCAACTCACTTGGATGGTGGGAGAAACATCACAGATAGCCTATGTTCAGAAAAAGACCCAGTCTCTAAGACCAAACATTGTGTTTTGTGTTCATCTCTCAACAAGGTTCACTTATAACAGCAGACAAAAAATTATTAGAGAAAGTAGCAATGCTTTAAGATTGTACACCAGTATTGTTTGTACATGTTGATTACTAATCTAAGTTAAATCTTCTCTTCACAGTTAACTGATTTTTTTTTAAAGTACACAAGAAAACAAAATTCTTATTGAAACTCTTAAGCCCTAAAAAGTCTTCCATTATGATCTAATGTAGCACAGGAGTAGAGCAGGAATAAAGTTTCCTCAGGGAAGATGTTAACTGACACTAAACAGCACCATTGCCTCTTCTGTCTTAGAGTAGAGAAAGGTAGAGAGATATCACTTTGCTTAGGCTATTTTTACATAGTAAATATCATCTTAGTTTTCTTGGTATGTATCAACCTACCTAATTAACCAGCAGCACTAGTAATTCTGAATGGTTGTATTCTTCCTGTGAGAAGGTAATTGTGTATTGCTATTCCAGATGTCTCTAAGACTACAGTTTTATATTTCAGAGTTAATGATTAACGTGAAACCAGCATGAGAAATGTGATTTGCATTGCTCCAAGCCTATGATTTGGGCTCAAAAGTGTTTGCCTAATTGAGGTACTGATGACAATTTCCAGTGAGGTTATTTTCTGGCACCAATATTTTACTAAAGTGGCTATGAGACCTATCTCACTTTGAAATCACAAGCCTACTTGGCCACTAAATTATCCCAAAATGGAAAGCAGGGGTGGGGCCGGGGTGGGGGGAGTATTTACTTTTAGCATCATTCCAGTCCGGAGAACCAGGGGGCAATTTCCTTAGGTAGTCCTTAAGGAGCATCTCATACCGGGGAATCCGCTGAACAGGTTCTAGCATGTGATGCTGCAAAGTCAAGCTCCCACAGATCTTCTGTTTCTGTAATGAGAAAGGTTTTTAAAAAAAGATTTAAAAATTAGGTTAGCCAGTCTAAAAAAGTTCAACGTAACATAGAATTTTCATTAAGGGCAGCATTTCACTACGAAGTGTGGTCTGTGCATCACCTGCATTAGATATACCTGGGATGCTATTAAAAATGGAAATTCTGAACCCCATCGCAATCTATGAAACCACAATTTTGAGGCATATGCATAAAAACGCCTCCAATTCTTCCATTAAAGTTTGAGGACCACCAATCTAATGTTAAGAACAGAAAGAAAAATCAAGCAGAATTTAAGCAAGAAATTTCCAGATTGATGGCATCCACTTCGATTAGTCACTACAAGGGTTTGTCAGGTCACATTATTAAATCATACTCCAGAGATTTTCAAAAGAAGCATCTATTTAATGAGGTTCACTAAGTAACACTGCATTAAATGACTCTGGACTCAGCAGAAACTATTTCATAATAAGGCTACCATAAATGTCATTTCCTTTTAACTTAAAAGACTCCACATGTAGAAAAGTGACAAGATGAGAAAATTTTAATTTTTCATTAGGTCATGACATTCTTTTCCATTAGAAACCAAACTCTAAACAGATCTCCTTTGCTTAGGGCAAAACTGAGTCTATAGAACATGCTTTCAGTAAGCTGTCAACATGGAAGGAGAGAAAAAAAGATTACTTGAAAAATAAGGTGTGTTCCTGTTCATATTAAACAAAGAAGAAACCCTCTTACTATATTTATTGATGACCATGATCAGGGCACTCCAGGGTAAAAAATGTTGTATTAAGACATGATGTTTGCATTCAAAGCAAACAAGAAACTAAAAGCTTCATAGAGAATGGAATATTTACACATAAACTCAGGTGAGGTCAGGCTTTGGGCAGGGAAATGAGGAATACCAGGGGGTAAGTGCAGGAAGAGGGACCTTGGAGAACAGGCCCAAGACAGTGGGGCATGAAGCATGTTTAGTGAAAGGGGGCAGTTGAGTTCTGCTCGGAAATAAGATATTTATAGGGAAATAGGGGATAAGGAAGAAAATGTAATCTGGGGCAATAATGTCAAGCTGGGTTTAGATTTACTTCATCTAATGCAGGTTTTCATGCAGGGGAGTGATATCATTAGATATGACAGCTATTAAGATTAACCTACAGCAATGTGGCTTTAGGCAGATGTCGGGAAACTAGTTTGGAAGTTATTGTAGACCAGGAGAAAAGTAAAAAGAGCCTGAAATTAGCATGGAAGCTGAGGGTTAATGGCTTTCCTTAATAAAGTGTAAGATATTAATATTATAAGTTTAGTTATTGCATTTGATTTTCTCCAGCAAGCCTATGGTATATATACACACACATGCATATATATGTGTGTGTGTATATATATATATATATATATATATATATATCTCCAGGAAAATATTACTGATCCCCAAATTTTTACATGAAGAAACTGGCTCAGAAAAGTTAGGGGAGTTTTCTAAGGTCAAGTGGCTCTAAGTGGCAGACTAGAATCCTAAACTAGATTAGTTGATTCTCAATCTACCATTCCTTTCACAACTCCATCCTTTCTTCATAACATGGAGAAGACAGACGTTGCTGAGATAGTTTTAAAATTTTATGAAACAACGATAATGACCACCATCGTGTAGTGAGCACTTACTATGCAAAAAGCTCCATGCTAAGTCCCTTGAAAATATTATCTAACAGGCAAATGAACACATACAGAGAATGAGGAAAAGTGACAAATCAAAGATAAAGCCAAGTGGTCAAATTCTGGTGAATAAAAGAATATTGGTGCTATGTGATAAATCCAATCACATAACCACAAGCTACTCTATGCAAGGCACAAAAGGTCAAGTGGAAAAATGATTGTAAGCTAAAGACAGGAATGGAAGATGTTGACTTTGTATTGACAACAAGATGTTCATACAGAATTGTGTAGCCAGCACTCAGCATTTTGTAACTGGAGTTCAGGGGTAGAGGAATACACTAGAAATAATGACCCTATAAGCATCTGTATGACATGATGGTTAAAGGCTTGGGAAACTATGACGATATTGAGAGTGTGGAGAGAAAGAAGACTATGAAGGGCAAAAACCTTGTATTCTGCCCACATTTCAATATTAACAAAAGGGGTTAGTGAAAGAACCAAAGAAGGAGCCAGTGTTCAGAAGGGTAGATGAGTGCTTAATCATGAGAGAAAAGAGACGTTCAGTAAAAGGAGTGAAGGGGAAGAGCAGGACTTTTGGCTATGGCTGAGTGAGGAGACTGGCAAAATCCTCCCTTTAAAAAGCTACTTCATAATGAGAACCTACTATAGCACTGGGAACTGTACTCAATGCTCTTTGGTGACCTAAACGGGAAGGAAATCCAAAAAAGACGGGATATATTTATACCTATAGCTGATTCACTTTGCTGCACAGTAGAAACTAACACAATGGTATAAAGCAACTATATTCCAATAAAAATTAAAAAAAAATAAAAAGCACCTTTAAAGCTGGATAAAATTGATTTTAACAACAACAGCAATCATTTCAGCACTTTGGAAATTGACCAAAGGCACAAAACAATCTGAAAAGTGTTTCTTTTAAAAACTGCTGAACTTTGGGTAAGAACAGCAAGAAGCTGTGGTATTCTGGCCTGGGGCTGCCCCTCTTCCTCTCCCAGCTCAGTCAATGTGAAGATTCTGCAAGGGTGGGGCAGGCTGTGAGGACTGGCAGTTTCTCTGCTGAAGTTGAAGAGGGCTCATCTGATTTACAGCGGTGAACCATATGCCCAGCAACACTGTCAGTGGAAGTGATGGTCTCTGAGGTGGGCAAGTGGGGAAGACCAATGACTTTAATAGCCTGAAGCTGTGTTGTGGTCAGACAATCATTTCCTTGGCTGAGGCTGTGTGAATAACCAGCAGAGACAGAAGAGAGCCCAAGCCAGCAACCTCCTGGCCACTCTGAGGTTGTGGAGATGCAGACAGAAGATACAGATAGGAGATGGGAAAGGGCCACAAGGACTTTGGAAATGGCCCGATCTTTAAATAAGTGCGTGCCCCTCCACACACAATTATAGGGCCATCAGCAGAGGAGAGAAGCTAACTGGATCTAGGTAGTTAAGCACCTGTGTTTAACAACTGTTTGATCTTTAACCTACACAGATAGAGGGGCAACCCCTATAAAGCCAAGATCACATACAAACACAAGAACATTCAACAAAAAACTGAATAGAGACATTAGTGGCTGCATACCAGAGGAGAGATAAAGTTCATAGATTTAGTCTAAGCAAGTTAATAAACAAACAAAAAAAACAAAAGTAACCGCAGCCACTCTCAGTAGGGAAAATACAAATCTAGAGTTCCCACAAAATAGGTTATCTAAAATGTCCAGGGCTTCCCTGGTGGTGCAGTGGTTAAGAATCTGCCTGCCAATGCAGGGGACACGGGTTTGAGCCCCGGTCCGGGAAGATCCCACATGCCGTGGAGCAACTAAGCCCACGTAACACAACTACTGAAGCCCGCGTGCCTAGAGCCCGTGCTCTGCAACAAGAGAAGGCAGCACAATGAGAAGCCCACGCACCTCAACGAAGAGTAGCTCCCGCTCGCCACAACTAGAGAAAGCCCATGCGCAGCAGCAGACTCAACGCAGCCAAAAATTAAAAAATAAATAAACAAACAAACAAATAAATAATAATGTCCAACATTCAGCAAAAACAAAAAGAGATATTCAAATAAACAGTGAAGTATTAACCTACACTGAAGAAAAAAGGCAGTCAAATAAAATTGTCTCTGAGTGAACTTAGATATTGGATATAGCAAAGATTTCAACATAGCTATTATATGTATGTTCAAAGAAATAAAGGTAATCATATTTGAAGAACATGAAAAGTATAACAACAATACATGCATACATAGCAATTTTCAAGGAGGAATCAGACAGTATAAAAAAGAACCAAATGAAAATTCTGGAGTTGAAAAGTACAATAACTGAAATGAAAAATTCACCCCAGAGACTCAACAGAAGAAATAAGATGGCAGAAGAATCAATGAACTTGAAGGAATATTAATTGAAATTATACAGTGTAAAGAACAAAGAGAAAAAAGGAAGAAAATTGAACAGGTCTCAGAAACTCGCATAATGGGACTTCCTTGGTGGAGCAGTGGTTAAGAATCCGCCTGCCAATGCAGGGGACACGGGTTCAAGCCCTGGTCCGGGAAGACCCCACATGCCGTGGAGCAACTAAGCCCGTGTGCCACAACTACTGAGCCCACACATTGAAGCCTGCTACTGAAGCCTGCGTGCCTAGAGTCCATGTTCCGCAACAAGAGAAGCCACCACAATGAGAAGCCGGCACACCTCAACGAAGAGTAGCCCCTGCTCGCCACAACTGGAGAAAGCCTGTGCACAGCAACGAAGACCCAGCGCAGCCAAAAATTAATTAATTAATTAATTAATTAAAAAAAGAAACGTGGGTAATGAAAATATGAAATTCAAAGAAACAATGGCTGAAAACTTCTCAGACTGATTTAAAAAAATCTACACAACCAAGAAGCTCAAGCTACTCCAAGCAGAATAAATACAAAAAAGATCCACATCATTTTCAAACTGCTAAAAGCCAAAAACAAAGAGAAAACTTTGAAAGCAGAAAGAGAAAAGTGATTCATTACATATAGGAGACTGTCAATACAATTAAGGGCTAACTTCTCATCTGACACAAGGGAGGACAGAAAACAGTGAAATGACATTCAAATTGTTGAAAGAAAAAAGCTATCAGCCAAGAATTCTGTGTCTAGCAATGCTATCATTCAATAGTGAAGAAAAAAATATTTTCCAAATAAACAAAGCCCAAGAAAATTCATTGCTATTCACTCTGCCTCACAAGAAACACATCATTTTCATGCTGAAAGGAACTTATTCCAGAAATGGTAAATATATGGGTTAAAAACATATTTGTAGGGCTTCCCTGGTGGTGCAGTGGTTGAGAGTCCGCCTGCCGATGCAGGGGACACGGGTTCATGCCCCGGTCTGGGAAGATCCCACATGCTGCGGAGCGGCTGGGCCCGTGAGCCATGGCCGCTGAGCCTGCGCGTCCGGGGGAGGCCACAACAGTGAGAGGCCCGCGCATAGCAAACCCCCCCCCCAAAAAAAAATATTTGTAGACATTTTTCTTTTTTCAAATTGAAGAATAGTTGATTTACAATGTTGTGTTCGTTTCTGGTGTACAGCAAAGTGATTCAGTTACACATATATATTCTCTGTCCATATTCTTTTCTATTGTGGTTTATCACAGGATATTGAATATATTTCCTGGTGCTATACAGTAGGACCTTGTTGCTTATCTATTTTACATATACTAGTTTGTATCTGCTAATCCCAAACTCCTAATTTATCCCTCCCACACCCCTCTTTCCTCTTTGGTAACCATAAGCTTGTTTTCTATGTCTTTGAGTCTGTTTCTGTTTCATAAATAAGTTCATTTGAGTCATATTTTAGATTCCACATATAAGTGATGTCATATGGTATTTGTCTTTCTCTTTCTGACTTACTTCACTTAGTATGATAATCTCTAGGTCCATCCATGTTGCTACAAATGACATTATTTCATTCACTTTTATGGCTGAGTAGTATTCCACTGTGTATATATACTACATCCTCTTTATCCATTCAACTGTCGATGGAGATTTAAGTTGCTTCCGTGTCTTGGCTATTGTAAATAGTGCTGCTATGAACATTGGGGTGCATGTATCTTTTCGAATTAGAGTTTTCTCTGGATATATGTCCAGGAGTGGGATTGCTGGATCATATGGTTACTCTAAGTTTTTAAAGGAACCTCCATACTATTCTCCATAGTGGCTGCACCAATTTACATTCCCACCAACAGTGTTGGAGGGTTCCCTTTTTTCCACATCCTCTCCAGCATTTATTTGTAGACTTTTAAATGATGGCCATTCTGACTGGTGTGAGATGATACCTCACTGTAATTTTGACGTGCATTTCTCTAATAATTAGTGATGTTGATCATCTTTTTATGTGCCTTTTGGCCACCTGTATGTCTTCTTTGGAGAAATGTCTATTTAGGTCATCTGCCCATTTCTTGACTGGGTTGTTTGCTTTTTTGTTATGAGTTGTATGAGCCATTTGTATATTTTGGAAATTAAGCCCTTGTTGGTTGTACCACTTGCAAATATTTTCTCCTAGTCCATAGGCTGTCTCTTCATTTTGCTTACAGTTTCCTTTGCTGTGCAAAAGCTTATAAGTTTGACTAGGTTCCATTTGTTTATTTTTGCTTTTATTTTTATTGCCTCAGGAGACTGACCTAGGAAAACATTGGTACGATTTCTGTCAGACAATGTTTTGCTATATTCTCTTCTAGGAGTTTTATGGTGTCATGTCTTATATTTAAGTCTTTAAGCCATTTTGAATTTATTTTTGTGTATGGTGGGAGGGTATGTTCTAACTTCATTGATTTACATGCAGCTGTTCAGGTTTCCCAACACCAATTGCTGAAGAGACTGTTTTTTCTCCATTGTATATTTTTGTCTCCTTTGTCGAAGATTAACTGACCATAGGTGTGTGGGTTTATTTCTGGGCTCTCTATTCTGTTCCACTGATCCACGTGTCTGTTTTTATACCAATATCACAGTGTTTTGATTACTGTGGCTTTACAGTACTGTCTGAAGTCTTGGAGGGTTATGCCCCCAGCTTTGTTCTTTTTCCTCAGGATTGCTTTGGCAATTCTGGGTCTTTTATGGTTCCATATAAATTTTAGGATTATTTGTGTTAGCTCTGTAAAAAATGTCATGGGTATTTTGATAGGGATTGTATTAAACCTGTAGATTACTTCCGGTAGTATGGCTGTTTTAACAATATTAATTCTTCCAATCCAAGAGCATGGGATAGTTTTCCATTTCTTTGAATCATCTTCAATTTCCTTTATCAATGTTTTATGATTCTCAGAATATAAGTCTTTTACCTCCTTTGTCAGGTTTTATTCCTAAGTATTTTTTTTTTTGGCTGCAATTTTAAAAGGAATTATTTTTTTACTTTCCCTTCTTGATATTTCATTGTTAGTGTAAAGAAATGCAACAGATTTATGTATGTTAATCTTGTATCCTGCTATGTTGCTGAATTCATTTATCAGTTTCTAGTAGTTTCTGTGTGGAGTCTTTAAGGGTTTTCTATATACAGCATCATGTCATCTGCATATAATGACAATTGTACCACTTCTCTTCCAATTTGGATCTTTTATTTCTTTTTTCTTGTCTGATTGCTGTGGCTAGGACTTCCAAATACTATGTTGAATAGAAGTGGTGAGAATGGGCATCATTGTCTTGCTCCAGATTTTAGTGGGAAGGCTTTCAAGCTATTCACCATTGAGTGTTATGCTGGCTGTGGGTATTTCATAAATAGTTTTTATTATGTTGAGATATGTTCCTTCAATACCCATTTTGGTAAGAGTTTTTATCATGAATGGATGTTGCATTTTATCAAATGCTTTTTCTGCATCTATTGAGATGATCATGTGGTTTTTGTCTTTTCTTTTGTTGATGTTGTCAGCATCACATTGATCTGCGTATAGATATTTTTTAATATTCTCTTAACTTCTTTAAAAGACATAAAATTGTACAAAACAGTAATCATATCACTATATTAATGAGTTTAAAAAACATATAAAAATATTTATGTAACACAGGGGCTTCCCTGGTGGCGTAGTGGTTGGGAGTCTGCCTGCTAATGCAGGGGACACTGGTTCGAGCCCTGGTGCAGGAAGATCCCACATGCCACGGAGCAGCTAGGCCCGTGAGCCACAACTACTGAGCCTGCGCATCTGGAGCCTGTGCTCCGCAACAAGAGAGGCCACAATAGTGAGAGGCCCGCGCACCACGATGAAGAGTGGCCCCCGCTTGCCACAACTAGAGAAAGCCCTCGCACAGAAACGAAGACCCAACACAGCAAAAATAAATTAATAAACTCCTACCCCCAACATCTTAAAAAAAAAAAAAAAAAGAATCCCCACCCAAATAACCTTATGTGATCTAAAGAATTCCTTTTCAATATTTAAACTTCAGCAAAGAAGAAATGATTAAAAGTTTTGACTAGAGAATCAAACAGAAATTACTATGATACTATTAAAATGTATTATCCAGGTTTGATGAAATTTTAAAAGTCAGGACACATATATAAAATGACCAAAAAAACACCCCAAAATGAAATAAAACAGAATACAGTTGATCCTTGAACATGGGTTTGAACTGCACAGGTCAACTTATATGCACATTTTTTTTTTCAGTAAACGCGTACTACAGTACTAATCCATGGTTGGTTGAATCCATGAGGCATAACCACAGATATGGAGGGCTGAGTAAAGTTATACTGGGATTTTCAAACACACAGGGGATCAGCACCCATAACCCTTACGTTGTTCAAGGATCAACTGTAATTATGTTTCTAAAATGTCAGGGTTTATATCAATCATTCTTTATATTCATTTATAGTCATTCCAACATCTCAACCTCTGAAAGCAAGCAAGAGAGACACAGAGCTGAATGGGAACTTACTTTGTAAATTAATGTGGACCCTGATAAAGCCAGACTTTCCTTGCCTCAAAAGCAAATGGAGAATTCACTGTTCAGTATATTGCACGTGCTCAATAAATATTTTAACTTTGCAGAGATGATTTCTGCATAATTCAGACCAGAATGGAATTTGGCCAGGTGTCTCAAATCTCTCAATCTAAATTTTAGATCTAGAAGAACTTATGATTTGTACAGAAAAAGTAATTATAGCCTTGAACAAAAGAGTCCTATTACCTGAATTTCTTCAATTATTGATTTGAACTGAGGAATACGCTCTGTCATGTTTTTAACCAATTCCATTGCGTTATCAAATCCCTTCACATATTCTCCATACATCTTAAGGAATGGGGCCAATTTCTGAAGGATGTCACCAATTCTAGGGGTAGTTTCCCTGTATAAAACATAGAAACAAGTTGTTAAGATTTCTTATAGAATGAGTGAATTAACAGGACTCCAAATGAAGTAATCACTTTCTACACGTACCCTGTGCTTTGTCAGATCCACTTTGCTGTGAGATTGAGAGAAAGCGAAAAAGCACCTTTTTACACGGAGTTTAGGAATAACACAGTAAAGAGAGATGCTTTACTCTTGGAAATCTTGAAGCTCCAGATTACCCTTAATATCTTGTTTCCACTAATCAAACTATAGCTTGGAAAGGAGAGATGAAACCTTTTTCAACTAAAGACAAAAATGTACCACACGGTCTTTCAGTGATCTTTAACATAAAAACTTTGCGTAAATGTTTGTTTACAGCTCTGTGTAGCATTATTATTTCAAGTTAACAGCTGAATAACACAGCTTCTAGTATGACTGCCTTAGATATATTATTTGCTATCTACGCCTCTTACCATTCTTGCATTCTTTTCTCCAGCTCTGGCAATAGGAATTTACTATGGAAGGCATTTATTGATGAAATATTAGAAAAGATTTTATTCACCATCTCTGCTGGAAATGAGCCTCGATTTGCTTCTTCCAGTAGTTTGCAATAAAATACCTGAATAAGAGAATTAATGCAAACATTACTTCAAAGTTATTGGTTAACCATCTAGCACTGTGCTAAGGCACATAGTGGGCTCTTAGTAACTTTTTGTTGAATAAATGGAAAAGTTCGTGATTCAAGAAATCAATCATTTTTGAAATGTAGGAGTGAGTATATGCTTTAAGAAGAACCAGGAATTAGAATTAGGAAGCTTTGACTCTAACCTAGGCTATGCCTCTATCTGTGGGATGTTAATCTTTTCTGTTCCAGAGAATTTCCAGTTGAGGGTAACAGGATTTACCCTTCCTATCCATAGGTAGAGTTAAAAGATGGAAAACTATACAGATGCATAATAACTGTGGTATTTTCCACTCCTCTTTATATTTTGAGTGACTTCTATGGCACATATTACATATTGCCCTTTATTATAATTTGTTGGCATGTATCTCATTTTCCCTATTAAAACTGTACACACCTTGGGGAGGTAGAACATTGTGATTTACTTCTCACAGTAGAAAAGGTGCTTAAAAAATACGTGGTCAATGCATGAACAAAAGAGTATTTCAGTTCTCACATGTTTTCCTGCTTTAGTAAATAATAATGCATGGTAACTTAAAACTCAGAAATGAGGATCAAAAGATCTTCTCTTGTACATAATAACAGGTATCTTAAAGACAGTAAAAAAAATTTTGCGGTCTTAGCTCTACTCTAGTAGGGCTACTATACCTCTTAATTGCCATTCTGTTAAATGTAGGCAGAAGGAGGTCTGTTCTTTCATAATGTCCAGATGGTTGTTTGTTTTCTAAATTCACCTCCATTGCATTTTCTTGAGAGGCAAAAAGAATACCAAATTATGTCCTTAGAGACTCCAATAGGATATTTTAGTAATTATGATTAAATTCTAGAAGGTCAGCAACAGTAGCTGACAAGATAATATGGATGGAAAAAAAAAGAAAGAAAAAAAAAAGTGCAACTTGGTAAGTGGAAAAAACACATTTCTACTATGGGAATACCTAAAAGTTTCAGGTCTGTAATCACCATGAGGAGAAACATTGTTTCAAAGGCACAAACCAACATGAATTGATTGACTTATGGCGAAATTCTTTGGAAAATGAGTATCTGAGTCACAAACACATTATCTCAGAGAACACAAGTCTTAATCCGGACCCTTAAGGCTCACCCTAACAGGCATGTAGTCTGCTCTAGGAACTGATAAAAAGGTGTGCCCAGGATGGCCTGCTCCCACGAAGTTCCATTTTTCCAACTGCAGTAGCGGGACATCTTCTTGCAACTAATTTACTCAAAGTTGGCAACTTTATCTTTTAATAAGAGGAGTCTGTATCAGCAGACAATCTACCAATTATCTTGATCTTTTATCACTGAAACAGGATTAAGAGGCCATCATGTTTAACAGTTATTCTTAATGATGCATTTTAAAACTTTCTTTGCAAATGTATATTTGAGATGATTCACAAGCATCTACCATGATGAAAGTACAAAATGTTTTTCACATATTCAACAAATATTTACACCTGGCACTGTTTTGAACGTTTTATGCAAGGCCGAACAAGCGAACTCTCAAAATTCCTTCTGGCCCTATGACTGCAGGAATTCAGATCATTTACAACAGCAAGTGAGACAAGAATCAGTGATGTATTCATGCCAGCATCAGAATCTCCTATTTACTAACACGGCCTTCAGGATCACAGTAAGTGGGCAAGAAACAGAGTAGTGTTTAGGATTGAAAGACACAGATAAATGCATTTTGTGACTCCTACAGAGAGTCCTTCAATCTGTTTTTTATGAATTATGAAAACTTTATACCTAATGAATTCACTGATAGAGCTGAAAATGTTAGAGATCTCCTTGAGGAAGTAGCTTTCACTTGCCAAAAATGGCTAGGTCCTTCTTGCAGTTTCTAAAACACTTAAATTACTAAGTTAAAATGATGTATAATGCCAAAAAATAAAATACTGAAAGGGAAAATATTACCTGATCTAAGAGGTCAAGTCGGCTGACGTAAGCTCTTTCTGTAAGCAAAAGTTCATTGGCTATTTTGTGAAGTTTTTGCTCATTAGTCTCCTGAAAACAGAACAGATATTCACATATCAGGAAATAAAGCTTGTACAGTACTTCTCAAGTAATAAATATTATCAAATAGTTTCATCAAGGACTTCCCTGGTGGCGCAGTGGTTAAGAATCCGACTGCCCGTGCAGGGGACACGGGTTCTAGCCCTGGTCCGGGAAGATCCCACATGCCGCAGAGCAACTAAGCCCGTGTGCCACAACTACTGAGCCTGCTCTCTAGAGCCCGCGAGCCACAACTACTGAAGCCCGTGCACCTAGAGCCTGTGCTCTGCAACAAGAGAAGCCACCACAATAAGAAGCCCGGGCACCGCAATGAAGAGTAGCCCTCACTCACAGCAACTAGAGAAAGCCCACTTGTAGCAATGAAGACCCAATGCAGCCAAAATCAAGCAAATAAATAAAACTTTTAAAAAACTGATTAAAAAAAATGGTTTCATCAAAAGTTTTCCTAAGCTTCTCAGGTACCCAATTCCTTTCAGTCATCAAGGAACATCCAACCAGAAATGAACAAAATTAGAAAACAGCTAGATTTAATCTATGATAACGTCTTTGATCTCTGTATCGATTAACACTATCTTCCACCTTTTCTTTGAAACTTCTTTTATCTTTTTTACTTCCCAGACACTATACTTTCCT
The DNA here is from genome assembly GCF_964374135.1 of Grampus griseus. Taxonomy (NCBI): domain Eukaryota; kingdom Metazoa; phylum Chordata; class Mammalia; order Artiodactyla; family Delphinidae; genus Grampus; species Grampus griseus. The sequence goes on along the minus strand of NC_139005.1, from coordinate 26,440,728 downwards.
CATTTTCCCCCCACCTCTCTCAGGCTACTCTTTGGACATGTTTTTATCACTCTCTCAAAGATCTTGTTTAATTATTAGCTCTATGCACAGAACTTTTTACCTTAAAAAAACTTTTTATTATGGAAAATTTCAATCATACATAGAAGTAAAGAAAATAGTAAAACAAACCCCCATGTGTCCATCACCAAGATCCAACATCAACTCATTGTTAATCTTTCACCTATTCTCGCACCCACCTCCCTCTATCTATATCACTTTTAATTAAATCTAGACTTTAATATTTCTTCAGTTTGTATTTACTTAACTCTTAAATATCTTTGTATAACCTTGCTAGTGCCATGAGGACAGGAACATTTTTTCGTTGTTAACTGCTCCATCTCTTGTATCTACTGCAGTGCTTCAATAAAACACTGGCACTCAATAAAATATCACTGAATGAATGAATGAGAAGCAGTCTCACATGACTAACTATTGCTGGACATTTATTACCACTCTGACATGTTGTCAATCTAAGACCAAACTCATCATTTCTGTAAAATCTCCATTCTACCACCACCCTCCAACCTTACCATCCTAGCAATGGTTCCATCCCTTTCCAGTTAGCTGACTTAAATTACTTTAAGCTTAGTTCCCTACCACAAAATCCAGTCAGCCACCAACTCCTATTCATGGCATTTTGTCTTTAGCATCCATCTTTTAAGCTCTCATGACTGCCACCCTGTTTTGCTCATACCTTATCTCAAGCCCAGGCCAATCAATAGTTAGTTGCCCAATTAACTGATTCCATTATTTTTTTTTGGCTCTAACCCACCTTGAATACTATCTTATGAGGAATTTTTCTAAAACTCTGCTCTGGGGACTTCCCTGGTGGCACAGCAGTGGTTAAGAATCCACCTGCCAATGCAGGGGACACAGGGTCGATCCATGGTCCAGGAAGATCCCATGTGCTACGGAGCAACTAAGCCTGTGCACCACAACTACTGAGCCTGCGCTCTAGAGCCCCCAAGCCACAACTACTGAAGCAAGCATGCCTAGAGCCTGTGCTCCGTAAGGAAGAGTAGCCCCTGCTCGCCACAACTAGAGAAAGCCTGCGCACAGCAACGAAGACCCAACGCAGCCAAAAAATAAATAAACAAATAAAATTTAAAAACAAAACAGAACAAAAACTCTGCTCTGCTCACCTAATGTTAGTTCCCATAGGAAAACCCAAAATTCTTCAATAGAACTCTTCTCACTGACAGGATAAAATCCAGACTCTGCGTACCATCCAGAGTTGTTTCTACCTAGTTACTTTACTGAAATACTTTTCTCATTCTAGGAGACTACGAAATATAATAAGAGTTTAGTAAAAACTTTAGTACCAAAGCAGACCAAAGTGTACTTTAAACCAGTGTCTGATTTGTGTAAATGCTACATTTTAAACTATGTATAAAATGCTATTAAGTTGTATAAATGCTTCATTGTGTTAAACACATATGACATCTATTTTATGCTTTATATGCAATATATGTTCTAACGTGGTAAGTTACCACGTTGCTTCTTACAGAACTGAGGTATTTTTATGTGAAGTCTTTAGGGTAAAGTAATATAATACGTTTAAATAATTTGTGGTCTCAGAAACACTGAAATAAGAACTATGTAGTAATCGGGACTTCCCTGGTGGTCCAGTGGTTAAGACTCCTCGATCTCATTGCAGAGGGCCCAGGTTTGATCCCTGGTTAGGGAACTAGATCCCGCATGCCACAATTAAGAGCCTACATGCTGCAACTAAAAGATCCCGCATGCAGTAACGAAGATCCTGTGTGCCACAACTAAGACCCGGCGCAGCCAAATAAATATTTTAAAAGAAACAACTATGTAGTAGTCAAATTCCATAATTAGTCAAAGTTTTGGTTTAACTTAAACTCAGAGTAAAGTACTAGCATTGTTGCTTGCCTACCTGGCATCCCTTCCCCGCTATCTCTTAATGGTATCCAGATTTGGTTAGTGCGTCTACCTACTATGTAGCCCTTTCTTTGGGGAAACTGACCTTATCCACAGATCAAAAGGGGAGCCCTGAATGGTGTCACACGCAGGAGTATACAGCGATAGGTTCAGGGGCCAATGAGACACAAGGGAATATGCACTGGCAGCTTTGGAAAAGGAGGCTCCCTACTCTTAGGAAGAACCATGAAAAAAGAGATCTCTCTTTGCTGCTCCACGTAAATGAGGGTACATGTAGTCTTGAGTGCTATAAGCAGCCATCCCATAACCACAGAGATGAAGCCAATAAACTTCCTTATTGTTTAAGCCAGGTCGAGTAATATTGGTGTTATTTGTAGCATCCTGATTAATATAAAAAACTTAAATACTAAGAAACATATGTAGTATATTCCATGAAACTGATAAACTTTCAAGAAATTTTTAGACAATCACTATTTATAGAGAAGTAAAATACTTAATGAACTAAAAATGTGAATTTCAAAGATGTAATTAAGTGTAATAAGTAAATACATAAGAATTACATCAACATTTCAGAAAAAGTGATATGCTGTTCTACACACTCACAGGAAATACTGACCTGCACCAACACTACAGCCATTTGTTTTGGTTTTTTAAGCCAGATTTACTGAGATGAAATTTACAATTAGTAAAAGTCACCCTTTTGGTGAATAGTTCTAGGAGTTTTGATGAATGGTTACAATCATGTCACCACCACCACAATCAAGATACAGAACATTTCTATCGAAACTTTTCTTAGGTCTCTGCAGTCAACCCCACTCCTCTTCCACCACCAGCTCCTAGTAATTGTTGATCTGGCTTGTTCCAGAGTGTCATGTAAATGAAATCACACAGCATGTGCCTTTTGAGTCTTGCTTTATCAAAATGCATTTGAGATCGATCCAAGTTGTTATTAGTAGTTCATTCTTTTCAAGCCCTTCATTTTATTCTAATAGTGGAGATATCTTTTTGACCCACTATACTCTTTTGTATATTCTAATTCTAGTTCTAGCTAATATCTTTAAAGAAAACAATCCAGCAGATTTTGTGCCATGATAAAATAATACATCTTTTGTAAGTCAGAGAATTCATTAAACAATAAGTCATAATGTCTATTATTGCTATGCAATGAAGTCACCCCAGAGGTCTTCCATATCCTACGAGATCTTAAATAGGAAGCTTCTAAGAAACAATCTTTTTGCTGACCGCAAATTATACTTTAGCTGAACGTGGCAAATTGTGGGTATCCTGGTCATATTTTGCAAAATCCAAGGGTATGCCAGCAGTTATTAGTAAAAGCTATATTTCTTCCACACAGATGGTCTTCTAACATTAGGTCCCTGACCTTGCCAAAGTCAACACAAAGTAAACTTGCTGACATATGGTTTAATCACTCACATATAAGGTTTGTGAAAAGTTACTAGGGATTTTGTGGTGGAAGTGAGGACATCACAGACTCATGGAGCCTTTCTTTAGGTTAATCACAACCATAATAGCATCACCATAATAAGAACAGCTAACAATTATTCACTCATTGCTTGTTATATGCCAGACTGTTAAAAGTATTTTACACAGATTGATTGGTCCTTACAAGTCTATAAAATGGGTGCCATTATTATTCCTATTTTATAGGTAGTATACACACACAACAAAACAAAATTCCAGAGCTTAAAAAAAGACATCCAAGGCTCAAAGAGGCCAGGAAACTTGCCCAAGTTCACACAGAACCCAAATGAATCAGATTTTATTCACATAAGAGAGTATGTGATTTTTGAGTAACTCTTCAGTAAATAGTTGGCTCTCATTCTAACCCTTCTTTGCAACAAAAACCAAGATTGTATTAAGTGCCTACAAGTGAACAGACTAACAAAATACCAACTATCCACTTAAAAATGGAATGTGCATTTTAATTTATATACTGATTATTTTTCCAACATAAATTTTATTTAAAGCAGACTTTTTAGCATTTAGTAATAATTATCAGGTATAAAAAATTCAGTCATATTTGATGTAACAATATGATGGCTTCCAAATTTTAAAAAATTAGTTTAGTTTCTGAAACTTACCTATAATGTACAGGGTCAACTACTCTATCAGACTTATGCTTAAATAATGCACAAAGTAGTTTTAAAGCTGCTGGTACATTGGGGCTGTAGCCTGATAGTTTTTAAAATAGCACTTTACTAAGAAGTCATTTATTTTTGTGATTCTTTGGAAAACAATAATGGTTACACAATACTGATTTGATGAGTAATCCCATTGGATTCTTTTGCAGCTGAATACACAGGCTTGACTTTTCAAAATAATTATAACTATGCTATTTAAAAAGTATCTTACTTTTGATATTCCTCTATAAAATAAAGGGATTGGTTTTCTTTCTTTTTTTACCTGCAAATATATACTCTATTGAAAGCTGATTCTCAGAGTATTGCCTCAAACAAAAATATACTAGAGTATACCTAAACTATCAGAACTGAGAAAGTAAGATACACTCCTCTTACACTAATAGACTATACAATTTATTTTCCCCTGCTCCTCTCTGCTTAATGCATTCCTAGGCTATTACTGTGTACCTTTATACCTCTGAGAATCTTTTCGTAGAGACCTGCTCCATTTTCACTTGGGTTAGGGTCAGCCTAGTTATTAGTCACTGTACCCACTGGCACATGAAGCATTGCAGTGTCAGTTCTGCCTCCTTCCTTGCAGATGTCACCAGCTCCTGCAGGTCTTTTCAGACCTTTTGGCATGACTCTTCCATATGGCGGGAGCCAGGACAAAGAGCAGCTCTCAGAGTTCATTAACTGTATAGGCAGAAAATGCTTGTGTGGAGCCAGCAATTAACTCTTCAGAATCTTAGTGCCATACGCCCTGCACATGTCTCAAAACCCCAAGCAGGGGAGTAGATATTTTGAAAAGAATTTCACAAATGCCAGTGAGTAACTGTTTCCTGAAAGATGCTTTAACGGCAGAATCTTAAACTGTTTAAAAAGGAATCAGATATTGATACTATGCTTTATAACTCTTCAATACATGTTCTCATGTGATTTCATTTTAAGCAGGAAGTTTTTCCCCTAAAAACACTGAATCAAAACTACTAAAAGTTCTTATAGCCTTTTCCATATGTATATTTATAACATATTCCATATGTTATATTTAAAATAATATCTATATAAATTATCATGTTTTATAGGACCAGAATGGATGTTTCTTGCTCGTGCGGAATTTCTATCCAAATCTGTCATCAGTTAACTGTATTCTACCATGCAGAAGGAAGATGTGGTTTTGTATAGGTATGTGTCCCTGCATTCCCTAAAGTCCATTCTCTCATAGCAAGATGAGTCAACTTAGGAAATAAACACTTGATTTTGTACCACAATTCATGAGATGCACCAACATTTTGATATGTCATTTTTTAATGTATTTACAGACATCAAAATCTTCAGTGTGGTTCCAGGTGATAATTAAAAATTAGATCACAATGATATTTAAATGTCACATAATTAGTCTATCATCTCAAAACACAACTTAAAATCTTTAATTTTGTGTTAGACACCTTCATTCCAGTATTCTTTCTCAGTATACTGAAGAGCAAGGTAATCAAGGGAAGTTATATCATAAGTGAGTGACAGGGGCAACTCCCACTATTTATTGGCACTATTCTACGTTCTTCACATGAATTATCTAATGTAACCCTCTTAATACTCCTGTGAAGCAGGTAGCGTTATCCCCTCATTTTATAGACGAGGAAGCTGTGTCCTAGTGAGGCTGGGTAACCTGCCCAAAGTCACACAGCTAGTAAGTGACTAAGCTAGGATTCAATGCAGGTCTGTGAAAACAAAGTTCGTACTCTGCTACCACCTTTTAACTAAGAGAACTCCCCCTGGATCTGGGGAACAAGAAAATGAAAAGCTAAGGGAACAAAACACAGATTTTGTGTTCTATTAAGATCATGCAATAATGCCATAAGTAAGGTCACGTGGTCTCAGGGAAGAGTTGTAATCAGGAAGAAATTTATCACCAGGTTCACATTACAAGAAAAAGAGAACGCCCACTATGACATGCAGGCATTATTCCTATCCCTGCTGCATAATATAGTGTCACAAGCATAAACAGTCTGGTACTTTAACATGATCCTTCAGGAAGCTTTGGGAGCAAAATCCAAGCCTAATTGTGACCAGCACCAATATTTTTCAAATCTATGTCCTCTATACTGTTTACCCAATTCGAAAGAGGAGAAGAGGCAAGTGAGAGCTTTTAATCTGAAGGTTTAAATTACATCCTTTTAAGAGAGGGTGGGGAGGAGGGAGAAAGAGCCTGCACTGAGACAGTTTGGTTACTTGCACAAGATCAGACAGGAAGTGACAGCAAAGAGAGAAGAACTTTGCTCTTCTTACACCCAATTTAGTATATATTAGACTAAACTGTCCTTTGGGTTTAGCAGAAATTAAAGATCAGACACCAAGAAAATGTAATATATACTCACAATCAATAACTGAATTAAACTATCCGAAGCCTAGGCAGAATATCAAAGTAATAAGGTCACATAAATATTTCTGGTGATGATTCCCCAGAGTCAAAACTTTGTACACAGTAGTGAGTGCCTCACATGGCATGAGGCATGCAAACTTATCTCTGTGTATCCTGTAAGGGAGCACCTTAGTTTAAAATAGAACTGAGAGAGAGGGGCTGGGATCTTCAGCAGGTAAGCTATGTTGAATTTTGGTCTATTAAGGGACATCTCAGGTCATGAATCTATTCATCTAGATTTACAAATGAGGAAACAGGATTTTTATTTTATGTTTTATTTAACAAACACAGCTCACATTGTTTCAAGGCACTGTTCTATGTACTTTACAACTATTTAATGATCTATGCCTTGTAAAAATGTTATGAGGTAGGTAATATTACCTCCATTTTACAGATGAGGAAACTGAGATACAGAGATGTTTAAGTGACCTGCTCAAGGCCACATAGCTGGTAAGTAGCTGAGCTGGGATTCAAACATAGAGAGTCTGGCTCTTGAGCCTATCTTCCTGACCACCAGGTTATGCTGTATCACTCTGTTTTGTTTTAGTTTTTTTTTTACGCTACATACAACAACCACTGTGTTTTCAAGATCTGACCTTTCCTTTTCTCTCACACCCATACTGAATCTTTGTGTACCCTGTGACCTCCAGGCACCTGACTTTCCAGACTCTGCCTGAGTTCTCCATTTCTGCTAACAACAGGTAATTCACCCTTTCAGCCATGCTCCAAACCTTGGCTTTATCTTTGAGCTCTCCTTTCCCCTTTACCCCATGATATCTTAAGTAATGGTCATTTATTTATCTTAATCCTCCTTCTCGACTGGTAGTTTCCTCTTTGAATTTACTGCAGTGACTTGAACACAGTATATGTGCAATATAGATTCACTGTATTTAATCTGAATACCCAGGTTTACTGAGCTACTTAGCTATAATGTGCCAGTAAAGGCCTAGGTCTCCAGGTTAACTTCTAGTTCCACATTCTAAATGATTACCATCCTCACAAGCTCACCAATACCACCCCCCCACCGTCTCCCACCCTCTCAACCCCAGTGGTTCTCATGACACTGCTCTCTCTTCTTCTTTCCCCTCTCAGACAAATCTCTATGTTCCCCTTTCGATTATGCTTGTGCTCTCTAGGGCTCAGTTCTTGGCCTTCTTCTGGTTCCTACACATTCTATTTCGGCAATATTAATCACATGCTTATGTACATCCTTTTACATTCCTACCCTCTTTCCTGAGCTCCAGATCCATATTTCATCTGCCTAATTAATATCTCCAAATGGATGTCTTGCAGGTACCATAAACTGAGTAGCATAAAAGTAACCTAATCAGCAACTCTACTCCCTCCCCTCATTCCAAACACAATCACTTTCCTTCTTGTCTGTCATCTCAACCAAGGCCTGCAGAGTTATACTAAAGTGCAGTGTCTGAGATCACATAGCTGGGAAGTAATGGGGCTGGGATTGGAACTCATCTCTTAATTCTAAAGCTTTCATCCTTAACCAATAACCCATAATGTCTCCAGAATATTCCATTTTTGTTTTAGGTATCTTTACCTGGACATCCCACAAGTCCTTTAAATTCATTATGTCTAAATCCAATTAATTTTTTTGCCCCCCAAATATGTTGTTCTTTCTATTCTCTTGTAGTTCAGTAAATGGTACACCGTCTGCCTCTTCATCCAAGCTCGGAGTTGAACATGACTCATTCTCTACATCCAGCCACGCAGTTCTCAGCAATCTCTCTCCCTTGCCCTAACCCTCTGCTTCGTCCAGGACCTCTTCCTTTCACACCTGGACTACAACAGTTGCTTACTAACCATGTTCCCTGCTCCATCTGTTTTTCCTTTCATCTGAGTCATTTTTCTAAAACCCACAGATGTATAATCATGTCACTTCCATGCTTTAATTAAATGCCTCTTAGGCCAGATAGTATTAGGCTTATGGAAAGTTTGAAATAACATGGGAAAATACCTATGTTTAATCCTACAAAACAGGATGCAGAATGACCATACATTATGCTACTGACATATATTTTTTTTAAATATCAGCTGAGAAAAACAAGCTGGAATGTTAGCTATCAAAGCATTTTTCTCTGGGTGGTAGAACTATGAGTGATTTTGTATTCTCTACTCTTTGCTGCATTTTCTTGATTTTCTATAAGGATTATTAATTTTTATTCAGACTTTAAAAAAATCTTTAAAAAAAAGTCTCCATTGTTTTCAGGGGAAAAAGTACAGCTTAGGCACACAAACCCATTGCAATTTATCCTTAGCTTACCTTTTCTTTTTAAGCCTATCCTTCTACTCCCACACTCATTTCACTAGCCCTTCTGGCCTCTATTATGAGACCAGAAAACCCCTAAACACGGCAGCTACCCTCTTGTTTCTACTTCTCACACCTGCTCTCAGCCTAGATGCAATCATCTTCCCTACCTCCCTGTTACTGCCTATTCTGGACCACCAGCACCTCCCACTCCTCCTTCAAGCCCAATTCTGCTGCTTCTCAGCAGCCTGCCCCTCACCAGCATTCCTCCAGGCACAGCTTTTTTCTCATCTGTGTTTCCCAAGCCCTTTTTGCAACATATCATGCTGATTTACTTATGTTTTTCTCCCCTCAGCAGACTGAGGCTTTGTGGAAAGGGCTTGCCTTGTTCATTTCTGTTTCCAGCACCAAGGAGAGTGAGCCTGCATACTGAATTTTTAAAGTGAACAATAGGTGGTTTTATTCAGGTGCAGGCTCTCTGAAGCACACTTTTTCTCATTTCTTTCTTATATCTTTCCAAAATACTAAACGGAGTCACCACAACATAAAGAAGTTTCTGGGGCTTCCCTGGTGGCGCAGTGGTTGAGAGTCCGCCTGCCAATGCAGGGGACACGGGTTCGTGCCCCGGTCTGAGAAGATCCCACATGCCGCGGAGCGGCTGGGCCCGTGAGCCATGGCCGCTGAGCCTGCGCGTCTGGAGCCTGTGCTCCGCAACGGGAGAGGCCACAGCAGTGAGAGGCCCGTGTACCGCAAAAAAAAAAAAAAAAAAAAAAAAAAGAAGTTTCTGAGTTCCCCATCAATTCTAACTGAATAATGAAAAGCTACCCTCAAGGCATTTATGAACTATCCACATGGTTAGTGAGGAAACTTTTCCATTATTCTACACATCATTTTAAAATGCCTACGACTTTAGTTGGAGCTGTCATTACAATACTAGCAACAATGAAAGATCGATTAGTAAAGCTGGATAATTTCTTCGCTTGTGTTGCCTTTCACTTTCTTGGAATTAAAGCTGATTTGGCAAAAGAAGAAACAGAGGTGTAATTTAATACTTGCCTTCAAATCTAACAAGACCTCAACAGTTGTCCCCTTATCTTTCAAGAAGTGAACCAAAAGAAATTTAAAGCTTTATGCGGGGGGGGGGGGGTGTATAAATTGGGAGACTGGGATTGACATGTACACACTACTATATATAAAATAGATAACTAATAAGAACCTACCATACAGCACAGGGAACTCTACTCAATATTCTGTAATGACCTATATGGGAACAGAATCTGAAAAAGAGTGGATATATGTATAACTGATTCACTTTGCTGTACAGCAGAAACTAACACAACATTGTAAATCAACTATACTCCAACAAAAATTAATTAAAAAAATAAAAAGTAAAGCTTTATAAAAAAAGGACTTGTAGCCCATCATAAGAAATGGATGAGCAAAGTAAGCATTATGTTTTACCTCTCAGAAAACTTTGATATCTCATATTACACCCTATAAAATTAATCAACAATTTTAAGAAATACAATTAAACTTAGGAGAAATTGAAGGAAAAAGGAAAAGTGAGTTAACTTGTATTACACCACTGGTTTTCTGTTTGCAATTTACTTCTTTGTTTTTTTTAAATCAAGCCTCACTTTCTTTCTTTTTAAAAAAATTAATTAATTAATTAATTAATATATTTTTATTTTTGGCTGCGTTGGATCTTCGTTGCTGCGCGTGGGCTTTCTCTAGTTGCGGCGAGTGGGGGCTACTCTTTGTTGCGGTGCGTGGGCTTCTCACTGTGGTGGCTTCTCTTGTGGCAGAGAACAGGCTCTAGGCACACAGGCTTCAGTAGTTGTGGCACGTGGGCTCAGTAGGTGTGGCATGTGGGTTCAGTAGTTGTGGTCCACAGGCTCTAGAGCACAGGCTCAGTAGGTGTGGTGCACAGGCTTAGTTGCTCTGCGGCATGTGGGATGATCCTGGACCAGGGCTCGAACCCATGTCCCTTGCATTGGCAGGCAGATTCTTAATCACTGCACCACCAGGGAAGTCCTGAAACTTACTTCTGAATGTGCTTTTCCGTCATTTTTTTCCTCTAGGAGATAATTATCTTTCTTAACTTTTGAGTATGTTCAAAAGTCATAAACCCTCAAGGCTTATATAAAAACATAATAAGTAAAATAGCAATTAAAAAACCAGAAATAAGCAGGAAATAAACATTTACGTTTTTTAAAAAACATATGTTTCTATAAGTCTCTACATTGTGGACACCACCTTCATCTATCTGCCAACTTCATTACATAATTTCTTTCATTTTTGGTGAAAGGAAAGATTAACTTTTTAAAAATCTGCTTCTTTTACATTCTTGATAAAATTGCTATTATTATAGTTTTAATACATTGCTACTTTGAGCTTATGTTGGCAATAACAGAGATTTGTTATTTATATAAACATTAGTCTTAAAAAGTGCATATCTACACACTGATATTTGGCTTGCTGTATGAAATACAGAGGAAGGAAATACTTTGAATAAATCTCAGAAAAAACTACCAATCAACCCATGGAAATATAACCTGGATATTAAAAGACTCGTGAAAACCGTGAAGAGAAATTTTCATTTCCACGGCACAAATTGATGAGTGCAGCATTCAACACAGTGCATTTCTACTAAAGCTCACCCACTGAAGCCTACAAATCTGAGAAAAAATAACTATTTTTAATGAAATTCATTCTAACCCATTTACCTGAATCTCCTAATATAGTTTAAGCTATTTATGATAACCCAAATTCATCATGACAAACAAGAATTATAATACTGTTTTTATCCCCTGATGCCCTCAAGTACCATCCCTGAGCGCGCACATGCATACACACTACGATAGTCGTTGACCCCTACTTTTCCTGTACCTTACGGATTTTAGTATGTTTCCTTATAATATTGTATAGATGTTATGGAAAAAACCTAACAAACTTTTTGGCTCACCCAATGACATCTTCCTTTTAGCAGATTTCAATCTGTAATCTACTGTAATACATGATTAACCTTAATTTAAAGATACCATTAACACATTGTGGCTGAAAACTAAAGGTATCATAAGGTGCTAAAATTTTTCTTTGATTCTGAGATTTTAAAGAATTATCTGATTACTTTGAGGTGTCTGGCTATATTTAGATCACTGGTGCAAAAAGTTTAAACATTGGAAAAGTGTTGCTTTGCTAAAGTATAGTAGAGTCAACAGTTTCAATGAGGTAGGTATTATCTTTTACATGGTAAAAATAACAGTATTCTATATTCACCACTGTAAGTGATTCTTGATCAAAATACATCAGATAATCAGTGAAAGAGTTACACAAGCTGAGACTACTTTCAAGTCTGTACTCAATTATTAATGATGATTGTTCAAGATATATTTTAATATGTATCTACTTTCCTGAACTATCTTTGCAATTCTATTGTACCCCCACTTTCCATCCCCCAATCCCTCATTCTTCCACTCCTGGTGCACAATGTCCGTTAAATTTAATTCTGGTTTAAATGAAAGCCAATAAGACTATTCTGATGTAAACCTCTATATCAAGTTATATAAAGACTGAGGTAACTTTTTTTCAGTTGTCTGCATGAATAAAATACTCCATGAAATCTTAGAAGTTCAACACATTAGATGGTTTAAGAAGCAGCTGACAATCTGGAGGGCTATGCTAACAAAGGAATATACCTACATACAACAGCACAGAATTATTATATTATTATCACTAAGGAGAGACTTAAGATCAGACTCAGTTTATATTCTTCAACTAAAGAATTTTAGAACCCTTTAATTAGAGGATTTAATTGATTTGTTCAAGGTCATAATGTTGGTTAGTGGATGTATAAGAAGTAGCATCAAGATTTCCTGGTTCCAATTGTTTAGTCTACTATATATTACTAACTTAAAATTTTTTTAAGTTTATTTTTAATTGTGGTAAAATACACTTAACATAAAACTTATCACCTTAACACTGCTAACATTTATGTTTGCATTTTGGAACAAGGAAAGGCAATGTAACAAGCACTAATGCTTGCTACTCTAAAGCAGCAAAAGAGAACACATTGTTACCATGAAGAAATTATATTCTAATACTCGTTTTTGGATGGGAGACTCATGTAGTATTTAGATCAACAGCTCTGCAGAGAAAATTTCCTTTTTCTTCCCACATATAGCATGTGCCAACCACTGCTTAAATGCCCATTAGGAGAAAGACCAGATGTACTATTCCATGTCTCACTAATTTAATAGGAAGCCCTATTAAGTCTCTCCCAAACCAAAGAAGACTCATCTATGAAAATGTATACATAATAATATATGACATGGGAAAAAAAGTAGTACCCAGCAACCACAAGCATCATCACCAATTAAAATATTTCTCTTAATAAAAACAGCTCTTACTGTTTTACAAATACTTGCTGGTGGCATCATTCCAAGTGTAAAAGGACAGATGTGAGTCTTGAGTTCCTTGGTTCTAAACTTCTTTTCCATTCACTGTGATTTAAACACAGAGACACTAAAATCTACTACTATATCAAGATGTAAAGAGATTCACTTTGCAAAGTCCTGTTTCTTTAATGTTTCAGATATTGTTACCAAGTATGATTCACTTTCTCCCACTCACTTCCTTATTTAAACTTTCTCTGCTTGAGTCAGCATTTAAAATTAATTCACTAACTGGAAGAAAATAAGCTACTGGCTCTTTGCCTAGTTGTGATTTTTTTCAGGATCACTGTAAATTGAACTATAAGACAGACTTCACTTTAAAGTTCTGAACACATCAGTCAATCATTTTTTAATCTAATATTTTAGTATCAGTCCTTTTGAATTTCTGGCTATGTTAGTGCCACTTAAGATACAGCATCATAAAAAAATTCTAAATAGATTTAGGACTTGGATTTATCCTTTACAAATTTTCCTATAATTGTCCGATTTTCAATTATCAGCTCTCCTACAAAGATTGTTATTTATAATATATAAGAGAGACTAAACAATGGAAACTTTTTTCTTGTCTTCAGAATTATCAACAACTCCCCACTCCAGGGAATGCTATGATAATGCATTCCAAGACATTCCAAGTGCTTTGTAAAAGCCATATTTATTGATCTTTCCAAAGCACTATATTGACCTGAATAAAGAATACAAATGCAATCGTCTTGTTACTGAAATTGTATAAAAGTTTCTGCTATAGCCCAGGTAGATTATGAACATATTTCACCAGCAAATCAGCTCTTCGTTAGCTCAGAAATGCCATTCAGGTGGTTCATCAAACTGCTGCTCTGATTAGAAAGGAAATGAACTTCTAGTTTGCCACAGTCTCACTTCTCTCTAGTCTATTCCTCATGGCCGCTGCATTCATTGACATTTCCTGCAATTAGGCAGTTACACTTGTGACTTCTTGCATCAGGACACAATACCGGCCTGAGAGTCAGGACACAAGGAGTCTGGGCTTTTACTGTGAGCCTGGAAAATCACTTAAGCTTCCTGGGACTGTTTTTTCTTCTATAAATGAACTATGAACCAAGATGATCTTCAGCATTATATAATTTCCTGTTACTTAGACCATAAATATTAGGGATGCAGCCTTAACATTTGGGCAACAAAGAACATTTTCTTCCAATGTAAGTAAAAACAGTATGTTTGTGGTTTTCCTATATCAAAGTCTTCACACTGTTCTGAATCTTGAAATCATAATAGAGAGATCAACAGAAATTACATAGAAGAAAAAGTGGAATATCTCCTCAGAGTAGGGAAAACATGCATCATCAGCTAGAGCTTGAAAACTATTCAACCAGTGGTATGGGTGATCTGACTTATTCATCACATAAGTGCTATAAAATAGTTTTCAAACCATAGTGGAATAGTCAGTCAGTGCTTGAGACTTCCCTGGTGGTCCAGTAGGTAAGACTCTGTGCTCCCAGTGCAGGGGGCCTTGGTTCAATCCCTGGTCGGGGAGCTAGATCCCACATGCATGCCGCAACTAAGAGTTCGCATGCCGCAACTAAGTCCGCATGCCGCAACTAAAGATCCCGTATGCCGCAACTAAACATACTGCAACGAAGATCCCGCGTGCCGCAACTAAGACCCGGTACAGCCTAAATTAAAAAAAAAAAAAAAAAAAAAAAGTCAGTGCTTCTTCCTACTTATGCTTTACCTTCATCTCATGGTGCTGGTCCAGCTGTTCCAGTTCTAGGGGGCTTTCTCCATCTTCCCTCTCTTGTACCTTGGCTTCTGTGTCTGCCCTTCCTTCTTCCAGGGGGAGCCGTGGGCCGACATGTAAAGTCCTGCAGCTACTGTCAGAAGCATTTTCATCACAGTCATTTGTTGTGGGGGATGCAGGGTCTGTGGCTGTTTCCTGTCTTTCTCCATTCACTAAGTTTGTATCGGGCAAGGGCTCAGAAGTTTGAATAGGAGTATCTGGGCTAAGAGTGGCCGCTTTATCCTCCTCACATTCCATCTGGTTTTGTGCTGCTACCATACCGTTAGCCACACAAGTCTGTGCAACCTGAGACTGATCTGTATCATTTCCCTGCTTCTGTGGTGAGTGTTGGGAGAGGAGTTTTTGCTGAGGTGTGGTTGTCAATCCATGCCTTCTCGGGGTTCTAGGAGCATTTAGGTTCACAGCAGAATCTTTTTTCAAATCACTGTAATTTGATAATGAGCTAAAAGATAAAATACAAAGGAAGTATGAAAATGTTGGCATGGACAAGTTCTAGAATAAAAACAAATTTATTCTAGCTGTTTAGGGATATTTAGTGAAGACATTTTTTTCCCCTCTGATGGTTTTAGAAACATAGGTAAGAATATTCCAGAGTAACTCTCGGTCTTTTAGGATGCTAAACATTTAAATAAAGATAAGCCTGAGCTTTACGTATAGGGTTGAAAACATTTCCTTGGGCTGTTTATTAATATAGCTAGTTAGTAAAGACTTAGATGTGTGAAATATTTAATAAGGCCATCTTATCCCACGATTTTTACTTTCTTAACATTTTAAAAACAAGTATAGTTAGCCCTCAATTTATGGACAGGTTAGAAACAAAGGTTATTTTTCTTTGGAAAGCAGAACACATTTCTCAAAAATTTTATTGCACATGTTTCCATAGCCTCCTAACTTGTCTCTCTCTCTGCTTCCACACAGATCCCCTTCAATCTAGTCTTCCCAAGTTGGCCACAAAGATCAAACTCTCAGGGTTTGCCCAAACACTTGAAGGTAAATCTGGCATCTTGATCATGGCCTATAAGACTCTATATACTATAGCCCCCACTAGCCCTGGCCTCATTAAATGCTATTCTCTCCTCACTCACTGTGCTCTTGTCATACTAGTCACCTGCTGTTCCCATCCCCAATAAGCAAATGTGCATATCTAAGGGTATTTGTAGTTGCCATTCTCTCTGTCCAGGGCAATCTTCCCCAAGTCAATGGTGTGGTTTACTCCTTCCCATCATTCAGGTTTCTGCTCAGACGTCACCTCAAAGAGGCTTAATCCTAATAGTATGTTGGAATTTAACTGCCAATATATTACAATGTTCCTATGGAAATATTTATATAGTACTTTAATCTAGGATTCCAGTGAGGACAAACACAAAACTCTGGACTTCAGTCTTGAAGAGATTCTTACGACCTAATGAGGAGAAAAAATTAAAACAGACTAATGCTCTGTGACAGTACAAAATGTGCTCGTCTTGTTCTCTGCTTTATCCCCACCTCTGAGCACAGCACTTGACATGTGACAGTGCTCAATAAATAGCTGAGGAGCAATGAATAACTCATCGTGATAGTGATCATGACAGTAATTCAATAATAGCAGCTAACATTTATTAACTGCCAGAAACTACATTAAGCCCTTTACATTGATTATCTTGTTTCATACTGATAATAATTCCAAAATAGGGACCCCACAAATAGAGAAATTGAGGCTTAGAAACTTATATAATGGGGCCAATGTAACGTGGCTAACAAATAATAAAGCCCGTGTTCAAACCGTGAAGTCTGACTCTAAATTCTGTAGTCTTAACCCCACATTATAATAATACACTGGAACAGGAAGGATGGAGTGAGAAACAGGTGAGCAGGCCACATACAAAACGTGGGAAGAGGGCTTCCCTGGTGGCGTAGTGGTTGAGAGTCCGCCTGCCGATGCAGGGGACATGGGTTCGTGTCCCGGTCTGGGAAGATCCCACATGCCACGGAGCGGCTAGGCCCCGTGAGCCATGGCCACTGAGCCTGCGCATCCGGAGCCTGTGCTCCGCAACGGGAGAGGCCACAGCAGTGAGAGGCCCGCGTACCACCAAAAAAAAAAAAAAAAAAAAGTGGGAAGAAAGTCCAGGGCTGGCATCTTCGTCAGCACAAGCAGAGGTTATGGGGTGAGGGCTCATGAGGGATGTGGGGAAAGGGCACAGCAGAAAGGTCCATGGACAATGCTGAGATGTGTGTTACTGTCTCCCTTCACTGTACTCCTCCCAGATACTGCTGATCTGGACTGGAGAACGGGAACAGGGAATAACAGTAAGAAAGTAAGTAAGAAAGCAATAAGAGAAGAAAAAAGACACAGTAATGTTTATCAGCACAGGAAGGAAAGGAAAAATCTGGTACGGGAAAATGTCATATAAAAGTTGGAGGTTGTCAGTATAAGTAAATGTGACACACTCCACCGCTGATATCTGCCTTCTAGGAGCGTATACCTTAGGCCTAATTTCTCCAAAAGTCCTTGAAGATTTGAATCAAACTGCCCTCCTTTTCCTGAACACATCAGTGTCCAGCAACACAGTGGAAAGATCCTTAGCAGATCCTCTGAACCAAACTTTGGACTTACTTAGGATTTTTGGAAAGGACCACTTTGGATGACAAGTAAGAATTTCCTGTAATAAGTGATATCCAGGGGATATGTGTGTGTGTGGAGAGGTATAGGATAAGGTGGGGAGGGAAGGTTTAGTAAAAGCAGTGGTTCAACCAATAAGTAGCAGATTCCTGTAGATGACAAACCATGGGGAGAAACAGTTGGCCTTGCAGTGTCATTGGGAAAAAACAATGTTCAGTTTTGTGAGAAAATGTTATTTACTTCTTCTAAAATCCTAAAGTCTTTCATAGGTCAAAAATCCTAGTTTCTCTTACTCTCAAAAAATGAAAACAAAAACAAAAAATGGAATAATAAACCACAGTAAAAAATAAATAAATAAAGTTCACTTGCTCCAAATACATCCTCCAAATCACTCCTATTAATAAACCAGAGGGCTTCCCTGGTGGCGCAGTGGTTGAGAGTCCGCCTGCCGATGCAGTGGACACGGGTTCATGCCCTGGTCCGGGAAGATCCCACATGCCGCGGAGCAGCTAGGCCCGTGAGCCATGGCCACTGAGCCTGCGTGTCCGGAGCCTGTGCTCTGCAACAGGAGAGGCCACAACAGTGAGAGGCCCGCGTACCACACACACACACAAAAAAACGAAAGCAATAAACCAGAGCTACTTAGATTATTGCAAAGAGCAAAACTATGACGCATGGGTAAGGTTTTAATAGTGCCATATGGTCTTACATGACCCCACTGGAACAGACATTGGTTCTTCCTGTCAATTTACTGTGGTAAATCAGAGCCTGCAGAATCTCCCTCTATTCCACCAAGTGCTAGTTTAAGCTGTAATAACTGGGGTAAAATCGGACAGCCACACTGCAGGCACATGGACCTCACTGAACAAGGAATAAAAACTTCCATTCAAGTCCTATAGATCCAATGCAACACTAACCCATACTTTTTAGGGCCTGTTCCTACTGGAAATACCTCATTAAAAACATATAATTATTTTTCGTACTGGCAGTGGACTCTGCCACAGGTAACATCCCTTCAGCAGACTGGCCCAAATGCTCACATTACATCCTATCTGCTCTTAGCCATACATTACATCTCTCCTTAGAGCCAACCTTCAAGTTTTGCATCAAAAGATGACTTTGAATCTGTTAACGCTGGAAGAGTGAAAGAAAACTGATTTGGAAAAATATATTGAAAAAAGTTGATATGGAAAAACTGCATGTTTTGTGTATGGAGAGGAGGAATACAAACAGTGGGTTACCAAAAATAGTGAGGATCAGAGGACTCAGTCTTTGGAATACTGACCCATTCGGGGCTTTCCAAAGCTACCCCCAAATCTGAGGATACAGGCTCTGGCATGCACTATGGATAGGGGTCAGTGCTCCATCCCCTCCTTTTATTATGCAGTCACTGGACATGGCCCTGGGAATCTGCAAACATGCTATTGAATCAACTTGCCATGAGAAACAAAAGAATTTTCAATGGAAATAAATCATTCTAGGAAAGATTACTATAATTTAAGATATAAAAGGTATTAAAAATCCTACTTCTGAGGGGGAGATGTTGAAGTTTAAATATTTATGACTCAAGTTCCCATAATTGATTAAGAACAGAAACTACTTTTCTCTAGAATTTGTTAGTAAATATAGTCTCACAAATGAGGGACACTGCAGTTTTGTACTTGGTCACAATTTCCAGAAGATCTTAAAGTATTTCTAAGCTATGATTCATTACATAAATAATGCACCCTGCAAATAACTATTGAAATCACCTAATGGGAAACCATTCCCAAATATTACACTAGAATGAATGGAAATATTTGGCTTCAAGGATGAAAGTGAAGTTATACATACTGTTTAATTATATACAGACTTTTGGTGATATATAAAAAATCCTTCTGATAAAATTTTTTTTAAATTCTATTTAAGTCAGTGATGGGAATTCTAAGAAAAAAACAATTGAGTGTCATATAAGTAGAAAAGCAACTTATGTGAGCTTTTTTTTATCTTTAAGTGAGAAATATACATTTCGGCTACCTTTGTGAACCGTCAGGACTAAAGAATATAAAATTATAGCTAATAAATACGAATGGAAATTTAGCATGAATTTTGTTATTGCCAGTATCTCTTCACAATCCTAGTACAGTACAGGGGTATGGGGAGAGGGGAAACAGAGACGGAATGGATACAGAAGACCCACATTAAATAAAATGGGTCATAAAGAAGAGATGGGACAGGCCCACAGGAGTTAAATTCAAGCATATGAAGTGAGAAGCAAAGAAACAGAGACAACTTCCTGCGTTTCCAACCCAGATTATCTAGTGACCAATGGAATGACCCCAAGGAGTAACAATACACAGAGTGATATACGCAGATACGCAGGAAATGAGATCTACACAGCACACAATGTGATGAGAAGGCTGGGGCACAGAGCACTGCACACAGGTAATATATAATATAATATAATATAATATGAATGAGAATTCATATTAGGGCAAGATTAGCATTTTAAAAATTCACTCTTTCTAAAGGCCTACCAAACCTAATGGAATAAAATACTCTATTTTTTATTTTAAAATCTGTAACTATCATACTTTTTAAAAAACCAGCTTTCTTCTCCCCCCTGCCTTCTCCCATTGTAAGTTAGCTCTTACCTGCCTCCTTCAAAGCGACTGATGAGATCTGATATCTTACTGGGTTTTTCTTTTGAGACACAAGAAGCAGAGGCAGGTTTAACTTCCTCCATCCTTGGTTTTGCACTAGATAAAGCTTTATGCCTGGGGGTTTGGTGTATATTGGACGAAGGTGAATTCTGCAGGTGTAGTGGCTTTGGAGGCACTGTAGAAAAAGAATTAATAGAATTCAGTATTTCACTGATATTTGTTCCTTAACAAAAGAATTCTGGTGTCCTGAGTGTAAAAATCTTTACCATTACCAACCTTTTGTAAAGGGGTCTGTCAAATTTGTACTGAACCTTAACCAAGAGACCTTTATCTATCTTGGATATTTACTCTGTGTCCTGTAGAAATCCCATCTCCAAGATTCAAGTGGTTCTTTTAATTTTAAGTGACTTTAAATATGGCTTTATTAAACATCTATGGATCTACATATGGCTATGACATTCCAAACTCTATTAGAGATAACATAGCAGTTATTTATCTACACAGAGAAAGGAAAGCACTAAATTTGAAACTAATTCCTAGACATACATTGCTTGCTATAAAACAGATTTTCTAATAACAGGGTGATAACAGATACACCAGAAACCAGAGCTAGTAGGTTAGACATAAAAGCCAATAAAAAACCCAACGAACAACAGTAATATAATATTGCACTACTTAGAGCATCTTCCCAGTTAAAAGCACCTTATCTCATTTGACCTTAGATGAAATTTTTTCTTTACAGTCCTCTGAGGTAGATCATTATTTGCCTCCTATGTCTATGAAGTCTTAGAGAGCTTAAGTGATTGGCCTGGCGTAACAAGGTTGATCATATTTCATAACTGGCACCCAGACTCTAGCTCCTTCCATTATTAGCACTGCTCCTCATAATACATCTGCAAAAGGTGGTTATAGAAGTTCTATTACTATTGTCTGCTACATTAATAGTTGCCTAGCATTAATATACCACAAATCATTTGGTTACTAATAAGTCCTCCACTCAATTAATAGAATAGTAACAGATCATTTCCAAAATACTAAAATCTACAGGTTTTCCCTAACAGATGAGAAATTCTGTAGATGAGAAAATATAATATGTCACAAATGTTTAATCAGTACAGGAATTACTTCAATTTTGAAAACCAACACAGTATCATTTTTCTCTTCAATTAACATTCTGGGTAAAAGAATATATAACTATACATGTTTTAACAAATCAAATAGAATCATCTCCTTTTTTCTTTTTTAAACCCTTTTCCTAAATTCTGGAAAAAGGGTGGGGAATCATGTCTTCTTCTAATTACATGCCCCATTTTCCCAGAGCTGTTTACCCTGGTTTTCAGTAATCTCATCTCCTTTATGAACTTAGCTAGCTGACAGCTGCCTGATGCTCACTGGCCCAGATTTCATCATTTCTGTGCCAGTTATCAATTCTTACAGAGAAGGGAGAAAAAAACATATACACACACACATATATACGTGTGTGTGTGTGTGTATATATATATATATATATATATATATATATATATATATATATATAAACACAATGAGCTACAGGTATAACAATTTACCTCTTTCCCTGTCAACACAAACCAGAAGAAAATTCCAGTGAAAAAATGAAATGCTTCTTTTTATGAAAATGATACTATTTTCCAAGACGTACTTGGGGGTGGGGGTGGGATGGTTAGTATAGTATCCATTGGAAAGGAAGAGGCTTACACAAGTGTGACATTTGTTCATTTTAAGGAAAAAGTTCCTGTGTAGAACAAATATATACCAAATAGTAAACCAGGACAATATTCCACCCCCCCCAAATAGTTTTAATATTAGGAATAATTTCAATTTCCTAACTAGAATATTCAAAGAAGTGAATGTGTTCTTTATCATTCTGTGTGTAAAGATTGTTATAAAATAACTCTTCCATCTAGAGTTTACTCAGTGAACATTCCTTCTTTGATACTTGCAAGATGCAAATAAAATGATATGTATCAGCCAGTCAGTTTCTCAGAGATGACTCCACCGACTTTTCCCATCTCAATTATGCCTCTTTTAAACTGCATCATAGCACTGTGTACTTTTTCTCTAAAGTGCTTATAATAAATTATTATATAATTATTAAGTAGTAATAAGCAGCACTAAATAATAGATCAGCAATAAAATATTAAATACATTATAGATATAAAGCTTTCCACAAGTCTGGAGTCCTGTTAGGGTAAGGAATATGTTTGTTTTGATCATAACTATATTCACAGTAACTACCTGCACAGAGCTTGGCAAATTTGTGGACTACATGAAGAAACTAATGTGTCATCAAGGAGCTCATATTCTAATGGGGAGACAGTTTAAAGATGTTGATAAAGCAGAGCATGAGGTACACAGTTAATTTAGAGGCACAGAGGAGGCATCTATTTCAGCAAGAGAGACAATCCAAATGTGTATATTCACTGGTTTATGATACATTTTAAATAAAAGAGCACAAATGCTACATGGTATATGACAAAAATCCCAAGAGGGTCATGAATGGCTAAAGTGTCAGAAACACTGTCTTAGAGGAAAACAATGCATACTCTGATGAAAAGACATAACTGACAAGTGAAAATGATTCTTTTCTCTTACTCTCATCATTTTTGATTTTTCTTTTACACTATGGAGGTCAACATTTCCAAATGCTCTCTGGACATCTCCTAGGTGTCCTATCAGCACCTCTGGTTCATTATGTCTGAAACTCTACTTACTACTTCTTCCCCCTGCAGTCCAAAGAATGTAAACAGAAAAAAGTGTTCAATCTAACCAATAATCAGAGAAATGCAAATTAAATCCACAATACCACTTCAGCCCCATCAGATTAACCAAAATTTCAAAATCTGACAATACCAAATGTCACTGAGGCTGTGAAGAAATGTGAACTAATACATTTTGAGAGGGATTATAAATTAATACAACAGCTAAGATCTCTCCCTCCCTCCCTTCTCTCTCTCTCTCTCTCTCTCTCCATATATATATATATATACACACACACACAAACTTACACGCATATATATATATTTCCAAAATATATATCATAGAGAAATTCTTACATATCTACATAGGGTTTTTAATTTTTTAAAAGTTTTTTTTTGATCCCAACAAATATTTATTGAATACCTATTAAGTTCTGTGCACTTGACCATATCAATGAACAAAGGGAAAGATAAGAAACAAAAAAAATAATAAGTAAACCATGTATCAGAAGGTAGTAAATGCTAAGAGGAAAGGGGAGGGGCTAAAAGAACAACACAGGGGATCTGGCGGGTAGGGAGTGGGGGAAAAGGGCATACTGCAGTATTAAGTAGGGTGTTCAGAGTGGGCCTCTTTGAGAAATTCAGATTTGAACAAAGACTTAAAGAAGTTGAGGGAATTATTTGGGGAAGAGCATTCTACCAGGTGGAGTGAAAGCTAGAGACTAGTGCAGGGCAATGTGACTGGAGCCAAAGGAACAGGCAGAGCAGGTATTGAGGTCAGAGGGAGGGCCTGAGAAGGCAGAACCTGTGGAGTGCTGTAAGGATTTAAATTCCTGTAGAGTTCTGAGCTGAGGGATGATATGATATAGCTTAAATTCCAACAGGACCACACTGGCTGCTAGGTACAGAATGTAGGGAAGTAGGGTAGGATCAGGGTAGGAACAGGGAGAAGGGTTAGTGATGCTGAAAGCTCGGCTTCTGTGCACTGGTGCCGCATTGAATCTCAGAGACAGAGTTTTGGGTGAAGTATAAAAGAATCGCTTTATTGCTTTGCTGGGCAAAGGGGGCACAGAGGGCACCTGCCCCAAAAAGCTGTGTCCCAACCTAGGAGGATTTGACGAGGAGTTTTATAGCAATGCGTCAAGGGTGGGATTGCTGATAAGATTAGGGTGTGTGCAGGGCCTGCACTCCTCTAATCTGGTCTCAGGTAATCTTGATGAGTTTCTCTGGTTCCTTTAATGCAGGCTCAGTTGGAATTCTCTGGTATGAAGAAAGCTGACATCTAAAAAAGCTTAAAGACATAGTTCTGTGTATCCCTTGAGGTGGAACCAGGACTTTTCCCCAAGGCTGCACTGTTGTTTCTTGGCTGCCTCTCCCTTGTCTTTGCATCCCTTCCCTTCCCGGATTAGCAAAGGATTAGCAACGGTTGGAATCTGTCCTTTGGAACGCAGAGAAGGTCATGAAGGCTGGAGTCAAGAAATGGGGGACAGAAAGGCTTCAGTGCCCAGGAGCCCCACAGGGTCTTGCTTGGTTTCATTATGAGGTTACTATATAATGGTGTTTAAAATGAGGCAGTGAGAAATAGATTCCAGATATATTTTTAAATTAGTTTTCCTGGAAAAAAAAAAAAAAGTAGTTTTCCTGAGAGATTAAACGTGAGGTTTGAGAGAAAGAAAGAAGAATCAAGAATGACTCAGACATTTGGCCTGCCCAACTGGCAGGATGGAACTGTCATCAACTGACACAATAGGTAAAGCAATTTTTGGAGAGATCTGTAGTCTAGTCAAGGACATGCTAAGTTTGAGATATCTAGATGACTATAAATAAAATGGGTTCTACTATAGCCAATTTTACGGATAGTAAATAAACCAAAAAATTTAATTATTCAGAAATTTCCAAGTATGCAAAATAATTATTGAGAATGAAAAAGAAACTAATTGCCACTGTCTACTGAAAGAAAAATGCATAAGGAAAAGTTATAAATTAAGTTTTATTCAGGGACCTTACTAAGGACTCAAGCCAGGGAGACAGCCTCTCAGCCCTGAAGAACTGCTCCAAAGAGGTAAGGGAAGAACCAAGATATATATGAACTTTTTTTTGCCGGGAAAAACATGTAATCAAGCACAGAATGATTACTGCTCATCACAAAGAATAGACAGACATCTCATGTTAATGATTTTAGTGCTCTTCTATGTAGGGAAGATTCAAGAATCTGGGGTCATTGAAATTTTTCCTTAGATAGGTATCTTAACTTTCTAGGGTATGGTATATCCAAGCAAAGAATGCTTCCTGTTTTTCTCCATCCTGAATTCCCCTCAGGGTGTGCAGTCGGTGGGTTATTAGCTTGATTCCTGTAGAATTGGAATGGCAGTAACACTTTTTTTCTTTACACCAGTTTAAGTTTGGGGACTACCATTTGTAACATATTATACTTTAAGAATGAAACATTACACATAGAATGCTTTACTTTAGAAGCAGATGAAATGAATTACTAAGTTGAGTAAATTGAGTGTATTTACTTAAATTCTTTGAACAATAATGTGGCTTTCAAAGTTGATGAAAATTTTTTAAACATTAAGGCTTAATGATTGAGAAGTGACACTATGTGGACTTTATCAAAATAATTAACTATGGAGAATGTTGTGGATCAAAGCTCCTAAGAGAAAAAGTACAACTATCTTTAATTGCTAAGAAGTTTCAATTATATAATACAGTATTATTGACTATAGCCACTATCTAAACCCTCAAGAGTTATTTACTTATTGGTAATTAATAAACACAAAAACATAAACTTGATGTTG
Organism: Grampus griseus; assembly: GCF_964374135.1. Taxonomy (NCBI): domain Eukaryota; kingdom Metazoa; phylum Chordata; class Mammalia; order Artiodactyla; family Delphinidae; genus Grampus; species Grampus griseus. The sequence continues at coordinate 26,414,971 of NC_139005.1, read as the reverse complement.
TTCCAGACACATTACTACATAATCACCACTAATAAGTCAGTTCTCTCCTTTTAAACATCACCAAAATAAATTGTAACCATGATATTATCAGCACTCCACATGAGAAGCAAACACATAAATAAGATTCAAGTATGAGCCATTTTAGGATCTAGATCAGAGTTCCTCAAAGTACTGACATTTCGGGTCAGGTAATTCTTTGTTAGGGCAGTGGAAAAGGCTGGTCTGTGCACTGTAGGATGTTGAGCAGCATCCCTAGCCTCTACCCACCAAATGCCAGTAGCAACTCCCAAATGTTGTCGCAAGCAAAAAAGCCTCCAAGTAATACTCATGGGGTCAAGAGGGGTGCAACAGGCCTGCAAAATTATCTCCAGCTGAGAACTACTGATCTCGAATAACAGTCTTCAACTGAATGAAAATTCCATAATGGATCTTGAAGCCTCAACAGCCTCATCATGCATAACTTATAAGGGAGTTGCAAGGAAGTGGGCAGAAGGGTGTCAGTGTGATAATCCCGAACTCTGAGCAGGAAGTCTCCGCTAGCATCCCCTTCATTTCTCAGTCTCAGTCACCAAAATGGTCCTAAGGATTTGGAGAAATTAAAAGTAGCTTCTCTCTACTAGAGGGTGGGAAATACTATCTGTCAGCAATAAGTAGTGCTCAATCTATTCGGCAGCTGATCTGACAAAACCAAGATGTAGCCTCATTTCAGGATACTGCTCTCTTTATGGCACACAGTCTAAGTTTTAAACAAAGAACAGCCGAAACTAAAAGAGACATGATGATGGAGCAGGATTCATTCAGTAAGTATTACTGAAGGCCTGCTATGCTGTGTGCTAGGCACAGGGGATGTAGTAGTGTAAAAGGCAGAAAAAATAACCAACATGGATGAGTTACATATATACTAGACCAATCTGTAATGAATGAGAAAAACCAAAGCAGGGATGATCAAATATGAGATTTAAGGGGTGATGGTGGGGTTAAAATTTTAGCTAGGGAGGCCAGGGAAGGGCCAAACAATGAGTGAGATATTTTGAAAAAGAAGTATAAAGTACTCTATATAGTTTATTTACTATCTGGAAATACTCTGTTGTTATGTAAAATTATATATATAAACCCATATTCAAGATAGGAAGTAATTATATATATTTAAATAGCAATACATTGACTTCAATATAACTACAAACAGCAAGAAGCAAGGTCAGTGTTTTCTCCCCTAAAGAATGGGATTATTTGGCACATGGCAGCTCAGAAAGGACACTGCTAGAATTTATCTCAATGAACTAAAAAAACAATGAAGTAATGCAATGCACCTTTCCAAAACAGTCTTTATAAATAATGAAATTCATGCTTTTGATCTGGGCAATTACATAAAATTGAACTGTATTTATTTCTTATATATATTTTTTACCTTATTTGAGGTCAGCTCAGGTCTAATGAGCAATATGGAATTTTGTATTATGCAAATAAAATGGCTTAAATCATGATCAGAAAAATTTCTATCTTCATATTCACAATGTTATAAGGAATATGGCCAAAGATTAAGGTTATAAACTCATGAATGAGCTAGTCATTTGAATCTCCAATTATCTGACCTTGTTTGATAGCCATATCCCATACCACCACCAATAGAGCTAGCAGTGAGAACAAAAAGAAAAATATCCCATAACCTGGAAGACTCCATTTTACCCCCATTAAAGATCTCTTTCAGAAATTCTTAAAACATAAGAACAAGAAAGAGACCAAAGTAAATACAAAATAATCCAAATAAAAATTGATTTTTCCAAAGTATAGTGATTCTGAAAATGTCTAGTATTGTTTCTTGGCTGAATGTTCAGCATTTGATATAAATGAAAATATATTAGAAAGAAACTACACATTAAGCCACAGTGTAGCATAGTTTTGTGTTTGTTACACTTCAAAAGGCCTTGCTCTCAATCATCAAAATTATAATTCTGTGCTTCTTAAAGTTAATACACAGTTTACTAGAAATTTATTTGTAAAAGAAAGTGGTCACTGAACAAAGCATTCAGAGATTTCCACCATATAATTTTTCCCCTTGTTGGATGCTCAACTCCTGGATAGAGGGACTCTTTTAATTTCTGTGGATGACTTTACTAGGAAGCCTGAAAAGCCCCAGTTCCTTAATATTGCAAAATCACATTCTTGCTAAGTATATTAAAGCACTGTTTTAGAACAATCTGTTTCACAGACCCTCTGACATCTATCAAGTCATGATGACTTTCCGACACACACGTTAATTTGTTACATATTTATTATGCAAACAGTACGTTAGGCTCTTGTACTATGTCACGCATAATGCATGAAGAGATCACATTTCCAATAAGGGGACATGTAAACAATTTATGTAACATGAAAAGAACCATAATAGAGAAATATATAAGGTGTTTTAGGAGTAGAAACCCCGCCTGAGTAGGTTCACAGACTGACTTTTCTCCTGAAAAAATAAATGCACCCAGTTCCTCCCATTTAGAGCTTAAAACTCTTTCTTAGTGATCATCATTCTTCTGTGTTGCCTTCATCAATGAAGAAAGCATGCAACCTGATCAAAAAAACCCAATCAGCATACCTTGTGGCTTTGGACTTGCAGCTGAGTGTTTTGCTGGAGTTTTCCCATTTATTCCCTGAGCCTCTTCATCAGATACATTCTGATCAATCAGTGTGGTTGTGCTGCTTTTCAAGCAAGGTGAAACTATAGTGATCTTTGGACAGGTACTGCTGCCTGGGAGAGTTCAAAAAGAAAGAACAGGTAAATGCAGAGGTGGAACATAACTACATCTCGGGACTTAATTTCTTCTGACCCCATAAAACAAAAACAGTCACAGTTACAAGAGTATGCATTGAAATAATTTTCCCACGTGTGCTGGCCTTGACAAAGAGTTTTCCTGAGAAAGATCTCATTCCACGTGCTTGAGAAACCTTATAATACACGCTGACAGAGACTGCTGACTACTACACACACACACACTCTCTCTCTCTGTCTCCCTCTCCTCTCTCTCTCTCCCCCCCCCGCGCCCCCCCCCCCCCGCCCCTTTCCTTGCAGGGCCATGGAAAGGGCAGAATGCAGCTGCTATGATGCAGGTGAAGGAGAGGACCAGAGGGCCCCAGCACTAATCTGTTAAAAGCGTTCCTTTCCAGCATCCAGTCAGTCACCAGTCATTGAGTGGTTCAAAAGAACAAAGCAGGAAAGCATGAACATGACAGCTGACCTAAAGACTCTAGAAGAATGGTTTGATTAAAAATGAAGAAATCACACACACACACACACACACACACACACACACACACCATGACCCTCTTTCACTAGCTTACTCAGACTCCAAATCAACGTATTATTAATACCCATGTTTTCAAAAAAAAAAAAAAAAGAATGACGAGAGTATGTAGATAATATTCATATTTAGTTACAACTCAAAAATCTTTGAAACACTGCAGTGCTTTAAAAAACTGAAATACATCATGAAGCATAGATGGAGAACAGATCAATTCTTAGTTCAATTTCTGATACAAGAAGTTAAATACTGAATTTCAGAGACTTTTAAAAGAAATCATAAGCCAGTGTTTTCTCTTTAAACGCATGCTAAATTTTCCTTTCTTCTAGTTGACATGGTGATATTAACAACAGATTAGACCCTGTTTAGGAGAAAATAAAATTTCTACCAGGAAATTCACTATTGTTAAATAAAAGTATGCCATTTAAGAAACTATCATTTGACTAAGAAACAGTTACATTTTTACAGAATCCAAATATTTAAAATGAGAACTATTAGAGATAAAAGGCGTTAATAATTATTCAAAACAAGAAAAGCTAATAAAACCCAATCAACTTTTTGTTGAGTAAAAAAATTCCCTTTTACTTCAATTGATTGGGTAATATTGATTAAAAACTACAATACTGCTTTATTTTCTGTTCTCCCCTTAAAATATATCTAGGTAAAACAAATTTTAGAAGATATTAATAGTTCCAAGTATTGTCTGAGAAGTTATTAGAGACCCAATGCTAAAACACATTAAATGAGTTTCATCAGACACCCTTCTGCTAAAATGGGCTGCCAACTAAATAAAGCATTGTTTAGCCAAATAAAGGCCTTGAATGCAAGATTTAAGGAACATTTGACAGCATATTATAAATTATAAACAGAAGAAATTATAAACAGAAGAAATAAAAATTATAAACAGAAGAAATAAAAGTCTTTGAATGTGTGATCCTATCTACCTTCTTAGAAAAACCACATGAAGTAGGCAAAGCATATTCCTAAAATCCACAGTGTACCATCCAACCACTTAGCCTTTTAGGGGCATTAGGATGTTTGTTCCACAATGATCCCAAGAATGGCTTAGTATCTGAAAGGCCACCTGCTGGGGTCTAGTGAAGGATGGCCTTGGGGCAGAAACAGTGAAAAGCCACAGCCCAACTACAAATCAGAGGCAGAAACTGTAACTTGACAGTAAAATGAGACACTGTGAAAGCAAGAATGCAGCTTTAGAGATGATTACAGCAACAAAACTATAAAAGGAGGCAGCTAAGGAGTAAATGAGAAAACAAATTAAACTGAATCTTTAAAAAATAGATCACCACTGTAACATATTAAACGATGAAACTACTTTAATAATTAACCTATTTAGAAACAAAACATGTCTTGAATAAATAATAATTTTTAATTGAAAACTAGGTACTTAATTTCTGGATAGCAAGCTTGCAGGATCTGATGGGTTTACAAGATCATATTTATTAGATAACATCTCAGATGAATGTGATGAAACGCCTGCAGTAGGAGATCAAGTACACATCTATTTTCTTTTGAATCCATTAAAGTCATGATTACATATCTTTTGCCAGTGATAATAAATCCACAGCCAGAAACTTCATTTCAGATCATTATTTAAAACCCATCTCCAAACTTCAGCCATTATCACAAGGTATGAAAATATGGTGAAAGACACAGAAAACACATTCTTAAAAGGTTGTTAAAAAAAAAAAAAGCAAAGACAAATATGCAACAGAGACCATGCAAAGCCCAAAATCTTTACTATTATTTACTAACTGGTCCTTTACAGGAAAAGTTTGCTGACCATGGTCTAGGTCAAACATATAATGGTAAAGAAAGTTTGACTAAAATTAGGCAGCACCATTTCATTAAATCATCTTTTAACATCCTGGATATTAGCAACACAGAGGAATACTTCTTTTTGCTTGTTTATGACTGACTCAGCCTATTCACATTTGGAGACAGTCCTTATTTGGGTACCAGTTGCATAACAGGGACTTGAAACCAAAATTGTAACCAGATGGTCTACCTATTCAAGAAATTTTATATTATAGAGGCTTTCAGATTCCAATTTACCAAGAACCAGTATGAGTGATTAAACACGTATCTCTGGACACAGATACAACCAGTTACATTATGTTAGCACAGGGAGAGGGGTCCTATTTACTGTCTCTTCTTGAGGATTGGTAATCTATTTAGGTACTGGTCTTAACCATTTTGCATTCCTCTGTCTTATGCTTGCTGGGTCATATCTCCTGTAAGAACTGCCTAAACAGATGTAACTGCAGGGTATCCTCAGATATTCTCAGTTAATCCAGCCTCATCTTTGACTGCATAAACCTCCCTGTTCCAACTGGAGAGGTTCCCACTATGGCTTAACTTTCATTTATGTGTCTTTTGCATAGTACTTGTGAGTGGCAGATAATCTCTCTGACTGGTTAGGGTAACTTTGTCTTCTATTTGCAACATTTTGTGTTGGGTTTTGCCAACTTATTCTTGAATGGCTCTTTCACAAATTAAGGTTGGATTTACTCCAAAGCAAAGTCCGTTCACTTCTTGATTCTTCAGGCCTGATCTCTTGTCATGGTATCCATGACCTCAGATCACATCTTTATGACCATGTCTATAGTGCCTCACCCAACCATAATATCTCTCCCAACTGCACCAAGTCTCTAGCCCAGAAGATCTCCATGGACTCCACCCCTCAGGACAAGAGGATCTCTTGATTTAAGAGCACAGAGTAGTTTTCTAAGAGAAACAATCTTCCTAGGTGTATATTGTCCAGAAGAAAAGTGATACTTAAAAAAGAAAAAAAAAAAACTAACAATATTTTGAAATAATCTTAGATTTACAGAAGAGTTGTGCCCAGGCTCTTAGGTTAGCATCTTATGTAACTACAGTATGTTATCAAAACTAAAAATTTAATATTGGTACAATACTAGGCCACAGATTTCATTCAGATTTCACCATTTTTTTCACTAACATTCTTTTTCTGTCACAGGATCCAAACCAAGATATCATGTTGCATTTAGTTCTCCAATCTGTGAGAGTTACTGAGTCTTTGCTTGTCTTTCATGACCCTGGCAGTTTTGAAGAGTACTGGTAAGTATTTTGTAGAATGTCCCTCAAACTGGGTTTCTCTGATGTTTTCTCATGATTAGACTGGGTTTACAGGTTTGGGGGAAGAACATCACAGAGGTGATGTACCCATCTCACTGCATTACATCACTGCATGATACCAACATGATTATCATGTGGTATTAACCTTGGTCACTGAGTAAGATGATGTCTGACAAGTTTCTACACTGGAAAATATTCTATTTATAAGACATTTTTCAACAGTCTTCTCCTATCATCCCTTCAAAGTTTCCCCACCTGTCCCACAGTTCTGGATATGGGTCATATCTCCCATGTGCTATTCAAAATGCCTGGATTAAGAGATCAATTGCACTTTTAAAAAAGCAATTAAAATTATAAAACTCATGGTTCACAACTCATTTTTCAATGAGGAATAAATCCTGAGCAAGGAAATTTATTTCAGAAAACGACTTCAGTTTCCCAAACTTCAAGACCTCAATAATAAAATCCATACCCACGTCCACTCCACCCTGCCAAATAATAAGCAAACCACAAAGGATCTTAAGAAGAAAATATGATGGACAGTTTAAGAAATTTCCTTGGACCTAGAAAATCTAATTCTAGGAATCTAATCTACAGAAACAATCTTGTGTGTGTAAAAGTATATGCATATGGACAGTCAATGCAACATATGCAGCTGTGAAAAACAGAAAAACAAAAATAAGACTGGGAAGATTTCCAAGATATTATTAAATAAAAGACAAAAAACTAGAAAAATATGTACAATATGATCCCACTTTAAAAAAAGAAATAACATACATACAAACGTGTATAACTGTACTGAAATGAATGTAAGGTAATATGGCAAGGGGACAGGGGTAGGGTGAGAGAATGAATGAGAACTTTTATGTTTTGCTGTCTATACAGCAATATCATTTAAATCTTTTGTAATGAAAATGTACTTATTAATTATTTATATAAAAAAGAGAAAAATCGGGCTTCCCTGGTGGTGCAGTGGTTGAGAGTCCGCCTGCCGATGCAGGGGACGCGGGCTCGTGCCCCAGTCCGGGAGGATCCCACATACCGCGGAGTGGCTGGGCCCGTGAGCCATGGCCGCTGAGCCTGCGCATCCGGAGCCTGTGCTCCGCAATGGGAGAGGCCACAACAGTGAGAGGCCCGTGTACCGCAAAAAAAAAAAAAAAAAAAAAAAGTTAAGATGGTAAACTTTATATTATGCATTTTTAACATAAAAATTTTAAGTAAAAAAGCATATCCCTTGCTTAATAAAACAAAAAGAAATACTAATATATTCAATTGCCTACTTAGCATCTCTACTAGTATGTGTAAGAACTAACTCACACCCAAATCTGACACCCTTGTCTCCCAACTCTCACTCAAAATTAACTGCCTTTACCATCCTCTCCATCTCAGTTAATGGCAACCTCATCTGTGCTTAGGACAAAAAGCTTGGAAGTGTCCTAAAGTCCTCTCCTTTTCTCTCAGACTCTACAGCCTATCCATCAAGAAATTCTGTTGACTCTACCGTCTACCACTACCACCTGCTCAGCTACTATTCTGGCCTAAATTACCACAATCTTTGACTGGATTACAGCAAGACCTTCCACCTGGTCTCCCTGTGCCTACGCTTGTCCTCTGTATGTGTTTTCAAACAGGCCACAGAGACCCCTTTTAAAACCCAAGTCAGATCATGTCCCTCCTGTGCTTAAAATTCTTCCATGGCTCCACATTTCACTCACAGTTTAACAACTCAACTCTTCACAGTGGCTGACAGGCTCTACATGATCTGACCTTAGTTCCCTTGCCACTGACCTCATTGCCTAGTATTGCCCCCTTGCTCACTCCGTGCTAGTCATACTGGTTCCCTGCTATTCCTCCAACAGGCCAAGCATGCTTTACAGCCTTTGGTCTAGCTGTTTTCTGCTGGAATGCTCTTCCCCCAGATAACTGCTTTCTCCTCACATCTTGGCTCAAATTGCATCTTGTCAACATGGGCTACCCTGACCACTCCATCTAGTATTACTGTTACTCACAGGGTTTCCCGCCCCCCACCCCATAGCCTTTATCACCTTCTAAAAGACTACATTATTTATTTTCTTAATTGTCTGTCTCCCCTGGTTAGAATGTAAGCCCTGGGAACATCTCAGGAATACCACCTGCCACATAAGTAGAGGCTCAGTAAATAACTGTTGAAGAAATGAATTCTAGATACTTCAGGAAAGTTTCTCTTCATTTGCTTACATTCTCATTTTCTATTTCATGAGAGGTGCTTTCTAAATTCCAACAATAAAGGAGACATGTAGCTGTTTGAGAGCTTAATCTATACAAAATTTCAAACATTTCCATTCTTAGGTAAATTTTTAAACATTCTAGGTTATTTATACACAAATTCTAAATATCGTGGGGGAAAAAAAAAACAACAAAAAACTTTACCCAAGTAAACTTCCTCACAACCCAGCAGATTTCTAAACATCTGGAATTGTAGAACTATCCAGATGTTTGTCTTGATAAAAAAAATTAGCAGCCAAAAATCCCAGCAACTGACTGAAATACTTTTATTTATTATAATCTGTAATTTTATTTACATTTATTAGAGTCACTAACTCAAATGCACTATGGCTGCCAATGTTTCAGACTCAGCATCTGATGCTACCTAAAATTATAGTATAGTACAGAGTTATACTGTCAGGAAAAGCAGATTGCTTTAGGTCTTTGAAGTTCAAAAGTAATATGAACTCAAAATAAGCCTTGAAGGTAGGTGACTGTAGATATTCATTATTTTTAAAGGTCCCATTGCTGTATGATAAAATAAAATATGTAAAAAGGCAACTGTTACTATTGTATCTAAGGTATATGCAACAACATATGTAATGAGATAAGATAAATGCAGCCTCTAAAAACACAAAAGTCATTTGTTTTTAAACTAGAAATATTTTATTTTCCTGAAACATGCTCCATAACTTTATTGAAATTTTTGCTACTCAAAAGTAGTGAAAAGGATAGTAAAATTTCTAAAGAATGCTACTGTGACTGAAGAATGCTATTGCGACTGATCCTTTCAAAGGTAAAATCTATTAGATGAACTGAAACACATCTCACTAAGATTGTCAAAATTCCAGTTTTGAGTAGGAGCTCACAGATGAGGCCCACAGCCATAGTACCTGTTATGTATTAATATATGTATGTACAGCAGACTATGTATATCACTACAATTCAACCATGGGTTCTAGGGGTCTGAATCCCTGCTCCCCACTTTCAGAGTGACCATTCATTAGGTGCCATGAGTCCCCGCATAGAAAGTGTTGAAAGTGCACATTCCACGATGCCTTCTGGGTTGGTGTTGGGCCTGGTTGGTCAGTGTGTTTTGCTGTGCCTTGGCATGGTGTTATTTTTAGGTAGAGACCAAACTTCCTCTGCATACCCCTGCACAGGGAAGGGAGCTGGTGGCAGCTCTTCCACCCCCAACCATACACCAATGGAGATTCCCCTTTCGGCTATAGTTAACTAAGAATGTTGGTCAAGATTACAGAAAAGTTCTTGCCATTTAAAGCACAAAATATTACTCTATGCCTGCAGCCATGACCAGAGGGGAAGGTGGGAGTAAAGAGAAACCACAATCAATTACATGCTGCTCCTTCTGCCTGCTTGCAAAGGGCGGTTCTAGTTGACACCATCTGAGTTGGAGAGGTTCATAGCCTGCTGTGCTTTACCCGATAAACTGATGCCAATTTATAATAACACCCATTTCTTGGTTCCTTCTTTTTTATAACCAAGTGGAAGAAACTGGGGCCTAGATTTATCAAAAGAACCTGCATTACTGCTGTACTGACAATGAGAAATATCCCTGAGAAGCTGCCCATCCATGTAATCAAGTAAGTGCTGTTTTGAAGTCATCAAACTTTTTGCCAGAGCCTAAGGTTCGTAACAGTTTTAAGTTTTGAAATCTATGAACATACATACTATAAAAGATCTCTAAGTATATTAATGTGCATATGAGCCTGCTAACTGGTGTTAGATTTCCCCAATATGATCATCTGTATCAAAAAGTCAGCTCAGGGACTTCCCTGGTGGTGCAGTGGTTAAGAATCCACCTGCCAATGCAGGGGACACAGGTTCAATCCCTGGTCCAGGAGGATCCCACATGCCATGGAGCAACTAAGCCCACGTGCCACAACTACTGAACCTGCACTCTAGAGCCCGTGAGCCACAACTACTGAAAGCCTGAGTGCCTAGAGCCTGTGCTCTGCAACAAGAGGAGCCACTGCAGTGAGAAGCCCATGCACCGTGATGAAGAGTAGCCCCCGTTCGCCACAACTAGAGAAAGCCCACACACAACAACGAAGACCCAACACAGCTAAATAAATAAATAAATACATAAATAAATGTCAGGGGGAGGGGAGTCAGTTCAGATGCTGCACATATGCACACCTAGGCAGCTTTCCTTGATCCCCAGAAGCACAACACTTGGCTGTTTCCAGGTCAGTTGTACTAGTAATTATATACACTAAATATATCCTTAGGGCAATATAAACATTCTTCAGGGCATGTCAGTCATATAACTCTAATTTGCCTAAATTCAAATCCTGGCTTCACCGTTTAATAGCTGATTGACTTACTTCAATTTCCTGATCTGTAAATGAGAATTCATAGGATTCATAACAGTACCCCTCTCATAAGGCTGTTGTGAGGATTATGATTTAATTAATTCTAGTGAAAGTACTAGAGCAGTAGCTGGCACACGGTAATTGCTATATAACTACTTGCTATTACTGTTACAACTTGTATAATACGCAATGCTGTATAATGCCCAATGCTGTACAATGCCAGGGTAGTGGATCAGGGGACCAGATCTTTACTCTCTCCTCCCTCCAGCCTCTTAAGAACCCTACCTTTTGCCTCCTTCTATGCCCGCCCTATCTGCTTATATTTGCCCTTACCATTGCCTAAATTATGATTTACTACCACCCAGCACTTGCTCACGCTGGTTTACTGTCTTAGCAGCTGCCATTTGCTTCAGTGCCTCTGCTACGTTCAGGGATTCCCAATAGGTCATTTTGGATAAATTCCGGCCAATTAATGACTCTTTTGCAAGTTAATACAATAATGAATTATTTACAAATATGTGGCCTGGTGCATTAAACATGGTAACAGTATTAGTAATGACAATGTGATGTCTGACTTTTTTTTTTTGGCCGCACTGCGCGGCTTGTGGGATCTTAGTTTCCTGACCAGGGACTGAACCCGAGTCCTCAGCAGTGAAAGCGCAGGGTCCTAACCACTGGACCGCCAGGGAATTCCCTAATGCCTGACATTTGACGTGGAGTAGAATTTACTACAGACCATTTTAATCCCAAACAATTTAATAATTATTCTTCACCCTTTAACATGATTGTAAATATGTGTCCTGGATTCCATAACTTTTTTCATTTTTCCTCTATTTGACATTTCTTCATTTAATATGAGGCACAATTGCTGGTTTTTAAACAATTAATCATTTTCTGAAAAGCACATTTAAGTGCTTATGACCACTTAAACTCAGTATTTAATAGCTCTCATCTTTATGCTTCCAAAGTACAAACTGTTTTTGTAAGCTCTGAGAATATCCAATGATCAACTGCAAAATGAGTAAGAAAACTTATCAAGCTTCTACTTTATTCTATTCTTTCTTTTTTTCTTTTTGTTCCTCCTTACATGTACTGAGTGATAACTCCCTAATTAAAAGTGCCAGGTACTCTGCTAATTACTGGGGACAGGAGGACAAATAAAACATAATCCTTACTCTCAGGTAATTCCTAGAGATATGCACAATTCCATAGGTGTCAGTCCCCCTGCCCCCAACCCCTTGCTAACTGCAACTAGGAAGCAACTGCACTATTCACCCTATCAGCAATGGCAGAGGGTGAAGAGGAGAGGAATGGATCTGAGGCTTACTGAGGAAAGAATCAGTAAGGGACTGGCTTAAGAAGGAAGGGACAAAGAGGAGGAAAGGATAACACTTACTTAAGCTTCTGACTAACATGACAGGGAAACAGTGCCTTTCACTTTAAGAATGCAAGAAGATGGGGCTTCCCTGATGGCACAGTGGTTAAGAATCCACCTGCCAATGCAGGAGACACGGGTTCAAGCCCTCATCTGGGAAGATCCCACATGCCGCGGAGCAACTAAGCCCATGCGCCACAACTACTGAGCCTGCACTCTAGAACCCACGTGCCACAACTACTGAAGCCCAGGAGCTTAGAGCCCATGCTCTGCAACAAGAGAAGCCCGTGCACCGCAACGGAGTGGCCCCTGCTCACCACAAGTAGAGAAAGCCCACGCACAGCAATGAAAACCCAACGCAGCCAAAAAAAAAAAGAATGCAAGAAGAATAGAGTTTTGAGTTTTGTGTGAGATATTTTAGGAGCCTGTGAGACTGTTCAGGATGAACAGTCTGCCCTGATGTTCATTAGGTTTGGCCAATCTTAACGCTCCACTTGCCTCATTTTCCAATCTCCTTGTTAAAGTTTTCGGACATATTCCCTTTGATATTTTCTTTAAAATATCATTTTATTGACTATTAAGGGAGGGGGGGAAAGCCTATTTGCCCCATGCAGGGCCAGCTATAAGGGACTCTGACCCATTATGTTGTTGTTTTTGGTCTCAGTAATTATGGGTTAAATCACCTGTCTTTCCTTCTATAAGAAGAACTGATTTCCTTAATTTTATTAATAACAGTAACAAATATCAGTTTCCCTGGAGGGAGGGAAAAGGCACTTATTGAGAGAACGGACAGGTTTCTGGGTGTTTGTGGGTTCCTTCAGGACTCCATAGGGCTCAGCAGTCCATTAAAGAGCCCAGGTGAAAACGTAAAATAGATAGCTAGTGGGAAGCAGTTGCATAGCACAGGGAGATCAGCTCGGTGCTTGGTGACCACCTAGAGGGGTGAGATAGGGAGGGTGGGAGACGCAAGAGGGAAGAGATATGGGAACATATGTATATGTATAACTGATTCACTTTGTTATAAAGCATAAACTAACACACCATTGTAAAGCAATTATACTCCAATAAAGATGTAAAAAAAAAAAAGAGCCCAGGTGAAAAGTCACAGGAGTCTTCACAGCAGGTGTCACATGTGCTAGGACAACTTTCCCCAAAGTGTGTTCTGTGAACAGGATTTCTCAATGCCCCCCTCCACCACCCCACCACAACCAACCAACCAACCATGATTCTATATGAAGTATTTGTGACCTGCCAAATTTGACAGTTTTATCTTGCAGACTCATGATGCCAGTGGGCATACCAGAGGCCAATGCAGAGCACTACAGTAAAAAACAAAAACAAAAACCTATTTAACTTTGAACCCAGTATACATCCATGAAAGCTTTCCATCATTTATTACAAATTAACATCCCATGGAGCATGGAACACATTTTGGGACAAGTTGCCCCAGGGACTCCTCCCATTCTAACAAGTTGCTTGGGCTACTTCCCATACTTTCCCATCTCTACTGCTCCTGACTTCCCCATAATCATCTTGGCTGCCCTCATGACTGTGACTCTCAAATTATGAACTGAAACTCCAACCCGGCCTTGGCTTTTTAGACATGACCCTGCTGTCCCCAGCTTCAATGCTGCCCAATCCCATAATGTGCTGACCACAAAAGCAGCATTAGGGGCAGACCCAGGATGCTTGAGTCCTGCACGTGGAGTCTAAAACTGGAGCAGCGCTCAGCTTAAAAAATCAGATGAGCTCTTCCGGGGACGGTATCTAGAGGCATTCAGGATGGTTCAGCGTTTGACATACCGTCGTAGGCTGTCCTACAATACAGCCTCTAACAAAACCAGGCTGTCCCGAACCCCTGGTAATAGAATTGTTTACCTTTATACCAAGAAAGTTGGGAAAGCACCAAAATCCGCATGTGGCGTGTGCCCAGGCCGACTTCGAGGAGTTCGTGCTGTGAGACCTAAAGTTCTTATGAGGTTGTCTAAAACGAAAAAACATGTTAGCCGGGCCTACGGTGGTTCCATGTGTGCTAAATGTGTCCGTGACAGGATCAAGCGCGCTTTCCTCATTGAGGAGCAGAAAATCGTTGTGAAAGTGTTGAAAGCACAAGCACAGAGTCAGAAAGCTAAATAGAAAAATAGAGCTTCTTTGAGTAATAAAAAAAATCAAAAAGCCTTAAAAAAAAAAAAAAAAAAAATCAGATGAAATTACGTTCTGTAATCCTGCCAGTCTATACTTCCTCTCCATTCTCTCCACCTCCCTCTTCCTCTCACATGCATAATCCCACAGCCTAGCAGACAAACGCATGTAATTTAGTAAACACAAAAAAATCTCCAAAGGGACTTTTTCTTTTCTTAAAGTGGTTATAAAACAGGATGTAAAGTATTATAATAATTAACAATGCAGAGAACAGTAATATGTAGAATAATGCAGGCAGTTTCATTTCATTGAGACAAGTATCATAAGACCTCTGAATATAAAATTACATCACTGGGGCTTCCCTGGTGGCTCAGGGGTTGGGAGTCCGCCTACCAGTGCAGGGGACACGGGTTCAAGCCCTGGTCCAGGAGGATCACACATGCTGCGGAGCAGCTAGGCCTGTGTGCCACAACTACTGAGCCTACGCTCTGGAGCCCGCGCTCCACAACTACTGAGCCCGCATACTGCAATACTGAAGCCTGCGTGCCTAGAGCCTGTGCTCCGCAACAGGAGAGGCCACCGCAATGAAAGGTCCGTGCACTGCAACAAAGAGTAGCCCCCACTCGCCGCAACTAGAGAAAGCCCACGGGCAGCAACAAAGACCCAACTCAGTAAAAAATAAATAAATAAATTTAAAAAAAAACCAAAAGGACATCACTGGCCTTTAATTTGGAGAGTGGCAAGCAGATACAACTGTTCCTTTGTTCTGTGACTTCCCTGTGTGTTTAAACCCCAAGATCAGGCAAAACATTTTATAAGAAGCTTGACTTTTTCCTAAAGACTTATAACCCACATACAACAGGGTATTAGGACAGACTGTGCTCCCTGAAAAAAACAATTTTTCAAAATAGGCTTTTCTTAACTGATTTGTTTTCTAGACATCAAGAGGAGTTTGTATAAATGCAGTGCAATGCATAGCTTCAGACAGGGATGCACTGATGCTAAGATGTCCTTCAGTAACACACACACACAAATATCTATCCTGAATGTCACAAAAAAATTAACCATCATAACTTGGGATTTCATAGTGCTTTAAAACATACACAATATACAACCAGTATGCTTGCAAATGCTAGTACTGTTCTTACTACTAGTAGTAATAATGGTAGTAATAAAATCGAACAATATTGTTTATTCTGAGCCAAGTATGAGGTATGTGAAGTACTTTATATGCATTATTTCATTTGTTCCTTTTAAGAATCCTATGATAGGATAAAGTAAGGTAGGCATTTTAATGTCCATTATAAAGATGAGTCAACTGAGGTGGTGTTAAGTGACTAGGCTGGTGTTAGATGTCATATCTACATATAGTTTGTAAGTACCTTCGGGGCTGGGACCCTAGCTCATAATCCTTTGGCTTTCACTCAGCGGGTAACAAAGTGATTACATCTGTTATAGTATAGCTATCTGCCATGACTCTGTGCCTCTATTTCAGCAAACACTATGCAGCCAGGAGCTTCCAAATATCCAAGACATTAAAAAAAATATCATACGAGATTAAAAAAGAAGTATGAGATAAGAATGGGAATCTTATCTGGAGTCACTAAACAGCGTCCCAGACTTCCTTGCCTCCTCCCAGCTTTGAACCTCCTCCTCACTTGCTCTTCAGTTCTTCCAATTTCTGATCTCTTTGCTCTAGGATGAGTCTCTCCATTACAGACTCTTAGACATTCCCTCTGGAAACCAAGGGGCATAGTCCCTTAGGTTCACTCCATGCTAGTCTAGTCCTACTTAGCTCTTGGCTACACGGCTGTCGCTTCTGCTAGACCTGACCCAGACCTCTTCAAGGAGAGGTCAGAAAGACCCCATGAGGCACTTTCACATGTCATACCATATTTCACCTTCAGCATCCATAAAAGGTATGTAGGACAGATATCTGCATATTATAGTTGAAGAAAGTAAGGTTGGTAAATAGTGGTAAATCTAAGAGTCACACCAGGTTTTTGATTCCAAGGTCAGTGCTCTTTCCACTACAACTGATGGCCCTGTTGTCAGGCTTGTTTGTATTTTGCACTGGAAATGAGCTCATGATCTGGGGCTGTATTTCCAGTATTTCTGGGGCTGTGAGGGCTCATCAGTATTTGCTCTGCTTGGCCAAAGACTCCACTCACCAGATACACTATAGTGATCTTAAATCCAAATGAATTGAATTGTTTTGAGAAACTAAACATACTCTTTAAATTGTTAATGACCCGCTAGTTGTCACAAAACCAAGTTTAAGAAATATTTTGAGTTTTTAAATAAAGTCTTAGAATCTACTCTAAGAAATTAAGATAATAATAAATGTCCTCAGGGAGTCAGGTCTCTATTCCTTTCAAAAATTCTACTAAACCCAGCAATTACAACCTGCCACAGACCTCAAAGAACTAAAGTGCGTTTCTTCTTCATAGCCGGAATATGTGCCAACTTTTCTCCTACCCGAAGACTGGTTATAAGAGTAGGCTGGAGATAAAAGTAATAAAAGTTAAGAATTGCATGTATTCAGTAAGCATTTACTTAATAATGCTTAATAAATGCTTAATTCAGTAAGCATTTATTTAGCACCTTGCTAAACTGTGCAATATGGGGAATATAGCCAATATCTTATAACTATAAATGGAGTATAATCTTTAAAAACTGCAAGTCACTATATTGTACACCTATAACTTATATAATATTGTACTTCAACTATACTTCAATTAAAATGAAGGAAATGAAGAAAAATATTTAGCACCTTGCAAGAATCAGTTAACAGAATCAGTGCCAGGCACTGCATAGGATCAGTAAGATCTTCAAACTGCTTTCAAGTAGGAAGATTAGAATGCCCTTCAATCAGGGAACTGCAAACTACAGCCTGTGAGTCCCTCAGAGATCTACAATCCACAGTTCACAGGCCAAATCTGGTCCACCACTTATTTTTGTTAATGAAGTTTTATTGGAATACAGCCACATTCGTTCTCGTACATACTGCATATGATGTTTTTCGCTAGGTTGGCAGTTAAGTAGTTACAACAGAAATCATATGGCCCACAAAGCCTAAAATATTTATCATCTGGCCCTTTACAGAAAAGGTTTGCAGACCCTGACCTAAATAATCAAGGCAACAAACCATGGATTAGTACTATAAATGATACAATGTTATCACACTATTATTATAGCACTATGTTATAATACATTTGTACTTTAATTTTCCAGAATCAATCTTGGTTCTGTCCCCAGCTAGCAATGTGACCTTGGGCAAGGAAAACCCTCTAGGTTTCAGGGAACTCACTGGCAGCATCATAGCACAATTGATCTAGCACAGCTGGGGTTACAGATGACTCTGGGATGTATTTGGTAAATTAACAATGTTATAGGGTATAACCTTTAGTTTGTTATTGGTCTAAATCCCACATGCCTAGCATGCTAGTGATTCTTTTGTCTTCCAAATATTTTTCACAAGAACTATCTTCCCCAGCTACCTATTGCGTGTGAACAAATAAGCCAACAGGTCATACTTCTTGGTCAGTGCTGCTCAACCATGAATCACCTGTGGAGCTTTAAAAAAGAAAACTATAAATACCTGGGCTGAAACCCAAGCCAATGAAATCACTATCTCTAGGGAGTGGGACCCAGGTATCAGTGTGTTTTAAAGCTTCCCAGGGGATTCCAATGTGCAGTTGAGATTGAGAACTACCATTCCTGGTATCCTGGTAACAGGCTTGGATCAAATTAGTATTTTCAGTAGAAGCCATATAAAATAGATTTCATAATTTTAAGCTGTTAAACTAAAGTTCCACCGAATTTATATCATAAAATGGGGATTCCATGAAGACTCTGAAATTTTAATAGAAATGATTTAGGGTTGCAGCATCAACTGACTCCTGTTTAAGTCACAGCTAATAATTATATGCTGAGCGTGAGGCTCTCTTCAACATCTGGTTGATAAAGTTATCTGATTTTAGAATCTACTACTGAAAAAAAAATAGACATCCCCTGGTTCATATGAAAAGCTACTAATTAGGAACCTTGAGAATTCAAAAGAGAGATTATTTCTGGCCGATGGAGAGTATGGCAAGCTTTGCTTTGAAAGAAGAGACTTCTGAAAACAATAAAATTAAAAATTTTATTGCCTTTATAAACTCTGAAAGAAATAAAAACAGATGTAAGAAATGAACTTGAAGGGCAAAAGTTAGTTTTTCTCCTAACAGCTACAGCCAACTCATTTATTCAAGATGTCTGGTTTATAAATTAACCAGAATCTTGGCTTTTGCTCTTCCTTTTACCCACTGCCAAACTATTTTCCATTTATTCACAGTAAATTTATCTGCAGGTCCAGAGAGAAGAAGAAAATCAAACTGGCCAAAATGTTTCATAAGGTTTGACAAGGATGTTGTTAAAACCACATAGAATTGTTTTTCATAATGTCAATCACAGCAACCAAGAATGGACTACTATTTCTCTTCACAAAGGGAAAAATACACGCTTTTCATAAGCAAATCCTTCCTGACCTAGCTCGATTTTCATTAATTTTGTATCTGCTTTTCTGGTTTATTTTTCTGAACTTGATTTCTCTAAACCTGGTTCCCAATGGCCAAAACATTCTAGCTTAACGCTCTCTATAAACTTAAGTTCTATGAGCTTCTGCCTACTTCACGTTGCCTGTTTAAAATTACTGGCTGAGTTCTGCTTCTCAGCCCACTTTGTTTTGCAGTTATTGACACAGTTCATTCATTTTTCAAACCTAATTTGGCTTCATGGTAGTAATGGATAAAATGAACTCTACCGAGTAGGAAAATCTCTTTAGGGCGAGCCAGTCCTTCAACCTGAACTGCTATTTCAAATGCACCAATCCTATCACTGTAGTCCAAGGCCCAGATCAGCCAGGCCTGGGAAGGAAGGCTATGTTTATCTGGGAAGTGCATGCCCCCCCTCCCCACCCCCACCAGGAGGAAACAGGGTGGATTAGGAAAACTAGAGGTTGAAAGGTCAAAATTTTGACATGATTATTTATTTACTTTGTGACCATGAGAAAGTTACTTAAGTTCCTCATAAATTAGAGAAATTTTTACTGCTCTAGTATCATTGCTTAGGCACAGTTCACAGGTAGATGCAGACCTTGATTATTGGTAGTTTTAAAAAAATCTGACAAGGTAGGTGGTTTTAGAAAAAGGGCTTGGTGACAATCTCTAATCTATCCCAACTCTCCTTTTTATTTTGATATTCTTTTAAGACAAACATTAATATAAATCTCATTTTACTAAAATTTAATATTTAACAGCTTACATGGATATTTGCTTTCCTTACTCGTTGCTGTGTAATCAGACCAGCAGGCCTCATATTTTTCCCCTGGCTACATTTCTAGACCAGGAGCACAATAGCATTTGTGTTTAGCTTCTAACAGTGTAGGGGATTGTTTCAAGTCATGCAAAACTTAAAAAGCAAATACTGATCTAGCTTATCGTTTATTTCCTATATATATTTTTTGGCTGACAGAGGAAGGAAATTAGGAAGAAAAATAATCCAATTTATCAAATATAACCATTTTTCTAATTCTGAGTTTTAAAACTGCATTACATAACTCATGTTTAGTTATGTCTAACATGACTGATCCTACAAAGAAAAAGTTTGTTTTATTCACTGAATGATGAAACAAATCTTATTACTCCCTTGCTTAAAATCCTTTAATGGGACTGCAAGATCCATAGGAAAAACTCTACCATACCCTTTACCATCAGACACAAGCCTGTAAATGCTTCGTATCCATCTTCTCACAGCCATGCACCCCTAACGCTCTAGCCACATTCTGACCTTTGCGGTTCCTGTAACACATTATACTCTTTTCATGCCTGTATGGTTTTGCATATGTTGGTTCCCTTAGCTCAGTAAGGTATCTTTAAACACATTAACCTAGTTCCAATGTCACCTTTTTGAGGAAGTTTCCTTGAGTCAAATAAACAGTCAGTTGCTCCTCTTTTTCTGTTCTCCAAACACGCATTTTGTACCTATACTATGACGTTTGTCATGCAGTCACTGCTTTTACTGGTTTCCTACCCTTTCAAATCAAGTTTTACAAGAACTGTTAAAGAGGAAACATTTCTAGATTGTTACATTTTATTCTGTTTCCTTTCTTTTCCTATCATCCTCATAACAGGAGAGTTTCAAAGAATTAAATGTCTTAAACACAGGAGGGGAAAAAAAAGAAAAACAAAAAAGGGAGGGAGTATACCCTTAGACCAGAACAAAATATCTTAAATATTTTCTCTTCATCTTGCCACAATTTTCTCCATGCAAACTATTCCCCAAATTTCTTGGTCTCCCACTCAGAAACGTCTCCCATCTACTTCCTCTCTCAACACAACCCCGTAATACAAAACCAATTATGGAGCTCTCCACAGGCTCTTCATTACCCATGCCCAGCCCACCCCCAAAACTTTGTCTCAGTTCTTTATAATTGGGATCAACTTGGCCTCTCAGACTTCATGGACAGATCAGAATGAGCAGGGAACACATTGAGGTCAGAGAATTAACAGGGTAGAGGCTGGCATCAGGACAGGCAGGGCCTTGCAAGTCACTGAGAGGACACAGGCTTTTCCTCTGAGAGAGATGGGAATCCACTGAAAGGTTCCGAACAGAGGAGAGACAATTTCTGTTTTCCTTTTTTTTTTTTGCGGTACACGGGCCTCCCACCGTTGCGGCCTCTCCCGCCGTGGAGCACAGGCTCCAGACGCGCAGGCTCAGCGGCCACGGCTCATGGGCCCAGCCGCTCCGCGGCACATGGGATCCTCCCGGACCGGGACACAAACCCGCATCCCCTGCATCAGCAGGTGGACTCCCAACCACTGCGCCACCAGGGAAGCCCTCTGTTTTCCATTTTTAAAGGAGCACTCAGGCTGCTGGGTGGAGAACAGACTTCAAGAGGCCAAAGGTGGATAGGAAGGTACTGGAATAATCCAAGGAAAAGTTGAGTGTGAACTGAACCAGGGTAGTAGCAATGGAGGCATTAAGACATGCTTAGTTTGATATCTTTCAAAGCAGGACTGATTGACAGATTGGATTGGCAGACTGGTAAGAGAAAAAAGATTCAGGAAAACTAAGGTTTTTGGTCGGAGCATAAGAAATAACTGTTGCTATATTATGACATGGAGACGACCAGGCTACAATGGCTTAGTGGTTCTTTTAAGAGGAGAAAGAGAGGTTTTCTCCAGGCCAAGTTTTAATATAACCATCATGTAGAATGACCAGCTTCCATGACTAACATTATTTTTCTTCTCAGAGGCGCTTTCCTTTGGTCTGCTTCAATATATGACCGACCAACTACAGACCCTGGGTCAATTAGCAGAGGAAAAACCCTTAGAAGGATCTGATCTAAACAAGGCTTAACAGGGATTGTGGGAGGAAATAAGTTTGAGAACATATTTAAATGAGAGTGAAGACCTTACAAATATATTTCAGACCAATAAAAATTAGCTTCCTATTTTATATATAAGAAATAGCACAGAGAGTAAAGATGACTACCAGAGGGTAGATCAGAAAGGTGGTAGCGATGGATAAGCCTATAACCACCTAGGAAAAGGCCTTTTTATTTTTTGAATGAATGGTATATTCCAGTGTCTAAGGAAAACTGTTCAAGTTTAAATCTTAATCTTGAATTAAAATTTAATTTACCTATACTTTGGATGAATATCAAATGAAGACCATGTTATCATCCCTGCAAAGACTTAAGAATACTTCCCACTGAGTCATTCCTCACATTCCATTTTTCTCTTCAATTTTTATGTGAGTTTGTCTACAAGCATAAGTTTTAAAAAGGAAAGTTTCAAGTCATAAAAAAAGATAAAATGTTTACAAATAACATGTACACTAAATGCACATATTTACAAATTTTCTTGGACAACTTAATAGCAATAAAATAACCCAGTAGTGTGTGCAGGAAGTGCTACATTATTGTCTTTTCAGTTTAAAAACCGTAAAAGGAACTTCTAAAGCCTACATTATTGTAGTGGCCACTCACTGTAGGGAGTTGTCCATTAGAGCAGAAAATTCGAGTAGCACTTCTCTCTCCAATTGAGGCTGCCTTTCAGGAAGGAATACTACTTCTCTCCAATCATCCCTAACTATTTAAAGGTGGAATGAGAAGGGACAGAATTGTTCTAGGGAAAGAGAGAACTCACTAAAGGAGAGTGAATTCATCCCTTTTGCAGCTTTTTAAAAAAGTTTCATATTTAGGGGCTTCCCCGGTGGCGCGGTGGTTGGGGGTCCGCCTGCCGATGCAGGGGACACGGGTTCGTGCCCCGGTCCGGGAGGATCCCGCGTGCCGCAGGGCAGCTGGGCCCGTGGGCCATGGCTGCTGGGCCTGCGCACCCGGAGCCTGTGCTCCGCAACCGGAGAGGCCACAGCAGTGAGAGGCCCACGTACCGGGAAAAAAAAAAAAGTTTCATATTTGGAGTGTGATGGTAAACCACACAACACACAAACCTTGGAGAGATCACACAAACCTTGAACTTAGAATCCCTGCGAAGGAACTGAGGCTTCTTCCTGGATAATGGAGGGAGTCAAGGCAGATATGGGCTGGGCTACTCAATCTCTAGCAACTACTGGAACCTGGGAACAGAGCCAGTCAAGGCCTTCTAGCTGGGGGAGGGAGCCTCAGCTTCCCAGCTGCAGTACTGTGACTGGCCCCACCCCTGGGCTTCCAAGCTCAGTGCAACTGCCATCCCTCCGCCCCCCCCACCGTCTGCTGCCCCCCAGGCAAAAAGAAGGAAACAGTGACACCACAAGGAAGAGAATCTTGGTAACTATGAAGACTTGCCTGTTCTAAGTTTCAGTTCATTTTATTTAATTAACAGTGTAGACAGCAGGGTAGACATTCCTCAAGAAGGTTAATATCCATGCACAAACAATGGGAAAATAGCATCACAAAATGAACCCATTTCAGTTTTAAAAAATATTTTTAGCAGAAATTTCCTGTCACATGATTACATTTCTACCACACAGTATTTCATTCCTCTTTTAAAGAATCAACTTCTCATTAATATACTCTCTAGAATATTGTAGGAAAAAAACGGTGTCTTAATACCACTAACAACAACAACAAAAAATCCATGCCTGTCTCTACGGTGTTATCTTATATTGAAAAATAAGTAATATTCACTGTTCTGAACTTTGCTGAAACGAGAAGACTGGGATGGTGGGGATGTGTGTGTGTGTTTGCTTGAACAGAACAGTATTCCATGCAGTAGTACTAGAAAAGGATTAGTGGTAAACATTTCTTAGCTTTGTTCACACCAGAAATGGAAGAAAAAACTTTTGCTTTCTTTGTCTGTATTCTCCCGTCAGTGACTAACTTTTCAAACTTCTAATGTTAGTAAGAATGAGTCAGAGAAACAGAACTATTAAATTTGTATTTCGCTAAACCCAGAAACAGCCTCCTGGAAGAAGCAGAAACTATGAATACAGTACATATTTTAACATTAAAGTTGAAAAATAATGTGAACCTTATTCTTAACTTAAAACCAAACTCTGCAACTTTCATGTCCCTCAGCATGCTGTTATAAATTGACCCACAGGAACCAGGTGAAAAAAACAAAACAAAAACGAGAAAGATACACCAGAAAATGAAACTACTTACCTTGATCAGTGGACATGATTTCACACATACTGATAATTAGTTTACTTTGGTTTGATAAGAAAATATTTGGCTTTACTCTTTAGTTCATGTGATAAAATCTCACTCCTGGCTCTAAAGCCTCTCACAGCTTGCAGACCCACAGGTTAGCCAGGAGCTCTGATGGTGCACTGCTTACTTCAGGACCTTCTTAGACCTTCACTGCTCAAAGACAACCTCATGCATAATATGCCACACCTCCCCAGAGGAGGGCTGCTGCAGTGCTTTTCATGAGACCAACTTTATGAGGATGGAGAGAAAATAAACAACAACGGAGGCCCATGGAAGCAACAAATGCACTAGAAATACATTTGGGAATAGGACAGTTTATAAACTGAATAATTCCTTAACGATTAGTAATGCTCTAAAAAAGCCAACATGAAAACAGTTTGTTTCCACTTGAACTGGGTCCATGCTCTAGACCAAAGAGGTTACAGATTCAGGATTCACAGGCTTAAGATGTTAAAACGTCACTTTAAATTATTTCAAATGCTTTTTGTGCCACTTAATACTTTCCATTTTACCATAGTTCATTGATCTTAGTGCAGAGTGAATAACTACTACTCATAAATTTCCTAAGGAAGTCAAATCTTATGTTATTTCAGAGCATTGTTTACAATCACAATGAAGTAATGGGCTATAGACATCACGCTCACAGTTGAAAGTAGCCTCTCCAAACCCCTCTTAGTGTGTCCAGATGCAGTGGTTCTCACATACCAGATCATCAGGATGGCATTTTAAAACACACACTGCCTGGTCCCATCCCAGGAGTTGAATTCAACCAATCTGTGGTACAACCTCAGAATCTGCACTTCTAACAAGCTCCCAGGTGACGCTGACACTGCTGGTCTGGGACTGCACTTCAGGGACCAGACAAGGAGAACCACTGGGGCAGAGACTTCACACACACTGGTGGCCTAAAGCTCTGGCTCAATTGCACCTGCTTAGGAACTGCTTAATGTCAGGGCAGGGGGGCAACACTCAAGATACAGTATTGGGGACTATGTATTATATATTCAAATAAGACACAGTAACATCCAACTGCATATCAGGAAATGGACTTATCAACTTAATTATTAATAAAATAAATTTGCATACTAGGCATGAATAGGTTTTAATCTAAAAAGTATAGACAATTAGAAAATGTAGAAAAGGAGTCAAAGAAAGAGAAGAAACCTGAATTGTCCTTTATGTCTGTCAGGAACTCCATCAGTGTTTAAAATTCACTGTGACAGGAAAACTATTAAAATTTGATTCCAAAGACCACTTAGCCTGGGCAAGTTTCAGTACCATAAAAAGTAGAATGTTTCCCTGTCATAAAAATGCACCAATTCTCTGCTTCCTGAATTTTGATAGCAATGTTTAAATTATAATCTCAGGTTAGGTTTCCAAAGAAATACCTTTTCTTTTTTTTTTTTAACATCTTTATTAGAGTATAATTGCTTAATATTGTTGTCTTAGTTGCTGCTGTATAACAAAGTGAATCAGCTATACGAAACCATATATCCCCATATCCCCCCTCTCTGGCATCTCCCTCCCACCCTCCCTATCCCACCCCTCTAGGTGGTCACAAAGAACTCAGCTGATCTCCCTGTGCTATATGGCTGCTTCCCACTAGCTACCTATTTTACATTTGGTAGTGTATATATGTCCATGCCACTCTCTCACTTCATCCCAGCTTACCCTTCCCCCTCCCCGTGTCCTCAAGTCCATTCCCTACATCTGCGTCTCTATTCCTGTCCTGCCCCTAGGTTTTTCAGAACCATTTTTTTTTTTTAAGATTCCACATATATGGATTAGCATACAGTATTTGTTTCTCTCTTTCTGACTTACTTCACTCTGTATGACAGACTCTAGGTCCATCCACCTCAATACAAATAACTCAATTTCGTTTCTTTTTATGGCTGAGTAATATTCCATTGTATATACGTGCCACATCTTCTTTATCCATTCATCTGTCAATGGATACTTAGGTGGCTTCCATGTCCTGGCTATTGTAAATAGTGCTGCAATAAACACTGTGGTACATGTCTCTTTTTGAATGATGCTTTTCTCAGGGTATATGCCCAGTAGTGGGATTACTGTGTCATATGGTAGTTCTATTTTTAGTATTTTAAGGAACCTTCATACTGTTCTCCATAGTGACTGTATCAATTTACATTCCCACCAACAGTCCAAGAGGGTTCCCTTTTCTCCACACCCTCTCCAGCATTTATTGTTTGTAGATTTTTTGATGACAGCCATTCTGACCGGTGTGATGTCATACCTCACTGTAGTTTTGATTTGCATTTCTCTAACGATTAGTGATGTTGAACATCCTTTCATGTGTTTGTTGGCAATCTTCTTTGGTCTTCTTTGGAGAAATGTCTATTTAGGTCTTCTGCCCATTTTTGGATTGGGTTTTTCATTCTTTTGATATTGAGCTGCATGAGCTGCTTATATATTTTGGAGATTAATCCTTTGTCAGTTGCTTCGTTTGCAAATATTTTCAGCCATTCTGAGGGTTGTCTTTTCACCTTGTTTATGGTTGCCTTTGCTGTGCAAAAGCTTTGAAGTTTCATTAGGAGCCGTTTATTTTTGTTTTTATTTCCATTTCTCTAGGAGGTGGGTCAAAAAGGATCCTGCTGTGATTCATGTCATAGAGTGTTTTGCCTATGTTTTCCTCTCAGAGTTTTATAGTGTCTGGCCTTACATTTAGGTCTTTAATCCATTTTGAGTTTACTTTTGTATACAGTGTTAGGGAGTGTTCTAATTTCATGCTTTTACATGTAGCTGTCCAGTCTTCCCAGCACCACTTATTGAAGAGGCTGTGTCTTCTCCACTGTATATTCTTGCCTTCTTTATCAAAGATAAGGTGACCATATGAGTGTGGGTTTATCTCTCGGGTTTCTACCCTGTTCCACTGATCCATATTTCTGTTTTGATGCCAGTACCAAACTGTCTTGATTACTGTAGCTTTGTAGTATAGTCTGAAGTCAGGGAGCCTGATTCCTCCAGCTCTGTTTTTCTTTCTCAAGTTTGCTTTGGCTATTTGGGGTCTTTTATGTTTCCATACAAATTGTGAAATTTTTTGTTCTGGTTCTGTGAAAAATGACATTGGCAGTTTGACAGGGATTGCATTGAATCTGTAGATTGCTTTGGGTATTATAGTCATTTTCACAATGTTTATTATTCCAATCGAAGATCATGGTATATCTCTCCATCTGTTTGTATCATCTTTAATTTCTTTCATCAATGTCTTATAGTTTTCTGCATACAGGTCTTTTGGCTCCTTAGGTAGATTTATTCCTAGGCATTTTATTCTTTTTGTTGCACTGGTAAATGGGAGTGTTTCCTTAATTTCTCTTTCAGATTTTCATCATTAGTGTATAGGAATGCAAGAGATTTCTGGGCATTAATTTTGTATCCTGCTACTTTACCAAATTCATTAATTCCAGTAGTTTTCTGGTAGCATCTTTAGGATTCTCTCTCTATATAGTGTATCACGTCATCTGCAAACAGTGACAGTTTTTCTTCTTTTCTGATTTGGATTCCTTTTATTTCTTTTTCTTCTCTGACTGCTGTGGCTAAAACTTCCAAAACTATGTCACATAACAGTGGTGACAGTGGGCAACTTTGTCTTGTTCCTGATCTTAGTGGAAATGGTTTCATTTTTTCACCATTGAGAATGATGTTGGCTGTGGGTTTGTCATACATGGCCTTTATTATGTTGAGGTAAGTTCCCACTATGCCTACTTTCTAGAGGGTTTTTATCATAAATGAGTGTAAAAAGCTTTTTCTGCATCTATGAGATTATATGATTTTGATCCTTCAATTTGTTAATGTAGTGTATCACATCAATTGGTCTGTGTATATTGAAGAATCCTTGCATTCCTGGGATAAACCCCACATGATCCTTTTAATGTGCTGTTGGATTCTGTTTGCTAGTATTTTGTTGAGGATTTTTGCATCTATGTTCATCAGTGATATGGGCCTGTAGTTTTCTTTTTTTGTAACATCTTTGTCTGATTTTGATATCAGGGTGATGGTGGCCTCGTAGAATGAGTTTGGGAGTGTTCCTCCCTCTGGTATATTTTGGAAGAGTTTGAGAAGGCTACGTGTTAGCTCTTCTCTAAAAGTTTGATAGAATTAGCCTGTGAAGCCATCTGGTCCTGGGCTTTTGTTTGTTGGAAGATTCTGAATCACAGTTTCAATTTCAGTGCTTGTGATTGGTCTGTTTATATTTTCTATTTCTTCCTGGTTCAATCTTGGAAGGTTGTGCTTTTCTAAGAATTTGTCCATTTCTTCCAGGTTGTCCATTTTATTGTCACATAGTTGCTTTTAGTAATCTCTCATGATCCTCTGTATTTCTGCAGTGTCAGTTGTTACTTCTTTTTCATTTCTAATTCTGTTGATTTGAGTCTTCTCCCCTTTTTTTTTTTGATGAGTCTGGCTAATGTTTTATCATTTTTGTTTATCTTCTCAAAGAACCAGCTTTTAGTTTTATTGATCTTTGCTATCATTTCCTTCATTTATTTCTGATCTGATCTTTATGATTTCATTCCTTCTGCTAACTTTGGGAGTTTTTCATTCTTCTTTCTCTAATTGCTTTAGGTGTGAACTTAGATAACGTTATCTGAGATTCTTCTTGTTTCTTGAGGTAGACTTGTATTGCTATAAACTTCCGTCTTAGAACTGCTTTTGCTGCATTCCATAGGTTTATGGCCATCGTGTTTTCATTGTTATTTGTTTCCAGGTTGTTTTTTTTTTTTTTTTTTGCAGTATGCAGGCCTCTCACTGTTGTGGCCTCTCCCGTTGCGGAGCACAGGCTCCGGACGCACAAGCTCAGCGGCCACGGCTCATGGGCTCAGCCGCTCTGTGGCATGTGGGATCTTCCCGGACCAGGGCACGAACCCATGTCCCCTACATCGGCAGGCGGACTCTCAACCACAGCACCACCAGGGAAGCCCTCTAGGTATTTTTTGATTTCCTCTTTTATTTCTTCAGTGATCTCTTGGTTACTCAGTAGCATAGTATTTAGCCACCATGTGTTTGAATTTTTTACAGTTTTCTTCCTGTAATTGATATCTAGTCTCATAGCACTGTGGTCGGAAAAGATACTTGATACGATTTTCAATTTTCTTAACTTTACCAAGGCTTCATTTATGACCCAAGATATGATCTATCCTGGAGAATGTTTCATGAGCATTTGAGAGGAAAGTGTATTTTGTTGCTTTTGGATGGAATGTCCTATAAACATCAATTAAGTTCATCTTGTTTAATGTATCATTTAAAGCTTGTGTTTCCTTAATTATTTTCATTTTGGATGATCTGTGCATTGGTGAAATTGGGGTGTTAAATCCCCTACTATTATTGTGTTACTGTCGATTTCCTCTTTTATGGCTATTAGCCTTTTGCCTTATGTACTGAGGTGCTCCCATGTTGGATGCATAAATATTTACAATTGTCATATCTTCTTCTTGGATTGATCCCTTGATCATTATGTAGTGTCCTTCTTTGGCTCTTGTAATAGTCTTTATTTTAAAGTCTATTTTGTCTGATATGAGAAGTGCTACTCCAGCTTTCTTTTGATTTCTATTTGCATGGAATATGTTTTTCCATCCCCTCACTTTCAGTCTATATGTGTCCCTAGGTCTGAAGTGGGTCTCTAGTAGAAAGCATATATATAGGTCTTGTTTTCGTATCCATTTAGCCAGTCTATGTCTTTCAGTTGGAGCATTTAATCCATTTACATTTAAGGTAATCATCGATATGTATGTTCCTATTACCATTTTCTTAATTGTTTTGGGTTTGTGATTGTAGGTCTTTTCCTTCTCTTGTGTTTCCTGCCTAGAGAAGTTCCTTTAGCATTTGTTGTAAAGCTGGTTTGGTGGTGCTGAATTCTCTTAGCTTTTGCTTGTCTGTAAACGTTTTAATTTCTCCATGGAATCTGAATGAGATCCCTGCTGGGTAGAGTAATCTTGGTTGTAGGTTTTTCCCTTTCATTACTTTAAATATGTCCTGCCACTCCCATGTGGCTTGCAGAGTTTCTGCTGAAAGATCAGCTGTTAACCTTATGGGGATTCCCTTGTATGTTATTTGTTGCTTTTCCCTTCCTGCTTTTAATATGTTTTGTTTTTAATTTTTGATAGTTTGATTAATATGTGTCTTTGCATGCTTCTCCTTGGATTGATCCTGTTGGGACTCTCTGTGCTTACTGCACTTGACTGACTATTTCCTTTCCCGAAGTTTTCAACTATAATGTCTTCAAATATTTTCTCAGTCCCTTTCTTTTTCTCTTCTTCTTCTAGGACCCCTATAATTCGAACGTTGGTGCATTTAATGTTGTCCCAGAGGTCTCTGAGACTGTCCTCAATTCTTTTTATTCTTTTTTCTTTATTCTGCTCTGCAGTAGTTATTTGCACTACTTTATCTTCCAGGTCACTTATCTGTTCTTCTGCCTCAGTTATTCTGCTATTGATTCTTTCTAGAGAGTTTTTAATTTCATTTGTTGTGTTATTCATCATTGTTTGTTTGCTCTTTAGTTCTCCTAGGTCCTTGTTAAACGTTTCTTGTATTTCCTCCATTCTATTTCCAAGATTTTGGATCATCTTTACTGTCATTATTCTGAATTCTTTTTCAGGCAGACTGTTTCCTCTTCATTTGTTTGGTCTGGTGAGTTTTTACCTTGTTCATCTGCTGCGTATTTCTCTGTCTTCTCATTTTGCTTAACTTACTGTGTTTGGGGTCTTCTTTTCACAGGCTGCAGGTTCGTATTTCCCGTTGCTTTTGGTGTCTGCCCCCAGTGGATAAGGTTGGTTCACTGGGTTGTGTAGGCTTCCTGGGGAAGGCGACTGGTACCTGTGTTCTGGTGGATAAGGCTGGATTTTGTCTTTCTGGTGGGCAGGATCGCGTCCTGTGGTGTGTTTTGGGGTACCTGGAACTTAGTATGATTTTAGGCAGCCTCTCTGCTAATGGGTGGGGCTGTGTTCCTGTCTTGCTAGTTGTTTGGCATGGGGTGTCCAGCACTGGAGCTTGCTGGTCATTGAGTGGCGCTGGGTCTTAGCGTTGAGATGGAGATCTCTGGGAGAGCTCTCACCAATTGATATTACGTGGGACCAGGAGGTCTCTGGTGGTCCAGTGTCCTGAACTTGGCTCTCCCACCTGAGCTTCAGGCCTGACACTCAGCTGGAGCACCAAGACCCTGTCAGCCACATGGCATCTTGACCCCTAAGAAAGCTGCTCACTGGACGTACCACCCCAGTGGGGATCTGAGGGGCTCGCTGGGAACAGGAAATGACGCCACTGCTCAGCCTCAGGCACCTGAGGGATGACCTGGATGCCCCAGGGGCACCGTCTAGGGCAGGGCAAGAAGAGCTCCCACACCAAGGGACGCCCCCCCACCCTCTTTTTTTTTATATCTAACATTTACTTTGTGCCAGGTGCTCTGGTAAGCACTTTCCATGCAGCATTTCTTTAAATCCTCACTGTGAGGTAATAATTTATCACTATATTACATAAGAGAACACTTTCCTAGAAAAGGAATAAATAATACAGGTAAGATAAGGAATAATAATTACCATTTTGTACAAGAGAAAACTAGGTTTAAGATGTTAAAAATCTTGGCCAGTAACACAAGTAAAATGATAACCTTTAAGAAATTCAATTCTCTTTTGCACAATATATTAAGATATAATGGAATCCACATTTGAATCTATATAGTGAAAACCAAAATATGATTTGCAGCTAGGAAGTGATAAGTAAAGTGAGAAATAAAGTATCATTGACTCTCATTGTTCACTGTGGATAATCTGAAATTATATTTGGAATCTACCACAAACTTGTGACTAAATTTAAGCTACCCAATAGGAGCCACGGCACTTTCTTATAAAGTTAAACAAGCATTTCCATATGACCCAGCAATGACACTCCTAAGTACTTACCCAAATGAAGTGAATACTTACATTCACACAAAAAGCTGTACATGCATGTTTACAGAGGCTTTATTCATAGTTATCAAAAGCTAGAAAATACCCAAATGACTTTCAATCAGTGAATGGATGAGCAAACTGTGGTAACTCCATATAATGGCGTAACACTCAAGAAATGAACTAAGGACACTTGCATGGGCATTAGAAGGAAGCCAATGTAAAAGGCTACATATATAAGATTCCATATGACATTCTAGAGAAGGCAAGCACACCGGGACAGAAAATAGATCCCAGGTTGCAGGGGGCTGGAAGA
Source organism: Grampus griseus (assembly GCF_964374135.1). Lineage (NCBI taxonomy): Eukaryota > Metazoa > Chordata > Mammalia > Artiodactyla > Delphinidae > Grampus > Grampus griseus. The sequence continues at coordinate 26,382,559 of NC_139005.1, read as the reverse complement.
ACTGACTGATTACAAAAGGGTATGACAGAATTTTCAAAGGTAATGGGACTGTTTCTTATCTGCATTGTTGTGGTGGTTATATAACTGTAGGCATTGTCAAAACTCAGAATTGTACCCTAAAGAGGGTGAATTTTACTGTATCCCTTAATTTAAAAAAAATTAATGATTTTTGGTACAACTATTGCCTTTCTTGTAATCAACAGTAGAGATAATCACTGGTTCATTGTATCTGTTTCCTGTGATTTTTAAAAAATATTGAAAAATTGAAAAGTGACTTAATTAGCTCCCCACACAAAGTCCATTTGTGAACAATGAAGTTTATGATAGTGTATTTAAAAGCATCTTTCAAATTAATGTTTAGATAATTTAGTTAATTAGATCATTTGTCATAGACATCAGTCCTGAAAAATACCTGAAATCCATGCTAACCAACTCAGTTATTCACAAAATTCCCTGTGCACTGAAGACTTAATGGGCTCTTTCCCTGCTGTTAGGCTTCTCCTCCTTGGAGAGAGATTATTTCTTTACAAATTGTGTTGAGTGAGTAAGGAACATAGAAAAGTTCTGCCAAACATTCACACGGTATTTCATAACCACCTGCTTTTTCATTATATTAAACTTAGTTTACTTTTTATTAAAGGCTACCTGTATTATTTTCAATAGCTTACCATTTCTAATGGAAATTATCTAAAACAAAAATTTCACCATGTAACCTGTGCTTCCTGAATTAAAATTTATTAATTTGTAATGCTAAGGGATGGGGGAGAGACTGAGTTGGTCTGCTCCAGCTTTTTTTTTTTTTTGGCCAAGCCACGTGGCATGTGGGATCTTAGTTCCCTGACCAGGGGTCAAACCCATGCCCCCTGCAGTGGAAGTATGGAGTCTTAACCACTGGACCACCAGGGAAGTCCCTGCCCCAGCATTTTTTTTTTTTTTTTTGCGGTACGCGGGCCTCTCACTGTTGTGGCTTCTCCCATTGAAGAGCCCAGGCTCCGGACGCGCAGGCTCAGCGGCCATGGCTCACGGGCCCAGCCGTTCCGCAGCATGTGAGATCTTCCCGGACCGGGGCACAAACCCGTGTCCCCTGCATAGGCAGGTGGACTCTCAACCACTATGCCACCAGGGAAGCCCCCCAGCATTTTTATTTAAAGGTACCTAGCACATCATCTATCATATAATTGAAAACTTCCATGTATCCATACTAACGGCAAAGTTGGCTTAAGTAATTATTTACTAATAAATATATTTTGGCAGTATAATAACAGGACAATTATACCAAGTGAATATTCAAACAGAACAAGGAGTAGGAAAAAATAATTGAAGTACTTCTGACTTTCAGTTATCACACCTAAGGAGTAAAATCCTCAGACTGATTCTCCAATGATATTTAACTGGGGGGCAATCTCCATTTTCATAGAATGAAATCTGAATCTTAACCCATTTTGCACACTTTAGTATTCTAATAAAATCAAACAATTTGGTATTAAACTGATTTCCTCAGTGGCTTTAAAAAGCCACATTTTAATTTAAAAATCCAATCAAATGATGTTTAATTTCCATTTTGTATGTCTGTGAGTCTTAATGAAGTAAGGCCTGTAAGTTCTTGAATACATGCCAGGTAAGTCTTGTTTCTTTTTTTTTTTTAAGTTTTGGCCACACCATGCAGCATGTGGGATCTTATTTCCCCAACCAGGAATCGAACCTGTGCCCCCTGCATTGGAAGCACGGAATCTTAACCACTGGACCAGCAGGGAAGTCACTAAATCCTGTTTCTTGAATAGTTCGTTCCAAACTAGTTTTATACAGATCTTCAAAGCAAGCTTATTATCCCTGAATCTCTATTCTTTCAAAAAAAATTTTTTTTAATTTAACATATGTTAAAGTTTAACATATGTTAAACTTTATATTAATTTTATATTAATTCTTTGGTTAAATGTTCAGTTAAAGTCCCAACCACACAGTACCGTTAAAGCAGACAGTGACCCCAAACCAGGGTTTCTGGATGGATGACAACACAATCCTAGATTAAACTGTTGCCCATTCTGGGTTTTAACTCAATTCTATTACTCTTCTACTTTGGAAGCCCATGATGAGAAGCTATACATGTTTTTAATGACATGTGGATCGGGATAGTTTGTATATTTTAGGTATGCAGTTTAGGAGAAGAAACCTTGTATCTGACGTGTCATCTCACCTTAATAATTCTCTTCTAGTTAAAAATATTTAATCCTAGAGAATAAAACCACTCCTTCTTAACCTAAATTATGGAATTGATCCTCACGCCAACTTATAGTTTGTCTGACCTTATCTGTACGGATTTCCTGCATCACACCACTCATTTCATCTGTTTACATAAATAGCTTAGCAGTAAACACACTTTTAGGTTGGTGATATTTCAGCATTTCCCCCCATTGTGGTCCACTCTTTAAAATAAAGGCATACTTTTTATCTAATTTTGCTTTTGTACTAATCCTAGGTCATTGATATTACCTAAATTCAAAGCAGGAACAAAGTTAATTGATAAATACGGTGTTTCTTCTTTAATTATGACCTTTTTTTTTTTTTGCAGTACGCGGGCCTCTCACTGTTGTGGCCTCTCCCGTTGCGGAGCACAGGCTCCAGACACGCAGGCTCAGTGGCCATGGCTCACAGGCTTAGCCGCTCCGCGGCATGTGGGATCTTCCCGGACCAGGGCACGAACCATGTCCCCTGCATTGGCAGGCGTACTCTCAACCACTGCGCCACCAGGAAAGCCCCTCTCCAAACTTTTTGATGGCACATCCTCTCAGTATGGAATCTGGGCACTGCACTCCCAAATATGTATGTATGCATACACACACGCGTGAATGTATATACGTTAAATACAAGTATGACGGCACTAAAATGCATACTGTAAAACACAAAAATAGAAACTAAAATAGGATGTGGTAAAGATAATATACTGTTTTTGAGAAAACAGTATGATTCAATCTGCTTTGCTTTTTAAAAATGTCTTGGTTAAATATTTCATGATACAGACATTTGAAAGAGTGGATCTAAGTCAATTTACTTCCATACATCGTTTTAATGATTGCCCCAGCTGAGAAAGATTCACTGTTCTAAAGGGAAGAAGTACATCATCAACTGCACTTACTAAATCATGTTATACATTTTTCAATCCTATCTACCAATTATGCAAAGGTTTTCCTTGAAATTCTTCTAGTAAACTTCCACCTTCCCAGATGTCTTGAAAGGTGTTACATTTCTTAATTTTGAAAATATGGTCTAAAGTCTACTAAAACTATTTCCAAAATTTTTAAACAAGGTATAAAAGATCTATATTTAATATATACTACTATATATAAAATAAATAACTAGTAAGAACCTGCTGAATAGCACAGGGAACTCTACTCAATACTCTGTAATGGCCTATATTGGAAAAGAATCTTTAAAAAGAAAAAAGAGTGGATATATGTATATGTATAACTGATTCACTTTGCTGTACACCTGAAACTAACACAACATTGTAAATCAAATATACGCCAATAAAAATTAAAACAAAAAAATCTGTATTTAAGTTTTTATGTGTGCACAGAAATGAGTTTGTTTTTTTGTTCCTGTTTTTTCAACTTTAAAAAGGAAAAGATACACATGTCAATTTTGGTGGTAAAATGACACAGTAATGGAAACGTTTCCAAACAATCATTTAAAAAATGCTCTGTCCATAGAGCACTTTCCCTCTGCTGAATGCAGTTACTTTCTCACTGATTCAAATGTCACCTTTACCTGAAAAAGATAGGTTGTGTTTATTTTTGTCAAATATATCTGTTGGTTAAGAACCTGCTAATTATGTACTGTGCCTACTTCTCTTCACATGAAAGGCTAGTAAATGGGGATCATTTGTGGTTTTTGTTAAAAGAAAAAGATACAATGTCTGACAACTCATTTAAGTACTATGTCATCTATAACTCGCAAATCTCTAGGTGGTACAAAAGATGTTTATGGTCACTTATTACTAAGTATTGCCAGAATTCCACCATCTAAGATAATGTAATCTCAGTCTATTTAACCAGCAATGCCTAAAATGTTACCGGCAGAAAGGAGACAGATGAACCTGTCACTGCTCACCCCTCAGTTTTCCCTCAGAATTCCTCACTTGTACCTGAAACACTAGGTGTATTTGACACATGGACTGAATGAAAGTGCAAGAGTAAGTCTATATATATTTGGAATGTTAAAGTGTTTTTTTAAAACTCCTTAGGCAAAATGTTCTAAGTTCTAGGATCTGCTTCCCACACTGCAATGGTTAATTTTTTTGTACCATGGGGGCACATAACCCTTTATAGACAATTGCTCTGGAGAAGGAAACTTCTGGAAGACAAGTAATATTTATATTCCTAGGTAGTTTTTCACAGGATCTTTCATCTAATAACCCTTCAATCTTCAGGTTATTCCTGAAATTAAGATAAGTCATAACATTGACATAAGTGTACTGTACCAATGTTAAAATTATGACTTTAGAAAGTAGGCAGCACAAACAGTAAATGCATTACAGTAAATTTAAAAGTAAATACATGAAAGTAATTTGAAAAAAATCTCCAGAACAATTTTAAGTTGAATTCTTCCAAAATTTTAATCATATTCTCTAGATCAGTCTAGGTAATATGAAGACTACCTAACCCTATGGTTTGATTCTAAGGATGTTATGATAATGAAAATTCCATGATTATATTTTCATCTAAAAGTAACTGTGAATAATATTGGTAAAGAAATATTTCAAAAAGAATGTCATCACCATAATAAAAAGAAAAAAATTCAAATAGGGCTTTCCTGGTAGCGCAGTGGTTGGGAGTCCGCCTGCCGGTGCAGGGGACACGGGTTCGTGCCCCGGTCTGGGAGGACACCGCGTGCCGCGGAGCTGCTGGGCCCGTGAGCCGTGGCCGCTGGGCCTGCGCGTCCGGAGCCTCTGCTCTGCGGCGGGAGGGGCCGCGGCAGTGAGAGGCCCGCGTGCCGCAAAAAAAAAAAAAAAAATTCAAATAATACAATTTTTTAGCCCTGGATTAGAATAAATGCAATTGAATTATAAGATCCAATCCTAAAGAAACCGTCATCTCAAGCACACCCAGTGGCAGGTAAAATGAAATAGCCATTAAGGAGGCAAAATAGTAATGCATATCAAATGCTAGAAAACTGCACATCACCTAGCTCTGCCACTTTGGGCAAGCTATCCTAAACAATGTATACACATAAAGATGAATGCATATGCTTTGCGATAACCTAGAGAGGTGGGATAGGGAGGGTGGGAGGGAGGCTCAAGAGGGAGGGGATATGGGGGTATATGTATGCATATGGCTGATTCACTTTGTTGTACAACAGAACCTAACACAGTACTGTGAAGCAATTATACTCCAATAAAGACTATTTAAAAAAATAAGAAACAAACTATATATATAAAAAGAAAAAGATGAATGTATAACACCATTTAGAAAAGGAGAAAATTAGAAGCAATCTAATAGTTTAATAAATTAACGTTATAACTTTAGTCCTTCCCCCAAGACAAGGTCAGTTCAAAGTAGAAAGAGGCCACACAATATTTGCTTATTTGCTAATCTGAATGAGTTAATAAAGAAGCTTTACTATGCACTTAAGCATTTTTTGGGGTACTCACTAAAAACATACTAGACCTGAAATTATGGTAATTTCCAGGCCTACTACAGTATTATGTAGTAATATTCCCAATATTGTGTCATAGATACGTATTCATTAGATAAATTACCATCTCAAACCAAAGTGCTAAGTTTCCCATTCTTTTCTTCATTTAAATAATGAATTAAAGTTTTGGTATGCCCAAAACAGTCTATTAGAAAATAATTTTTACTCTTATCATTTATATATAAATTATTTAATAACTACCCTGGAGTTTGAAATGAGAGATTTTATTCTATTAATATAAACTTTATTATATTTTAAATGTAAGAGTTCATGTTAAAAGATCACTTTATAATTTACACATTTCGCAGTTTATGGTATGCATCAATGTAAGCAAGCATTCATGTTTAGAACAGATAACCTTTGTCAGTTTCACCATAATCACTATTAACCAGGATGGTGTCTAAAAGATCTTGCAAATGAAGTGCAAATAGAAAATGCTAACTATATTAACCCCAGCTGTAGATAGGGAAATTAGTTCCACACCCTATAACTTTTCAAAGGGCTTTTTTTCCTGATTACCATTGTTATTTTTCTTCTGGTTTCTGAGAAGAGTTTAGGTTTTGATTTTGACACTTTTAATTATTACATCATATACTAATTTGGGATTAACAGCACATTATTTATTAAAATCAAGTTGCTGGTTGTAGACACATTTCTTGCCTCAACATTCACACTGCTTTAGTAGTTTATTACTGAAATATACATAACTAATTTCCTGCTTGAATATATTTTAGAAATTTTGCATAAACATTGGTTTTTCAAAGTTACACTGTGAACTCAGAAGAATCCTGTGTTAATTTTGGCTTTCACTTCACAGCATGTGTTTAACCACCTGTTGATAGGCAAAAATTAATTTTAAATGGTAGAAAGTGCTAGAATTTGATGTATGATACACAAAGAAAAATTAGGAGCCATTTTAAAACATCTGATTATTTTCCTTTTGCTGTCATAGTTCCCTTTTTTAAAAGATGGAAACATACATTTTATCATACTAAGAATTTGTGGCATGTTTTTAAAATTGTAAAAAATATAAAGTTCACCCATAGATTTAAATCAGCTAGACATGTAATGAAGATATCTAATATAGTTCCTGAATCAAAAATAGGATTCAAGCCTGCTTCCCCCGTGGCTAACGATGTAACATCTAGGCAGCTATCCAAGTTGGACACTTCAGAGCTGTCCCTGACACTTCGCACTCCTTCATCCCATCCACACATCCAGTTAATCACCAAGTCCTAACAATTCTACTCCTATACTTTTCAGTTCCTTATCTCTTCTACATCTTTGTGCCACTGTCTTAATTCAAGAAGCTCATCATCTATTTAGCATCTATTGCAGATGTATTTATTATTGCAGATTGTATTTGCTTTATCAATGTCTTTGCTTTGGTAATCAAAAAATAAAATAAAATAAAATAAAATAAAATAAAATCTCACAAAAAAAAAAAAAAGAAGCTCATCATCTCTCTCCTGGACCATCTGTTGCCTGTCAAAATGCCACAGCTCCTGCACCTTGCTACACTAGCCCTTCCTCTATAGTGCTATTAAGGTCATTTTTCCAAGATGTATAAAGGACCTCCTGCTTGCCAGTTTAAAAATCCTGAAGAGCTTTCTCCACTGCCAACAGGATAAAGTCCCACCAAGACATGGTTTACACTAACACAATCTAATGCCATTTATCTTACAAATCCTAACCACTCGACTCCTGTACCCAATCCCAATTCCCAATACTCTAGTTACATCAACTTTCTTGTATTCCAAATGTGTATTGTTCTTTTGGTGGGTTGTTTTTTTTTTTAAAACAGTTGTTAAAGTCGTCGTTGTTCCCTTGATAGGAAATGCCCTTCCTTCTCCACCTGGCAAATCCCGCCCTTCACCCTTAAGATGCAGCACAGAGCTGGCTCCAGAGTGACATCTTTCAGATTCTCTGGCCTGGGCATGAGTCCCTCCTCTCTGTGAAATCACAGCACTTTGCACACACCTTTGTATATAGTCTTAGGACCTTGCATTATACTTAGTTACTCAAGTGAGGTTACTGAGAGCAAGACCATTGCTAGACACAAAAAAAACACTTAAATGTTTATGAAATGAATGCCTGGGAAGCCTGGACCAGGAGATAAACCTATCTAACTTTATCAGAAGGAGATTCCATTTGATCTGTTCTCCACTAGAAATTTTATGCAAATATCATGCCCTTCCCCCTTTCTGCCAGTGTTCACAAACAATAGAATAACTTTCGTGAAAATGTATTATACCTATGGGCAATCAAAAGGGATAGTTCTGGATGGCTGAAAAAATGCAGGAAAAGTAGGGAGCCATTGCATATACTTCAAATCATCCTCCTTTACTCTGTCCTCTTGTCATTTCCACCTGGTCAAAATAACTCAATTTTTACTGATGTTAAAATGTATATGCTCCCTGGGAGGCAAAGAGCTCAGTCTTTCACAAAGTCAAACTACTGAATTAGCTAGTGGCTGTTTTACATGATACAGAACTGGTTCTTCTGAAAGAAGAAACAACTATTCTGGTAATTTTCTGTGACAAGAAAGCAGTAACAAACTCTAATAGGGAATGGGAGTGCTAATGTGAAAAGAGGAGTCCCAAATATTGTAGCACCAATAGATACCTGAAGGTTGAAGCTAAGTGAGCTTAAACATAAATATGCCACTCCTTGAGCCCTCAACGTGGCCATGACCTTGAGTTTAGGATGTACTCATCAGTATTAGTCTAGAAGCTGTTAATCATCACAGAAGAGACTTAATGTATACAATGATCAGAAAGCAGAAAAATAAATCAAGGAAGAGCTATATTATTGATCATTTTACAGCAATAATTTTATGTCTATTCCAATTTTTTAGAGAGGGAAAATCAGCTTTACAGAAAATGCTAAACTAAGTTTCAACCCTGAGATCAACTTACTCTTTAAGGAGCTATGCCTTTTTGTAATAAACAGAAAGAATATACCTTTAGTATTACTTTACTTTGGCAAAAAGATGACGACAACAACAACACATACACACACACCTCAGTAAAATTAAAAGTCTGACTCCTGTGCAGTTCTTTGTAATTTCAAAGACTTTTAATGTCTGAGAGTTAAACGAGCAGGTTCAATTTATGGAATAGCTGTTAATGTATTACTGCCATAATTTAACATAACCACCAAAAGATAAAAATCATGGCGGCTAATCCTAAAGTTTCTTTTCTAGAATGCAGTTAGGCCCACAAACAAGCAGACTGGCTTGACTTTGCTCTCTTTTTCTAAAGTGTAAGTTTTATACCACTTCACTCACTAGAGGATGAACAAGGAAAATGTTCTCCCATTTGTCAAGTCAGCTTGGGTACTCTCCCTTATCCATAAATGGCCAGTGGAATCGTAATTCTGCCTTAGTGTCAATCACTGTAGACCTTAAAAGAACTTCCATCACATAATCCAATCCCTGCATATCACCTTTTTCAAGATGTGAGTGAAATTCATTTCCTCCTGCTTAATCCCACAGACTCTGGCATCTCCTATGAGAATTTCATATCTCTTTCACAAAAGCTACTTGCTTTGTATACCTTCCCCTAACATCTAATTGAATTTTTTAAAACAAGCACTCCAAAGTAAATCTGTTTTCCTAACAGAACATGGGGGTTGAAAAGGACTTTAGAAGTCATCTAATTCTTCATACCTGATAGATGAAGCTTTTCTACAGTACCTCTTATAAATGCTTGTCTAATTTCTATTTGAACAACACCAGTGATAGGAAAATAGCTCTTGAATAGACCATTCTACTTTTAAAAAGTCTATTAGGAAATCCATCCTTAACTTTTTATTACACGATCTATAACACTAATACATACTAGTTATTGGTTACTATTGGTTACTATTGGTATTGGTTACTATTACTATTACTTTACCTAGAACAAGTTTATCCTTCCTACCAAATTGTAATTTGCTTTTTTGAGTATTTTTTATAAGTATAAAATTACTATATGGGCTTCCCTGGTGGCACAGTGGTTAAGAATCCACCTGCCAATGCAGGGGACACGGGTTCGAGCCCTGGTCTGGGAAGATCTCACATGCCGCGGAGCAACTAAGTCCATGCACCACAACTACCGAGCCTGCGCTCTAGAGCCCACGAACCACAACTACTGAGCCTGCGCTCTAGAGCCCGCAAGCCACAAGTACTGAAGCCAGCACGCCTAGAGCCCGTGCCCCACAACAAGAGAAGCCACTGCAATGAGAAGCCCACACACCACAATGAAGAGTAGCCCCCGCTCTCTGCAACTAGAGAAAGCGCACGTACAGCAACTAAGACCCAACGCAGCCAAAAATAAATATATAAATTTTGATAAATAAGTAAATAAATAAAATTACTACGTGGCTTTTGTTAATCATTTAAAATCTATAGAAAAATTATAAAGACAAAAAAAGTGATTCTAAAATCTAGTAATAATGTTTGATGTAATTACCTCTAGTATTTTTCTATGTATTATATAAAATGTAACCTAGTACAGCATACATACAACATGTATATACATTTACATTTCATTGTAAGCATCTTCCTATATATTTTGAGAACATGTTTTTAATATTTGCATAATTTACAATCTCATGAACAGATCATAATTCATTTAGCCATTTTCCTGTTGTTGAACATGTCAGTGTTTTCCCATTTCTTCCCATTCCCACTGGAGCACCTGATGTGATGTGATAAATCATTCACTAGATTACCTAATAACTTACTACTGGTAGATTTCTAAAACTGGAACTGTGAGATCAAAGGACATAAACATCTTTAGCTCTACTGACACATGGAGTAAGTGTGTTCTTCTATTTCCTTGTTTTAATTATTCCCCTTTCAAAGAGTTCCTGTTTCACAGGACATTCTGAGTAGGTAGTTAAGTCAAGTGACCTTGTGTTCCATGGTCACATCTGATGGGACCAAGAGTAAGTGCTGACCAAAGCTTAGCCCATCAGAGTCTAGCTCCAAGGAATCAGTAATTGGAACTTCTGTTTCTGCTAGGCACTGGTACTAAGAACTGGTATAACTGAGATTTGTGGTAGCCATGTTTTTTTTGCCATCCACACAGAGATGCAGAAGGGGCCGGTCTGAAGGACATGGAGTTGTAACTGTCCTGGTTCCAGGCTCCTGTGAGGCCTGGATGAACTTACTGTCCCTTGGCTCCTAGAGACACTTTTTTTATTGTTTCTATATATCCCCCTTTTCTCTTGAGTTATAGTGGGATTCTTTTATTCCTTGCAACAAAATGTTCTCTAATTCAAATAATACATATTACTACATTGTTTCCCAAAAAGTTATATCAATTTACACTGTCATCTGAAGTTACATTGTTATCTGACGTATATAAGGGCGCCAATCCAAAATATAACCATTCAGGAAATTTTTCCCAATGTAATAAAAGAATATTTTATATATTTCTTTAACTGCCAGTTATATAAAACTTTTTTCTCATTTATTAGGCATTTGTGTTTCTTCCTTTTTGAAATATTTGTTCATGTTCCTGGATAACTACTAACTACCTAAAGGCTTCTTAAAGACAGTAGTTATTAATTCTCTTCCTTCATCTCCTTGGAATCTTGTTTCTATACAACTCTGCTACTATGATGTTTAAGTTTCTTATATTTTTTTGACTAGGTTAATGCAATGGCTTTCTAATTGAAACTGAGCTTTTAAGAATATGAGATTGAAGCAGAATAGATCAGGGTTTTAATCATTTAATTACTAGTGAACTTGAAAATAGTATGTATCTAATAGCAAGTTTTATTTGTTCAATGAGGATAAATTCCAATTATCTCAAATGCTTGTTAAAGATTAAATGAGATGATAAATGTACTTTGCATTGTCTGACATACAGAAAACACTGAAAGTCGGTATCGCAATTACAGCAGTTGTGTTATAAGTGTATTTAAACTGGCTCGAATTGAACTACATATGCTTTGCAAATATAAAACAGCTGCACAAGAGAGCGCACAAACACAGTTGCAATAGTTTAAGTCGTTCAGGCAACAGTGTTCATGTGCTCTGTTGTAGGAGTGAGACCCAGAGATCATGAACTTGCTGCTCCCTCATACTGCATACAGCATGACCCCGAAATACGAAAGAAATTATTTCGTCTGGTGCCAAAGCAAAGAAGCAGCAATCTATTCCAATCCTGAAAAAAACACACATACTGGATTGGTCTTAACGAGAGAGCTGATCTCCAAAGCTATGCCTTCCTAAGGGAATTCTCAAGGACTTTTTGAACTCTATACAAGTTTTACTTAATGTGCTGACTTTAGAATCTAAATATAAGAATAAGATATGACTTAATTATATTGTGGTGGTAATGATAGAAGAAGAAAAATTCTGGCCTGCTATGGATGAAGATGAAGAGGAGAAAAAGAACAACTCAGGCTGCCTTGTGTGTTGTTCTCTCCAACGTTTCCATCATTTTAACTGCCAGTTATCTTTTTAGATGACAAAACTGAAGATCTATTCCTTGAATGTTTAAAACTATTCAAAGGTTCCTCATTCTTTATAGTAAAAATTTCTATGCAAACCAAGGTCTCCATTCTCAAATCCTGCCCTACCTTAGCTCAAATTCTACTCAGCTACCAGCAGTTCCCAGGCCCATCATGCCTCCTTGCTTTTGCTGCCTCAGACTATAATTCCCAGCCCACTTCATCTGTCGTCAATCACCTGTTCCTGTCTCCTACACCCCTCCACTGTGTCACCAATCATACTGAATGCAACTGAATGGTTAACAGATTGTTAGTCGAGCACCATGTGAGTACAGACCATTCTAATCATGTTCTTTATCCAGAACCTAGCAAAGGCAGATGGACATGCAAAAAGTCTTCTTTTGGAGGTGATGAATATGTTTATGGCATAGATTAGGGTGATGGTTTTACAAGTGTATACTTATCTCCAAAGCTCGTCAAGTTATATACATTAAATATGTTCAGCCTTTTGTATGTCAATCATCCCTCAATAAAGTGTTGTTTTCTTTTAATCACTTGTTGAATAAATGAATGTGAGGAGTGAGAGGGTGAATGGAAGAGATCAAAGAAAAATTTATCCTATAGAGAGAAGGCAAGTAGTACTCCCAGGTTTTCACTGCCAACCGTAGAAATTACACTGTTCATTTATTTGTTTAATTGTGTATTATCTGTCTCCCCCTCTGTTATGTAAGTTCACTAAAGACCCTGCACCCATTGTGTTCCATGCCCTGTCCTCCACACCTGCAACACTGCCCAGCATAGAGTACAGGTTCAATAAATATTTGATAAGTGAATGCAAGGTTAACACTGATAATAGTAACACAGCCGATGAAGCAATGTCTCAACAGGCAGTAGAGTGGTCCTGAGCAAGGTGAAGCAGATGGGTGGGGTGAGCAGAGCAGAGGGAAGGGAGGCTGGATAAGCAAACACAAGTTGTATGTCTCCAGCAATGTCCACAGAAGAAAGTGCATTAACTCACAACAGAAATATACTAACCAGGTGACAAGTGTGCCCTAGAATGGAACTGTATTTGTCCTTCAGGCTGTCCTTCCTCAGTGCTCCACCGCTACCTGCTCTGGGCGCCATAATCACCAAGCAACGTCCTGACCATGATTTTACTTCTATAGATACAGATACAAGGGCGAGACCCTGCAAACTAAAAAACACAAACATCTAGTTGGCTTGGCAGTTACAGTTTAGGCAGTTATGAAAAATATGTTTCTTATGGCCTTGGTTACTGAGGGAATCATCTTTCAAAGCTGCCCTCCCCCTGGGCACATTGAAAATTGCATTTGTGAGGCTTTAGGGTGATACCCCCAATGTTCTGTGCCTCATCAAGGTAACAACGTAGGAAGTCAGTTGGCTTTACCCATATCTTTGTATTCCTCATGCAATACTGAACATTAGCTGTTTCTGCAACTCAAGTTCTGTGACCCTGGACAAGCTGCTTAATCTTTATGGACCTCAGATTCTTCTCTGACAGATCCTCCCAATCTCTAAATTACGTGAAAATAAACATCTAGCGATGTATAATAGGGATCTAAAAAATCTCTAATAGATTCCATCTGTTTGCCTTATGGAAATACATCTTTATGGAAATAAATCTGGGTTCAGGATCAGGAAACTGGCAAAAATTTTAAAAGAGCACAGGGTTTAAGCAGACAGGGAGGAAGGAAACAACTGCTTACAGGGGAAGTCAGTAACTCAACACCTTTATTAAAATAGAACAATTACAGCCCCCACAGAGTAGGGGTTATTTGTAAAAATATGGAATTTTTCTAAGGATAAGGTATTGCTAGATACCCTCATACAACTCTATCAAGCCATCACTGGGCTTAAAGTGGCGACAACTGAATGAGAAAGGTATGAGTGTGTTACACAGAACTGTTCCAAGGATCTGCTGCTGCCTACATAGACCCATTGCCAATTTATAGAAAGTTTGCCTTTTTATTTTACAGAAGCATAGGAGCAGGTATAAAAACAGAAGAAGAAATATCTCAGAAGAAACTGATGATAATCAAATATATGGCACACTCACAGAAAGAAAAATCCTGCCAAATGCAACCACCTTTGAGCCATAGCTTTTGGGTGAGTTTACAACATTCATGTGCACATTGTATATAGGTGTCACACCCTGTAGCTCTACAACTAACACAGCAATGCAAAATTTTTACTGATGCACAAAATTAACTCATTCTAAGCATTTCTTGAAACCATGGCAATATGGAACTGTAGGAGAGGGCAAAAGAAGGCAATTTTTACTACATCTATTTTAAAAAGTCACATTTTTATGCAAACAGCTTCAATACCAGGGACATGTGAACAAAGCAGCATCAGCAATGACAGCATCAACAGGCACTCCTTTCCTTCAAATCCCTAGTGTTCCATCGTCTCAGCGCAAGGGCCAAATGGACCACCATGGCCAAAAATAATGAACGGCAAAAATGGATTATAAATCTGTATCCCAAAAGCAAAAAAGACTCAATTTAGAAGTTAGACAGAATGTGGCAATAACAGGAAGAAAAATGTAATAATTTAACTGCTGTTTATGAGCTCTTTGGTCTACTTATTCAAATAGTTAAGTCAGGCAGCATTCCAGCATAATGTGTCAAAGAAGCAGAAAGACTTGACTGTTTGTCCCGAACTAGTGGTGGGTTGACATGCTGTCTACTCAGACTGTTATGGATTTGAATCATTCCAGGCACTTTATTCAGAGTTTCCAATTTGTCATCTATATAATACTTTTATAAGAAATAACTCTAAATAAGGGTTGCTTTACATATTTACAAACATAAAGCTAAACTTGCCATTTAGTAAAATCTTAAGTTGTACTGAAGGACTGAAAAGTGTCATGCCATCGAAGAGTTTGAAGAGTTGGAAGAAGGGTCACAAAGCACTGAAATCTAGCACCTCCCTCCACCCTCAGAGACAAGGACAGTGGGAACCAGGAAGCAGTGCTTCACAGCTGACCTGACATTCTCAACTTGTTACCACAAGACTGTGGACATGGTGGTGGGTCTGACCACTGACAATGTTTGTAAATGAAAGTGAACACATCACCATGAGCAATAAGAGATACCAGGTCCAAAACCCACACCCCCTCGAGGAAACTAACGTCATGGGACTCACTAGTAGGGATCACAGGTGCTTCAGGGACTGTCCCACTGCCCATTCCTCTTCACCAATTTCAGAAAGTGTAACCCTAAGCTTCTTGTCTTGTCAGTGGCTGACGGAACAAAGTTTTTCAACACATTTTGAACACCCCTGTGGCTTTATTCTTTATTACTCAGAAAAATCAGGCAAGAAACATATTAATAGGAGACTGCTGAGCCCCATCCGTCCTTCGTCACCCACTCAGGACACAGAACATCCAGTCATGGATAAAAATGAGCCGGTGTAGAAGGCCAAACTGGCCGAGGAGGCTGAGCGATATGACGACATGGCGGCCTGCATGAAGTCTGTAACTGAGCAAGGAGCTGAATTATCCAATGAGGAGAGGAATCTTCTCTCAGTTGCTTATAAAAATGTTGTAGGAGCCCATAGGTCATCTTGGAGGGTCGTCTCAAGTATTGAGCAAAAGACAGAAGGTGCTGAGAAAAAACAGCAGATGGCTCGAGAATACAGAGAGAAAATTGAGACTGAGCTAAGAGATATCTGCAATGATGTGCTGTCTCTTTTGGAAAAGTTCTTGATCCCCGATGCTTCCCAAGCAGAGAGCAAAGTCTTCTATTTGAAAACGAAAGGAGACTACTACCGCTATTTGGCTGAGGTTGCTGCTGATGACAAGAAAGGGATTGTGGATCAATCACGGCAAGCATACCAAGAAGCTTTTGAAATCAGCAAAAAGGAAATGCAGCCAACACATCCTATCAGATTGGGTCTGGCCCTTAACTTCTCTGTGTTCTATTATGAGATTCTGAACTCCCCTGAGAAAGCCTGCTCTCTTGCACAAGCAGCATTTGATGAAGCCATTGCTGAACTTGATACATTAAGCGAAGAGTCATACAAAGACAGCACACTAATAATAATGCAGTTACCGAGACACAACTTGACATTGTGGACATCGGATACCCAAGGAGACGAAGCTGAAGAAGGAGAAGGAGGGGAAAATTAAAAGGCCTTCCAACTTTTGTCTGCCTCATTCTAAAATTTACACAGTAGACCATTTGTCACCCATGCTGTCCCACAAATAGTTTTTTGTTTATGATTTATGACAGGTTTATGTTACTTCTACTTGAATTTCTCTATTTCCCATGTGGTTTTTATGTTTAATATTAGGGGAGTAGAGCCAGTTAACATTTAGGGAGTTATCTGTTTTCATCTTGAGGTGGCCAATATGGGGATGTGGAATTTTTATACAAGTTATAAATGTTTGGCATAGTACTTTTGGTACATTGTGGCTTCACAAGGGCCAGTGTTAAAACTGCTTCCATGTCTAAGCAAAGAAAACTACCTCGTATTGCTTTGTCCTGGTGGGGAATAAAAGGGATAATTGGTTCCAGTCACAGGTGTAGCTGTGGGTACTTTTAGGTTTGGAGCACTTACAAGGCTATAGTAGAAATAGATATCCCATGGATATTACATGTTAAACCATGTGTTATCTGTGGAATACTCAGTCTCAATGTGCACACCATTGACTACAGCTACAGAAGTGCTCCTTTAGTTGTGACCCAATTTACTCTGGATAAGGGCAGAAACAGTTCACATTCCATTATTTGTAAAGTTACCTGCTGTTTGCTTTCATTATTTTTGCTACACTCATTTTATTTGTATTTAAATGTTTTAGGCAACCTAAGAACAAATGTACAAGTAAAGATGCAGTAAAAATGAATTGCGTGATATTCATTACTTCACGTATATCAAGCGAAGCAGTAAAACAAAAAACCCATGTATTTAACATTTTTTAGGGTTTTTTTTGCTTTTGTGGGGTTTTTTTGTTTTGTTTTTGTTTTGTGTTTTTGTGTGTGTGTGTGTGTTTTGATACTTGCCTAACATGCATGTGCTGTAAAAATAGTTAACAGGGAAATAACTTGAGATGATGGCTAGCTTTGTTTAATGTCTTATGAGATTTTCATGAACAATCCAAGCATAATTGTTAAGAACATGTGTATTAAGTTCATGTAAGTGGAATAAAAGTTTTATGAATGGACTTTTCAAAAAAAAGAAACATATTAATAAACATATTTATAAGTGAAAACAAATGATTAAATGCCTGCCAATACCTATAAAATACTGGGATACATTCTGACATAAATACTCACTTAAAAAAAACACAATCTTATAACTTTAACTTAGTAACAATCAAAATAGTAAAGAAATTCACAAACACTTAGAGAACTTTAGAAGTGTACTGATTTGCCCAGTTCACCTTAACTGCTTGAGTAACCACATCCCAGGCACACAGATGCTCACACACTTCATACCCATTCACTCATAGGCTTTTCAGGTTTCTAAGACACAAGGTAATTAAGGCAACATAAACAGCCTAATGTTCTTAAATTATCTCATTTCCTCCCCAAACTTATATTGCTTATGAACAATTGTTTTATGGGTGAAAATTTCATCTAAATAATACAATATTCACTTAAAATTTTTTACAGATGCTGCCAAGGAAATTTTCAGGCAGATACATATCTATTATTACTGAAAAAGATGCTTTTTTAGAGCCAGTATGCACCTAATCTAATTTTGCATATTAAAAAACTTTAGAATAATAAGAATAATATAATGTATTAATTAGACCAGTAAGCACAAAAGAAAGTAAGAATTTTAGCTACAATAAGTCAACTACAATAAATACCAAGAACCCACAATTAGCAGTCAGGCCTGAAAACCTGTTCTTGAAGTAAGAACATGAGTCCTTGACCAATTCAAGGTTATCTAATTTTATATTATAATAAAAAAAAAATCAAACAAGTAGGGCCTGTTGGCAATGACCCTTTCTAGCTCTCTGGGCAGCCACTGACCCACTGGCATGAATGTCCAAAACGACAGCAGAACAGCAGAATTAGAGGAACTAAAGCTGCATTAGCAAATCCTCTCCTTGCAACCCCTTCCTATATCAAATAAAAATGGCAGACCCAGCTAGACTCACAGATCCCTGGCGCTACGGTTTAAATGATAGGAAAACTTACACAAAAGAAGTATCCAGAGTACAGACAGCACTCTTTTTGTTTTTCACTTTCATGTTTTAGGGCTCAGTTTTGGGGAAGGGGATACAATGCTGCTTTACAAAGGACATAGAAGTCCCTTGTTTGAGCTACCAACCTCTTAGCCACACAGAAAAATGTCAGTCATCCATTTGTTAGCACCAAAATCTCCTTCTACTGCTTACAATATGCACCACACATTTTAAGGGGCTGTTCAAACAGAAAAACAAAGGCAGCCCTTGAAATAGAAGCAGATCTTCCTAGCTTTGCCCCTTCCTTTATCACTTATGCCTACATGCCTGCCGTTAAAGCACTGTCACATTGTTTCCACATGCTCAGGCCCTTGAAACTTGTGCAAAAGCATTGCAAAATAAAACTGCATAAACATCACATTACAAAACATGAGCTAGTAATAAATAGTAGGTCAGTCATGTGGGCCAGAATAATGATTAATAAAATCATAACTTACAAATGTCCCTGACCTGAGACTTTTTTTTTACTTGAAGAAGACATTGAACACGTTGTGGTCATGGGTGTATTTCAAAAAGCATATTGGTACAATTCACTCTGAGAAACCATTTAAAATGATTGTCTTTTTGCCAGTTTCAGTGGTCATAATACAATTTCACAGGCATGAAAAAATTTTAAAGATTAGAGAATAATTCTTTCATTTTTCCAACATCAACTTGTAATTGTATAGGTATAACTGAGCTGCTTAAAATCAATCAACAGAAGTGTGTAATGCTGGAGGCTCCTTCCAGAAAAGCTTATAGCTCCCTTTCCTTGGACCACATAGAGATAATGCCCCACACCAAATGTAGTACAAACTGGATACACAGTACTAGGATTACTTACCTTATAAAAGCTGAATTTATTCCTCTTGGTTAGAAGTCACAAATGGTTAAGAAGTAAAACTCCCTTCATTTGTTCTTCTAGTGAGCCAAATCTAGCCTCCCATTAACCCAGTCCATTGCAGATAATTTCACACAGCACACGCTCCCGGTTTCCAGCCCAGCAAGGATAATCACATTCCGGCGGGGAGTGAACAGATGGTGGATTCCATGGTAACCAGCCCTCCTAAGGCGATTGGTAGAAGTGTGTGACTACTGCTTATTGGGTAACAATCGCTGTCTTTGTGCTCCAGCCTTGCAAATCCTAAAGGAAAGAACGAACATATAGCCACTCACATGCGCAGGGGCTTGCCTAGCAGGTGTTTGGCTATTTAAACAAGGCAATACAGGCCAATTAAAAGCTGTCCTGTAAATCTACCCTTGAAGGTACAAAGTCCTAACATGTCAGATAGCGTCCACTGCTCATTCAGGGAGAAAGGTCACATGAGGCTTAACTTGACAAACAGAAAATAAAACTTGAAAGTTAACTTGAAAATTCAAGATAACGCATTCCAGAAATCTAAGCTGCATCAGTAAGTTCTTTTCCGATTTACAATCCACATCAGAAGTGAAACTGGTTTTACATTTAGATCTTCTTAAATAAAATTTTGAAATTTGCAAAACTTAGTTTGAAAATAAAAGTTTTCCAAATCAATTATAAATGTACACGTAATAATTTTTTTAAACTTACATAAATTCATTTTTACTGTTTTTGTTGATGTGGAAGGAGAGGGAGAGGCTACTAAACTTCAAATTTTCATAAGGGGCTTATGCAATTATAGGATTGAAATCTCTTGGTTACGTACTCTCTACTGGGTTTAATTTGTTTCTGCATCCATGAAAGTCAATTCAGCAGGAAAAGAGCTTTCCCCCAATCCGTGGTGCTCAAGGAATCAGAGAATACGTCCTTGGAAGAGCAAAATGGCTGAAAACCAAATATATACCACACCTAAACCAACTACTGGAAATAATGCATAAATCTAAAACAGATAAACTCTAAGCACTCAAAATAAATCCATCAGAAATAAATTTTTTAAAGGCAAGGAAAAGAAATAATTAGGATATAAGCTTAAAGCAAAAACTAAATAAAACAAAAATTGTGAGCTGTGACTAGACCTTTACGTCTTAATTACCTCATTACTCTATGGTTACCCACTATCCTAAATTTAGGACTTCTTTTCTTGGCATGAACAGAAATGAGACACAAATGTTGAAAGGAAAAAGACAAAACTATTATTTGCAAATGATACAATTCTACTGTAGAAAAATAAATTCAAAGAAATCAAGGATATTATTTATAATACCCGAAATTTAGTGATGTGGCCAAACATATCAATATAATTCCTTTATAAGGCAAAAACTATCAGAATACTGGTGAAATTTACTAACAAGGGCACACAACACTTGGGGATAATATCAAGAACTGTGTAT
The DNA here is from genome assembly GCF_964374135.1 of Grampus griseus. NCBI lineage: Eukaryota > Metazoa > Chordata > Mammalia > Artiodactyla > Delphinidae > Grampus > Grampus griseus. The sequence continues at coordinate 26,361,912 of NC_139005.1, read as the reverse complement.
GAACTATTTGGGGAACAAAGAAATGAACTCTTATCAGAAGAAATAAAACTAAATGGAGAGAAATAATGCACTGCTAGATACAAAGATCCATTTTAAAGATGCCAATTCTTCTCAAATTACCAGATAGTCAGTCTTCTAGTAAATTTATATATATATAACATATATATATGTATATATGTGTGTGTGTGTGTGTGTATATATATATATAGTTTTCCAGTAAAATTTCCAACATACTTTAGGAAATAAATTAAACAAAGTGACTCTAAAGTTTATGTGGATTAAAAAAATGAAAATACCAATGAAAATTCTATGAGAGGAGTAATAATGGGTAAAATAACTGTACCAAGTTTTTTAAACATGTTAAAAATACTATAAACATACAGCTATCTCCCAAATTTATAACTCCAGGACAAATCTCTTTCCCCGTGAATTGCAGATTCCTACATCTAACTACTTACTGAACATCTCTGCCTGATTAATGTTTAATAAATATCTCCAACATAACATCCCAAAACTCAACTCCCAATTTCTCACCCAAACCTGCTCCTCCTGAATCCCTCCTTGTTTTTGGAAACAGCAACTCCAACATTCCAATCACTCGAGCTGAAAGCCTGAGAGCCCATCTTTGACTTCTCTCTTTCACTGACATCTTCACATACAACCTGACAGCTCATGACATGGGCTATTTCTTCCAATACGGCCACTTCTAATATGGCCCCTCCACCACTTCCACCTGGTCTAGGCCATACCACCTCTCACCTGGATTCCTTAATAATTTCCTAATTAAACTCTCTGCTTCCACTTTGCCCTGTACAGGCTATAAAACCTAAGCAGATAATGAGAATTCTCTTCTCAAAACTGACTTTCCCCTTGCACTGAGGATGAAAGTTCCATTCTGTATGAGGGCTTAAAAAGCCCTTAATAGGGCTTCCCTGGTGGCACAGTGGTTGAGAGTCCGCCTGCCGATGCAGGGGACACAGGTTCTTGCCCCAGTCCAGGAAGATCCCACATGCTGCGGAGCGGCTGGGCCCGTGAGCCATGGCCACTAAGCCTGCGCGTCCGGAGCCTGTGCTCCGCAACGGGAGAGGCCACAGCAGTGAGAGGCCCGCGTACCGCAAAAAAAAAAAAAAAAAGCCCTTAATAACCTGCACCTCACCCCCATTAACTCACTTGATTCGTCTCCCACAACCCTCTCCTCCCTTCTGTGAGCTCTCCAGGCAGAGTCTGACATTGTCTCTTCTCAGCACCTTTTCAGTAACTTGGACAGTGACAGTGTTTACTACAGGCCAGAGTTCTCTGCACACATCTCCATTTACAAACCGATAGCCCCTCAAAGCCAGGGACTGTGCCAATCTGATCTTTGTGCTCCTGGTGTCAAGCAAAGGTCCTTATACACAGTGAGTACTTACTGAATCTGTTGAATGAATAACAGCTTGCTGAAGAATTTTTTATTCTAGGGAAAATTTAGAGGCAACTTAAGAATCTAATAATAGATGAATGGTTATGCAAATAAGAATGTATTCAACTTGATAGAATATCATGCAGTTATTAAAAATACGGTCATGGACTTCCCCGGTGGTCCAGTGGTTAAGACTCCACCTTCCAGTGCAGGGGGAGTGGGTTTGATCCCTGGTTGAGGAATTAAGGTCCTATCTGCTGCAGGGTGCAGCCAAAAATTTTTTTTAATAAAATTAAAATATGGTCACAAAGACTATATGGCATAAGGGAAATGTGAATGGTATAATATTAACAATGGGGACTTCCCTGGTGGTGCAGTGGTTAAGAATCCACCTGCCAGTGCAGGGGACATGGGTTCGAGCCCTGGTCGGGGAAGATCCCACATGCCGCGGAGCAACTAAGCCCGTGCGCCACAACTACTAAGCCTGTGCTCTAGAGCCCACGAGCCACAACTACTGAAGCCTGCGCGCCTAGAGCCCGTGCTCCGCAACAAGAGAAGCCACCCCAATGAAAAGTCTGCACACTGCAATGAAGAGTAGCCCCTGCTCACCGCAACTAGAGAAAGCCTGCACGCAGCCAACGAAGACCCAACGCAGCCAAAAATAAATAAATTTATAAAAAAAATAATAAATGTTCTACTTACTGAGTCCCTAGTATGTGCTAGGAACTATAATAAGCACTTTACAAATATTTTATTTAAACCTCACAGAGATTATGAAGTAGGTATTACTATCCTCATTTTTCAGTTATGGAAACAGACTCAGAAACTAAGTTCTTTGCCCTACATCTCACTGCTGAGACTAGAACCTCATGTAAGACCAAAGCTTGGGTCTGATCATTAAGCCACACTACCTCCTGGAAGTGTAGGGGAAAAAAATACATAACTGAGTACTAACTATGAACAACTACATAAAAAAGAAAAGATTCTTAGGAAGAAAAGTCTAAGCCTCTGTATCTCAAAATTATAAGAGCAGCTGTGAGGAAGAAATATTGGTGATGTTTTCCTTTTTCTGTTTTCCAAAATTTTTAATGTCATAAATGATAATTTTCTAAAAATAATATTTATTCTTCCTACACATATTTTTCAATGTTCACCCCACTATGTTCTTGGGTGGATCTACTAACTATCAAGACAATAAAAAAAAAACTAAAAAGGGGCTTGCCTGGTGGCGCAGTGGTTGAGAGTCTGCCTGCCGATGCAGGGGATACAGGTTCGTGCCCCGGTCCGGGAAGATCCCACATGCCGCGGAGCGGCTAGGCCCGTGAGCCATGGCCGCTGAGCCTGCGCGTCCGGAGCCTGTGCTCCGCAACGGGAGAGGCCACAACAGTGAGAGGCCCGCATACCGCGAAAAAATTAAAAAAAAACTAAAAAGAATCTGGCTTATAGTTTCTAGGAAATTGATTCTGTCAGAATTACTCAGAAAGAAAAAAAAGGCAGATCTAAGAAAGGCAAATTAGTAGTGTCCTCTTTAGCTCCAGGTTCACCTCTGGCTGTTCTAACATTGTCTCCACAACAGCATCTCAAGCCACTCTGCTCAGAATCTAATAATAGGGTCCCCAAACTTAAGCTGTAGGACACGTGTCAAATAGTCAATAATCCCCATAAAGGTTCTTGAGATAAAAAGGTGTTGGAAGCAGAGACGCCTGATAATTTATCTTCTTCAAATACTGGGCAGTCTGCAGTGTTGCCTAGAACTTGTTATAAGTAGCCACTGTGCCAGCTGAGCAGTGATCAAATAACCTTGGGAGTATTTTTCTATCTCCCTTCACTATTGAATCTATACCTAGGCACATATTTTTGGAATGTTTTTAAGCCCTTAGCTTTTACAAAGCTCAATAATAGAAAGACTCCCTAATTAGAAATTCAGAAACCTGGACTCTAGTCCCTGCTTAACCACTGGTATGATATGGCAAGCCGTTGCCCTCTCTGGTCCTGTGCACTGCAGTCACAGAATGAGAGCACTAGGTTAGATCATCTTCAAAGATCTCTTCTATTCTAAACTAATGAGAATGAATGTTGGAGGAAGGAGGATCCCTCCTCATTCTTACTGGTTTCAGCAGAAAAGGAGAAAGGGGCTAGAGCAACAAGGACAAGAATAAATATTTATTTGTTTTCCAAAATGAAATGGCATACTAAAAATTTCTGGGTACAACCCTTAGGTGTAGTATGACTGAAAGGTCTGAGCAGGAGGTATTACTGAAGTACCAGGTGAGATGGCAATTGTACCCACAACAAAGATGCCCTGTGCAGGTGCACTTCGAGTAACATTACCACCAGCTCAGTTCTCACCACATTCTCTTTTTCTTGCTGAAACTCCTTCTTGACAAATAGTTCATATTACGAAGTGACTGGATATTATTAGGGTTTTGTCTGTGAATATGAAACAGACTCAAGTTACCTATCCTAATTGGAGATAAATTTATCATGTAAGCCTAAGAAGCACCAGGTTAAACAACAGAGTTAACCAGTCACAGACACTGAAACACAAAATGCAACGTCTGAAAAAGGTGACATTTTCTTAGATATTTTCAGTGTGTACCAAGAATTTTGTATTTTTGCTTAACATTCTATGTAAGAGTTTTTTTATTTGACTGTTTTGCAATTAGTTCTATGAAGATGATTTAGAGCAAAAATATATTTGCAAGGTACGAAGTACCTGACAAGCAAAAGAAAACATTGAAATAAATGGAACTTCTCTGCCCAGTTTGCAAAGTGTTAACAACGATGCAGTAACAAATTCCCTGGCGGTCCAGTGGTTAGGACTTGGCTCTTTCACTGCTGTGGCCTGGATTCAATCCCAGGTGGGGAACTAATATCCCTCAAGCCACATGGTGCGGCCAAAAACAAAAACAAAACAAAACAAAAACAAAAAACAATGATGGAGTAAAAAGTCTACCCTGATTTGGTGGAAGCATTTTTTTTTAAAGGAAACAATGTAAATATTTTAATAAAAACAATCCCACAGCATTTATTGTCATCTGGTAACAACACAAAGGTGAGCAAAACAATATGAATAAATGCTTCAGAACTACACTTCTAACAAAGGACACCTAAAAAAACTGTATTGCCTTCTCAACAATTTCTCACTTCATTGATCATTTCTAGTTGGAGACACTCTGGAGCAGAGTAATGTAATCTCCTTTTAGCATGATCCAACCCAGTTGTCTTCTTGACTTTGTTTTAGAATGAATCTCTTCTGCATCATCTAATACGAGGTTCATATACTCATCAAAACCAATGATACAGCCCTCTATCCGCATATTCACTTGCTCATAAAGCCACACCTGAATCCGAGATTTTGCAAGAATCTGAAGATGAGATTGACTGGCTGCACCATCACCTTCTGCACCTTCTGGCCCTGGCCCCAGTATGCCATGGTGGAAGCTCACAAAGACCACACTATCCCACACACTACCTCAAAAAGCAACTTCCGGAGTCAGAAGCATTTCTTTTTAATTGCCCATCATTCCTCTGATATGGTTAGCATATGAGAGAAGTACTTTCCCTTCCCAGCTACCACACTGCAAAGAAAACAAGTGTTGAAGATAAGTCTATGTCAGAGGGTCTCCAGCCCTTTTTCGTCAAAGTCCAACCATTGGGACTTGAACCAATGCCCCAGGGATATTTTTTTATTAAAATCAGAAGGATAATATATCTTAGTCAAATGAGAATAATGGGATCCAATTCTTCACATCATGAGATCATTACTATCTTCATTAGGGTAATATTCCCTCTCTTTCCATATATTTAACGTTGACTCTAGAACAGAGGCTGGAGGAAAGTATACAAATATCTGGGTCCTAGTCTGTTGCCTTCCCCATTCTTCATTCTTAATCCACATTCTTTTAAGAAGTGATGCATCTAAATCGGAATCTAGATGTTTTAATTCTTTTTTCTTTGTCTAAGAAACTTTCTGAAATATATGAAAGTGAAGACTCTCTTTGGGGAGTACATATATATAACATAATAAATATTTATGTTAATACATTAATTATATTAGTAACTATATTTTTACAAATATTTGTGACAAGTGGAAAAAGGATTAAGAACAAAGAATGTTCTATAAACAAGACTTATTGGGGATCTACAATTTGCAAAGTTCCAACCTAAACTTTACAGACAAAAAAAGGAGACACTGGTTCCTTTCTCTTGATGAGTTTTTAATATGTTCACACAACAAAGACTTTCACCTCTTTGAGAGGTGAGGGGTGGAAACGTGTTAACAACTGTTATAGATGTCTAGCACTAGGTAAGTGAAAAAGATATACCACACAAACATCACTCTGTAAAAATTATCAAAATATCAACATTATGAACCTTCTTTTTTATACTTTAGGTGCTGAGATCACGCCACAATGAAAATTATGTCAATCCCAGTTTTGTGCTCATAAAATCCAACGCTGAACAGTTAATCCCCACAACCCAAAAATTATCCTGAAGGACCAAAGCATACAAACATCTATTGCTCTAGATCAAAGCTATGCAAAAACTGTTTAGCATAAGTTCTACAGGGTCCCCTTTGGGAACGAAAGCAAATTCAGCAAAAACTGAATGATTCAGCAAAAACTGAACTCTTACTGTTGAAACCTAAGGATTTATAGGCATGCCTCTGAGATAGTGCAGGTTTGGCTCCAGACCACCATAATAAAGCAAATATTGCAATAAAGCAAGTCACATGAATTTTTTGGTTTCCCAATGTATATAAAAGTTATGGTTACACTATAGTGTAGTCTGTTAAGTGTGCAATAGCATTATGTCTTAAAGAAACAATGTACAAACCTTAATTAAGAAATACTTTATTGCTAAAAACTGTTAACCATCATCTGGCAACGCAGGGCTGCCACAAACGTTCAGTTTGTAAAAAATGCAATATCTGCAAAACTCAATAAAGTGAAGCACAAGGAAATAAGGTATGCCTATATTTATGGTCTCTCATTTGAGCTCATAAAATCAATTCTTTCTAACATAACTTTACCTTTTTATCCCAAATCCAACCCCAGAAAGACGAAAGTAGTCTAGTTTTGTGGGCAAGGGTCCTTTGAGACTAGGACTAAGGTGTATCCAACTGTGAACATTTGAGGCTGTGTGTGTGGCAGAGATACGTATGCAGGATGAGTGGTGTGTGTGTATATATGAGGGTGCACAGGTGGGTGAGAAGGGTGTGTGTGCAGGGGGATTTGGGAAAGCTTCTTAGTTTGCCTTATGAATTATATCTAAACACCCTGGATTTACTTTTGGGGTAACCAGAGGATAACCACTTGAATACGGGGCAAATCATGGTCAGTTAATGCTGCAAATACAGATTCCCAAACTCTGGGCAAGATAGGGTATACTTAAAAATTTCTTGCCCCACAACTTATCAGTGGGGAATGACTTCTCAGCTACAACTTCTGAGCTTTGAGGCTTTCATCTAAGAAACAGGTAGATTAATATTTGGTACCTCCCTCTCAAGAAGATCAGTTAGACCACATAGGTGAACCCCCTATGAATACCTAGAAAACTACATAGTTGTAAGAAGTTTTAAACATGTTTAAAGGGGCAGGGGGGAAGGGAGACACAACTGTCTACTCTGAGACAAGAAGAGCAAAGGATGACTTCCTGTTACAGGAAAAAAAAACCTTAAGTCTCTTTCAAACCCCCCCTTCCCCCAAAACCCAAAATATCAATAAAACAAAAAAGTCCTTTCTTGGCTCCATTTATATTCTTGTCCAGCTATCTAATCGCATCGCTTTTCTTGTTGACAGTTCTCAAAAAGTGGGAACTCCAAGGTCACTGCCTCCACTTTCTCACCAGTTAGTTGCTCCTTAGCCTACCAGTCTAACATGCACCTGATCCTACTCCCACCAAGGCCAGTGGGACATTGCAATCAGCAAACCCACAGGTCACCATTCAGGTTTTCGTTTTTGTTTTTTTTTTTAATTTATGTATTTATTTTTGGCTGCGTTGGGTCTTTGTTGCTGCGCGTGGGCTTTCTCTAGTTGTGGCGAGCGGGGACTACTCTTCGTTGCGGTGCGCGGGCTTCTCTAGTTGTGGCGAGCGGGGACTACTCTTCGTTGAGGTGCGCGGGCTTCTCACTGGTGGCTTCTTTTGTTGCAGAGCACGGGCTCTAGGCGCGTGGGCTTCAGTAGTTGTGGCACGTGGACTCTAGACCACAGGCTCAGTAGTTGTGCCGCACGGGCTTAGTTGCTTCGTGGCATGTGGGATCTTCCCGGACCAGGGCTTGAACCCGTGTACCCTGCATTGGCAGGCGGATTCTTAACCACTGTGCCACCAGGGAAGTCCCACCATTCAGTTCTTGAACCCCTACACTTCTCTGGGAGCACCTGACAGTGCTGACCTCGTTCTCCTTCTTGACATTCTTTCCTCCTGGGCCGCCTCACAACCAACTCTCCTGGTTCCCTAGGACTCTCTCCAGTAACTCCTTTCTTCTTTGCTTTAATCAGCAACTCTTTCTCCACCTTCTCCCTCCTCCATACATCCAATCAATCACGTCTGTCCAATAAATGTTCACTGAATAAACATTCATAAAACATCACCAGTAAATGTGTTTCGATATACAGCAATTAGTTGGCCAAATATGAAGTTATTAGTTCAAACATGGAACCCCACTGACGGAATAAAAGCCTTTGATCTTTATAAACAAGAAAAAAAGCCAAATAATATCTTACTGAGTGTATGGTTGGAGGTGGGTAAAAGTAAAGACCTTCCCTTCCCTCATAAACTGAACAGTTGTGTAGGAATTTAAATACTTACTTCCCTGCCAAGTTCTTACTGCCAAACCTCATTCCTGCCTCAAGTCCCTTGCACTTGCAGTTCCCTCTGCCTAGAACGTTTCATCTAGATTTTCCTCTTGCTTCTGTAACACAATTCATGCAGATCTGCACTTCGACGCCACTTTCTCAGGTAGGTCTTTCCTTCCTCACAACCCCATCTGTCCGTTTCTATCGATCTTAGTACCTTGTTCTTTGTTATTTAATAGCACTTATCACTGCTCAACTTTATATTAAATGTTTCTTTTTCACTCTTTTTACTTTCGGCTCCCACCCTATTTTTTAATGGACAAAAGCTTTGCTTGGGAACCTCACAAAAGGTCTCCAATAAGCATATAAAAATCATTAATCAGAGATGTGCAAATTAAAATCACAAAATGATACCACTAGATACCTGCCACATGGCTAAAATTTTTTTAGACAAGCAAAGTATTGGCTAGGAAGGGGAACTAGAATATTCACACCTTAAAACCACTATGGAAAACCTTTAGGCAACGTCTCCTAAAGCTGAACATACGCATAACACAATAATTCCACTAAAAGATGTAATGTTCATAGAACCTTTCATTACATAATAATTGATGGTCATCAACAGCAAAATGGAAATAAAATACTATTCATACACACAAAAAATGGCTGTACAGTGTGTAATGCATAGGCTACAATCTTTGGGAACAGATGATCTTGGACTTGAATTCCAGTTCTGCTATTTACCATGTAATACTGAATATGTAGATATGGGTATATAACCTCATTGAGTCTGCTTTCTCCACCTGAAAAATATGGTCATATCAGCTATCTTACAAGATTATTCTAAGGATTCGAAATAATGTGCATATAACACCAAGCACTGTGTCTAATAGGTACTCAGTAAACAATAAGACTAGGATTTAGGAGATATAACTTATATCACTCAGTATCAATTACCAATACTTTTTATACATAAACTTTCTTCCTGTAAAATAAAGATGATGTTTCACCTGACCTGCCAAACATATCTGCAGCATTTCTGAGTTACCAACACAGTCATCATTGAAACTATAGAAGAACCAGGTCATAGCATTTTATTATTCAGCTACTTTACGGACCCCATGTGCAACTGCAGCTGTTGGTCCTAATGCCAGAGGAGCAAATGAGTTGGAAAGATGAAAACAAATGTGCAGGAGAAATGCCAAGAAGTGTGTAAACGGTGGACAGGAGTCCAATTGGTTCAGTGACAAAGCTGATCCTGAGAACACTGTGTGCACCGTATGCACGCTCTGAAGAAGCATACACAGGTTGGCATGCCTAAAAAACAATGGGGGCCAAAAAAACCCCCCTTGAACTACTGTGGTTTTCAGCCTAATTCTGAGTCCCCTTTTGTCTTATAAATAACTCTATTTATACTTGTTATTAGAGAATAAAACCTACAGGTCCTATAATAAATCCTACTTTGACTTTTTTTTAAATATAAAATATATATGTATACATATAATCTGGTGTTTAATAGCAACCAGATCCTAAATTTTAAAGTTACAATAAAAATTAGGAGAAATGACTATTTCTAAGTATAATACATGTTCAGTAAAATTTTACTCATCATAATAAAGAAAAGTCGGATAGTAACTTATATTACCATCTAAACTAGTGAGGAGGACACAGAGCAGGGCAAAGAAAAAATAAATCCCCTAAAATCCTGAAATCAAATTTTCCAATCCAAAATAATTACTTGAAGAATAAGACTCCAAACTTCCATATTTTGATTGTATATTCACATTACTCTAGCTATTTGTATTCTATTAAAATTTATCATCGTGCCTATAAAGTTTTAAATGCAAGACACATTTAAGAATTTATAAGTAACTCAAAGTACTCTAAACTCAGTTCCATTCATTCCACAAGGTAGGTCAGTACTCCACGTTGGTGCAAGTCTGTGACACAGGGGCCTCTATACAATGGGAACGAAGAACAACAAGCTTTTTCTTTCTTTTGTGGCTGAATTATTAGGAGAATCTCAGGCCATTTCTAACCTAGTGAAACAAAGAAAAACTAAAGGCTTTGGCTAAAGTCTTGTGAATCTGTGTTTTTCCCAGCACCAGTATTTTCATAGCCCATGCTTTTATGCATAGATCTAGTTTTCCATTCACATGAGGCTTGTGGCATAGAAGAACCTGCCTTAGTTAGGGAAGTTCTCTTTCAATGTTCTTCAGTGATCACCTATCTGCAAATATTCTATAGAAACCACTCCAGTTTTTCTCTATAAAGAAAGCAATGTCATCTACATTTGAAAAATAGCTAGCACATAGGCTCCCTGCCACACAGAAGTAAAAGTTTTTAAAATGTGTGATTCGTAAGTTTAAACCAACATGGAACCTAACACGTTCGTTTAAAATCCTAATTCAATGTCCTTAAAATTCTAAGGTATAGCTATTATTAATATCTTAAATCAAGAATACAAACACAATGGGATTTTTCCTCCCCAAGGCACCTTGCAAAGACAGTCTTCAAAAAATGGTGGTGTTCTCTCAGTTATTTATAATCCAAAAACTTGAAAGATGTTAAATATCTAACAATGGAGGATATATTAACTAAATTAAAGTACTACTTTTTAACAGAATATCATACAGCTATTGAATTTTTACTAAGAAGTTTTGTAATGTGAAACATCTAATGTTATGTGGGAAGGGGAAAGCATGATTTTAAAAATCCATGTAAATTACGACCTCAGCTTTGCCAAACAACAGATACAAAGAGGAAAAACACATCAAAATGTTATCAGTAGTTACACCTAAATGTTTATTTTCTTTCTCCTTACTACAAATCAAAAATCTGTTTAAAACTGTTTTTCTGAACAAAACATTCATCTAACGTTGTTTTTCAGTTAAATAGAAAAAGACCATGAGAACATTATAACGCTAGGAGGATCTAGGCAAGTCAACTGACTTCAGAGTCCAATAAATCATATGTAATTTCAAGAAATCCTTAACCTTGTGCGTTACCAATGTACCTTGCTGATGTTTTAGAAGTAGAGGGAATCTTTCCCCAAATAACTGATGAATGAGAGAATATTAAGTGCACAAATAAGTTCTAAGAAACTTGAAGTGTAGCTTTTACATATTAGAAACAGAAGGAAGGAGGAGAAATAGAAACAGAAGGAATGAGGTTATAATAAAAAGGCTCAGCTAAGAAAAGTCAACAGCGATTGCACTTAAAGCACAGTTCACTTTCACTGCTCTCAGGGAACACTGCTATGCTATGAATCCTCAGGAAGAAATGCCATTATCTCAAGTAATCGTACTTGGGCCATGAAAACAAGAAAAAGTGTACCTTTGTGCTAAAATCACAGTATGAAACCATTCTAGACAAGAGCCAGGATAATTTTTCAATAATGATACAAATTACTTACAATTTAGTAGTAAACAAAGAGACAAATACCAGTTACTTCATCTACTCATATACTTTGCATACTCAAAAATTTCAAATGTTTTTAACCTAAGATATTTCAAAAATGGAAACTGCAATAACAATACTCACAGCCCCCCATAAAGGATTCCTTTCAAACAACATCCAGCAGTGCCTTTTATTCTTCTGATTAATCATACTTATTTCCTGCTTGTGGAGGAATTCGTCGGATATACAACTTGTAGGTACAATCTATAGGCATTCTGTATTTAGACACCAAACACGCACACATCTTCTGTTCAACATGGTGAAGAACTAACTAAGGGGAAGTGCACAGCTATGTTTCATAACTCCTCTTCTAGCACTGATGCAGCCTCAAAGAACTACGCAAGTAACGAATTTCAAAATTCCACGAAGGTATTTCAAAATGTGGTGAGAGAACTCTAGAATACTGTGGTAAAATGGGAAGGATGGGGCCAACTACCTGTGATTTTATTGTAGTTAGAGTCTTTAAATTTATAACAAACTATCCTTTAAAACTAGGTCATAAAGAATCTTAGCATATTTTTTCATGGTCATAAGAAAGTCATAAGAAATGCTGAATAGCAAAACCAAGGTCCCCCCAAGCAAAGGGACTTTGTTTCCTTCCCAGGTTACTAGCAATTCCAAATGACTTCTTCATTTAAAAAAAAAAAAAAAAAAATCAGGATTTTAAAGGAGAGGCACCAATGAGCAAACTTTCCATCCCTGCCATGCTTGTAAGAGAAAATTACTAATTAAAGTCAATGTTTTAGATAATGTATCACATAACATAGACGTCTCAAAACATCTAAGGTTTATCACCACATGGATTTAACATTTACATAATAACCCAAATTCTAATTTCCCTTTCATGTGATATTTAGATGGTGTAGTCAGAATCAAACTATAATATCTAGACTCAGTACAACTTTGCAACAGCACTTCTTCAAATTATTCTGTTTCTGAAAGAATAACAAACTGAAAATAGTGTATTACCTTAAAGTACTTGAGGAAATTTTGACAGGTAGAATAAAATAAACATTAATGTAGCTTATGAACCAAGAAGTGGAAACATGGAGAAAACTACTTGGAGAAACACATGCTAAAATCACAAAGCCTTAGAAATTTAGAAATCCTCCCTTTGTATGGATAAGAAAACTGAGGCCAGGAGTGTTAAGGTAGGAGAGATACGGACATACTGATATTAGAGAGACAAGATATATACATTTCAGATATTCTGATACATTTTTTTCATTTCAATTTCCATAGCATTATATTTCTAAATTAGCTCTTTCTTAAACGTGCTGTCATCCAGTATAACTTTCACAGGGTGGTGGTCTTGAGAGCTACTAACTGGCCTGTAACAATCACTTACTATCAATGAATATTGTTATTATAAGCTTTGAAAGCTTATCTCTATGAAATGAAAGGCATAGTAATGAGACATGGCATGTTCACACAGTGTGAGGTATCCAACCGAGGGCTAATGCTTTCCAAACTTCACCAACCCAAGCCAGCATCCCTATCCAGATCAGCTGAGGGCTGAGAGTGTCCTCTGCAGAGTCAGGGTAGGTTTTGCACAGGAAGTGTTGGTGTATGTGCTCAGGCATGAGTGATGAAGTCAAATGAGGACGTCAGCATTTTTGGTTCCTTCTCTTTAGTTTAGAGGAATACAGCAGGAAACTTCAAACTGACCACATGCCAGTGAACGACTGGCTGAAACTGGAACTGTTCTGCTCTGCTACAGTGTACCAGGGCTGGAAGGATCCAAATAAGTATGTTGGCTCTGGTTCTTGACCTCTTTTTCAATGGTTTAGCAGTTTAGCAGGCAAAGAAAAAGAAAATTCATATGGAACGTTTTCTGATAATTTGACATTGTACATTGTAGATTTTTAATATATCTTTATAATTAAGTAAACCCTTTCTTTTTTTTCTTTTTTTTTTTTTTGTGGTACGCGGGCCTCTCCCTGTTGTGACCTCTCCCGTTGCAGAGCACAGGCTCAGCGGCCGTGGCTCATGGGCCCAGCCGCTCTCTGCGGCATGTGGGATCTTCCCAGACCGGGGCACGAACCCCTGTCCCCTGCAACAGCAGGCGGACTCTCAACCACCGCGCCACCAGGGAAGCCCCTAAGTAAACCCTTTCACTGTTCATTCAGATATTATGTGAATATAGCTGTAGAAACATGTTACAGGTATTGCACTGAAATAAAATTTCATAAATGTGTGCTTTTATTTGTCTTAGTTTTCTGCTTATACTTTGGTCTGCTAGATTTTACAAAAACAGATTTATCCCTCTTGGCTTTAAATCAAATGATTTTGATCAATTTAGCCACACATTAAGAACAGCTTTAGGAACCACAATATCAACCAATTTGTTATAAAGCCAAAATTAGTACTCCCCCAAGAAAACCATTATGTGGCTAAAAATAAATCTTCATAAAAGAGTAAACAAAGCTATTTGTTTGCTCCTAACACCACCGTCATTCCATTCCATGTCTTGATAAAATTAATATTATGATCAGTAATTACAGCTCTGTATTATTATATACCCTTCTCATAACAACCCTAACAAAAAGGCATTAATTAGCCCCATTGTATAGATGGTAAAACTGAGAACTAAAGTTAAATAACTTAGACAGTAACTGGCAGAGCTGCAATTCAAACCCTGGACTTTTTAACTTCAAAACCTGATATCTAAAATGCAAGCTGCCTGCCATTCTCCCAAAGTTTTCCCAAAATTACTAACCTGTGAAAGGATAAGAAAAACTTTTACCCTATGTCTGAGTTTTCTTGACTTTAACCCCCAAACTCAAATACTAAAACTGTTCATGCCTGCTAAAACAAACTTCCTCTTTCTACTACATGTGACTCTTGCCATGAGTAAGTTCCTCAAAACTTTGTATTTAATCTACTTGTAAGTGAAGAGTTTTATACATAGCCTAAAACATTAGAATAATTTTAGAATAACATCCTATAGTCCACCAGAGCAATAGTCAGTTTTATCTTAATTTGCTTATTAGTTATGAGAATGAGAAGAGTCACTTCCCTCAAGGTCACTTTGAACCAGAAATAGAATTCTGGTTTAAGGTCTGGTCGCTAAACCATGCTTCCTCTGCAATAGTAAGCTACCATTGGTAAACTGGTCACTAAGAAACAGAAAATAACAAAAAATATGGGATGTTTAAAGTATTTTTCCTGCTGATACCTCTTTCCCCTACCTGTCCACCCCTTCTATTTTGCCCATTGCCTATATATTCTATATTGTGATTATGGAAAGAAAGTGCAACTGCCTTGGCAGATAAGGAAAAAAACCTATTCCTATTTCAAACATGAAGCAAATGTTTCATTCCCTTTTCTTATTAAAATATGGGGTATAGCCTCAAAAATCATGGTAGCTTTTAAAAGCATCACATTAAATCCATTTTTTTTCTATTTAAATTTTGCTGGTACATACTAATGTCTTTTGATTTATAATTTTAAGATAGTTCACTAAGAAATGTGTAGGTGCCCACACGTATGGCAAATGGCATTATTGATTTGTCTAAAGCAGTTGTGCCAGTTGAACTTTCTGTGTTGATGGAAATGTTCTATATTTGTGCTATAGTATAAGGTAGCCACATGAGCATTTGAAACATGACTTGTGTGATCAAGGAACTAAAATTTTATTTTAGTTAATTTTAATTTTAAAAGCAACTTGGGGCTAGTGGACCACACATGGCTAAGTCTGGGTATACGTATATATATTTTGAATAAAATATATAAAGTACATAAGTGTATTTTGAAATAATTATTGACTCATAGGAAGTTGCAAAAATACTACAGAGAGGCCCAGTTTCCCCTAATCATTATGTCATATTATATAACCATAAATACAATACCAAAACCAAGAAACTGACATTTATACAATGTGTACATTTAGTTCTATGCCATTTTATCACTTGAATAGACTTGTGTAACCTCCGCCACAATCAAGATACTGAACAATTCCATTATCATGAAGAGCTCCCTCATGCCACCCCTTTCTAGTCATACCCAACACCCTTCTCCTCACTGTCCCTAATCCCTGGCAGCCACTAATCTGTTCTCCATATCATGCTGTCATTTACAGAATGCTTTGTAAGTGGAATCATACAGTATGTGACTTTTTGAGATTGGCTTTTTTTACTCAACCTAATGCCCTTGAGATCCATTCAAGTTCTTGTATGCATCAATAGTGTGTTCCTTTTTATTGGTGTGTTGAATTCCATAATGTGGATGTTCCACAGTTTAGCCATTCATGTTAATGAACATGAGTTTGTTCACAACTTCGGGCTATTACAAATAAAACTGCCATGAACATTTTGCACAGGTTTTAGTGTGGATCTAAGTTTTCATTTCCCTGGGATAAATGCTCCAAAGTGCAAATGCTAGATTATATGATGAGTGTCCACATGTGCTTATTTTCATTTGTCATCTGTATATCTTTTCTTGGTGAAATGTGTCTTCATGTTGTTTGCCCATTTTCTAATTAGACTGTTTGAGTTGTTTCTGTCGAGTTTTTTTTGTTTGTTTTGTTTTGTTTTTGTGGTATGCGGGCCTGTCACTGTTGTGGCCTCTCCCGTTGCGGAGCACAGGCTCCGGATGCGCAGGCTCAGTGGCCATGGCTCACGGGCCCAGCCACTTCGCAGCATGTGGGACCTTCCCGGACCGGGGCACGAACCCGTGTCCCCTGCATCGGCAGGCGGACTCTCAACCACTGCGCCACCAGGGAAGCCCTCTGTTGAGTTTTGACAGTTCTTTATATATTTTAGATAGGAGTCCTTTGTCAAATATAGGGTTTCCAAATATTTTTCTAGTCTATAGCTTTTCTTTTCACCCTTTTAACAGGCAAAAGTTTTAAATTTTGATGAATTTTTTCTTTGGCTGCATTGGGTCTTCGTTGCTGCGCGCAGGCTTTCTCTAGTTGTGGCAAGCGGGGACTACATTTTGTTGCAGCACACGGACTTCTCACTGTGGTGGCTTCTTCTCTTGTTGTGGAGTGCAGGCTTCAGTAGTCGTGGCATGCAGGCCCTAGAGCGCACGGGCTTCAGTAGTTGAGGCGCGCAAGCTCTAGGGCATGTGGGCTTCAGTATTTGCACTGCATGGGCTCAGTAGCTGTGGCGCGTGGGCTAAGCAGCTGTGGCTCGAGGGCTCTAGAGTGCAGGCTCACTAGTTGTGACACATGGGCTCAGCTGCTCCGCAGCATGTGCAATCTTCCCAGACCAGGGTTCGAACCCGAGTCCCCTGTGTTGGCAGGCAGATTCTTAACCACTGTGCCACCAGAGAAGTCCCTTGATGAAATTTTATTTATCAGTCTTTTCTTTTATATTCATGCTTTTGGTCACATGGCTAATAACTTTTTTTTAAATTTTTTACTGGAGTATAGTTGATTTACAATGTTGTTAGTTTCAGGTGTACAGCAAAGTGAATCAGTTATACATGTACATATATCCACTCTTTTTAAATTTTTTTAAATTTTTTTTAATTTTTATTTTTTGCGGTACGCGGGACTCTCATGGTTGTGGCCTCTCCCTTTGCGGGGCACAGGCTCCGGACACGCAGGCTCAGAGGCCATGGCTCACGGGCCCAGCCGCTCTGCGGCATGTGGGATCTTCCTGGGCCGGGGCACGAACCCGTGTCCCCTGCATCGGCAGGCGGACTCTCAACCACTGCACCACCAGGGAAGCCCTCTGCTCTTTTTTTAGATTCTTTTCCCATATAGGCCATTACTGAGTATTGAGTAGAGTTCCCTGTGCTATACAGTAGGTTCTTATTAGTTATCTATTTTATATGTAATAGTGTGTATACGTCAATCCCAATCTCCCAGTTTATCCCTCCCGCCTTATTCCCCAGTAACCATGTTTGTTTTCTACATCTGTGAATCTACTTCTGTTTTTATTTTAACTTTTTATTTTATATTGGAGTATAGTTGATTAAAAATGTTGTGATAGTTTGAGGTGTACAGCAAAGTGATTCGGTTATACATATACATGTATCCTTTTTCAAATTCTTTTCCCATTTAGGTTGTTCATAGTTCCTGTACTATACAGTAGGTCCTTGTTCGTTATCCATTTTTATTTTCTTTTAATTTTATTTAATTTTGGTCATGCCACACGGCATGTGGTATCTTAGTTCCCTGACCAGGTATCGAACCTATGCCCCCTGCTATGGAAGCGTGGAGTCTTAACCACTGGACCGCCAGGGAAGTCCCGGTTATCCATTTTAAATATAGCAGTGTGTACATGTCAGTCCCAAACTCCCTATCAATCCCTTCCCCCCTGGTAACCATAAGTTCATTCATGAGTCTGTTTCTGTTTTGTAAATAAGTTCATTTGTACCCTTTTTTAAAATTCCACATATAAGTGAGATCATATGATATTTGTCTTTCTGTGTCTGACTTACTTCACTCAGTATGACAATCTCTAGGTCCATTCATGTTGCTGCAAACGGCATTATTTTGTTCTTTTTTATGGCTGAGTAATATTCCATTGTATATACGTACCATACTTTCTTTATCCATTCCTCTGTTGATGGACATTTAGGTGGCTTCCATGTCCTGGCTATTGTAAATAGTGCTGCAATGAACATTGGGGTGCACGTATCTTTTCAAATTATGTTTTTTTCTGGGTATATATGGCTAATAACTTTTTGCCAAGCCCTAAAGATTTTCTCCTATGCTGTCTTTTAAAAGTTTTGCAGTTTTATGTTTTACTTTTTTTTTTTAAGATTTAACTTTTTTTTCTTTTTTTTGCGGTACGCGGGTCTCTCACTGTTGTGGCCTCTCCCGTTGCGGAGCACAGGCTCCGGACGCGCAGGCTCAGCGGCCACGGCTCACAGGCCCGGCCGCTCCACGGCATGTGGGATCTTCCCAGACCGGGGCATGAACCTGTGTCCCCAGCATCAGCAGGCGGATTCTCAACCACTGCGCCACCAGGGAAGCCCTATGTTTTACATTTAAATTGATAACCTATTTTGAGTTAATTTATGGATATATTCTAAGGTTTAGGGTTTGGGGGTTTTCTTTTTTTTTTTTTTTTTGATCTATAGATATCCAATTGCTCTAGCACCATTTGTTGAAGAGACAAACTGTATTACTCTTGCAGCTTTGTCAAAAATCAGCTGGCTCTACCTGTGTGAGGCTACTTCTAATTTCTCTATTCTGTTGCATTTATCTATTCGTCTATCCCTCTGGCAATACCATAGTCTTGATTGCTGTAGCCACATGTCTTAAAACTGGATAGAGTGATTCTCCCAACATTGTTCTTCTTTCTCAAAACACTTTTAGCTATTCTAGTTACTCTGTCTTTCTATGTAAATTTTAGAATAATCTTATCCACACCTATAAAAATTTTCCTAGAATTTTGATAAGAATTGTGTTAAACCTTTATATTAATTGGGGAGATCATCTTTACTATACTGAGAGTTTTCCAATCCAGGAACACAGTATGTCTCTCCATTTATTTAGATCTTTGATTTCATTCATCAGCACTTTATAGATTTCATGGGTATATTTTTTAAAAGCAACCCAAATGAAGAACTAGAAATAGCTTGTAAATGCTACCAAAATAAAAAGTGGTAGTTCAAACAAGTTCTGGGAGTCAAAATGATCTTGGTTAACTAGAGTTAAAAATCAAGAATACCACAAGCACAACAAATATACCCATTGGGGCAAATAAGCAGATTTTGTTGAAAGACTGGCTTTATATAATTTACAAAGAAATGAAAGGGCACCATAGGGCGTTTTGCAATTAAAACAATAAACAAGGCAGATTAAAGGTATAAAACAGATAAAGTATCCTCCAATTACATGCAGCACTGTCTTCCTCCCTTTTTTGATTATATTAATTCTATGTATCAAACCTGTGCATTACTTATGCAACAACAGAAGAGAAGGGCTCTAAATCACATAATTTCAAAGGTCCCTTCCAAGTCCTACATTAAATTATTTTACGAATTATATTTTTAAAGAGTTCATGGTTAAAAAGGTTTTATGAATTTTGCTGCTTAGGTATCTACGGAGGGCAGGTCAAGTGGAAAAATAATTCTGTTGAATGTAAATATATGTAACTATTTGGACAATTTACTAAAGCTATGGGGAAAAGCGGGATATGAGAAAATCTGAAGGGGATTAAAATTAGTTAGTCCAGAAATGAGTATTCTATGAAAATACCTGGAAGGTAATCAGGAACTACCCAAGGGAAATAAAGGACAATTTTTAAATACATACAAAAATACATTCTTAACAACTGGAGTTCAAAATAGTGAGACTACAGTAGGCTGTATAAACCCTGAAATAAGTAAGATCCTATTTAATGACTAGTGAAGTACAGTTGTGAAGACAGGAGAGTACCAAAATAACTCAGCAACCTCACCCCCACCCCCCACCAACATTCTACAGGTGTCTAATCCAAGCCTTCAGAAAACCATGCCAAGCTTTCAAATCTGACTGGGAAGGAAGAATTTGAAGACTGGAGAGTAAGAAGCAAATAACAGTGACCATTTCCTATTCACCTAAGTGTCCCCAGAATGCTTTACTAGTTCTCACACTCACACTAATTGCTTGATGGATTGATGAGTACCTAAGACACCCCAAAACAAGTGGAACTTTAATTTGTAAAGAAACAGAAGATGATATTTTCTGACAACGAAGAGCATAGGCATCATTTTCCAAACTGTTGGTAATGATATCATGCCAGGGAAGTTTAACGCTGAAGAGTATCAAGAAGAAGCTAGGGGCTTCCCTGATGGCCCAGTGGTTAAGAATCCACCTGCCAATGCAGGGGACACGGGTTCGAGCCCTGGTCTGGGAAGATCCCACGTGCCGCAGAGCAACTGAGCCCGTGTGCCACAACTACTGAGCCTGCACACTAGAGCCCGCGAGCCACAACTACTAAGCCCACGTGCTGCAACTACTGAAGCCCGCGCACCTAGAGCCCATGCTCCACAAGAGAAGCCACAGCAATAAGAAGCCTGTGCACCGCAATGAAGAGTAGCGCCCGCTTGCCACAACTAGAGAAAACCTGCACGCAGCAAAGAAGACCCAATGCAGCCAAAAATAAATAAATTAAAATAAATAAATTTTAAAAAGAAAAAATGAATGGTGGACCTTCTGGGCTGGAAAAAAAATTAAAAAAAAGAAGAAGAAGCTAGAAGGATCCCTCATACAGAATCATAAATACATGTATAAAAATCATCTCATCCACACCACCCATTATCTCATTCCTGAATATATCATTGCACCAGACTTCATAGGGTAGTAGGAGAATAAAGAAGAAAAACATAAAAAGAAGAACGAAGGAGAGACAGAAAGAGGAAGCAAATTATTAGTCACACTTGACAACTACTGTGGAAGAGTAAAACTAAAAGCAAGTGAGGGAAACCAATGTTGCCCCAAACATTTTTATAAACAATCAAATTAAAGAAAACATGCTCAAATTATTTCAATATTTAACAACTTATCAGTGCTATCAAGATAACATATAACGAAACCCCAAAGCATGAAATCAAAGCTAAAAAAGGAACTAAAGTTAAAGGTCAAAGATTTAATACCAGTCAGATTATATGAATTTTAAAGCTACAAGATGTATTTAAACTCTTTTGAATCACTATTGTAATAGAGCATTAATTTGATTTTAAGAGCTTCAAATTGGATAGCGAAAAATTTACTAATGTAAGTGCTTAACAAATTCAGGAAGTCATTTACTAGCCTGTATGACCTTACCTAATAGATGATTTGGGTGAATAAGCAAAAGCTTGGGCAACCATCGTCTGTTTTGTTCTCTCTTGCCAATCTGGAAAGAGCTGCACGCAAAAGTTCCAAATGATAGAAAACCTTGGGATCCTTTCATCCCATTATTCACCCTCTGCTTTACCACAATCACTTCAACAAAGCATCCAGAGTCCCCCTTTCATTGCACACAACTCTTAAACAGCATTTTGTCCCTATTTCAAGAAGGGGAATCTTTGGAAGGGGACTATTTCTATACATGTGGTGACACAGAAGGCAACCTTTACTAAAAATAAACAGGTCAGTGTTAAGACCAAATAAGATACATAAGTGCATTCAGACATCCCTGTCGCATACAAATCTTGATACCAGAGGTGCTTAAGAGTAAATAAATAAATAAATATTGGCTACCCAATGCTTAGTGCAGTGCCTGGCACAGAGTTCATAATTAATAAACATTTGTTAAATGAAAAAAAAAAGTATTATTCTGATGAGAAGGAATTTTTTTTTAAACATCATTATTGGAGCATAATTGCTTTACAATGGTGTGTTAGTTTCTGCTGTATAACAAAGTGAATAAGCTATATGTATACATATATCCCCATATCCCCTCCCTCTTGCATCTCCCTCCCACCCTCCCTATCTCACCCCTCTAGGTGATCACAAAGCACCAAGCTGATCTCCCTGCGGATGAGAAGGAATTTAAAAATTAATTCTACCCCCCAAAAATGACTTTTGTCCACCAGTAAAATATACCATTTAAACTTTTCACAGATATTGAAATGCTCTTTATATATAAAAGTTTTCTTTTAACCTTCCAGAGCTCACGACTTTACTTCAAATAATAAACAATTATTTTTCACCATCTCTAACTTGAGCCAAGAGTGCCTTTTCAATACTGTCAAAAAAAAAAAAACCCCTAACAGAGTAGAGTGGACTCATGACAGCCACATACTCTCTGTCACTACTCCCACCAAGAGGTGGGGTCTATTTTGCCACCTCCTTGATTCTGGATTGGGCCTATGACTGTCCAAAGGAAAAAGGGCAGAAATGACATTGTGCCAATCCTGGGCTAAATCTTTAAGAGGCCTGGCAACTTCTGCCTCCTTCTTTTTGGAGTCCAACTGCCATGCTGTGAGCAGGTCCAAACAGCCACATGAAATGAGAAAAGCCCACATGGAAAAGAAGAAATACCCAGCTGACAGCACCTACTTGCCAGGCATGAAAATGAGCTATCTTGAAAATAAATCCTACAGCCCTAATCAAGTTGTCTCAGCTGACAGCACACAGACTGTGAGATACGGTGAGCTGTCCTTATCAAACCCTACCAAATCCCAAAATCGTGAGCAAAAACACCATTGTTGTTTTAAGCCACTAAATTTGGAGGTGATTTGTTACGCAGCAATAGATAACTGAAACAAAATTTGGTACCAAAAGTGGGGTTCTGCTGCAACAAAAACCTAAAATATGTACTGGCTTTGGATCCACGTGGTGGGTGGAAGCTGGAAGAGTTTTGAGGAGATTGCTAATAAAGATTTGAAAAAGGTGAAGAAGTGTATCAGTGCCTGAAGAAAAGGGACCCAAGTTATGTACTATGAGAACAATTAGCAAAACATTGCATGCAGTGATGTGGAAGGTGGAAATGGTACCTAATGAACTCAATGATCTGACTAAGGAAAATTCAAGGAAGAAAGTTGAAAGTATCAACTGATTCATTTTAACTGCCTATATAGTGAGATGAACTAAAAAAGGCACTGTTTGGTTCCTTTTCAAACAGAATTTAGAGGAAATATAAAGGGGTCAGATTTGACCGGTTCAAAAATAAAACCATTGCTCATTTCAGCATCTTAGCAAAAAATAAGCTCAAAGTAAGAAATGGCTCCAGGTAGCTCTTTCCCTGCTGTAGCAGAGTCCCGCGGAGGTGGAGGCTCGGGTGCATTCAAGATTCAGCTCCACCCGTAAGCCACTGCCATAGCCACCACCATAGCCGAAAAAAGCACTGCTGCCAGAGGTATAATGGATGTTAATACTGCTCTGCAAGAGGTGCTTAAGACGGCCCTCATCCACGATGGCCTAGCATGTGGAATTCGTGAAGCTGCCAAAGCCTTAGACAAGCTCCAAGCCCATCTTTGTGTGTTTGAATCCAACTGTGATGAGCCTATGTAAGTCAAGTTGGTGGAGGCCCTTTGCGCTGAGCACCAAATCAACCTGATTGAGGTTGATGACAACAAGAAACTAGGGGAATGAGTAGGTCTCTGTAAAATTGACAGGGAAAACCCTGTAAAGTGGTTGGTTGTGTGGTGGTTAGGGACTATGGCAAACAGTCTCAGGCCAAGGATGTCATCGAGGAGTACTTCATATGCAAGAAATGATCAAATAAAAAAAGTGGGCTCTTGGGACTTTCCTGGTGGTCCAGTGGTAAAGGATCTGCCTTACAATGCAGGGCACATGGGTTCGATCCCTGGTCCCACATGTGGGATCCCTAAGATCCCACATGCCGTGGGGCAACTGAGCCAGCGCACCACAACTACTGAGCTCGCAAGGCTCAACTATAGAACCCGTGTACCGCAACAAAAGATCCCGTATGCCTCAACGAAGATCCCGTGTTCCACAACACCAATGCAGCCAAAAAGACCCGATTCAGCCAAAAATATAAAAATAAAATAAATAAATAAATAATCTTAAAAAAAACACAACTGGGGTCTTGTGGAAGGGAGGGAGGGAGGAATGGCTCAGGGCAAAGATCAAATCCTGCATTGCCAGTAAAATGTGGCCTTGAGGATGTGGCTGTACAACCCTTTGTTGACCCCTCATAAAGATTTTAGGTTCCTCATAGACTTTTTCCTTTAGACCAGTGGTTCTAAAATTTTGTGTACACACTTCTAGGTACTCATGTCCTTGTAGAGTCCCTTCCCACATTGACTCTGGGCTGAGCCTATTACTGCTTAGACGATTAGAATAGGACAGAAATGATGCAGTACCAATTCTGGGCCCAGACCTTATTTGGTTGGGCAGCATCTATTTTTTCCATTTTGGAACCCAGACACCTCAGGTGACCTAAGCAGCCACTGGGTCCTAGCTGAGCTCCTATCCAAACCTCAGAGGATCACAGCCTTTCTAGCAACCAGCTGACAGGACATGAAAACAGAACTGCCTGGTCAACCCACTGAACCACAAAATAACAAACTGCTGCTTTAAGCTACTAACAAGCTTTGGAGTGGTTTATTGTACTACAATAAATAACCGAAACACAGGTCCCTTTTAGTGGTATTTTAAACTTCACTTCTCTCTAGTCATGATAGACTAGATAATTATGAAGAAATGTAATGGAAACTTTTTGTTCTAAAAATTTAATGTCCAGCATGGATAGATCTAGAGATTATCATACTAAGTGAAATAAGCCAGACAAAGACAAATATCATATGGTATCATTTATATGAAGAATTTAAAAAGAAAAAAAAAGAAAAAGATACAAGTGAACTTATATACAAAACAGAAATAGACCCACAGACATAGAAAACAAACTTATGGTTACCAAAGGAGAAAGGGGGGAGATGATAAATTAGGAGTTTGGGATTAACATATGCACACTACTATATATAAAATAGATAACCAACAAGGACTTACTATATGGCACAGGGAACTATACTCAATATTTTGTAATAACCTATAAGGGAAATGAATCTGAAAAAGAACATATATATATATATATGTGTGTGTATATATATATATGTATAACTGAATCACTTCGCTGTACACCTTAAAATAACACATTGTAAATCAACTATATTTCAATTTAAAAAATATATATATTATACCTAAGATCAATTTAACCATCATTTAAGCAAATGAAACATACCTTCTAAGTCTCAGGAAACTTTTTTTAGAGGCTATCTTACAGACAGATCTTAGAGTCTAAGCCACTAATAATAACAAAAACTTAACAGCTTCCATTTTCAGTAGAAAACAATAAGCACCTACACAGGCCATCAGGGAGGACTGACCAGGGAAGGAGATCTTAGCAAGGCATACCAGGGGTACAGACAAAACTGAGGAAGGCCCTGTGTATCAGATAAATTCACAATAGGAATTTGGAAGTCAGCAGGGGATACACAGACACCAAACAATCTGTGGTAACAGCCAGGGAATCCTCAAGGCACAGTCACAAGAGTGAAGATGGCAGGTCTTCCAAAGCCTGTTGTTATGGCAACCAGCAAAGATTTTTAACATCTGAAACTCCAATAAGAATTTGTAAGCTCTGCTTTCTCTTGTGTTGATGCAGTTGCTACCCATCTGCTTAGCTCCTTTGGATTTAAAGAGCCCTAAATGTCTGAGCCATCACCCCTCTTTCAGTCCATCCTATGGATGACCATGATGGCATATAGGGAGCCTGGAGGCTTTCTGCATCTTGAGAATAGGGACAATAATAGTAAATCCCTCATAAGATGGTAGCATTATTCTTCTAATTTTCACAGAACAGTGCTTAGAAGAGTTCTAGGCACATAGTAAACTCTCAATATGTTACACTATCAACAAATTACATTTGGTAAATTTGTTCAATTACAAGTGCATCTGCCCTAAAAACAATAACTTTCAAAGAAAAAAAATTAAAAGAATATCAACTCATAAGCCTATTAATAGGGAACTGGTTTAAACAAATTGTAGTACAGCTATAAAGTGAAACACTATGCTGCCTTAAAAGAGATAATAAATAAAATAAAGGAAGAGGATTTTAAAAGATTCGATGTGGGAAATTTCTAATATAAGTGAAAAACCAAGTTGAAAAAAACATATAATTCCACTTTTAAAGTAAGTATATACTGTTGTATATGCATAGAAAAGAATCTGTTAGAAGCCACCAGGCTAAACAGACACCATAATCTGGGTGGGAATTCCACTTTCTACATAATATACCACTATAACATTTGTTGCTGTTGCTGTCTTTTAACAGTAAGAACAAATGACTCTTATAATCAGAAAAACATTAATGTGAAGGCACACAGATCCTTCTTAAAACAAAGCATGCTTTTACCTGAGTTTGTTCACAAGTTTTCAGTGCTCATTCTTATTCAGCACACAAGCAGCTCAGGTCTGTTTTTAGAACAGTGTCAGAAGCTGCTATATGAGCTGTTTCCTGTACTGGGCAGCTATTTTTAATTAATGAACATTTTGTTGTTAAGAGTTCACTGGAAAAATAGAAACACCACCATTGCTGCAAGTTAAACTAAAGAAAGGCTTATTCTCTAAAATAAAATGAAAAGTTTAAGTTATAAAAAAAGTATTCCACTTTAAAAAGTATTAAGGTATATAGTATTTAGTATTAAATATTTCCACTATGATATTGAGATAAATTAGTTTCATTTAAAAATTCCTGAAGGAGATCTAATTCTATTTACTTAGCTTCTCCTAAAAAATAATACAGCATTCTTTATACAGTGGAGACTCAAAGGTGAGCTGTGGAAAAATCAGAGGTAAGAGAAAAGAGGATGAATACAGAAATAGAATAAGATTTCTTTCAAACAAAATATTTATTAAGCAACAATGTGCAAAATGCTGCCCTATACTGACTAGAGAAAGTAAAATTGTGGTTACTCTGTCGGTATGAACAGCAACAAAATCACCCTGTCCATTTTATTATTTTCTCCCAAGGTTTATATGAGATAATATGGCTCAAAAGATAGCTGCTATGTAAACAAATAATATTTTTCATCTATTCAGTTGTTCAACCCATGGGTCACATAGCACCACAAGGAGTCCTCTGGAGAACCAGCAGCAGTGAGAGTTGGTGAGAATTCAATAGCTGGGTAGCAGAACAAGAATTCCCAGGTCCCACCCAAGCCATCCTCCCATAGAATGAAGATGGGATTTTACTGTAAACCTAAGAGAAGGTTCTAAGAAGGCCTCACTGCACTGGGTATGATTATGTGCAGTCCAGTCACAAAAAGAAAGGTTTATTGTTCTCTTGCCAACCTATAATCCTCACGACAGGTGGCAATCCACCCAATTATGCTAAACTCTACCCACACCCTCTTCACTCACCACATCCCTAAATTCCGTGCATTTGTAAACTGCTTCACAATTTTTTAAGTGCTTTCTTATCCATTAATTTGATTCAGAAAGGTTATAAGATTTCTTCCTAGTGTGTTTAGTTAAAATTGTTTGCATTTGAGAGAAGTTTTGAGAATGGGATAGGATGAACATCTGGCTCCCAAGGGGTGGTGAGGGCTCCCAATATCCTCTAAGGAGGCCTTGCTTTAGCATGTCCCATGGCGGGGTGTGAGGGGGAGGTATTAACACTATGCATCAACTTGGAGGGTGTTTTGGACAACATAAACATTTAAACCAGTGAACTGTGAGTAAGCAGACTGATTTCCATAATGTGGGTGGGCCTCATCCAATCAGCTGACAGCCCGAATAGAACAAAAAGACTGGCCTCCCTGAGCAAAAGAGAATTCTTCAGCAGACTGCCTATGGACTCCATCTGCACCACTGGCTCTCCTGGGTCTCTGCCTGTTGGCCTTTGGACTGGAGCTGCACCACCAGCTCTTCTGGGTCTCAAGACTGCCAACCGACACCGCAGACTTGGACTTGTCAGCCTCCATAAACACATGAGCCAATTCCTTATAATATATATATGTATACACACAACCTATTAGTCCTGTCTTTCTAAAGACTCCTGACTAATACAGAGGGTCCTGCAGTTTAATAACTACACAGGAAGAGTCACTAAATGAGGGACAAGTGGCTTCTCCTGACTAGGGGATGCCTGACCTTTCTCCCTACCATGGTGCTCTCCAGAAAACCATACTGTTTAGAGATGCATGAATATGCCTGGAATGGATACACACATTATTATTCCTTACTTACTAGATTCCTGAGAAATGAGTCCTGAAAGCAGTTCACACTCTGCTCAAAGCTTAAAAACACAAATATAATATAAAAATCACATAATTAGGCCCTGGTGGCGCAGTGGTTGAGAGTCCGCCTGCCGATGCATGGGACACGGGTTCATGCCCCAGTCCGGGAAGATCCCACATGCCACAGGATCCATGAGCCGTGATCCCATGAGCCATGGCCGCTAAGCCTGCGCATCCGGAGCCTGTGCTCCGCAACGGGAGAGGCCACAGCAGTGAGAGGCCCGCGTACCGCGAAAAAAAAAAAAAATCACATAATTAGCTAGACAAGTCTCAGTAATGACCTGCTGAGGTCATTGTGGAAATGAGAGTAAAAGAAAAAAGGTAAAGGTGACAGTGTAGGAAGCACAGTGACGTCTGATTCGGGGCATCACACACATTATTCTCCCTTATAAGGACTGAATTATTCATGCCTGCCTCAAAACACCTCAATATTATCAAATATGTACCTAAATAGTTATGGAACTTCTCTACCCAGTTCTCAAACCTTCACCAACATTTACCATGGGTCACTTGCTTAACTAGACAAATGTACCACTTGTGGTTACGCTTCATCCTAACTTCCCGGATCCTCTTGAGGCTGTCTAGTCTGGCCCACCCTCTGCAGGCAGCAGCACGACAGGGGAGCCCTTTACCTCAGTCCTCTGATCTCTGACAGATCTACTTCTACTTCTGGAGCTCTACTTCTGGCCCCTCCCACTCATCATCCCATGAAGGTAGTTCTTACAGCCTACCCTGACAATTTACGTATTTGCACTTACTTTTCCCTCATCAAACCAATATTTTGAAATATTTTTGCATATAAGCTTTTAAAAAATATACTTTCTTTCACTTTCTATTGTCTTTACCTCCTTGCCTTTGCCTCTCGTTTCACAATGTATCCTTCCCCATGGCCACTATACCTCTCCAGCTTTAATTCCCTCCACAAAGTAGAGTTGTAGGTAGAACAGATACTATCACACAATTTAGAGGTGAGGACATAGGCAAAAAGAGATGAAATGACTTGTACAAGTTCAGACTGTAAATTAATGGTAAAACTACAGTCAGGACTCATTTTCTATTAACTCTTAGCTTAATGTCTGTTACACAGGATGGCAATACAACAGTTATTAAAAGCACCGGATCTCAAGTCAGATTATACCTGCTCCACTACTTATCAAACTGTGACCCTCACTATTAAGCTAAACTATTAGTGGTTTGGTTTCCTCACCTATAAAAACTGAAATAATAATGTTACTACCTTCACTGGGGTTTTGAGAAGATTTCATGACATGAAATGGGTAAAATACTTTGAACACTGCCTAGCACCCAGGAAACTCTCAGTACACTTTATCCATTCTTATTCTTATTTAATCATCTTTTCAATGGGTATATAAAATTAATGCTCTCAAAATTGTCCTTTTTCTTTAATCTTTTGTAGAATCATGAATTTCAGCTGGATGAGACCAAACACACATAAAAACCAAGGCTAATCCACTGTTTATTTACATAGCATGTTTCACTGGGTCACATGCAAAATTTTAAGTGTTTAGCAAAAACTTTAAAAGAAACTTGGGGGGGCTTCCCTGGTGGTGCAGTGGTTGAGAGTCCGCCTGCCGATTCAGGGGACACGGGTTCGTGCCCCAGTCCGGGAGGATCCCACATGCCGCAGAGCGGCTGGGCCGGTGAGCCATGGCCGCTGAGCCTGCACGCCCGGAGCCTGTGCTCTGCAACGGGAGAGGCCACAACAGTGAGAGGCCCGCGTACTGCAAAAAAAAAAAAAGAAACTTGGGGCAGAAAGGAAAATCACAACTTAAAAAATATTCCTATGTTATTGGCTATGTGAAATAGCTGGTAAGTGCAGAACTTTAACCTTTCCCTCATGGGATTACTTTATTGAACACTGACAAAACAGTCTTGACACAGCTACATTCTAAACCCAAGTAACAAATGCAATGTGAGGTCCTCTTCCTCTGTCGTTTTTAACCTTGGGTCTTTACCCAAAACACTCAATTACTCTGCCCACATGGATTAATGCCTCTGCAAAGAAGTGGGCAAAGAAGACCAGAGTTCTTATTTAAATTCCCACACAATCTTTTCGGATCTTAGTGTTGCCAACAATATCATCACCACAGGTCCCCTTACCTCACAGGCTTTTCAGAACAAAAACGGGAAATACAACAAACCATAAAACATGGGCATTTACCACAGGTTTCCAGGTTTGCAGCACAGAGGAAAAAAAATGTATTTATGGGGATAGTATCAACGTTCCTCCAAATGGAAGGCAACTTGAATATCTGAAGTACAAAGTTGAGAAGAATGGTTATTTACCTTTAAACAACGATAGTTGAATAATTCTTTCTTGTGCTATACTCTTTTAACTAATTTGTCTCCCAAAGAGTATTTTAATTAGTACTTAATACACAACAAAGGTACTCCTGACATTAACATTTTTAATTCTGAAGGGTTTTGGTATCAAGGTTTTTAGTAATAAGGCAGACCTGGTTGAAGCTTTACTCTCCCCTATAGCTATGTGACTTTGAACAAGCTAGCTAACCTCTTGAATCCTTGGATTTTATTTGCTTGTTTGTTTTTCAGTGGTGATGGTGGTTTTGAATAAAGAAGACGATTTCATCTCTTCTCTCACAGGGCTATGGGGAGCAAATGAGATCACACACCCCAGGGTATGAACAAGAAGGCACCAGTCAACACTGCTGCCCTAGTCCATCAGCAGCTGAGGCAGCAATCTGTTTTATTCAACAGTTTATACCTTAAAGCACAGGGAACTATATTCAATATCCTAGGATAAACCATAATAGAAAAGAATATAAAAAACAATGTATATATGTGTATAACTGAGTCATTCTGCTGGATAGCAGAAATTAACACAACATTGTAAATCAACTACACTTCAATAAAAAAATTAAAAAAAAAAACAACAATTCACACCTGAATTTCCTAAGCTGTCTCAAGTGGGTTTGATAGGTGATATGAGTTAACACAAGCCCATTGATCCAAAAACTGAAAGAAATAAGGTTAAAATCGACCCATGAAAGAAAAACAGGGTGAGTAAAAGTTTTAGCAGAAATGTTGGCTGTGATTCACAGTACCTACGTTGCATTTTCTTTCTGTTCTCACTGCCTTTAATCATGGCTATGGCACAACTAAGTGTGAGGTGAGCTAATGGAAATGTCAATACCCCTCAAGTACTACTGGAAGCACCAAGGTCTAGGATCCAAACTTACATGTTCTAAGAGGTATAACCTTCTCATTTTGAACTTGACCCTGGATTTGCCAACCTGAAAGGTCTTTAGTTAAGACAGAAAAACAAGCCCAAAACGAATGTTTTCTTATCTTTCTTTAAGGCAGAAGATTTTTTAAACTGTGGTCACATCTCCTTAGTGGATCTGATAGAAAATAGCAGGGTATATAAACACACAGAAAGGATTAAGTTTTATTTCAGACACAAATACACATGTACATGGACACACAGAGTTTTGTACTGGGTTGTGGTTAAAATGTTTGAAAGCAACTATTAAGAAGCATAGTTATGGACTGTTCTCCTTCTGAAAACAAGTAGGAAAGCATTATGTATTCAGTTTCCACAGTAACACTACTTTTTTCAAAGTCCATTGCTGTGACAAAGAAAAGGAAGACAATTTAAAAGCCTGGACTCTTGAAAAGAAAGTTTTTCCCCTGACTTCAGCATGTTGGTTCCAACTAATCATTAATATGCCCAGATAACTAATATATTTTCAAAACAAGAGACAAACACGGGGGGAGAGGCAACTACAGAGGGAAAAACATTTTATTAAATTCAGGTATTATGCTAGGTTATACGCCAGGCACACGTATAGGCTTCCTCCCTCAATCTTCACAATTCTGTAAGCGTCACAATGTGGTAGCTGCTATGACTTCATAGGTTTGCATTTTAAGTGACAATCTAATGAAGGTTGTTTTCTTATAGTCACAGGACTGGCAACTTTGGTCATTACTACCTGCCAGGTTTGGGTTGCATCAGGGCGTACATTCAGAACTATGGAAAAGCAGAAGGTAGAATCCAGAACGTCTTCTAGTCTCTACTTTTTCCCATAAATAGACTGCACTTAAAAGAATAGCTTAACTGGCACAGAACTGTAATTCAAAGAACAAGACCAGCCAGTGACTTACTGTGAGATCTTGTAAAAACCAACTTCTATGGACATCTATTTGTGCATCTATAAAATAGGGATAACACACACGCACTGAAACTTCGGTTGGTGTATGTCGAAGAAACGTGACTACGACCTGAGGAGACCAGTGAAGAGGGACCACTGAGCCTCGCGAAAGGTCCACTGAGTGGGCTCCCATCCAGAGCTACTCCAGGCTGCCGCGCACCCAGTGGAGCCCACGCCTGGCACAGGTGTGGGACCCCAACCTTACTGTCTTCGCAGAGGAGTCCTCACGTAAAACAAAATTTCTGCAAAGAAGATACACAGATTGCCAATAAACACATGAAAGGATGCTCAACATCACTAATTAGAGAAATGCAAATCAAAACTACAATGAGGTATCACCTCACACCAGTTAAAATGGCCATCATCGGGCTTCCCTGGTGGCGCAGTGGTTGAGAGTTCGCCTGCCAATGCAGGCGACGCGGGTTCGTGCCCCGGTCCGGGAGGATCCCACATGCTGCGGAGAGGCTGGGCCAGTAAGCCATGGCCACTGAGTCTGCGCATCCAGAGCCTGTGCTCCGCAATGGGAAAGGCCACAAGAGTGAGAGGCCCGCATACCACCAAAAAAAAAAAAAAAAAAGGCCATCATCAAAAAATCTACAAACAATAAATGCTGTAGAGGGTGTGGAGAAAAGGGAACCCTCTTGGACTGTTGGTGGGAAAGTAAATTGATACAGTCACTACGGAGAACAGCATGGAGGCTCTTAAAAACCTAAAAAAAGAAAAAAACCTAAAACTACAACTACCATACAACCCAACAATCCCACTACTGAGAAAACCATAATTCAAAGAGTCATGTACCACAATGTTCACTGCAGCTCTACAGAATATGGAAGCAACCTAAGTGTCCATTGACAGATGAATGGATAAAGATGTGGCACATATATACAATGGAATATTACTCAGCCATAAAAAGAAACGAAATTGAGTTATTTGTAGTGAGGTAGATGGACCTAGAGTCTGTCATACAGAGTGAGGTAAGTCAGAAAAAGAAAAACAAATATTGTATGCTAACACATACATAAGAAACCTTAAAAAAAAAAAGGTTCTGAAGAACATAGGGGACTTGAGGACACAAGGAAGGGGAAGGGGAAGCTGGGACAAAGTGAGAGAGTGGCATGGACATATATACACTACCAAATGTAAAATAGCTAGTGGGAAGCAGCGCATAGCACTGGGAGATCAGCTCAGTGCTTTGTGACCACCTAGCGGTGTGGGATAGGGAGAATGGGAGGGAGATGCAAGAGGGAGGAGATATGGGGATATATGTATACGTATAGCTGATTCACTTCATTATAAAGCAGAAACTAACACACCATTGTAAAGCAATTATACTCCAATAAAGATGTTAAAAATAAATTAATTAAATTTAAAAAATAGGGATAACAGTGCCTTACCAACCTGATGGTAGAGCTTTTTTTTTTTTTTTTTTTTTTTTTTTTTTGCGGTACACGGGCCTCTCACTGTTGTGGCGTCTCCCGTTGCAGAGCACAGGCTCCAGACGTGCAGACTCAGCGGCCACGGCTCACGGGCCTAGTCGCTCCGTGGCATCTGGTATCTTCCCGGACCAGGGCACGAACCCGTTTTCCTTGCATCGGCAGGCGGACTCTCAACCACTGCGCCACCAGGGAAGCCCTGATGGTAGAGCTTTGCAAAGTTTCTAAAAACTAAGATTTTATGATTTATGCTTTTTTAAAAATTAATTAACTAATTTATTATTTGTCTGCGTTGGGTCTTAGCTGCGGCAAGTGGGATCTTTGTTGTGGCACACGGGCTCAGTAGCTGCGGTGCGCAGGCTTAGTTTCCCCACAGCACGTGGGATCTTAGTTGCCCAACTAGGAATCGAACCCACGTCCCTCACACTGGAAGGGGGATTCTTAACCACTGGATTACCAGGGAAGTCCTGTGATTCATGCTTTTAAGATGACACATTCTATACTCTAAACTCCATCACCAGAAACTTCATTACCAGGGGTAGAATTAAAATTAGTAGTAGAGAAATAAACTCTAGGGCACAAGTTCTTTCCCTGTGGCACCCTGACTGGCCACACCCTACCTCCAAAGCCTGAAGTACGGCTAACCAGGCTTCCTAATCTTATAAATCTGCCTGGAATTTTTGCCTCTATCTTGCCACCTAGTGGCAGCAGGATTCACACCACTATAACCAAATGTTGATTCCTGGTGAAGGAGGGTTTGGGCCAAGAAATTGGTTCTGAGCCAAGAAATTCTTTCCTCAGTCACCAGGCAGGAGCCACAAGCCTGGAAGCCCTGCTCTCCCGGCTGGAGTCTAGCCTTCAGATGCCTCCACCTTCCAAAGCTTGTCTTCATTAACAGAAACTTCATTGTTAGATAGCCTCATCCACCAGAGGGCAGAGAGCAGAAGCAAGAAGAACTACAATCCAGCAGTCTGTGGAACAAAAACCACATGCAAAGAAAGATAGACAAAATGAAATGGCATTTCATTCATAGAGCTAATCAATGAATCTGATAAAGTTGCAGGATACAAAATTAATGCACAGAAATCTCTTGCATTCCTATACACTAATGATGAAGGAACAACATAAAACCCCAGAAGAACAACTAAGTGAAGTGGACATAGGCAACCTTCCAGAAAAAGAATTCAGAATAACGATAGTGAAGATGCTACAGGACCTCGGAAAAAGAATGGAGGCAAAGATCAAGAAGATGCAAGAAATGTTTAACAAAGACTTAGAAGAATTAAAGAACAAATAAATAGAGATGAACAATACAATAACTGAAATGAAAACTACACTAGAAGGAATCAATAGCAGTATAACTGAGGCAGAAGAACGGATAAGTGACCTGGAAGACAGAATGGTGGAATTCACTGCTGCGGAACAGAACAAAGAAAAAAGAATGAAAAGAAATGAAGACAGCCTAAGAGACCTCTGGGACAACAATAAAAGCAACAACATTTGCATTATAGGGGTCCCAGAAGGAGAAGAGAGAAAGGACCAGAGAAAATATTTGAAGAGATTATAATCGAAAACTTCCCTAACATGGGAATGGAAATAGCCACCCAAGTCCAGGAAGCACAGCAACTCCCATACAGGATAAACCCAAGGAGAAACATGCCGAGACACATAGTAATCAAACTGGCAAAAATTAAAGACAAAGAAAAATTATTGAAAGCAGCAAGGGAAAAATGACAAATAACATATCAGGGAACTCCCATAAGGTTAACAGCTGATTTCTCAGTAGAAACTCACAAGCCAGAAGGGAGTGGCATGATATAATTAAAGTGATGAAAGGGAAGAACCTACAGCCAAGATTACTCTACCCGGCAAGGATCTCATTCAGATTCAATGGAGAAATCAAAAGCTTTACAGACAAGCAAAAGCTAAGAGAATCCAGCACCACAAAACCAGCTCTACAACAAATGCTAAAGGAACTTCTCTAAGTGCGAAACACAAGAAAAGGGTCTACAAAAACAAACGCGAAACAATTAAGAAAATGGTCATAGGAACATACATATTGATAATTACCTTAAACGTGAATGGATTAAATGCTCCAACCAAAAGATACAGGCTTGCTGAATGGATACAAAAACAAGACCCATATATATGCTGTCTACAAGAGACCCACTTCAGACCTAGGCACACATACAGACTGAAAGTGAGGGGATGGAAAAAGATATTCCATGCAAATGGAAATCAAAAGAAAGTTGGAGTAGCAATACTCATATCAGATAAAATAGACTTTAAAATAAAGAATGTTATAAGAGACAAGGAAGGACACTACATAATGATCAAGGGATCAATCCAAGAAGAAGATATAACAATTATAAATATATATGCACCCAATATAGGAGCACTTCAATATATAAGGCAACTGCTAACAGCTATAAAACTGGAAATCAACAGTAACACAATAATAGTGGGGGACTTTAACACCTCACACCAATGGACAGATCATCCAAAATGAAAGTAAATAAGGAAACAGAAGCTTTAAATGACACAATAGACCAGATAGATTTAATCGATATTTATAGGACATTCCATCCAAAAACAGCAGATTACACATTCTTCTCAAGTGCACATGGAACGTTCTCCAGGTTAGTTCACATCTTGGGTCACAAATCAAGCCTCAGTAAATTTAAGAAAATTGGAACCATATCAAGCATTTTTTCTGACCACAACGCTATGAGATTAGAAATGAATTACAGGGAAAAAAAACGTAAAAAACACAAAAACATGGAGGCTTAACAACACATTGCTAAATAACCAAGAGATCACTGAAGAAATCAAAGAAGAAATCAAAAAATACCTAGAGACAAATGACAATGAAAACACAACGATCCAAAACCTATGGGATGCAACAAAAGCAGTTCTAAGAGGGAAGTTTATAGCTATACAAGCCTATGTCAAGAAACAAGAAAAATCTCAAATAAACAATCTAACCTTACACCTAAAGGAACTAGAGGAAGAAGAACAAACAAAACCCAAAGTTAGCAGAAGGGAAGAAATCATAAAGATCAGAGCAGAGATAAATGAAATAGAAACAAAGAAAACAATAGCAAAGATCAATAAAACTAAATGTTGGTTCTTTGAGAAGATAAAATTGATAAACCATTAGCCAGAATCAACAAGAAAAAGAGGGAGAGGACTCAAATCAATAAAATTAGAAATGAAAAAGGAGAAGTTACAACAGACAACACAGAAATACAAAGCATCAGACTACTACAAGAAACTCTATGCCAATAAAATGGACAACCGGGAAGAAGTGGACAAATTCTTAGAAAGGTATAACCTTCCAAGACTGAACCAGGAAGATATAGAAAATGTGAACAGACCAATCACATGTAATGAAATTGAAACTGTGATGAAAAATCTTCCAACAAACAAAAGTCCACGACCAGATGGCTTCACAGGTGAATTCTATCAAACATTTAGCGAAGCACTAACACCCAGTCTTCTCAAACTCTTCCAAAAAATTGCAGAGGAAGGAACACTCCCAAACTCATTCTATGAGGCCACCAACCCCTGATACTAAAACCAGACAAGGATACTACAAAAACAGAAAATTACAGACCAATATCACTGATGAATATAGATGCAAAAATCCTCAACAAAAGACTAGCACACAGAATCCAACAACACATTAAAAGGATCATACACCACGATCAAGTGGGATTTATCGAAGGGATGCAAGGATTCTTCAATATACGCAAATCAATCAATGTGATACACCATATTAACAAATTGGAGAGGAAAAACCATATGATCATCTCAATAGATGCAGAGAAAGCTTTTGACAAAATTCAACACCCATGTATGATAAAAACTCTCCAGAAAGTGGGCATAGAGGGAACCTACCTCAACAAAATAAAGGCCATATATGACAAACCCACAGCAAACATCAATCTCAATGGTGAAAAACTGAAAGCATTTCCTCTAAGATCAAGAACAAGACAAGGATGTCCACTATCACCGCTATTATTCAACATAGTTTTGGAAGTCCTAGCCATGGCAATCAGAGAAGAAAAAGAAATATATGGAATACAAATTGGAAAAGAAGTAAAGCTGTCACTGTTTGCCGATGACATGAAACTATACATAGAGAGGCCTAAAAATGCCACCAGAAAACTACTAGAGCTAATCAATGAATCTGATAAAGTTGCAGGATACAAAATTAATGCACAGAAATCTCTTGCATTCCTATACACTAATGATGAAAAATCTGAAAGTGAAATTAAGGAAATACTCCCATTTACCACTGCAACAAGAAGAATAAAATACCTAGGAATAAACCTACCTAGAGAGACAAAAGACCTGCATGCAGAAAACTATAAGACACTGATGAAAGAAATTAAATATGAAACCAACAGATGGAGAGATATACCATGTTCTTGGATTGGAAGAATCAATATTGTGAAAATGACTATACTACCCAAAGCAATCTACAGATTCAATGCAATCCTATCAAATTGACAATGGCATTTTTTCCAGAACTAGAACAAAAAATCTTAAAATTTGTATGGAGACACAAAAGACCCCGAATAGCCAAAGCAGTCTTTTGGGAAAAAAACAGAGCTGGAGGAATCAGACTCCCTGACTTCAGACTATACTACAAAGCTACAGTAATCAAGACAATATGGTACTGGCACAAAAACAGAAACATAGATCAATGGAACAAGATAGAAAGCCCAGAGATAAACCCATGCACCTATGGTCAACTAATCTATGACAAAGGAGGCAAGGATATACAATGGAGAAAAGACAGTCTCTTCAGTAAGTGGTGCTGGGAAAACTGGACAGCTACATGTAAAAGAATGAAATTAGAACACTCCCTAACACCATACACGAAAATAAACTCAAAACGGAATAGAGACCTAAATGTAAGACCGGACACTATAAAACTCTTAGAGGAAAACATGGGAAGAACACTCTTTGACATAAATCACAGCGAGATCTTTTTTGATCCACCTCCTAGAGCAATGGAAATAAAACCAAAAATAAACAAATGGGACCTAATGAAACTAAAAAGCTTTTGCA
Source organism: Grampus griseus (assembly GCF_964374135.1). Lineage (NCBI taxonomy): Eukaryota > Metazoa > Chordata > Mammalia > Artiodactyla > Delphinidae > Grampus > Grampus griseus. Next base: position 26,322,914 of record NC_139005.1, on the reverse strand, counting down.
CAGCAAAGGAAACCATAAACAAGACGAAAAGACAACCCTCAGAATGGGAGAAAATATTTGCAAACGAATCAATGGATAAAGGATTAATCTCCAAAATATATAAATAGCTCATGCAGCTCAATATTAAAAAAAAAGAAACCCAATCCAAAAATGGGCAGAAGACCTAAACAGACATTTATCCAAAGAAGACATAAAGATGGTCAAGAAGCACATGAAAAGCTGCTCAACATCACTTATTATTAGAGAAATGCAAATCAAAACTACAATGAGGTATCACCTCACACCAGTTAGAATGGGCATCATCAGAAAATCTACAAACAACAAATGCTGGAGAGGGTGTGGAGAAAAGGGAACCCTCTTGCACTGTTGGTGGGAATGTAAATTGATATAGCCACTATAGAGAACAGTATGGAGGTTCCTTAGAAAACTAAAAATAGAATTACCATATGATCCAGCAATCCCACTACTGGGCATATACCCAGAGAAAACCATAATTCAAAAAGACACATGCGGGCTCCCCTGGTGGCGCAGTGGTTGAGAGTCCGCCTGCCGATGCAGGGGACACGGGTTCGTGCCCCGGTCTGGGAGCATCCCACATGCCGCGGAGCAGCTGGGCCCATGGGCCATGGCCACTGAGCCTGCGCATCCGGAGCCTGTGCTCCGCAACGGGCGGGGCCACAGCAGTGAGAGGCCCGCGTACCTCAAAAAAAAAAAAAGACACATGCACCCCAATGTTCATTGCAGCACTGTTTACAATAGCCAGTTCATGGAAGCAACCTAAATGCCCATAGACAGATGAATGGATAAAGAAGATGTGGCACATATATACAATGGAATATTACTCAGCCATGAAAAGGAACGAAATTCGGTCATTTGTTGAGATGTGGATGGATCTAGAGACTGTCATACAGGGTGAAGTAAGTCAGAAAGAGAAAAACAAATATCGTATATTAACGCATATATGTGGAACCTAGAAAAATGGTACACATGAACCAGTTTGCAGGGCAGAAACTGAGACACAGATGTAGAGAACAAACGTATGGACACCAAGGGGTCAAAGCAGCGGCAGTGGGGGTGGTGGTGGTGTGATGAATTGGGCGATCGGGGTTAACATGTATACATTGATGTGTATAAAATTGATGAATAAAAAAATAAAATAAAATTTAAAAATTAAAAAAATAAATGTATAAGACACAGTTACAAGAGCTTACAGTTCCTTGATAAAATATATGTATATATGCATATATACACATATGTATATACATACATATAAAAGAAAAAAGGAGAAACTTCATTATCCAAGAAGCCATCAATTTGCAAACATTTTTTTAATGGTAAAATATAACATATAGAGGGGGTCTTAAAGAGACTTAAAGACCCATACAACTAGAAAGTGAACTCTTCTTAGAATTTACCCATCTATTAGACTCAAGGCCACTGTGCTACACAACTCTGGGGGACATGATGGGGCATTCATACTTAGTTTATGTGAATGGCACCCCACCCTGATAAGACTCGCTACTACTCAATATATCTCTGCATTTACTAAGCAAAACCTGTCAGGGCTCCCCCTTAACTGCTTTCTTTGTATTAGGAGCCTCCTTGCCTTAAAAGCTAATATCTAGAAATGCTTGATTAAAAAAAAAAATTCTTCTAACAAACTTCTAACAGAACCCTTGTTACTAAAGTGTCAAATTGGCTCTAGCTTTCTACAGCTCTCAGTTGGCTCCCACTTAACACTCAAAATAGAAAAGCTCTCTGTGAGCGGTCCCCCCATGGTTAGCCAAAAACGGATAAAGCAGCATAGGGTTATGTAGGACATTTCACTTCCTCAAGTTGCCCCTTCTCCCAAAGGAGGAAAGGAAACACAGCAGCTATCCCCTTTGCATCTTTTTAAATTAACTGCTTCACTGAGAGGCAGAAAAGTTCAGAAAAAGAGAAAGAGAGGAAAAGGGAATCTACTATTATTAAGAATCTATATCAACTATATTTCAATTTAAAAAGCCAACTACATTAAAAAAAAAAAAGAATCTAATATGTGACAGACACCAAGCTAAGGCTTTTTTATATTGTATATAGGTTACCTTTTTCAAGAAAAAGTACAGCAATGGTACCAGAGTCAAGAGATCAATCCCCTCTTTGTCAGTAACTAGGGGTACAACCTTGAAAAGCCTGTTATTTATATTCTCTGAAGCCTAGCTTTCGCCAGTGTAAAATGGGGATTAATACATTCTATTTTTACTAAACAGCAAAGCACTGTGCCAGGGAAGTGTTGACTGCGTTCTCTCCCTTACTACCGCCCTGCTTCTACTTAAAACAATGGGGAAGGGGTGGGGGTTGGAGAGTCCCAAGCACTTTTGCACTGATAAACTGCCTCCAGTCTTTTGTCTATTTTTAGAAATATTTGGAATTAAGTTTCATTTAAAATAAAAGTACATAGTAGCTTCCTCAAAGATCAAAAAGAAGGCAAATGTTAGTGCACGGTAGGAGTTCAATGGCATTGATTTAAAAGGTAAGCAAACCCTGGAGAGAAAGTATAAGCAAATAGTGAAAATTAATGGCCTTCAACCAGAAAAGGGAGAGAGTCAAATACAGGAGAAAACAATGTAATAATAGCAATTAATTACTGAGCACTTAAAAGTTTTGCATGCACACTTGATACTCACCAGAAAAGGCCAACCATGGAACAAGCTGTGAAAGCTTTTAAAGCTGCCACACTGGAAATGGAAAAGCAACTTATCTACCAATTTTCCTATGACAAATATGTAGTGTTTACTTGTTATTAACCACCTGATATAATGCAGAAACCAAACCAAATCCATAACTAAAAAAGTCACAGTGAAAACCTTTAAAAAGCCCAAAAGGAAGGATAACAGTCACAGGGCAAAGGGCAAAAACTGGAAACAAGAAAAGCAGATACTTCCATTTTAAATGCACAACATTCTTGAAATTGCCCCAGGAAGGTGTGTTTCCCTTACAGCATCTCTCACTGCTCTGTGCAAATATGTGGATTCAAATTCCACTCTGCTAGTTGTATAAATTTACAGCAGATAAATAAACTACCTGGCAAAAAGACATCAGAAGAATCAGAGAAACAGATGAATAAATCGAATTATTACTATTAAACTCAACAGGTAAAAGCCTCTTATGCATTGTGGCATTTTTCTGCATCTTGTTAGCTTCTAAGACTGAAGAAAGAAAATCTTTTGAAAGTTTTTGTTACAAGCCTGGAGATATATGAATCATAAGTGGGCATGAAAATCTTTACCTGAAAGGGCAAAAAAAAAAAAAAATCAGTAAATTTGTATTAATATAAGTTTTAATTGCTTGAATAGTTATAGTTTTTCCCACATGATCCTGATTCAAAATATGATAATTTACCAAGAGTAAAATGTTTTTTCCTAACTGAATATTTTATTATCAAACACAAACTTAGAAGAATCAGTATTAACTTTGAACATGATGAATAAGTTATGGACCCTCAGACACAGAAACAACACACATCCTGTATGGATTAGATGTCTCATCTAATAGGTAGAGTAATATGATAGGTAGGGTTACTATACATATAACTTCATTAAAAATTCACTAGTAATCTACTGGAGAAAATGAGTTATTTATATTCTTTATTCAGCTAATAGCACTTTCAAATGCCCAGTTATTCAATAGAAACAATAGGTAGAAAGAGTGTGGGGATTTTTTTAGTTATTTTTTTATTCAAGTATAGTTGACTTACAATATTACATTAGTTTCAGGTGTACAACATAGTAATTTGATATTTTTATAGATTATATTCTGATAGAATAATTTTTCACACATTGAGGTTAGAGAAGTCATTCTGACTTATACATGATTTAACTTAAACTTTATGCTAATTGGTACAGCCTGTTTTGGAGCATGGGTTGTTTTTGTTTTTTTTTTTCGGTCGCGGGCCTCTCCCTGTTGTGGCCTCTCCCTGTTGTGGCCTATCCCGTTGCAGAGCACAGGCTCTGGACGCGCAGGCCCAGCACCCATGGCTCACAGGCCCAGCTGCTCCGCGGCATATGGGATCCCCCCGGACCGGGGCACGAACACGTGTCCCCTGCATCAGCAGGCGGACTCTCAACCACTGCGCCACCAGGGAAGCCCGGAGCATGGGTTTTAAAGTAAGAGACCTAGGCTGAAATACTGAATCTGAAACACAAGTAATTACCTTCGGCAAGGTATCGAACTTCTCTGAGCCTCAGTTTTGCCATCTATAAAATGGCAATATCTACTTCACAGGAAAACCGTTATCATTATATCACATGATATATGCGAAAAAAACTACATAGTCTGTTAATATCTAGTGGAATCTAAATAGATACTTACATGACCTCTTTGCCTTAGTTTTTCAGCATCTTTCTCTAAGCCACTCATCTCAAATTTTTTTCATCATACAACCCATTAAAACTTTTGGCTCTGCACCCCAGGAATGTACATTTATAAATTCTGTACTATGTACTATTGTGCTATTACAAAATACACAAAAATAGAACTTTTAACAAGATGATACAGAGACAACATGAAAAGCAGTTTTAAATATTGGCCTCATAGTATTACTTAATACTATCTCAAGGCATGATAAAACTTAAGCCAAAATTTATACTTAACAAAAGCAGATGTAAATTTAGACTTCAAAGAATCTTCATGGTAATTCTGATTTTTTGTTTTTTGGGGGGTCACATTCTTGTCCTATTTGGTTAGACAGTCTGATTGTTTTTACATCATAATATGACTCAGAGTTACCAGAAGTATAAACTGTACTGTTTACTTACTGTTCATGTGTCTTGTATTCTTAGGCTTATCTTCAAACTGTGGTTTCTTTAAGGGAGGCTTTGAATTTGATATCATGTATCATTTTATGAGAGTTTAGTTAAAGCTAAACAATATATCCTGTAATCCTGTAAGTCCACTAAACCAAGCACATATAAACTACAATGTTTAGCAAAATGCTAAAAAGAAAGGGCAAAAAAGGCCTGCCATCCCTCTGAGTCATGCAATTGCCATTCTCCTTTCAGGAAGCCTTCCCTACCATATGGGATGTGACATGTGGCACTGTGACATTCAGACTAGGAAGTCACCATCAACATATAAAATTATGATTTTTCAACATGTATAACAGCTGTTAGTAAGGCTTATTTTTTAAACAATAAACAGAAGTTCTAATATTTTCTCCTAACACCTGGATTGTCTAACATACATTGTGTATATACATCCTACACCCCACTTGGCCTTCAAATCTTAAAACAGCCTCCTGACCAATGTCAGCCTCTCCCCTCTTCCAGTCTATCTTCTACACTGCTTACAACTGTTCCTTTCTAAATTATAAATCTGATCATTACCCGCTCCCTCTCAGAAATCCCCAGTGGCACTACTCTTTAGCATGGCATAAAACGTCTAGCTCCTAACTCATGTACATACAGCTTCATCTCTTATCATCTCTTCATCTTACAGCTCACACTATGCCTTATTCTGGAGCCCCACCAAAAGGTTAGATGTTTTCCCCAAGCATGGTCTCACACACCTTCCTTCATTCAGCAAGCATTTATTGGCTACCTACTATACACCAAGCACTGGGGAAGATAAGACTACTCGTTGCCCTTGAAGGCACCAGTCTCCCAACACAACAATCAAGTAAATAAAATTGCAGCATAATGCAAAAAGTACTCTGATGGAGATTTATACCAAGTACGTACTGTGGAAGTCTGGGGTCAGGAACGCTTCTTGGTGTTGCCAGAGCTGTGCCAGGTCTTTGCTCAAAACCTGCCAACACCCACCTTTAGCAGGAGTTAACACAAATCTTTAAGTCAAAGGATCCAGAGATTAAAAAAAAAGGAAGCTACAAACAAAAAAACAGACAGAGCCATCTGGAACCAAGAACGTGAGGAACCTGACGTGCAACAGACCCCAAGTCTCCTTATATGCTGATTTTACTACCGGCAGCCATGACAGGCCATTAAGGACCAATAAATGGTAAAAAGGGGGTGGCACCCTACTCCCTCAAAAAGTCCTGCCCCTTCCCCTGGTAGACTAAAGCATAATGTCTCCCCATCATTAGCCTCACTCCACTTCCCTTTGTCTTTACTCTTTACAATTAAATCCCTCTCGCCTAGTAGGTTGATCTGTGAACAGTTCCCGCTTCTCTGTTCTTTGGTCACTGAACAAAGCTTGTGCTGCATCAATCTCAGCTTCAGTTTTGTTAATTCGGCTGCTCGAACCCAATCCAAAAAAGAACCATCCCCTGCCGCCTCAGCTGCGGAGACATTTGCTCCTTGTATCATGTAGGTGCTATTCCTTCACCCAGAGTATACTTACCTACCTTATTCCTTGTATGATAACCTCTTACTAATCCTTCAAAAATGTAAATTTTTACTTCATAAACTGCCCTGGAAAGATGTGGTCTCTTCTTCCCAGAAGCTCCTGTATCACTCTGTCATGCTGTTATAACACCTACTGCTATTTCATAATGACATCTTCAAAACAAGTTTTGTACAAAGGAAATCTTCAAATGTTAGTTAGGGGAAACCTGCAAAATAATAACTCCACTTAATGACAATTATCAAATTTTTAAAGATAAGATTAACCATTCAAGAAATATACTTGCTCCTCAGGGGTTTTACGTTTCCAACCTTCAATGAAAGTATAATATACATAGAGAAAAGTGCTCATATAATGCTCAATGGATTTTCACACACTGAACACACTCCACCAGCCTTACACCCATCCTTAGGTCTTTATGAGTCCCAGCAACTATCTGACTATCCATTTTTAGACACTATGAAACCGATAATCTAGTTTTTAACCATTGGAGCTTCTTTAAAATAAGAACTCTTTTCGGCCTTAGCGCCATCTTCGGAGAAACCTCCGCGCCATGAGAGCGAAGTGGAGGAAGAAGTGAATGCACAGGCTGAAGCGCAAAAGAAGAAAGATGAGGCAGAGGTCCAAGTAAACCTGTACACCCATGGAGGCCACAGGAGCAGAAACAAGGGAAGCCAGAGGCCAGGGACGCTGGTACAAATTGTTGGACTGCTTGCCTACTGTCTAGAACTTGTCTCAGTGGATCTGGAACATCGATGGCCATTTTGATTGCCTCGACCACCTTTGAGAGACCCACCTTGCTCGTATCAAAACGGGCCCTTTTGGTCCTTTGCCCTAGACCTTTGATATACTGGACTAGTTCTATTTTCAGTTGTGGCTGAATGTAACATGTAACAATAACTTATCTCTTTTGCTGTCTTAGCTGAAGAAGAAAAAAAAAAAAAACTCTTTCTTTTAAATATTAAATTGAGACTTCAAAGAACAGAAAAATTATAGCAGGAAAATATTTTGTGAATAAATATGACACTTTAAGTAAGCTGCATAATCAATGTTTTCATTTCTCATATTCGTCTAAGATAGTGTAATTTATTTCAAAACAAATATCTTTTTTCTCAAAAATACTTTGATTTTTAAATGCATATGCTTCCTTTTTCAAATTTTTACTTTTGTTGAAGGAGATAAATCTAAATGTAGAAGTGTCTTTAAGTGCCTTAAAAATATTTTTTATGATCCTTATAATAGCAATAGTCAAACATTCTCAAATAACCAACCAAACTGATAACCTCTTTCAAATAACCATCTGCTGGCCCAGCTCTTCCTGCCATCTAAATCCTTGAAAATTTTTAATTTTAGTAAGTCGGTGACTCAAGAGATTTCTGAAAGTATCATCACTCCTGTTGATAATTTCTAGCCAATTATATGAAGAAAGGAACAGCAATTTCAGTACAAGACCTGACTTCTTTAACTAGCAGAGAAACTTTAGCAAACTTAAGCAAATCCCTTAAACTCTATGAGCCTGTTTCATTGTAAAAATGAAAATTACATTAGTGAAGAATAAGTAAATGCTTCTCAAACAAAAATGCTCCCTCCAAATTCAGTTATACTGTCTGTGAAGTATTGCTGTTAAATCTAGAACAATGAATATAAAGTTAGAAGCGGTATGATAGCACCATTGATTTTTTGGGTGACCTTAAATCGAGTCATTAAATCTCTCTGGGCCTCATTGCTAAGTAAGAACACTGGACCAGATCACCAGTTGTAGTTAACTATTGGGTAATGGAGACTTGAAATTCATGATGCTCTTTGCAGAACATGTTCTTGTAAAGTATTGATTTACCAGCTAAGTTCAGTTTTATCACACACAAGGGACTTATTAGCAGAAAATATAATTATACCTATTAGAAATTTAAAAAATTACAGCCACAGCAAACAAGGTCACAAAAAATAAGCTGTTTGAATACAAATTAATTTTCCCATTAATTTGTATTCATTTGTACCAGTACAAATTTCACGTTGAATTCAGTTAGTGCTCCCAAGCAGACTGATAAAAACGGCAGGAAATGATTAAAAAAAAAAAAATTAAGTGAAAAAAATGTAAATGAAGAAATTTTGTTAATTATCTAATTAACAGAAAGGAAAGCAATCCTGTCATTATTTAATTATTAAACATTTAGTTATTTAATTTCAATAGCAGAACTCCTGACTCCAGCTCCTGGGAACAGAGCTAGAGGAAGGAAGCACCAGAGGCTCTCCAAGGTCCCTTTCAGCCCTAGGACTCTGGTTTCCACTGAAATTTGCATTCTATTTGTATATGCTACATGCTGTTCTGGGTGCAAATAACGATATAATACTTTTTTTTTTTTTTTTTTTTTTTGCGGTACGCGGGTCTCTCACTGTTGTGGCCTCTCCCGTTGCGGAGCACAGGCTCCGGACGTGGAGGCTCAGCGGCCATGGCTCACGGGCCCAGCCGCTCCGCGGCATGTGGGATCTTCCTGGACCGGGGCGCGAACCGGTGTCCCCTGCATCGGCAGGCGGACTCTCAACCACTGCACCACTAGGGAAGCCCCGATATAATACTTTTAATAGTGCCTAATAAGCTGATTATTTTTAAGGAAATAGCCCAGCACACTCATACATAAACACCCACAAAACTCAACCCTTGAGTACTGGGTCCACTGAAGACATCTTGAAGCTCAGTGAATACTGTACCAGTGCATATTATTCCATATTAATTTGACAGACCAAGTAAGACTGTCTTTTCTTGCAAAAGACCCTAGCAATTAGATGTTAGAAATTTCCCTCCACAATCTATACACACTATGGCGTATTTGTGATGTATGCTTGTGGCACTGGATAGTTCCAAAATGAGGACAGTTTTTTGTAAGGGGGGGCGCTGTGAAGCAAGTAGAATCTTAGTTCCCTGACCAGGTATCGAATCTGTGCCCCCTGTGTTGGAAGCATGGAGTTCTAACCACTGGACTACCAGGGAATTCCCAAGGGCTACCGGAAGTTGATTTTTTTTTTTTTTTTCTGGCTGCGTCACATGGCATTCGGGATCTAGTTCCCTGACCAGGGACCAAGGATCGAACCTGTGCCCCCTGCAATGGAAGTGCAGAGTCTTAACAACTGGACTACCAGGGACGTCGCGAGGACAGCTTTAAGTGGTAAGAAAAGTAATCTAGTTACTGCAGTTCCCCATCTTAAGATGATCGTGACACCTTTAGGCATTATTATTTCAGTGGTAGTGGTCCTGAATTAAGTTAATGGACAAAAATAACCCTAGACACACTTTGGCTAAAATATAAAATATTTCACAATAATTCTCCTTCACGTGACTCTGATTTCTAGTTAAAAACAGAAAACTTATGGTTATCCAAGGGAGAGGGAGAGTGGGAGGGACAAATTAAGAGGATGGTATTGACAGATACAAACTACTATACATAAAATATATAAGCAACAAAGATTTACTGTATAGTACAGGGAATTATATTCACTGTCTTGTAATAACCTATAATGGAATATAATCTGAAAAAAAATAACTGAATCACTATACTGTACACTTGAAACTAACACGATATTGTAAATCAACTACACTTCAATTTAAAAAATCTAAAAACAAACCAAAAAAATTATAAACAATATTGGAATAGAATACTTCTTTAAATTACAGTTTTTCTTGTTAGAAATTACATGTTTACCTAAAAGTAACCTTTTAATGACATAATGTAGAATACATGGAAAGTAGAGAATAGAAACCCTGTTTTGCTTTTTAAAATCCAAAGGTTTCCAAATAATTTAATTCCTTCATCAAGTACATGCCTACTCATTACAGAATTCAGAACAGGTTATACCAGTTCATGTTCTCCATTTCCATTTTGTCCCAAATATCACCCAGTCAATATAGAAACAATGAGCATTTATTTATTTATTTATTTTAAAGCAAAAGCAGCCCAGCTCATTAGCTGACTGAAGACCTTTGTGTCTCAAATTCTAAAGGGGAGGCGGAAGTCTCAGACCATTCAAACAAGAAAATGTCAGATTATTTGTTCACAGAGACTTCCATTTTACAGCACCCCATCCTTTTTTGGAAACGGAAGTAGTGAACTTCTTTAGAATATATGGCACTCTAATTTTTCTTAACATTTATCACTTCTTTCAGTATAACTTTTTATTACTTTGGTTAATTCTTTCTGCATTAAGCATATTCAAAGGTAAAAGAGCACGCTGAACTTTATGAGGTTTTGGTTGAAAAAAGATCTAAAATTAAATTAATGATAAAAACAATATCAATCTCATAAATAAGGTTATAAATAAATCCTCCCACCAGTGCCTTTGCCTTCTGAATACCTTTGAATTTTGAGCAGAACAAATTCTTCTAAAAGTGGTAATTCCAGGAGAACCAAGGGGCATTATCCTTTTACTACAATACTCTCAGCCAAGTCACTAAATAGCCATTATTCAGGTGTTGTGAAAACAGGAAAAGGAAGGAAAATAGACTAAAGGACTACTGCTCTCACATTGTCCTCATACAACACATTCACAATCCCTGTTCTCCTGAAGCCAGCAAGTCACATGTCACAGTATATTTCGATCACATGCAAAAGTATCTAATTACAATGAAGAAATTGGCATAATGTATCTCCTGAATTTCAACCAATGTTAGATAGCTTTTAATAATAGCTGTAGAACTACACTTGCTAATGTAGGAGAGCTATAACATTTGCTAATTTAAATATGATTATCTAAATTTTATACAGGGGACTGCCCTGGTGGCTCAGTGGTTAGACACCACGCTCCCAATGCAGGGGGCCCGGGTTTGATCCCTGGTCGGGCAACTAGATCCCACAGACATGCTGCAACTGAGAGTTCGCATGTCGTAACTAAGGAGCCCACAAGCTGCAACTAAGGAGCCCGCCTGCCACAACTAAGGAGTCCACTGCAACTAAGCAGCCCGCCTGCCCCAACTAAGACCTGACGCAACTGAATAAATATTTTAAAAAAATAAAACAAATTATATTCAAATCAACACTTAACATAGTACTTTAGCAAAAACACCAGCTAGAAATGAGAGCCCTGAACTGTTAATGACAGTAATGCTCATAGAGCATTTACACAAGAGAACTGTTGTCTGCAAATGGAAAAGTACCTATCCATTAAAATTATTAATTCCTTTACTTTCTCAATCATTAGGCTACTGCTATGGCAGTCACAGTAATTCCTTTTCAAGTAATCACAAAGTGAATGACATACTCACCAAATCTCCTTCTCTAGAACTCTATCAGCTGTAATTTTATTCATTCCCAGTGTAACGGTATGATTCAGAGGGCAAATAATTTCACACAGGAAAATTCTTCAAATGACAAAAGACCAAGTTTCCTTATTCAGGATCCAGAAGTTTTACACTGGATCATGCTGCCTCCTAGAGGCCAAGGTACATAAAAACACCTCTACATTCATCATATTGTCTTAACAAACATCACATATCTTTGAAATCAAATCTTGATGATGACCAAAGGGAACATGCCCCACTTATTTTATTATTTTAAGTGACTCTTTTTCTAATTTCTATATCTACTTGCATTTAAAACCTTGAAACGATTAGGAAAAAAGTCTACTGCAAATGACCCAACCCTAAAGAAAGCATATGACATAGATATTCTGTCAATCAAAACATCAAATATTAATAAGTACAAACATTTAAAAATGTATACAGTATACATTTTTAAACGTATACTGTAAGTTAAATACAATCATCTTGATAGTTTATCTTTAAATATCTAAAAGGACTAACTGCTATATTCTTTAAAATGGCAATTTTAGGCACAGAGCCATATGCCTAAAAAAGATCTAAGTACAAAGTAAAATTTTCTCTATATGCATAATGTCCTATTAAACAAAATGCATAAAGATGTTTCTCAAAACAGCAATCATATTGAGATGGAACACATGTAAGCAACTGCTGCTGTGAAATCCTCGTTCAAAATATTATTGTTAGAATCTGTAGAACTGAGATGAATAAAACTTCTTAATTTAAGGAAGTCAAGTACAATGCAATCTTCCTCACTTCTTTTTGGCTGCATGAAGCTTCATTGTGTTTGTGTAATAAAAAGACTTTGCAAAGTGGGAAGTTTCAATGCATTCACACAGGGCAATTCTGTAGCAGTTACCCTGGGGATAAACATGCTCTCCAACACAAAGAACCATTCTAAGTAGGTCAAAGCACCCCCAAAGAGTATTGAGATCACCAGGACCTTCATAAAAGACTTTAATACTCTGTTACTTCACCCAGAAAGGAAGAAAATTACAAAGAATCACAAAATACATTGTTAGAAATAAGAACATTGAGGAATTTTTTAAAAAAGGCACCTATTAAAAGAATTTTCTGAGATTCTAAATTGGAGTCTAGTGAATTTAAGATATTAACCAGCAAAATATTTGGTCAAAAGCATGCTTATGATCTTATCGAATTAAATAAAAGGCTTGTTTTTTTCTTAACTATTAGGTTAGAGATACAGACAAACAGCAATCAAAACTTGTTTAAGGGCTTCCCTGCTGGCACAGTGGTTAAGAATCTGCCTGCCAATGCAGGAGACACGGGTTCGAGCCCTGGTCCAGGAAGATCCCACATGCCGTGGAGCAACTAAGCCTATGTGCCACAACTACTGTGCCTGTACTCCAGAGCCCGCGAGCCACAACTACTGAGCCCACATGCCACAACTACTGAAGCCCACGTGCCTAGAACCTGTGCTCCGCAACAAGAGAAGCCACCGCAATGAGAAGCCCATGCACCACAACAAAGAGTAACCCCCGCTCGCCGCAACTAGAGAAAGCCTGCGTGCAGCAATGAAGACTCAACGCAGCCAAAAATAAATAAATAAATTTAAAAAAAAAAAAAAAAAACTTGTTTAAAACAGGGACTTCGCTGGTGGTCCTGTGGGTAAGGCTCCACGCTCCCAATGCAGGGAGTCCAGGTTCGACCCCTGGTGGGGGAACTAGCTCCCACATGCCGCAACTAAACAAGATCCTGCACGGGGCAATGAAGATCCCGCAAGCCGCAACTAAGACCCGGCGCAGCCAAATAAATAAATATTAAAAAAACAAAAAACAAACCACGAGTGATTTTAAAAGGATTAAAAAGGCTTATAAAAGACTAGTGATTAATGAAAAGGCAAAATCAAAGATGCTATCTAATAACAATCAAAACATAGGGCATTTTGTAGAGAATGCTAGAAAAGCAAATAGTGCATATACAAAACCCTAATTTTTCTGGTACACTCACACCAACGTTGACATTGAGGCACTTGCCACTGTTTTCCTCATTTCTTCAACAATTTCTGGCTGCCTGGGCACTCTAGATAGTGAGAAAAGGAACTAACTTTAAAAGCTATAGCATCTTTTTCCTCTATGACTTAACAGAAACCCAAGGCCTTAAAGTTCCCTAAGAAAACGTGTTGAGTATCCCAAAGATGATGGGCCTAGAACGGCTAAATACTCACAATTGACTATTATTTCTGTTCTTATGTCTAGATTTGACAACCTCATCATTTATATTTACCCTAAAATAAACAAGAAAGAAAATTTGGAACTTTTTTTTTTTTTGGTGACAAGTTCCAAGAACATGTAGAACTAGCTTAAAAACAGCTAAGTCTACTCTAAAGATGAAATGGTTTTCTCACAGAAACCAAATGGAGGGCTGCAACTCAGTCTCAGGAAAGACTGTAACACGAAATTGGAAGACCTCCAGAAACCAAGGGAGGTTTTCTGGCGTCACCTTTGTATCTCATTTCACGGACTAGTCTTCCTCTGCTCACAACCAACCTTCTGTCGTTCAGTCCCCTTGGCTTAAATGTAGGCCCCAATTTCATACAGTAATATGCTTTTCTCAGTCCAAGTTCCTCATTCCTAGAAACACATTCTGAATGACCAAGCTAAGGTCTGCCTGTTTATGATCAAATCATCTCTGCCCAATCAAATAGGGAACCTGAAAGCCCATCCATTTGGTGATGAATTCTTTAGGCTTTTGTATGTCTGAAAATGTCTAAAATATGTCCTTATTTCACCTTTATTTTTGAAAAATATTTTCAATGGGTATAGAATTATGAGTTAATAGTTTTTTTCTTTGAGTACTTCAAAGATGTTGCTCCTTTGTTTTCTTGCTTTCGTTGTTTCAGAGGAGAAATCTGCTGCCAAAGATCCTTATCTCTATTACTGTATATGTAATACATCTTTTTTTCTCTGGCTGCTTGCTTCTACTTATGATAAAAACTCTCAACAAACTGGGCATAGAGGGAATATACCTCAACATAATAAAGGCCATATAACAAGCACACAGCTAACATCATACTCAACCATGAAAAGCTGAAAGCATTTCCTCTAAGATCAGGAAGGAACAAGACAAGGATGCCCACTCTCACCACTTTTATTCAACATAGTATTCGAAGTCCTAGCCATGGCAACCAGACAAGAAAAAGCAATAAAAGGAATCCAAATTGGAAAGGAAAAAGTAAAACTGTCACTGCTTGTTGATATGATGCTATACACAGAAAATCCTACAGACACCACCAAAAAAATACTAGGTAGGACTCATCGATAAAATCGGTTAAGTTACAGGACACAAAATTAATATACAGAAATCTGTCGAATTTCTATACACTAACAACAAACCATGAGAAAGAGAAATTAAGAAAACAATCCCACTTACAATCACATGGAAAAGAATAAAATACCTAGGAATGAATCTAACTAAGGAGGTAAAAGACCCATACCTGGAAAACTATAATACACTAATGAAAGAAAATGAAGACAACACAAAGAGATGGAAAGACAGTGTTCTTAGATTGGAAGAATTATCATTGAAATGACCATACTCCCCAAGGCAATCTACAGATTTGATGCAATCCCTATGAAAACACCAATGGCATTTTTCACAGAACTAGAAAAAATACTTCTAAAATTTGTATGGAACCACAAAAGACATCAAATAGCCAAGACAATCTTAAGAAAGAGGAACAAAACTAGAGGTAGTATGCTCCCTGATTTCACACTATATTACAAAGCTACAGTCATCAAAACAGTATGGTGGTGGCACAAGAACAGACACATAGACCAAAGGAACAGAATAGAGAGCCCAGAAATGAATCTACAGTTATATGGTCAATTAATCTATGACAAAGGAGGCAAGAATATACAGTGGGGAAAACTTAGTCACTTCAGTAAATGGTGTTCAAACTGGACAGCTACATGCAAAAGAATCAAACTGGACTACTTTCTCACACCATGCACAAAAATAAATTCAAAATGAATTAAAGACTTAAATATAAGACCTGAAACCATAAAACTTCTAGAAGAAAACAGAGGCAGTATGCTCTTTAGCATCAGTCTTAGCAGTATTTTTTGGATATGTCTCCTCAGCCAGGGGAAGCAAAAGCAAAAGCAAAACAAGTGGGACTATATCAAACTAAAAAACTTTTGAAAGCTTTCAACAAAACAAAAAGGCCGCTTACTGAATGGTAAAAGATATTTGTAAACGATATACCCAACAATAGTATTATGAAGACTAAATTACATAAAAATATAATAGTGTACTTTTGGGGAGAAATATAACAAAATATATTAATTTATAATCCTACTTTAGAAATATTCTGTGTCAGGAGACGTCTTATGGTTTCAGGTTTTCCCCAGTTTTTCTTCATATCCTTCTTGCACATCCTCTCCTATAATTCAGCCTACAGGAGGTGATCAGTCTGCTCCTATGTCCCCCACGATCTGCCATTCTCTTCCTTTCAACTTCCTTCCCTTCCCCTTGCTGAATACACATTAATATTTCAAGACCAAGCTCAAGACACTCATTTTTCTATGAGCCCATCCGACTCTGCTCCATCTGCTCAGACAGAAATGAGGTCTCTCTTATTTGTATTCCTACTATACCTTCTACATACATTCATCACAATACTTCTAACACCACATAGCGCTGTGATCTGCTTCTATTCACTGTTCTACTACGATGATGGCATGGGCCCAAATTCATCATGCTTAAACCAGGGCTTGGCACCTATAGGTGCTCAATAAGTGAATTCTGACTGAATGAATCAACCAAAGTGAATGAGCAAGTGAGGGCAAAACGAAAGGCGCCAAGGTTACAATTTGAGGAACCTGAAGATCTGAGGACAGATCAGGCAGGCATTCACTTCTCATTTTTGCCAAACAGTTTTTTGTCTTATACCTGTGTTATCTCCCTCTTAATGAGTGGTTTGGGGGGGAGGGGTTGTTTGGTTTTGGTTTTGTTTTTTCCCTCTCCTAACACCACAGGGGAGAAAAAACGATTTCTCTTCTACATTGATTTTAACCAATAAATATCTGAGTGCCTGTTATGTGTGAAGATTCCACAGTGAACATATCAGACAGTGTCCTGGGGGAAGGGACAGCATTTTTGTTTGTGTATTCCAAACCTTGCCTTATTAAGTATTTAGCCAGGTTACATTCTATTTAACAGGTGAAAAACAAAGCAAGTCATTCAAATGATATGCCCTGTCACTGGGCAAGTTAATGGATAACCCAGGACTAGAATGTTAAGCCTTTCACTGTAGATTTAATTAGTTGTGTCAGATATCTCTCATATTTCAAACGGACAGTCTCATTTAATAAGCACAACTGTGTACATATAATAGTGTTACCTTAAATCAAAAATCTAATGCTTAAAGGACAATAAACTTTAACTCTGGGAAGGTGAAAGAATAACTTTAATAGCCTTTATTTGAGTCATTCCAACCATACCCCAGAGACTACTCCTTGAGAAACATAAAGGTAATTCTAAATCATGAAAATATAGTGAAGGAAAACAAATTTTAAGAGAACAAAGACTTAAATTCTTCTAGTCCTGAGCCAATATCTTCTTTACTTAAGATGTGTGAAGGTTTTATTTTCAGTCCAGTGACTCCTCAGATGAAAACTGGGTGACCACTTATAGAACAGTAGACCAAATAGCAGTTCCCCGATAGAAAAGTGCATGATTCATCTGGGGAGGTTTGGGGGGTTTTTTTGCTTTTGTTTTTGCTTTTGGTGGGAGAGGCGGCTTATGCAGATTATGGGAAGGGCTTTGCTTTATCCTTTACTTGGAATATCTCTATAGCCCAGGGCTGGTGGCTAACTAAACTAACTGCACTCACCATAACCAGCCTGTGCTTTCCCACTCTAGGCAGGGCAAACTTCCCCCACTGATCCAAGGCTAAATCTCACCTTCAGGGGTGGAACTGGTGCCACCTCCTCCTCTGTGGACTGTTCCTTGTGGCCCCTGCTGCAGATTTTTGGCACCTCTACGCATTCTAAGTTGATCACTTTCTAGTTTGTGTAACAGGTATTGATGTTCTCTCCATTGAGGGCAGAATCATGCCCCACACTGCCTAGGCTAGGGAGTGCACATGAGCAAGACAAAACAACATTTTAAAATTAATTGCGGGCTTCCCTGGTGGCGCAGTGGTTGAGAGTCCGCCTGCCAATGCAGGGGACACGGGTTCGTGCCCCAGTCCAGTAAGATCCCACATGCCGCGGAGCGGCTGGGCCCGTGAGCCATGGCCGCTGAGCCTGCGTGTCCGGAGCCTGTGCTCCGCAACGGGAGAGGCCACAGCAGTGAGAGGCCCACGTACCGCAAAAAAAACAAAAAACAAACAAACAAAAATTAGTTGCAACCACTAAAAAAATTTTACATAGCCTTTAGGCTTCCCTAGAAAAATTGTAAGTTCTACAAGCAGGAAGTCCTTACAGAAGCTGTTTGAAACTGTGTTTAACAGATAAATTTTAGACTCTTGGAAATAATATGTATCTTATTCACAACTCAAATTATGCCTCATTCTCCAAATAATTGTTTGCATGAAATGTGTAAGTTCATTTCCAAAATAACCAATGCATAAAGACCTATTGATGGAATGCAATAAATATGTTTTCCGACTGCCATTTTCAGCACTCACAGAAACAACAGTTTTTATTCAGTATCCTAGCATGGGATGTTTCCTTCAGTTCTTACCCATATAAAAAGCCATTGTACTATAGGCACCCCCCAATCTGCAATCTAATCATTCCTAAGAAATGGTCAAAGGGTAAGAATTATGTAAGTCAAAGTCAGATTTCCTAAATACCTATTTTATACCACAGAAATAGCAAAATAAAAAGAAAAAAACTTCAACATGGGCTTTTACAAATATTAAGCATGTAGAAACTTATGTTTATCGAGCCATATTATAAATATTGTATATTTTTAAAGGATTTTTTTCTTGTAACAACTAGACAAGACTGAGTTTTACTAAAAACTTCACTGAGGACCAACTTCTTTTTCTAACAGATCTTATTATAGCAACTGCAGGCTTTCTTATCTCTTAAAGGACGTCTGAATCATCTTTCCACTTCATTCACCTCACATTCTTTCATGGCCAACTATGAACACACCCAAAAGTCTTCAACTGGTAAATGTTAGAGGAAGGTACATATTTCCATAGGTGCTTACTCATCAGTGACCCTTGCTCTTCTATCCCACTTTGCTAAGCTTCTGTGCAAGATACCACAGTAAGTCAACGTATCTATTTACATTAACAATCACCTCAACGTATCTATTTCCATTATCAATCACCATTTCAGTGTTACACAATTTGGTAGAAAGCATTAAATGGTTACAAATTTGAGACAGAGTGTCTTCTTAAAGGTTGCCAAACCTTTCTGAATTCTGAAGAAATGCCCCCCATCCTTTGTTTGATCTTTACCTCAGTTCTTACCTTGCCAGGATTAAGCACCTTTGAAGAGAAGAAATTCCTGTCAAAAATCATCGCCTAATTCAGAGTTCTATGGGACAGTATTGAAACAATTCAAAGTTTTTCCATCTCAGAAGTCAGCCTGTCTACTTTATTTTTTATTTATTTATTATTTTTTTTTTTTGGCTGTGTTGGGTCTTTTTTTTTTTTTTTTGCGGTACGCGGGCCTCTCACTGCTGTGGCCTCTCCTGTTGCGGAGCACAGGCTCTGGACGCGCAGGCTCAGCGGCCATGGCTCACGGGCCCAGCCACTCTGCGGCATGTGGGATCTTCCCGGACTGGGACACGAACCCGTGTCCCCTGCATCGGCAGGCGGACTCTCAACAACTGCGCCACCAGGGAAGCCCTGCGTTGGGTCTTTGTTGCTGTGCACAGGCTTTCTCTAGTTGCCGCGAGAGGGGTCTACTCTTCATTGCGGTGCACGGGCTTCTCGTTGCGATAGCTTCTTTTGTTGCCCAGCACGGGCTCTAGGTACGCGGTGCCTCGTAAGCTCTAGAGCGCAGCCTCAGTATTTGTGGCACAGGGGCTTAGTTGCTCTGCAGCATGTGGGATCTTCCTGGACCAGGGCTCGAACCCACATCCCCTGAATTGGCAGGGAGATTCTTAACCACTGCGCCACCAGGGAAGACCCAGCTTATCTACTTTATTTATTTATTATTTTTTTGGTATATCTCTGTTGGCTTTTTTTTTTTTTTTGATTGATTGATTGGCTGTGTTGGGTCTTCGTTGATGTGCACGGGCTTTCTCTAGTTGCCGCGAGCGGGGGCTACTCTTTATTGCGGTGCGCGGGCTTCTCACTGCGGTGGCTTCTCTTGTTGTGGAGCACGGGTTCTAGGCGCACGGGCTTCAGTAGTTGTGCAGCCTGTCTACTTTAAATGGCTAAACTGTACAGTATCTGAACTCTACCTCAAAAAACCTTTTTTTTTTTTAAAGTCAGCCTGTCAACTTTTTTTTTTGATCACAATGTATTACTTTAATTTTTTTAGGTCCTTTTTAAATACTGTTCCTTCTTCAAAACTGTCATCACAGTCAAATGCAAAAAAACTGAACTTGAAAGCTGTATCATTCATTTTCACCTGGTCTTTTGATCACTATCAGTACTATGCTCTCCTAGGATAAAAGATTTTCTTGACTTGACATTCTGTTTCTCACAAACTCTTTTCTTAGTCATAAAGAAAAGGGAAAACTTTTGAGGAATGTGACAATTTACAAACAAGAGCTTTAAAGATAAAACTTTTTTATTAGGAATAGTCGGGGACAGGAATGAGCTGAGCCACTGTGACCAGATCCCAGGGCTGATGGTTCAGTGAACTTTGCTTAACTAGAGGGACAGAGGAATTTATTTATCATAAAACATACCATAAAACCAGAGGGCTACTAGCCTATTGTTCATAAATTGGGATCACCTGAAGTAATTCTCTAAGAATGATGCAGAGATTTTATTTAAGCAGATGACAGTGGGCAGGAACAATGGTCTGAGATATATCTAGATGATTTATACATTTATCTTATCATAAATCAACAGTTAACAGTGCATGTAATCTCCTTTCTAGCCTTAAAAATATCTAACCAAAAATATTTTTAAATCTACCTAAATATCCACCTAAATTAACAAGCTACCAACCCAAACCAGGAAGCCACGTACACACACACAAGGAGGAAAGGAGTAAGAGTGGTATTCTGCTAGAAGACATGGGCTCTCACAAGGCCAGGGAGCACTCTATTTCTCTTCTCAGTGGTCTGATAAATGGAATATTGCCTGCCGTATCAGTAAACAAAGGATGTCACAGTCATCAGTGACTGCAACCATTGCCATAGGTGAGCTGCCATAGGTGAGCCCTGAGGGAACTCAGGAAGGAAAAGAACACTTACCATCTAGCAGTCATCAGACTGCAGCCACTCCCCACAGTGAGCCCTGAGGAAACTCAGGATATGAAAATACAGGATACAGGCCCTAGATAGCTGAGACGCATATCAAAGGAATGATTTCAGTGAGCCCAGACTCTTGCATGAACCATACATAGAAAAGTGCTAAGCTTGAGACTTCTAGTTTTCTTTAACTAACAGTAATCTTTTGTTCCTACTACCTGCACTTTGTTGTAAAACTCCTATATATCCTAGCTCCCCCCTTGGCCTGTTTGGAGCAGTTCTCTCAGGGTTACTTGAGATGCTGCCTCCCGTAAAAATTCCCACTGAATAAAACATAACTCTTGGGGCTTCCCTGGTGGTGCAGTGGTTAAGAATCCTCCTGCCAATGCAGGGGACACAGGTTCGAGCCCTGGTCCAGGAAGACCCCACATGCAACAAAAGAGCAGCCCCCGCTCGCCACAACTAAAGAAAGCCTGCGTGCAGCAACGAAGACCTAACGTAGCCAAAAATAAAAATTAATTAATTAAAAAAAAAAACACCGTAACTCTCAACTTCTAGGGTGCACATATTTTTTAAGTTGACAGGTCCAAAGTATTTTAGTTTCTTTTTATTTAATTAGAATAAAAGATTTCTACTATTTGTGTCTCTAAATCTCACAAACTAGAAATGTAGTATCTAGCAGCGTATTAACTGAATCTGTGGTTACGACTGCAGGCTTCATACCTGGACCAGCCTGGATGTGTCCTGGTTCTACCACTTAGTAGCTGTGAGCCTTTGGGCCAGTTAATCACCCTTCTGAGGCCTTGGCCTCCTCATCTGTTAAATAAATATAACAGTACATGCCTCAGAAAATTGGTGGGAGGACTAAATGAAGCTGTGTATATAAAGCTCTTTGCTTAGCACCTGGCATGTAGAAGGCCTTCAAATATGAATATGAATAAAATGTCCACTCTATAGCAACATCTCAAATCCCCTCTGATCGCCCGTGCACTTCTCACATTCTGCCATTATTTCTGGGCCTATTTAAAACTCCCTCAAAGCATTCCCATAGCTCTAGCCTCCTCTGGTGCTTTTCTGCATCCCTTTATCTGGTTCATGCTACTGCAAAACCAATATGGAAATGATAAAACTCTTGATGGAATGAGAAAGAGGAGAAAATGAGATAGCAAGGCCAGCAGCACCCTCTCTGGCCAGGGCAACAAAGGCTGGCAACATTCATCTCTCTCATAGATTCTCTGGTGCTCTCTCCTGCTGCGTTCAGCATATCCAGAGACTGAATTCAAGAGCACCAGCTATTTTAGGGCACCAGGTAAAATTAGGCAAGTTGCAAGTGCTCTCCCCTTCAACCAGCACTTGGCACTCTACTAGGAATTATATGGCCCACCAAAAAGTCTAGAAGCTCCTATAATGTGAAGTTAAAACAATGATGTACACTTCCCTGTGAGTCATAGAAATCTTTTTCAGTACTTTCACGTTACAATATGGAAAATGTAAGAAACACAGGCAGTTCTCTCCTCCATTCAACAACAAAAAAAGTGAGACCAGAAGGTACCCAAAATGACCAACCAGAAATGATGGTAACTGGATATTCTGCATAGCTAAAATGATTAATGATGCATTTGGTTCATACCTAATTTATTTTTTTTAATACTTACTCATTTTTATTTATTTATTTTGGCAGCGCCGGGTCTTAGTTGCAGCACACGGGATCTTCATTGCAGCATGGGGGCTTCTTAGTTGCGGCATGCATGCAGGATCTAGTTCCCTGAAGGGATCAAACCCGGGCCCCCTGCATTGGGAGCACAGAGTCTTACCCACTGGACCATCAGGGAAGTCCCTGGTTCGTACCTAATTTAAATTTAATTTAAATTTAAGTTCACACCCAACTTAAACGCATTTACACTAAACCAATAGTTCTCAACCTGGGGCAATTTAGGCTCTCTAGGTATATTTGGCAATGCCTAGAGCTACTGGTATCTAGTGAATTGAGGCCAGGGATGCTGCTAAACATCCCTCAATGCACAGAAGAGCCCCTCACAACAAAGAATTATCGAGCCCAAAACGTTAACAGTGCTGACTTGAGAAATCCTGCACTAACCAAATACCTTATTGATAGTCATCTGAAACATCATAATCAGTATCAAAAAAGAAAATTCTTTGTTAACCAACCACATTCATTTGTAGAGAATTTTAAGACCCTTTAATTAAACACTCTTTTGATCTCACAAAGACAAGAGGTGGGGCCAATGGAAACCAAAGAAGAAAAAAGATGCCTGGTTGTGATATAATGGTCAGAATGCTATTTCTAATTATGTTACACTCTATGTGTAGTCTGCTATATGAAGGTAAAATTGAAAATATTTCAGTTGAAATTTCTAGGAAATTATATACTATCTTGCTTTCTACAATGCTGAATATTCTTTAACATTTTTTTGATGACAAGGATATAATTATGACTGTCCATTACTGAAATGTTGGGTGGTATTTTGAGTTTTTTCTACTCTTGATATCAGATTGTCAGACAATTTCCACTGTCATGTCTAAAAGCATACTCCTGTAGCCACTTCCCATCAGATCAACTCTCATCCCTTTCCTCATTTGTGGCATTTTATTTGCCATGCATGAGCAGTGAAAAATTAAAACCAAGCTTATTAAAGAATTTGCTGAGTGAAGGCTAACATGAATAAAGTACAGAGCTTTCAACATTATTTTAAGAGCAGATACTTTTTCCTTTTTCAAGTTGGGCTGATGTTCTAGGGGTTAATACTGTTATGCCAAGAATGACCTATGGAAGTGCAGTGTTATTAGATACTATAATTTCCAAACCATTTCTATAACAAGTGAGATATTAATGTTTTCTAAGATGTGAAGAAATGGTTCAAGGACACATTCCTACCTGCCACAATAGAGAACAATAACATTGTGAAAAGTAATTTTTACAGTGACAAAGGGTACATATGTGGTATACAGAATGTATATGTGGTAGGGTGAAATAATGTGCAATAGTAGGGTTGTGTATCTAGAAAAGATATTTCACTTTTATCAAAAATAAAAAGACTCTGGTCAAATGGGAAATATTCAAAAGGGTAAAGGGGAATTCATACGACATGTAAATGTAACTTCACTTTGTAAGATTTTAGGAGCAAATAAAGACATCTGCTAATGTGAAATCAGCTGATTGTACTTACTTAAATAACATGGGTATCTGCCTAGAAGTTTTGCTACATTAGTTTTATGAGACATCTTCAAAAGGGCCTGGCCCAATTCCAGTATACATACCACACATACACAAAATATATATATAATTTATAGTTAGCATTTATTGCATACTGATTATGGAAATGTATCAAGCTTTACATGCATTACTTCATTTAATCCTTCACAACCTTATGAAATAAATACTTTCATTATCCCAGTTTTATAAAGGAATGGCCTTAGGGAGGTTATGCAGCCCTCCCAAAGCTGTAAAGTGGCAGAGGCAGGCTTTAAGCTAAGGCCAGCCTGATTACTGAGCCAGATCTCTCAACCACTTTTACCCCAGTTTCAAGAAACGAAGTTACTCCTCTCAGAACAGAAATTTCTATCATTCACCATTATATTTGATTTTTTTTATCTTGTGCATATTCCATGACTTACATACAGTGCATGAAATTCAGTCAAACACTATATTGTACCTCATCATACTGTGCAGATTTTTGCATTAGAATAAAGTTGAACCTTGTTCACAAGTTTAATCATTTTAAATGTCAATACCTACAAAAGTTTAAAATAGTTCCCATTTTCCTATCATAAAGCACTGAGAAGGCAATTAAGTTAATTATACCCATAAAGAAACCACAGAGTGGACCCAGATGCAAAAATATCCTAATTTACATGAAGGAAGTGACCTTTTGTAAGGAAGACAGTATGATTAAAGCTTTCTTTTTTGAAAAGGCCAGACTATTTCAAAGGAGCTAAGAAATGAATTTAACCTACAAATTTAAAATTATTTTCATGTGCATGAAGTTTACCCATGGAGGGAGGGAACAAAACTATTTTAAATATTCCAGCTGTAAAAAGTTATTTGTATTTAAACTATTACTGCTCACCTGAGCCTCATATTTTAGTTACAGGATAACCAACTTTTCTGTGGCTAAGGAATATCTAATGCAAGCTAATAACACAGAACATATTACTGTGGTTTAAGGTTCTCCTCCATCTTGTAAGTGTAGACATAAAGTCTGAGAATATAGCATTAATTAAAAGAGCTGAAAAGGAACAGAGTGTGTGAAGAACCTTAGAAAACCAAGGGAAAAGGCTCAGCTTGTTATGCAGTTCAGGTTAAATTTACAATGAGAGAGCCAGTCCCTTTGCTTTGCCAAAGAATTTTTTTTAGTTGCACCCCACCCCCAACCCATGAGAGAGATCCTCACAGATGTAACTTTGTCTCAAAGAAACAATTAACAGTAATGTTAACTCCAACAGCTATAATTAGAGAATACTTTGTTACATAAAACATATAGTTTTGAAAGTTATATAGTTAATGCACTTTTAAATTGAATCATCTCTCAAATATACCAAGGAAACTTATTTAAAGGAATGCTATGTTGGAAAAATAAAGAAACTGAGTAAAGAAAAAATTGAGATAAGATGGTGATAAAGCTTGCATATTAACGAGATTTTTATATATCGGGCATAAAATATGCACTTTGAATTTTCTTTTTAATTGAAGTATAGTTCATTTACAATGTTTGTGTTAGTTTCTGGCGTACAGCAAAGTGATTCAGATATATATACATATATTTTTTTCATATCCTTTTTCATTATAGGTTATTACAAGATACTGAATATAGGGCTTCCCTGGTGGTGCAGTGGTTGAGAGTCCGCCTGCCGATGCAGGGGACGCGGTTTCATGCCCCAGTCTGGGAAGATCCCATATGCCGCGGAGCGGCTAGGCCCGTGAGCCATGGCCGCTGAGCCTGCGCGTCCAGAGCCTGTGCTCCGCAACGGGAGAGGCCACAACAGTGAGTGGCCCACGTACCGCAACAACTAAAAAAGATACTGAATATAGTTCCCTGTGCTATACAGTAAGACTTTGTTGTTTATCTATCTTATTTTTTTTTATTGGAGTACAACTGCTTTACAATATTGTGTTAGTTTATACTGTACAGCAAAGTGAATCAGCTATACGTATACATATATCCCCTCTTTTTTGGATTTCCTTCTCATTTAGGTCACCACAGGGCACTGAGTAGAGTTCCCTATGCTATACAATAGGTTTCCATTAGTTATCTATTTTATAAATAGTATCAATAGTGTACATATGTCAATCCCAATCTCCCAATTCATCCCACCTCCCTCTATTTTATATATAATAGTTTGTATCTGCTAATCCCAAACTCCTAATTTACCCCTCCCAGCCCTTTTCCCCTTTGATAACCATAAGTTTTCTATGTCTGTGAGTCTGTTTCTGTTTTGTAAATGAGCTCATCTGTACCATATTTTATATTCCACAAATAAGTGATATCATATGATATTTGTCTTTGACTTACTTCACTTAGTATGATAATCTCTAGGTCCATCCATGTTGCTGCAAATGGCATTATTCCATTCTTTTTTATGGTTCAGTAATATTCCATTGTATACATATACCACATCTTCTTTATCCATTCATCTGTCAATAGACATTTAGCTACTTCCATGTCTTGGCTATTATAAATAGTGCTGCTACGAACATTGGGGTGTGTGTATCTTTTTGAATTAGAGTCTTTGTCTTTTCTGGATATATGCCCAGGAGTGTTGGATCATATGGTAACTCTGCTTTTAGAGAAACCTCCATATTCTTCTCCATAGTGGCTGCACCAATTTATATTCCCACCAACAATGTAGGAGGGTTCCTTCTCTCTACCCCCTTTCCCGCATAAAATATGCACTTTGAAATGTTGCACTCAACGTGGGATTTCATTCACTCACTCACTCAATTAGAATTTCACAAACACCTAACATGTACCAGAATTCTGCTAAGTGCTGGACAAACATCAGGGAACAAGAAAAGTATGGCTACTGCTCTCATGATGCTAATGGAAAGTTTCATCTTCATGTTAAAATTATTCAACAAATTACTAAAAGAGGTGATGAAAAAAGCTCCTCTGTATACACAGCTCAACTTGATGAACTGAAGGCCTCCTATGTCTACCTTATTCTCAGCTTGGTTTGATCCCACACTGACTTCACCTATTCCCGTTAAAACACCAGCCCATGGTGTCTCTGTTGCTGTGACTGCTGGTGCTTTGGTGCAAAGGGCCCAGACCTGGCACTTTACCTCTAAGATGTGTCAAATGCTCACCTTCACCCCAAACACAAACACCTGCCACCTCCTTCCCTGTCTCACAGACCAGCCGCTGAGAACAAGTCCTTAGGCCCAAGCTCGGCAGCATCCATATTGAGCTTCCTGACTGTACCCTGCCTTTGGAAAAGAGAATGCAACAGACAAAAACCCCTGCTCTCACGGGATTTAGTGTATATTGGGGTGGAGATGGAGGGACAGAAAATAAGATTTAAAAAAATTAAGAGTTAGTGGTAAGTGTTGTAGAGAAAAATAAAACAAGTAAAGGAGTACAGGAGCGGGGCTTCCAATTTTAAATAAGATGGCCAAGGAAAGGCTTCAGTGAAGTGTACTTAAGTAAAGATGTGAAGCAGATGAACTCAATACTTTTTAAACATTGCAAGTAAGGTTTCAATTGACTGAAATTTTGTATTAGTCAAGCCTTTCAGGTCTACAATAAAAAGTTGTGTCATTTAACACATGAGCAAAAGGAAAATATTAAAAGAAAAAATGTAATAAAGAGAAATTATTCTCTTTTAATCTATTCTGAGGGGGGCAGTTTCTGGATAAAGGAAAATAAGCAGACACAAACTATTCAACTTTTCCAAATGTCCATAACAAAGCCTATTTTCTCAATGAGCCAATATAGCATCTGCAGGAACTAATGGTAAGGAGCTAACTTTGAGACCCAAAATAAGGAGATTAAAAATCCCTTTTCTAGATGCAAAAGTATAAACTGTAGTGACCCAGGAATCTATGCCAGAAATGAACAATTAACAAAAGATATGCAGGAATGACTATTCTGAAATAAGTACATTTACTGCAGCAGTGATAGATGGAATTGGCAGTACAATTTTTTTAAGTTTACAGAAATGAGCCACCATCAAGACCATGAGGGAAAGAAGCACCTCCACCATCCCTGCCAGCTGCTTCATCAGAGGCCTCCAGACATTGTATGATGACAGCTGCCCACTGATGGTGGGGATTATGTGAATATCTTTCAATTTTCTATTTCTTTTTCCTACCTCCCCAATGCCCACAATGTGGTTAAGCAAATCTCCCAGGTTAACAAAAACATACAAGTTGGTCATTCAGTTCCAAAACTCAGAAACGGGCATTAGTTCTCAATGAGAATGAGCTTATACTGGGCACCACACCGACTTCAGAACGGTGACTGCCATCATTGGCAGTTTCCTCCCTGCTTCCTCCTGAATCCTTCTCTTCCCTTCTTTTCACTGTTTTCATAACCAGTGGCATGAGTTTACCGCTTTCTGTAAAAGGACTATAAAGGGTTCTAATTAGCACCCTAGTCAGTTCCCTAGTTCTTCCATGGGGGACAGCCTGTCTGAGTGTAACTACTCACATCCAAGTTTTTATTACACTAAGATGTTAAAAGAGTGAAAAAAGCTATGCATAATTCTCTTAATTAGAAAAATTAAAGTTGTTTGCCAACATATACCAATAGGATCATGGTACTGATATATTAATACTATATATACATATGTACCTGTATATATAATAGTATTAATATATATTATGTTAATATATACATTCTATATTATTCTATGCACTGTTATATAGCTATCCATTTTCGTTTTTTTAATGGAATAAAAGAGGAGAAAGGCAGTTTTGCCTGTTTTTTCAGAACATCTCAAATTTAACAGGATTCTTGAAAATTAATACTATTTACATAATTTCAAAGTTTAGTAAATAACCATCACCCTGCTAATGAGATACGACAATAAAGCAGTAGAAGCCTGAATTAGGTATTCCCAAGAGGTCTGGTTGCACAGCAAAGGCCAAAAAGCTACTTTTTGTTTCCATCTTCAGAATCTTTTTTAAGAATATTGGGCTTCCCTGATGGCACAGTGGTTAAGAGTCCGCCTGCCGATGCAGAGGACACGGGTTCGTGCCCTGGTCCGGGAAGATCCCACATACCGCGAAGCGGCTGGGCCCGTGGGCCATGGCCTCTGAGCCTGCGCGTCCGGAGCCTGTGCTCCGCAACAAGAGAGGCCACAACAGTGAGAGGCCCGTGTACCGCAAAAAAAAAAGAAAAAGAAAAAAGAATATGTTTCTCCTTTTCCTTGAAATGTCTCTTTTTCCTCTTCCTCACTAGCTGCAGTTGACCAGAGTTACTCTTTTTAATACTCTGGATAAACTAGACAAAAATATCAGAGACAGTATCTTCCCCGTTACTAAAGATCAATAATTACTATCCTTATATTCAGAGATGTTAAAAAAACTGGCAATAAGGGACTTCCCTGGTAGCGCAGTGGTTAAGAATCCACCTGCCAATGCAGGGAACACGAGTTCGAACTCTGGTCCAGGAAGATCCCACGTGCCGTGGAGCAACTAAGCCTGTGTGCCACAACTACTGAGCCTGCGCCCTAGAGCCCACGAGCCACAACTACTGAAGCCCGCTGCCTAGCTCTGCAATGAGAGAAGCCACCGCAATGAGAAGTCAGCGCACCACAACAAAGAGAAGCCAGCGCACCGCAACAAAGAGTAACACATGCTTGCGGCAACTGGAGAAAGCCTGTGTGCAGAACAAAGACCCAATGCAGCCAAAAAAAAAAAAAAAAATTGGCAATAAGAAATTTATGGGAGGTAGGAAAGTACATGGGTTAAGACCCTGAGTTTAAAATCCTGGCTCCCCAGCCAGGTAAACTTGGACAAATTATTTAATCTGTCTGGACTTCTGGTTCCTCTTCTGTATAATGTGGATCACAGATCTTACTAGTGATGATTGAGTTTATGCATGTAAAGCACTTAGGACGTCTGACCAAAAAAGTAATTGCTCAATAAATGATAGCTATTATTATTTTGACTCTTATGATTGTTAATTATAATTAAGAGGCTGAAGGAGTAGTCACAGATATAGAAGATATAATCACACATAGTATGTTTGGGTTTAGAGAAGGGGGGTGGGGATGTTAGTCAATGTTTTCAGTTATATATTCCACAAATTCATAATCTTTGCTACTATTCAGAGGCAGTAAATATTTTACAGTTATGTTTTAAAATTTAGGCCAGTCTATATTTCAATGTCTCACAATTTTTTAACCAGCACCAACTGAAAAAAGCATCCCAATTTCAGGGATGTTAAAATGTTAAAAAGACTTGATAAAATATTTTAGATTTTATGAAATACATTAAGAGACAGAAAACAATACAGTGATGCTTCAGGTCTCAGATGTTCTACAATCTCATCTTTTTGTATGAGAGCTGGAAATTAAAATCTTGCTTCTGATCATGCCTAGTTTCTACATGTCAGATTGCTTTTTAAAGTATGCCCTTTAGAGATGGGCAGAAGAAAGGAGCACTATTAGAAGTTTTGACCTTAAAAGCCAAGTCCTAATACTGAGAAATAACAGGCAAAGAAAAAAAAAGACTGTTCAAGGAGAGGACACCTGGAATGGTAAGTGATAGGTATAAGATAATGAAACTCCTGACAACATGACGAAGCATTCTGAGGCCTTTCAGTGGAGGAGCAACCCAGGGCCTACAAACTCCAGTATACTCTCGAATCAAGACATATAACAGCATCAGAAAGGATGCCAGGAATAATAAGAACTGTTACACTAAAAGGGATATCTAGTCCATGAAATCTCAAGGAGAACAAAGTATACTATTCCCACGCCTTTCCTCATAATACACCCCTGCACAAAACTAGCACATATTGCTGATAGGAGAACATGAATGGTGCAGACACAGGACAGCTGAGACCACTGACAGAATAATTTAGTGTGCAGGCTGGGATTACTGGTCAGAAAAGGTTACATCTGACATTCTGTCTCCTCTATAGCCACGAAGGCATCTTGCCTCTCCTTGAATATCCTCATTAATAAGGAACTCACAACCACCAAAGGAAACCAATTCCATATTCTTTCAGCATTGTCAGAAAATTCTTATGTTGAAGCAAGATATGCCAAGCTAGTTTGGGGTTCTTCTGTTGACAATATTTACTGAGCCCTTGAGTGGACTCTGAGGGGCCCTTGAGGAGCAATGGCAATGGATGACTCAAGTTAGGGACTGGTGGGACAGGCACAGGAAAAACAAGGAGAAATTTAGTGAAGAAGTTGAGGTGGCTGGCAAGAGTGAATGCAGGAGGATTTTTTTCCAGGAGGGTAGAAGACAAATGTCAGGAAAAGCTAAGAGAGAGCTGACCACAGGTCCTGACCAGCAGCTATGTGGACTGTGGAAGATCAACTGCCACTTGAGTCACCAGGGAACCAGCATTAAAGGTGAGAGCCAGGCTTCAGTCAGGAAAGAGAGGCAGGGTGTGGTTCTGTGATGCAATTAAGGCTCTAAGGAAGTCTGACATAAAAGTGGGGCTCAAGACAGCAGAGGAGGAAATACTGAGGAGAGAGGCCAGCAGTAAAAGGCAGTTCTGGCAGGAACTAAGGTGAGGAAAAGACTAGGCAGGAAGTGGATAAAAGGGGGTGGGAAAGTATGTGCCTAAAAGAGCTTGTACCTTGGGCAGTAACTTGTACTCAGTAGGTACAAGCGTAAACAACCAATCACAATCCAGAGAGACAGCGCTAGATCAGAGATACACATAAGATGCAAAAGGAAACCGGAACTGTGAGAGTAGTATTTGTGTTAATCCTAACAAAAACACCGAAAGTTATTATTTGAACATTTCCCAAGCACTGTTCTAAGCCCTTTAAAAACAATAATACTTTTATTCTTCCGACAACTCCACAATGTAGGTAATATATCATGTTATCATTTTATAGATGAGGAAACTGAGTCAAAGAGTTCCAAGTCACCCAGTTAATTACTAGAGAAGAATTCAAACCCAGCCAGTCCAACTCCAGAGCCCACACTCTAAACCACTAGTGTGTATTCTTCTCACCTTGATTTCTAGGCCCCAACACAACTGCCTGGTCCATAGTAAACACTGAAACACTTGTTGAAGGATTGAAAGATCCAGCTTTAGTGGGGTCTTAGGAAGGAAAATTTATAATGAAGGATATAAGGGTCTGAAAAGAGAACACAGAGATACTGATGGAATTAATTGGCTAATGGCTCTGAATGGAACCTGTGGGTAGATTTGTTTTTCCAGCCTGCCATGGATTTTCAGCTTGTGTCAGCAGGAAGGTGCTCCAATCAGATGCATGAACCAGCACACGGGCTCATGGGTAACTCCAAAGGCACGAGTCAGATGTGCAGTCCTCCTCAAAGTGAAGACGCAGCACAGTTAAAAACGTGCCTTCCGGGCTTCCCTGGTGGCACAGTGGTTGAGAGTCCACCCGCCGATGCAGGGGACACGGGTTCGTGCCCCAGTCCGGGAAGATCCCACATGTCGCGGAGCAGCTGGGCCCGTGAGCCATGGCCGCTGAGCCTGCGCGTCTGGAGCCTGTGCTCTGCAACGGGAGAGGCCACAACAGTGAGAGGCCCGCGTACCGCAAAAAAAAAAAAAGTGCCTTCCTCTGAAATATGATCACTCTGATCACTGTTCTTACACCCAATGTGACCTTATACCCTGGTGTTTATTATACATCATATCCCCCTTCTAGGATGGAAATTTGTTCCATTCATCTTTGGATTCCCAACATCACTTATCAATATTGGTTCATCATCAATATGACACCATTAAGGTAAGGTAGCATGTTTTAGGAAAAGAAATGTTACATGTTAGTCAATTTTCTGCAGAGGAAATAAAGATGACTTTGTTTAAAAGTTGTATTTTTCTACAAGTGGTGTTTAGTAATTAATTTTAACTGAATTTGTCTATAATTTGATAACTTCCCATACATTATACTACACTGCACTTGAAACTATAAGCGTATTCTTCAGCTGGGGTATCTTATAATTTATTTGGCTCTACATACTGACTTTTCACCTCCTAAACATACTCACTAGCATATATTTTAAAAATACAAATAACATATGGTAAAGTCATGGCACTTTTAAAGGCTACTTATTAACATGTGTCCTAACACAAAATTCTGCCAGAGGCCCCAGTGAACAACCCAGCCTTGCAGAGCAGACTAGATACCTGTCTGCAGCAAGGCTTCACTGCAGCTCAGTGCAGTCCCCAGAACGGAAGCAGCTCCCTGGTTTCTGCAGATGCAGCAGTTGGTGAAGTTGACAGTTTAATTCCAGTGAGTGGGTATGTGTATGAGAGGGGCACAGAGGTTGGGTTTGTATTCACTCTGTTCCTGCATAAGTGAGGCAATAATACAAAACAGATTATGGGCTCTAAGAGTACTTACTGGTGCTAATGTCCACCCACTATTAACTGCATTCCAAGGACAGATGACTAATTCTGGACAATGCTCTACAAACAATGCCAAATTTATTCCTGAAAACACACACACACACACACACACACCTAAAGCATGACTAATGCATGATTATTCTAGGTTTAATATTGAATAGTTCAAATAAGATTAAATGTTTGTATGAATTTTGAAAGGTCCATTTCTATACTGAAGGGTTACTGGTAAAGGTTTAACCAAAGTCACTAAAGTGGATATAGAGTACTCCATTATAAACATCAATAACAGGCAGTTAGGAGCCATAGAAAGCTTTGACCATGGGAAGGAGATGAACAATACCCAGATTTAAGAAAATTAATTGGGGGAGGGGGGCGATGTAACGTGGATAGCTGGTGGGAGAAGTGCCCTGAAATAAGACAAAGGCCACCATCATGAAATGAAGAAGAATCAATAACTGGGTGGCTAACTCGGTAGCAAGTAGATAAGAGGGAAGAGCAGATTTAAAATAAACTTTGAAGTCTAACAAAAGCAAGGTTAATAATTCCTCCAAGAAAGTCAGGAGGATGGGCTAGATTGCAGCAGAAAAAGGAGCTACAATTTGGTACCCTTAGGACATTTACATTTATTCAGCAGTAAAGAGAAAGAGAAAGAAGCCCAGAGGGTGGATGACACCACCAAGTAAGAGGTGGCAGGAAATAATGGGAATGCCGGAGGAGAGAAAGGAGAAAAATGACCTAGTCAAAGGAATAAACTTGGAGATCCAGTTGAAGTATGAAAATCAGGACCAAGAAAAGAGCTTTAAAAAGAAGCAAATAGTTTAAAAAAAAAAAAAAAAAAAAAAGAAGCAAATACCGGGAATTCCCTGGCGGTCCAGTAGTTAGGACTCTGCCCTTTCACTGTCAACATCGCGGGTTCGACCCCTGGTTGGGGAACTAAGATCCCACAAGTCACGTGGCATGGCCAAAAAAAGAAAAAAGAAGGAAATACCACCCAGAAATTATGAATAAGGACCGCAGAATTCCCTGGCGGTCCAGTGGTTAGGACTCGGCGCTTTCACTGGTCAGGGAAGCCTCGCCGCACGGCCAAAAACAAAAAAAACAATAAGGACTACAAACAGGCTACTGGATGATACGTAGGAATTCACTGCTGACTTAGAACACTGATCAAGTTTAGAACAGAAGCCAGCCTAGACCAAGAAAAGGAAGTAGGGAGAAGGATGGGATGAGGGGATGAAGAAGCGGAGGCAGCAATGGAAGTATATGTAGCAGTTTAAGGAAGAAAGCTCCAGAGAATATCAAAGTTTAAAGTCTTGCAAGACCTCCTTTGGAGAGAAGTGGAGGTGTAGGACAAGGAGCCTGTGAAATTAGGAGTGGATTCATCTTCCAGATTCGGAAAGAAAGAGAGGGCAGCAATAAAGGACACTAAGAAACCAAGACTGAAATGAAAGGTCACTTGTGTTCACGTCAGATACTCCAGTCGTATATAAATTGTCTATCAGCATAAATTAAAGTCTACTTCAACTTAACGGGTTAAGTCGAGAAAAAAGAACCAAGCAAAATAGTATACCAAATGTAAAAAATACAATTAGAAACCAACCGGAAATGGGCAAAAAGTTTGCCAAAAATACAGAGGGCCAATATGATGTGTTAGTTGAGGGACAATCTATATCATTCTTTGCCTTGCACCTAAAAAATATTGGTTGTCTGGGCTCAGGACCAAAGGTGGGGTTTACCCTAGCTTGGAAATGCACAGTAGTTGATGAAGTTGGTTGCACA
This sequence comes from Grampus griseus, assembly GCF_964374135.1. Lineage (NCBI taxonomy): Eukaryota > Metazoa > Chordata > Mammalia > Artiodactyla > Delphinidae > Grampus > Grampus griseus. The sequence continues at coordinate 26,287,604 of NC_139005.1, read as the reverse complement.
TCAGAATCATCTGGGGCTCTTGTCAAAAATACAGCTAACCCTACCCCCTGGAGATTCTGACTCATTCTATCTAAGGTACTGCTGGTTTTTAATTAGCACTCCAAGTAATTTTGATGCAGTTGGTAGGATGGCATTTGGAAACCAAGCTGATTATCAGAATTATCTGATATACTTTTAAAAAATACAGATTCATGAGCTTGTGTCTAAACCTACTGAATCTCACACACAATACTCACATCCATAAAATTAAATGCATTATGTTTAAATCCTTTTTCAATCAACTTTCCAGCAAATGCATGTAGAAAAGAATTTTCAGGCAAACCTTGGAGATATTGCGGTTCAGTTCCAGGTCACTGCACTAAAGTGAATATTGTAATAAAGCAAGTCACAATTTTTTGGTTTTCCAGTACATAAAAACTATGCCTACAGTACACTACAGTCTATTAAGTGTGCAACAGTATTACATTTCCAAACACTGTACATATCTTACTTTAAAAATACGTTATTGGACTTCCCTGGTGGTGCAGTGGTTAAGAATCCGCCTGCCAATGCAGGGGACACGGGTTCGAGCCCTGGTCCAGGAAGATCCCACATGCTGCGGAGCAACTAAGCCCATGCGCCACAACTACTGAGACTGCACTCTAGAGCTCGTGAGCCACAACTGCTGAAGCCCCCTCGCCCGAGCCCACGTGCCCCAACTATTGAGCCCACGCACCACAACTACTGAAGTCCGTGTGCTCTAGGGCCCACGTGATGCAACTACTGACCCGCATGCTGCAACTACTGAAGCCCATGCACCTAGAGCCTGCGCTCCACAAGGAGAAGCCACCACAATGAGAAGCCTGCGCACCGCGGCAAAGAGCAGCCCCCGCTCACTGCAACTAGAGAAAGCCAACAAGGAGCAACAAAGACCCAACGCAGCCAAAAAATAAATAAAAAATTTAAAAATACTTTATTTCTAAAAAATGCTAACCATCATCTGAGCCTTCAGCAAGTCGTAATCATTTTGCAAGGTGGAGGGTCTTGCCTCGATGCTGATGGCTTCTGACTAATCAGGGTGAGGCTGGAGTGCCTGTGACAATTTCTTAAAGATAAGACAATGAAGTTTGCTGACTTCAATTGACTCTTCCTTTCATAAACGATTTCTCCGTAGCATGCAATGCTGTTTGATAGCATTTTACCCACAGTGGAACTTCTTTCAAAATTGGAGTCAATCTCAAACCCTACCACTGCTTTATCAACTCAGTCTATGTACTGATCATATTCTAACTCTTTGTTGTCATTTCAACAACCTTCACAGCATCTTCACTGGGAGTAGAGTCCATCTCAAGAAACCAGTTTCTTTAGTCATCCATAAGAAGTGATTCTTCATCCATTCAAGTTTTACTATGAGACTGCAGCAACTCAGTCACATCTCCAGGCTCAATTTCCACTCTAATTCTCTTGTTACTTCCACTGAAGACTTGAACCCCTCAAAGTCATCCATGAGCGCTGGAATCAAGTTCTCCCAAATTGCTGTGAATGTTGGTATTCTGACCTCTTCTCATGAATCACAAATGTTCTTAATGGCATCTAAAATGGTGAATCCTTTTCAGAAGATTTTCAATTGACTTTACCCAGATCCATCAGAGGAATCACTATCTATGATAGCCTTATAAAATGCATTTCTTAAATAATAAGACTTGAAAGTTGACATGACTCCTTGGGGAATTCCCTGGTGGTCCAGTGGTTAGGACTCTGCACTTTCACTGATGAGGGTGCAGGTTCAATCCCTGGTCGGGGAACTAAGGTCCCACAAGCCACACTGCACAGCCAATTAATTAAATTAAATTAATTAATTTAAAAAGAAGAAGAAATGACTCCTTGATCCATGGGCTGCAGAATGGATGTTGTGGCAGCAGGCATGAAAACATGAATCTGGTTGTACATCTCCATCAGAGCTCTTGCGTGACCAGGTGCATTGTCAATGAGCAGTGATATTTTGAAAGGAATATTTTTTTTGGAGCAGTAGGGCTTAAAATATTCAGTAAACCATGTTGTAAACAAACGTACTGTCACCAGGCTCTGTTGTTCCATTTATAGAGCACAGACAGAGTAGATTTAGCATAATTCTAAAGGGCCTTAGGATTTACAGAATGGTAAATGAGCACTGGCTTCAACTTCAAATCACCAGCTGAATTAATCCCTAACAAGAGGGTTACCCTGACTACACCAAGATTGAATCCACGTGCCCTTTAAGTACAGAGCTAATGGCCTTGGGCCAACCCCTAATTCCTACCCCAATAAGTCCAGGTCCTCTTCTCTGTCACCAGTTAGATCCATGACCCTGAGTTTTTCTCAGTAGAGGAAAGGAATGCAAGCAAATAGGTGATTGTGGATTAAAAGTCTCTCAATGTTCCTAGGTTCACAAGTTTACATGGCTATTCATTGAAAGACAACTGACTACTCTTTAAACTGCTCTTGGCCTTCCAAGAAATAAGAAAACTTCCTGGTTCCTGATTCTCTGAAGGACTTTCCTATTTCAAAGTCCATCTTAAGCAGCTTCTAAGAATCGCTGATGAAATTAACATCACCATTTTATTATAAATCTTTAGATAAATTGTGTTTAGATCACTGTTTCAAATATAATATGCATTCATTAATGTTACAAACAATATTAGCCCTAACGTATATGAAACACATATATGTTATATGGAGGCTTTGCCTCCAAAGCCCTGGGAAACCTTAAGAACTAGTATTATAAGCATGTGAGTACTGAAGCCAGAGAGACCTGGTTCAAATCCTATCTCCGAAGCTTAGGCTGGTTGTAGAGCACTGCAACTTGGTTTTTCTTTTTCTCTAAAATGATAATACCATCTATCTTGCAGCGTTGTCATAAGAATAAGTAATATACATATAGTCCTGGTTCAGAATCAGCATTCAATAAACAGTAATTACTCTTATTGGTATAACCCAAATCTTCATCCCTCCTCCTCCAACAAAGGTAAAATTAGTTCTCAAAAAGTGCTCAGGAGGCTTCCCTGGTGGCGCAGTGGTTGGGGGTCCGCCTGCCGATGCAGGGGACACAGGTTCGTGCCCCGAACCAGGAAGATCCCACATGCCACGGAGTGGCTGGGCCCGTGAGCCATGGCCGTTGGGCCTGCGTGTCCAGAGCCTGTGCTGGGGGGAGGCCACAACAGTGAGAGGCCTGCGTACCACCAAAAAAAAAAAAAAAAAGTGCTCAGGATATTGGAGTATGTGTTGAAAATCGAGTATTCTAACCATGGTGAGAATTGGAAAAAGGAATTCTACTTATAGAAAGTCTGCACAAATAGTGTAAAAAGTCCTTCACCACGAAGCACCCAGATGCTGAATAAATTACAACAGATATACTTTTAAATGTACTGCTGAAATCATAAGAAAATAAAGGAGATTCCCAAGGACAAGAGAAAAAAAGAAAAAGAACAATAAACCTAAACTCTAGTGGGGGAACCTAGAGCCCAGGAACTGCAGCTCTTGCAGTGGAAGGGGAGACATGGGCCTTGAGCTTGTGAAATGGGAAAGGACTGAACCTGGGACCCATACTGAAGAGGCTACACCTTGGATAAAAGGATGGTGTAGGAAAAATCTGCCTTCCATCCAAGCCAACTGATAAGAAAGTCTGCAGACCTACACTAATCCAAAGTGGAAAAATTAATGACAACAATGCTGATCTCCCCTTAGCAAACCTGAACTAAATTTACACCTTCTTCAAGTCAAAGAAATGCTTGGCTAATCAAAGTGGTCATGGGTTGGAAGTAGAAACAAACATATTTTATAAAGAAAGGCATCTTCAATAAAGATCCTTCAGGATTCCCATAAAACGAAGGAATAACTGAGGAAATAAGATATCTTCAGTGATATTCAATAGACAAACTCTCCCCCAGCCAAGGGTTTCAGATATTCAGACTACAGAAAAGAAAAAAGGGAAAGGCACAGAAAAAAGCTGGACCCCCCCCAAAAAAAAAAAAACCACACACACATACACAAAGTAACAAAATTTTCATCCTGTGTGTGTATAAAATATCCCTTTAAATGTATGTTCTTACCATAAAGGAATTATATGCTTTATGTGATGTGTGGTAAGAGCACTGCCTTTAATGCCAGGCACACTTGAATTTGAATCTAGCTAAACAAGTACCAGTTTACGATTCCAAGCAAGTTAGTAAAACTTTCTGTGCCTCAATTTCTTTATCTGGAAAATGGGCATAATACTACCTACCTATTAAAATTGCTGTGAAATAAATTCATACACAAACATATTCAGGTGTGTATGTATCACAAAGCACAGTTCTTAGATATAGAAAATGCACTCAATAAACAGTAGCTATTATGAACACCATAGGGGAAGGATTTTCATTCATCCAACAAGTATTTACAGTGTCTCTTATGTGCCAGTCCTAGTGCCAGACATTTTGGGAAACAGAAACGGATAATGACTCCTTGTTATGATTCTAACCTGCATACTTGTTTTGTGCCAGCCATTTATCTATATAATCTTACTTTATTCTCCCCACAATCTTATAAAGTACTGTTATCTCCATTGTCCAGATGAAGAAATTGAGAAATTAAGAGACTTGATTCAATTCATAAAAATGGTAGTATAAGGACTTGAACTTGGGCACTATATGACCCCAAAGCCTATGTCTTAATTTAATTACCTCACCTAGACGAGGACATTGCCATTCAGATATATATGGAGGATGTGGCTGGTAGACTTTTTTCTTTGTCTTTCCCTTTCTTTTCTTTTTTTTTTTTTTTTTGAGAAAAAGCAAAGAACTCTAAAAATAATGGATTTCACAGTCATGGAATATAACACAACACCACTAAACTGAATTCTTAGTTTTTGTTCCTTCTTCAAGAGGGAAGGTAACACTTCGATTATGAGTAACATCCACTATACATGTAATGGGTCTAAATGTTGTAGTTTCCATATATAAATACTTTTCTAGGTACTACAGAGTAAATTGGCACTTCTTGGGAATTTAAACCTGGTTTACTTTTTGATGAGGGGAGGATCCTACTTATATAATGATAAACAGTTGGATGAAACTTAATAGGCAGGCAGATTAGATTCAAAGAAGGAAGCAATTTCTAAAATGTTTTTACCTCACCAAATTGAATGGGGTGTGGTCACTCAATAGTGTCAGACTACTTTTCAAAACATTAGGTCACTCTCCAACAGATACTATAGATTACATCATGGTAAAGAGGAATAATCATACCTAGGAAGATTGAGTAATTAATTTTCAACCCTGAAAATAATGGCAACAAGAACTTTGAGTTCTTTTAAACAATACTGAGACACCCTAACAGATTAGAAAAGTAATTGCTAGGTCCTCCATCTTGTCAAAAAAAAAAAAAAAAAGAAAGTGTTCTGGATTTTCTCTGCAGAAAAAAGAGAATAGAAAAGAAAAAAGGACTCTTCCATAAGCACAGCTGCCTTGTAGAAATGATTTATACTGCTCGCTCCTACTTCTAGGAGGCAATTCATCTTTTGCTCACCTACTCAAAGAGTTTGAAACTAAGCACGAGATTTTCAGTAAAATAATGACGTAAAGAAATTGGATCCCTTTACCCTCCAACTGAAAACTGCTGATGATTAAGAAATCGAGTAGGGCTTCCCTGGTGGCGCAGTGGTTGAGAGTCCGCCTGCCGATGCAGGGGACATTGGTTCGTGCCCCGGTCCGGGAAGGTCCCACATGCCGCGGAGCGGCTGGGCCCGTGGGCCATGGCCGCTGAGCCTGCGCATCCGGAGCCTGTGCTCCGCAACGGGAGAGGCCACTACAGTGAGAGGACCGCGTACCACAAAAAAATAAAAAAGAAAGAAATCGAGTAGCTCAAACAATCAAAAAATTCATAAATAAGTAACTTCAAAACAAAGTAACGAATTTTCACTTAAAAGGAAGAAAACACCCCTCTACTCATTTTAGAGTGAATCTGGGAAGAGATTTTAGAGATTATTTCACCAGAGTCTTCATTTCGAAGATGAGGAAATTGAGACCTAAAGCATTGTGATTCGATTACTTGTTTATATATTTTCTCACATCACTATTTCTGCCCTTACCTAATGTGGCTATAAATTTGTAATTCATCACCCACCATGCTTTTCTGTCCTATGAGTAAATACTACAGCTTCAGGACGGAACAGAAAAAATTTTAAAGCTCCAAGACTTCACAGTTAAACCATCATAACAGCTTTGCTTAATAAGAATAAAATGAGTGTAAGTGAATAAAAGCATTTGTATTTCTGCTACTCAAATAAGGTTTCTACCTCATAACTGGTCTATACACAAGCCACCTCTGCTTATGGCACAATAGGAGCTCAAAAGCCGTGGGTGGAGGTTAAAGAAAAGTTTTGCAATTCAAGAAAAAAAATCCCTAATGTGTTCTACGTAGCTTCAAGCCCGCCTAGGGAGAACAGAATGCCTTTAAAGAGCGAAGAAGTTGTGGGCTGCAACAGATCATTTTGAGGATTTCTTCCAAGACTAAGAGTCGATGGAGAATTCAGAATTCAAAATACCGCATTACTGATATCTTAATTTATCAATACAAAACCACAATAAAAACTGAATTTCTTGAGAGTAGGAACACGTTTCCTTCTGAGAGACCTACAGCTTTTCATACTCAAGCGTCTTTTTCAAAAGGAAAAACCGGAGCACTCAGGATTACTGGTCCGAGGTCACTCAACAGGTAGGCGGCCGGACCACGACGAACATCGGCCTCCCGCATTTATTGTACTAGTCCTTCACAAGGTCTGCCGAAAGCAACTTAGCGAAAAACCTTAAACTTCAGTATCTAGAAAACAGGCTATTAATTCCTAATCAAACTTAAAAAAAAGAGTTATCCTTTACTTCCGGAATTCCCTGGTAAGTGACCTCCAGGACTGATAGTTCAGCCTCAGGCGCGCTCCCGCCAAGGACCTTTGGGGGAAGGGACAAAATAGGTAAAGTGGGTGGGCGGCCCGGCGCAGCCCTCTTGGGAAGGTTTCCGAACTGGTTCACACCGCTGCGGTGGACGGGGCGCACCTGCAGGGCGCTCGGCTGTCCATCAACTGCGACAACACCCCCGCCCACCCCTTACCTCCCGAGGCGCTTACCTGGGGCGTCTGCGGGGGCCTGGCCCCTGAACGTGGCCGTCTCGGCCCATTCCAGGTGCGACGAGGGCCGACTCCACGGCCGGGGGGTCCCAGGAGGCAGGTAGGAGGGGTTGGACTTCCGCCGGATCGCCACCCGTCTGAAGTTGTAGTCGCCCTCGCCGCTCATTTTGCTGCGTTCGCTCGCGGCTCGGCACCCTCGCCCGCCCTCGTCCGGCCGCAAGCGCGCGCTCGGCGGGTTCCTGAGGGGCGACCGGACCCCCGGGGGCGTCGTTTGCATGCCCAGGCTCGGCGCGACTCGACAGAGACAACTTCGGGGCTGCTCAGCGCCGGCGCCCTTCTGCTCCGGCGTCTCCTCTGCAAGTGCTTCCTCGTCCCTTCCTCCCGGGACTCCCAGGGCCGCGCCGTGAGTTTGGCTCCGACTCCCTGTGCGGCAGCCGCCACGCCCGGTCTCTGCGGCTTGCGCTCTCACCTGACGCCGCCACTGCAGCGGCTGACTTGGGCTGCCACCACCCCCTCCTCTCTGGACCAATCGCCAGCCAGCGCCCGAGAGCGCCGAGAGTTCGGCCTGTGGTCGCCGCTGCCGCTACAGCAGCCGCCGCCTCCTGGTCCCGCCGGGGCAGCAGCCTAGCACGCTCGCGCGGTGCCGCCGGGAGCGTGCGCGCGGGGCCGCCGGGAGCGTTCCGGGCAGCTCCTCCTTCCCCTCTCCCCTCCCCCTCTCCTCTCCTGCCTCTTCTCTCTCTCCTCCCCCGCCTCTTCCCTCTCTCCTCCTCCATCCCCAGCGAGCCCCGGCTCGCCCTCGGGTCTCGACCGGAGCCACGAGGGCGAGGGCGCTCACCTGCGGACGCATACCTGGGGTGCTCCGAAGGTCAGCCGCGCTCACCTGTGGGCCACGCCCTGGACTCGGGGAGAAAGAAGAGATTATTACAGCTACTCCGGACTCTGTACAGGGCCTGCCATTCTCGCAGAGCCACACGGCAAGGGTCACACGTATGTCTCAAGCTGCTTCTGAGCCCTTGATAATGATCTTACCAGTGAAGTATTTCAGATAAAGAAACCGCGGTGCGGAACCTACACAGAGTCACACAGTACTGCAGAGCTAGAATGCTTACCCGAGACTCTGCCCCAAAGTCTGTCCTTATCTCACTGAACTAAAAAATCTTGTCAGGAGCTTCGAGCCAGAGAAAGATGAAGAGGTGCGTGGAAGTAAAAGAGAAGGTGGAGCTGACCGTCCACAGGTTTCCTGAAGAGCATCACCACTAACAGTTTAGGGACTTCATTAGTAATGCACTTTAGAGTCCTTTAATTTGTCAAGTCATTTTTTTTTAACTTCAGCTAAATACTAAGTTGAAAAAATTTTAAACTGGTTTGCTCACCTGCTTTTTAAAACTCATTACTCTAATAAGAGGCTGTGTTCCAAAACCACAGAGGTAGGAGGGGAAAGAGCAGCGTTCCGAGTATACCAGCTGAAGCAGAAAGAATTCCCCAGCCGTCGCTCCCACCTTAGAAGCCACCCCACATTTTTTCAGATGGACTTTCATCCAGGTAACTTCTTATCCAGCTCCCTGAAGTGTATCCCATAACCCAGTCCTCAAGAAACCTTTCAGAAGGCAGTTCAACTGTCTCAGTCTCCTTGGCTGTTACTCCAATAAATGTACGCCTTAGGAGAAGGAACTACCCCCATAATTTCTAATGCATCCATTCAGACCTTGTTAAAAGGAGCTTTTAAAAAAAATAAATAAAAATAAAAATAAAAAAAAAAAAAAAAAAAAAAAAAGGAGCTTTTGCTCCCTTTGAATTTCTTATCCCTGTATCACTATATTGTACCTAATTATTGTTTCTCTGTAATTGTGGTGTTATCTACTATGCTATATAGTATCAGAAATAATTTAAACAAGTGGTTTCAAATATAAATTAATAATGAAAGGGGTTTTACCTCCATATGCTAAGATAACTATAATTTAAGTGCAGGTTTTTGACGTAATTTATTTGGTTCAATAAAAAGGTGGTGTTGCAATCAAAAACACCATACTAGCAACCTAGCTCAGACCTATCTATTTTTTAATTAATTAATTAATTTTTTACATCTTTATTGGAGTAGAATTGCTTTACAATGGTGTGTGTGTTTCTGCTTTATAACAAAGTGAATCAGTTATACATATACATATGTTCCCATATCTCTTCCCGTTTGCGTCTCCCTCCCTCCCACCCTCCCTATCCCACCCCTCCAGGTGGTCACAAAGCAACGAGCTGATCTCCCTGTGCTATGCGGCTATCTATTTTACGTTTGGTAGTGTATATATGCCCATGCCACTCTCTCTCTTTATCACAACTTACCCTTCCCCCTCCCCATATCCTCAAGTCCGTTCTCTAGTAGGTCTGTGTCTTTATTCCTGTCTTACCCCTAGGTTCTTCATGACATTTTGGTTTTTTTCTTAAATTCCATATATATGTATTAGCATACGGTATTTGTCTTTCTCTTTCTGACTTACTTCACTCTGTATGACAGACTCTAGGTCCATCCATTTCATTACAAATAGCTCAATTTCATTACTTTTTATGGCTGAGTAATATTCCATTTGTATATATGTGCCACATCTTCTTTATTCATTCATCCGATTATGGAAACTTAGGTTGTTTCCATCTCCTGGCTATTGTAAATAGAGCTGCAATGAACATTTTGGTACATGATTCTTTTTGAATTATGGTTTTCTCAGGGTATATGCCCAGTAGTGAGATTGCTGGGTCATATGGTAGTTCTATTTGTAGTTTTTAAGGAACCTCCATACTGTTCTCCATAGTGGCTGTACCAATTCACATTCCCACCAGCAGTGCAAGAGTGTTCCCTTTTCTCCACATCCTCTCCAGCATTTATTGTTTGTAGATTTTTTGATGATGGCCTTTCTGACTGGTGTGAGATGATATCTCATTGTAGTTTGATTTGCATTTCTCTAATAATTAATGATGTTGAGCATTCTTTCATCTGTTTGTTGGCAGTCTGTATATCTTCTTTGGAGAAATGTCTATTTAGGTCTTCTACCCATTTTTGGATTGGGTTGTTTGTTTTTTTGTTATTGAGCTGCATGAGCTGCTTGTAAATTTTGAAGATTAATCCTTTGTCAGTTGCTTCATTTGCAAATATTTTCTCCCATTCTGAGGGTTGTCTTTTGGTCTTCCTTATGGTTTCCTTTGCTGTGTAAAAGCTTTGCAGTTTCATTAGGTCCCATTTGTTTATTTTTGTTTTTATTTCCATTTCTCTAGGAGGTGGGTCAAAAAGGCTCTTGCTGTGATTTATGTCATAGAGTGTTCTCCCTATGTGTTCCTCTAAGAGTTTGATAGTTTCTGGCCTTACCTTTAGGTCTTTAATCCATTTTGATCTTCTTTTTGTGTATAGTGTTAGGGAGTGACCTAATCTCATACTTTTACATGTACCTGTCCAGTTTTCCCAGCACCACTTTTTTTTCTTTTTTTTTTTTTGGCGGTACACAGACCTCTCACTGTTGTGGCCTTTCCCGTTGCAGAGCACAGGCTCCGGACACGCAGGCTCAGCGGCCATGGCTCACAACCCCAGCCGCTCCGCAGCATGTGGGATCTTCTCGGACCAGGGCACGAACCCGTGTCCCCTGCATCGGCAGGCGGACTCTCAACCGCTGCGCCACCAGGGAAGCCCCCCAGCACCACTTATTGAAGAGGCTGTCCTTTCTCCACTGTACATTTTTGCCTCCTTTATCAAAGATAAGGTGACCATATGTGTGTGGGTTTATCTCTGGGCTTTCTATCCTGTTCCATTAATCTATATTTCTGTTTTTGTGCCAGTACCATACTGTCTTCATTACTGTAGCTTTGTAGTATAGTCAGAAGTCAGGGAGCCTGATTCCTCCAGCTCCGTTTTTCGTTCTCAAGATTGCTTTGGCTATTCGGGGTCTTTTGTGTTTCCATACAAATTGGGAAATTTTTTGTTCTAGTTCTGTGAAAAATGCCAGTGGTAGTTTGTTAGGGATTGCATTCAATCTGTAGATTGCTGTGGGTAGTAGAGTCATTTTCACAATGTTGATTCTTCCAATACAAAAACATGGTATATCTCTCCATCTATTTGTATCATCTTTAATTTCTTTCATCAGTGTCTTATAATTTTCTGCATACAGGTCTTTTGTCTCCTTAAGTAGGTTTATTCCTAGATATTTTGTTGTTTTTGTTGCAGTGGTTAATGGGAGTGTTTTCTTGATTTCATTTTCAGATTTTTCATCATTAGTATATAGGAATGCCAGAGATTTCTGTGCATTAATTTTGTATCCTGCTACTTTACCGAATTCATTGATTAGCTCTAGTAGTTTTCTGGTAGCATCTTTAGGATTCTCTATATATAGTATCATGTCATCTGCAAACAGTGACAGCTTTACTTCTTCTTTTCCGATATGGATTCCTTTTATTTCTTTTTCTTCTCTGATTGCTGTGACTAAAACTTCCAAAACTCTGTTGAATAGGAGTGGTGAGAGTGGGCACCCTTGTCTTGTTCCTGATCTTAGTGGAAATGCTTTCAGTTTTTCACCATTGAGGACAATGTTGGCTGTGGGTCTGTCATATATGGCCTTTATTCTGTTGAGGAAATTTCCCTGTATGCCTACTTTCTGGAGGTTTTTTATCATAAATGGTGTTGAATTTTGTCAAAAGCTTTCTCTGCATCTATTGAGATGACCATATGGTTTTTCTCCTTCAATTTGTTAATATGGTGTATCACATTGATTTATTTGTGTATATTGAAGAATCCTTTCATTCCTGGAATAAACCCCACTTGATCATGGTGTGTGATCCTCTTAATGTGCTGTTGGATTCTGTTTGCTAGTATTTTGTTGAGGATTTTTGCATCTATGTTCATCAGTGATATTGGCCTGTAGTTTTCTCTCTTTGTGACATCTTTGTCTGGTTTTGGTATCAGGGAGATGGTGGCCTCGTAGAATGAGTTTGGGAGTGTTCCTCCCTCTGCTATATTTTGGGAGAGTTTAAGAAGGATAGGTGTTAGCTCTTCTCTAATATTTGATAGAATTCGCCTCTAAAGCCATCTGGTCCTGGGGTTTTGTTTGTTGGAAGATTTTTAATCACAGTTTCAACTTCAGTGCTTGTGATTGGTCTGTTCATATTTTCTGTTTCTTCCTGATTCAGGCTTGGCAGGTTGTACATTTCTAAGAATTTGTCCATTTCTTCCAGGTTGTCCATTTTATTGGCATAGAGTTGCTTGTAGTAATCTATCATGATCTTTTGTATTTCTGCAGTGTCAGTTGTTACTTCTCCTTTTTCATTTCTAATTCTATTGATTTGAGTCTTCTCCCTTTTTTTCTTGATGAGTCTGGCTAATGGTTTATCAATTTTGTTTATCTTCTCAAAGAACCAGCTTTTAGTTTTGTTGATCTTTGCTATCGTTTCCTTCATTTCTTTTTCATTTATTTCTGATCTGATCTTTATGATTTCTTTCCTTCTGCTAACTTTGGGGTTTTTTTGTTCTTCTTTCTCTAATTGCTTTAGGTGCAAGCTTGGGTTATTTATTCGAGATGTTTCCTGTTTCTTAAGATAGGATTGTATTGCTATAAACTTACCTCTTAGAACTGCTTTTGCTGCATCCCATAGGTTTTGCGTCATTGTGTCTCCATTGTCATTTGTTTCTAGGTATTTTTTGATTTCCTCTTTGATTTCTTCAGTGATCACTTCATTATTAAGTAATGTATTGTTTAGCCTCCATGTGTTTGTATTTTTTACAGATCTTTTTCTGTAATTGATATCTAGTCTCATAGTGTTGTGGTCCAAAAAGATACTTGGTACAATTTCAATTTTCTTAAATTTACCAAGGCTTGATTTGTGACCCAAGATATGATCTATCCTGGAGAATGTTCCATGAGCACTTGAGAAAAATGTGTATTCTGTTGTTTTTGGATGGAATGTCCTATAAATATCAATTAAGTCCATCTTGTTTAATGTATCATTTAAAGCTTGTGTTTCCTTATTTATTTTCATATTGGATGATCTGTCCATGGGTGAAAGTGGGGTGTTAAAGTCCCCTGCTATGAATGTGTTACTGTCGATTTCCCCTGTTAGTATTTGCCTTATGTATTGAGGTGCTCCTATGTTGGGTGCATGAATATTTACAATTGTTATATCTTCTTCTTGGGTCAATCCCTTGACCATTATGTAGTGTCCTTCTTTGTCTCTTCTAATAGTCTTTATTTTAAAGTCTACTTTGTCTGATATGAGAATTACTACTCCAGGTTTCTTTTGATTTCCATTTGCATGAAATATCTTTTTCCATCCCCCCACTTTCAGTCTGTATGTGTCTCTAGGTCTGAAGTGGGTCTCTTGTAGACAGCATATATATGGTTCTTGTTCTTGTATCCATTCAGCCAATCTGTGTCTTTTGGTGGGAGCATTTAATCCATTTACATTTAAGGTAATTATCGATATGTATGTTCCTATTCCCATTTTCTTAATTGTGTTTTGGGTTTGTTATTGTAGGTCTTTTCCTTCTCTTGTGTTTCTTGCCTAGAGAAGGTCCTTTAGCATTTGTTGTAAAGCTGGTTTGGTGGTGCTGAACTCTCTCAGCTTTTGCTTGTCTGTAAAGGTTTTAATTTCTTCATGAAATGTGAATGAGATCCTGCTGGGTTGAGTAATCTTGGTTGTAGGTTTTTCTCCTTCATAACTTTAAATATGTCCTGCCAGTCCCTTCTGGCTTGCAGAGTTTGTGCTGAAAGATCAGCTGTTAACCTTATGGGGATTCCCTTGTGTGTTATTTGTTGTTTTTCCCTTGCTGCCTTTAATTTGTTTTCTTTGTATTTAATTTTTGACAGTTTGATTAATATGTGTCTTGGTGTGTTTTTCCTTGGATTTATCCTGTATGGGACTCTCTGTGCTTCCTGGACTTGATTAACTATTTCCTTTCCCATATTAGGGAAGTTTTCAACTATAATCTCTCTTTTTTCTTTTTTTTTTTTTTTTTTTTTTGCGGTACACGGGCCTCTCACTGCTGTGGCCTCTCCCGTTGCAGAGCACAGGCTCCAGACGCACAGGCTCAGCGGCCATGGCTCATGGGCCCAGCTGCTCTGCAGCATGTGGTGTCTTCTCGGACCAGGGCATGAACCCGTGTCCCCTACATCAGCAGGCAGAAACTATAATCTCTTCAGATATTTTCTTAGTCCCTTTCTTTTTCTCTTCTTCTTCTGGAACCCCTATAATTCGAATGTTTTTAATGTTGTGTGTTTAATGGTGTGTTTTAATGTTGTGTGTTTTTAATGGTGTGTTTAATGTTGTCCCAGAGGTCTCTGAGACTGTCCTCAGTTCTTTTCATTCTTTCTTCTTAATTCTGCTCTGCAGTAGTTATTTCCACTATTTTACCTTCCAGGTCACTTATCCGTTCTTCTGTTTCAGTTATTCCGCTATTGATCCCATCTAGAGTATTTTTAATTTCATTTATTGTGTTGTTCATCATTGCTTGTTTCATCTTTAGTTCTTCTAGTTCCTTGTTAAATGTTTCTTGCATTTTCTCTATTCTATTTCCAAGATTTTAGATCATCTTTACTATCATTATTCTGAATTCTTTTTCAGGTAGACTGCCTATTTCCTCTTCATTTGTTAGGTCTGGTGGGTTTTTATCTTGCTCCTTCATCTGCTGTGTGTTTTTCTGTCTTCTCATTTTGGTTATCTTACTGTGTTTGGGGTCTCCTTTTTGCAGGCTGCAGGTTCGTAGTTCCCATTGTTTTTGGTGTCTTTCGCCAGTGGCTATGTTTGGTTCAGTGGGTTGTGTAGGCTTCCTGGTGGAGGGGACTAGTGCCTGTGTTCTGGTGGATGAGGCTGGATCTTGTCTTTCTGGTGGGCAGGTCCACATCTGGTGGTGTGTTTTGGAGTGTCTGTGGACTTATTATGATTTTAGGCAGCCTCTCTGCTAATGGGAGGGGTTGTGTTCCTGCCTTGCTAGTTGTTTGGCATAGGGTGTCCAGCACTGTAGCTTGCTGGTCATTGAGTGAAGCTGGCTGTTGGTGTTGTGATGGAGATCTCTGAGAGATTTTCGCCCTTTGATTTTACATGGAGCTGGGAGGTCTCTTGTAGACCAGTGTCCTGAAGTTGGCTCTCCCACCTCAGAGGCACAGCACTGACTCCTGGCTGCAGCACCAAGAGCCTTTCATCCACACGGCTCAGAATAAAAGGGAGGAAAAGTAGAAAGAAAGAAAGAAAGAGGATAAAAGAAAATAAAGTAAGGTAAAAAAAATAAATTTATTAAAGTAAAATAATAATTATTAAGAAAAAAAATTTTTTTAAACTAAAACAAACAAACAAAAAATGGACGGATAGAACCCTAGGACAAATGGTGAAAGCAAAGCTATACAGACAAAATCTCACACAGATGCATACATATACACACTCACAAAAAGAGGAAAAGGGGAAAAAATAATCTTGCTCTCAAAGTCCACCTCCTCAATTTGGGATGATTCGTTGTCTCTTCAGGTATTCCACAGATGCAGGGTACATCAAGTTGATTGTGGAGATTTAATCCGCTGCTCCTGAGGCTGCTGGGAGAGATTTCCCTTTCTCTTCTTTGCTCGCACAGCTCCCGGGGTTCAGCTTTGGATTTGGCCCCGCCTCTGCATGTAGGTCGCCGGAGGGCGTCTGTTCGTCACTCAGACAGGACGGGGTTAAAGGAGCTGCTGATTCGGGGGCTCTGGCGCACTCAGGCCGGCGGGGGGGGAGGGGTACAGAGTGCGGGGCGAGCCTGCAGAGGCAGAGTCCAGCATCACGTTGCACCAGCCTGAGGCGCACCATGCGTTCTCCTGGGGAAGTTGTCCCTGGATCCCAGGACTCTGGCAGTGGCGGGCTGCACAGGCTCCCCGGAAAGGAGGTGTGGAGAGTGCCCTGTGCTCGCACACAGGCTTCTTGGTGGTGGCAGCAGCAGCCTTAGCATCTCATGCCTGTCTCTGGGGTCCGCGCTGTTAGCTGCGGCTCATGCCCGTCTCTGGAGCTCCTTTAAGCAGCGCTCTTAATACCCTCTCCTTGCGCACCAGGAAACAAAGAGGGAAGAAAAAGTCTCGTGCCTCTTCAGCAGCTCCAGACTTTTCTCCGGACTCCCTCCCAGCTAGCCGTGGCGCACTAACCCCTTCAGGCTGTGTTCACGCCACCAACCCCAGTCCTCTCCCTGCGCTCTGACCGAAGCCCAAGCCTCAGCTCGCAGCCCCGCCCGCCCCGGTGGGTGAGCAGACAAGCCTCTCGGACTGGTGAGTGCCGGTTGGCCCTGACACCCTGTGCGGGAATCTCTCCGCTTTGCCCTCTGCACCCCTGTTGCTGTGCTCTCCTCTGCGGCTTCGAAGCTCCCCCCCTCTGCCACCCGCAGTCTCCGCCAGCAAAGGGGCTTCCTAGTGTGTGGAAACCTTTCCTCCTTCACAGCTCCCTCCCACTGGTGCAGGTCCCGTCCCTATTCTTTTGTCTCTGTTTATTCTTTTTTCTTTTGCCCTACCCAGGTACGTGGGGTGTTTCTTGCCTTTTGGGAGGTCTGAGGTCTTTCGCCAGCGTTCAGTAGGTGTTCTGTAGGAGTTGTTCCACGTGTAGATGTATTTTTGATGTATCTGTGGGGAGGAAGGTGATCTCCGCGTCTTACTCTTCCGCCATCTTCCCCCTCTCCCCTGAGAGCTATCTATTTTTAAGTAAGAAGATGATGGCAATCTTCTCTTTTAGAGAACTGGTTACTCAATGAATCTTAAAGGTACTCCCCTACTGCCCCCTCTCCCACTACCTCAGTAGATACTTAATCTTTCTGTAGAGAACTGCAGTAAACATACTTGTATGGGGCAAAAAGGTATCTTACCCCAAGTATTTGCAGCAGCAGTTTAATGCTTCCTCATTTGGATATTTTGACTTGTTTACAGTATATGTATTTCTATTTCTTTCATGGCTCAAGTTGTTCACATTACCTAATATAATGTTAGTTCACATCAGTGGATGTCTGTATTTTCAGACATCATCTGACATTTCCTCTCTCAATGTTATGATGCTTAATATTTTCTGATAGAAACCATTTCTCAGGGACTTTGCATTTGATGACTATGTTTTTGCAACACTAAATGAATGGATCAACAGAACTTTATTTGATCTCAGTTTACCATAGGTTAGAGCAGAACAAGTTTTTTGTGTATCATCTTATACATATAGTCCTTATATAATATTTTATTTGCTTATATAGCTAATAGAAAGTTTGGTAGTAACTCACTTAACACATATTGAATGAGAACTGTGCTGAGTCCTGAAATACAGAGATGCATGCAATACACAGGTGCTTATACTCCATGTCTCTGTGACTGAAACAATGCTGAATGCTGACTAAATCAGGTATCATTTTCCTTGGGCACACAAGGAGACATTTAAACCTTCTCTTGCAGTTAGGTGAAGCCATGTAACTGGATTCTTCAAAATTTTGTGGGCAGAAGTAATAATGTGTCACCTCCAGGCCTGGCTATAAAACTCTGCTCCTCTTCTCCAACTACCAGTTAGAATGCAGAGGGGCCAGTGGAAGGACCTGAGCCCTAGACCATGTGGAGCCACTGTATGGAGAGGAGCTGACAGTCCAGAATCACCCCTTTCCTATGAATTAACATACAAGATCAGACTAGCAAAATGCATAGCAAGGCTATGAACTAATTCATATTCCTTAAATTTTGTTTTTATATTTTCCAGTGTAGAAAAAATTATATACATTGATATGTCTTTTTATTCTAATTAAAATGTTTTAAACAAACATTCAATTTAATTTTAACAACATAACCAGTCTCAGATTGATCTAGTCCCTAATAAATAAGATAAAACCAAAAAAGAACACTCAGGTGAAAAATTATGAATCAATAAACTGCTTCAACTGCTGACAGAACATCACTTCCAAAACTAGAGTTTAAGAGAAATCAAGGGGCTTCCCTGGTGGTGCAGTGGTTAAGAATCCGCCTGCCAATGCAGGGGACACGGGTTCAAACCCTGGTCCAGGAAGATCCCACATGCTGTGGAGCAACTAAGCCCATGCGCCACAACTACTGAGCCTGCGCGCTAGAGCCTGCGAGCCACAACTACTGAGCCCGCATGCCACAACTACTGAAGCCCGAGTGCCTAGAGCTCGTGCACCACAACAAGAGAAACCACTGCATTGAGAAGCCCATGCACCGCAATGAACAGTAGCCCTCACTCACCACAACTAGAGAAAGCCCACGCGCAACATCACAGACCCAATGCGGCCAAAAATAAATAAATAAATTTTATATATATATAAAAGAGAAATCAACACTTTGCAGCAGATTCACTCATTTTAATCTCACTAGAGAAAGAAAAAATTTCTCATGCTTTAAAATAGTGTTATTTCCTCAGTAAATGAATTATAAATTTATTAATTATTTTGATGCTGTCACTGGCTAGGAATTTATATATCATTAAAGTAGTAAAGGCCACTAAAAGGCATGAATTACACTGACTTTATGTAGTAGTATTAGGGGCTGACAAACTTTTGACTTAAAGTAGAACACACAACATGAGTGTTAAGAGTTTTAAGTTTTATTCAGGGTCTTGCTGAGGACTATAGCCAGGAGCAGCCTCTCAGCAGCGCTGAAGAAACTGGTCTGAAGAGGTAGAGAGGAGTCAGCCAGAATTTTTTGCATAGGAAATACGTGTAGTCATGCATACATCCTGGCAAAAGATTACTACTACAGTAGTTACAGTGAACAGATATATATTTTTTTTTATGTATAGCTGATTCACTCTATTATACAGCAGAAACCAACACAACAATGTAAAGCAATTATACTCCAATAAAGATGTTTTTTAAAAAAAAGCAAAAAAAGAAAGAAAGAAACTCCCTGAGATTGGGAACCAGCAAACAGCAGACATAATTTCAGGAGAAACAGTTTGGTCACAAGATAACTTTTCCCCGTGAGCCTTTTATTCCCTCTGAAATCGTCTGGTCACAGGAGAGAGGGCGTCTGGAGAGCTCCGCTCTCGGACTCACCACCACGGGTCTGGCTGGGCCAATGGAGCCTTCCTGCAGGACTGGACCCAGGCTGCAGACAGTGTCCCAGAGCAGTGCCCCGGACAGCCCAGTGCTGATGCCCGTGCTCCGTCCCTGGGCACCGACCGGAGTGAGCGTGCCAACCGGGGTGGAGGGAGGGGCCGTAAGTGTCTATACAACTGAGACAGTCCTGACCCCCCGGGGTGCTGTGAGCCGCACCTTAATCTGGTCAATGTTGTCACCAGATAACTCTTGAATATGCTTGAGACTGTGTGTCACGCCAGAGGGTCTGAAAAACGTGATGCTGGCTGGAATGCCCTGCTGGGAATAGTAGCTGTTGATGTTCCCCTGGATTCCTGGGTGTGGGATCATCTGGTAGACGGTTAAGCTCTCCCCGGGAATCCCTTTGTCCTTGAGCATTTTCGGCAGGATTTGTCTTTTGAGGGTTCCACAGAGAAACAGAAGAGGCAGTGCTGACGACTCCCTAGAACAAATGCACTCTGCAAGCTTTTCTGCATTTCCACAGTTTTCTCCTTCTGTATGCAGGCCAATTTTATTCACTAGAGAAGCAGTAGCATTTCCCACCACATACACTGACTTAGCATTCCATTTTTCTTTCAGAGACTTTCTCCAGACTTCGGTTTTATTGTCTTTCTCCAAACACAGTTACACTGCTTCCACTGCTCTGGGGCTGGTAAAAATGAGGCCCCCGTAACCTTCAGGGTGAGACAGCTTCTCCGAAAAACCGGGAAGAGACAAAAACTCAAATGATAAAAAGGGATCAAAGTGGCTTCAAGTCCATATAATCCTAATTCCCTGATGTAGGGATCCTGGCCACAGTCGTCCTCCTTAGGGTCTTCCAGTAAAAGAACCTTCATTATTGCCTGGCAGTCTTTACAGGGTGCTTGTCTGGCTGGTGAGGCACTCAGCAGGCACCCAGTCGGGGGCGAAATCTCAAGGTTCCTACCAGCAGGCAGCGAGGCTGCGGGAGCAACCAGCAGGGAGGGCAGCCCCCTCACCGCGTGGCCAGCACTGCCATGGCGACGGCCCTCCCTGGGCCCCAAGCACCAGCACTTGCGCCGGGGGTCGCAGAGCCCCAGCCACACTCAGCTGGAGCTCACGCATGCGCACCAACACCCCGAACAGATAAGGTTACTACTACAGTAGTCACAGTAAACAGATATCTTAAGTTAATGATTTTAGGGCTTTTCTATGTATGGGAAGACGCAAGAATCTGGGGTAATTTAAATTCTTCCTGAGATATACATCTAACTATCTAAGGGCCTGTTTAGCCAAAGAACAGAGTGCCTTATCCTGTTTCTTCATCCTGAATACATCTCAAGGTGTACTGTCAGTGGGCAACTGCAGTGGGTTGTGACTTAACCCTTGTATAACTGGTTGGTGAATGATGCTTTTTGTATTTTGTTTTTGTTGTTCACAATACAGAAGATAACCTCCCAAAGACCTAATTGAAGAAGATGATACATTTATTTTAACAGAAACTTAGTAAATAGTATGATATTTTGAGTTGGTACAAGTTGAGATTCCAATTGTTTTATGTATATATAAAATGCATAATTTATAACATGTTAATTTAATTTCTATGTCTATATTTTGACCAGGTATTGCATATATTAATGACCTTTGTAAGGAAGTATATATACACACCTCTTAGAAGATTTGCATAAATTTGAGGTGTCACCTGAAAGTGTCATGGTACAAGTTTGGCCTTGTACTTAAATTGACAACTATTGCTTCTTAAAGGGAAGTGATCAGTCAATATCTTTTTTTAATCATTTGGAAACTGGAAAGAAAGTAGTTACTTTCTAAAAAACACAGTACGTGACATAATGGAGCCTGGAGTTTCATGAGATTAGGAGAGAGGCACCCAACTTGAACCTGGCCTACCAGGAGAAGTTTCCTAAAGGACTTGAAATTAAAAGAGACCTGAAAGTGAGGAGTTGGCCTGGTGGAGGAGATAAATAGTTACCCTAGTGTAAGAAGCAGGACACACAAGGAAGAAAGGCAGAAGGGGCAGGGTTCAGGGGAGAGAGAGAGAGAAAGTTGCACTTACAGGGCATGGGAAGAGAGAAATGAAGCTGGAGAAAAAGTGGGGTCAGATCATAAGAACCATGTATGTCATGGTAAAGAGTTAGGACTTTAAACGAAATAATACCATTTGCAGCAACATGGATGCAATGAGAGATTATCATACTAAGTGAAGTAAGTCAGAAGGAGAAAGACAAATACCATATGATATCACTTATGTGTGGAATCTAAAATATGACACAAGTGAACCTATTGATAAAGCATAAACAGTCTCACAGACATAGAGAACAGACTTGTGATTGCCAAGGAGCAGGAGGAGGGGAGGGATGGACTGGGAGTTAGGGGTTAGTAGAAGCAAACTATTACATATAGAATGGATGGACAACAAGGTCCTACTGTATAGCACAGGGAACGATATTCACTGTCCCGGGATAAACCATAATGAAAAAGAATATAAAAAATATAACTGAGTCACTTTGCTGTACAGCAGGAATTAACACAACATTGTAAATCAACTACACTTCGTTAAAAAAAAAAAAAAAAAAGAGGACTTTATTCTGATGCCAGGGGAATGATTTTTAACTTTTAAGCAAGAAGTGATGTTATCAGATTTGCATTTTAGCAATCACTTTAGCTGTCCACATCCCTCATTTTTAGCCCATTAGATAAAAAAATACTGATCAATACTGAAATGTTTCATTTCAAATGATATACCACCTCCAAGAATGAATGAATGAAATATTGGGGAAATTTACTTAAATCTGGCACATATAGGAAGTTTTGGTTTTTTTTTTAATTTTGATGTCGTTTATTTATTTCTTTTTCTTTTCTTTTTTTTTTTTTTTTTGCGGTTACACGGGCCTCTCACTGTTGTGGCCTCTCCCGCTGCGGAACACAGGCTCCGGACGCGCAGGCCCAGCGGCCATGGCTCACGGGACCAGCCGCTCCGCGGCATGTGGGATCCTCCCGGACCGTGGCACGAACCTGCGTCCCCTGCATCGGCAGGCGGACTCCCAACCACTGCGCCACCAGGGAAGCCCTAGGAAGTTTTAAAACTGCTACCTACATCATGGGTTTTGTTTTGTTTTGTTTTGTTTAATTTAGTTTTTGTTGTAGTGGTTTGGTTATGATTTGTTAAACATCTCATACATAAATGCTGCTGAACTATCACTGGTTGCCAGGACAATAAGAGCATGGAATAACAGAATGCAATTCTATACTACTACATTCCTCTTTCCTGACCAGGAAACACAACTCTAAGATTCTGAATACTCAAGCTTTCCATATGTTATTGACTACTTTGGTAGATTAAATTGCATAACAGAATGCAATTCTATACTACTACAATCCTCTTTACTGACCAGGAAATACAACTCTAAGATTCTAAATACTCAAGCTTTCCATATGTTATTGACTATTTTGGTAGTTTAAATAGAAGTAGGTATTGATGTATATGCTTTCCAAAGACTAGTGCTATGAAACAGTAACCCATGAAGTGGGCAGGTCCAGAATATAAAGATAAATTTATTAGTTCCAGGAGCTAAATCCCATAAAATGCTTGGTTTTTTTTCAAGGAAATACAGAAATGCAGTCAGTCCTCTGACAAATATTTGCTAGTATCACATTTGCACCCATTACTAATGTTAATATCACATTTATACCTGTTGCTCTGTTTCTGTATCTTTCTAAATACATTCTAAGATTTTTGTTTTATTTCCACATTATAGTGGAATCTCTTTGGAGACATTTTAAATGCATTTAAACCCACCATGCAGATATCTGCAATGCACAAACTCAATGATCATGAGGTATTTAAAGTAGTCAAGGGACTTCCCTGGTGGCGCAGTGGTTGAGAATCCTCCTGCCAATGCAGGGGACACAGGTTTGTTCCCTGGTCTGGGAAGATCCCACATGCCACGGAACAACTAAGCCCGTGAGCCACAACTACTGAATTCCACGCACCTCAATGAGAAGCCTGTGCACTGCAACTAGAGAAAGCTGGAGTGCAGCAACGAAGACCCAATGCAGCCAAAAAAATAATAAAGAGTAATAATAATAAAGTAGTCAAACTCTTAGAAACAGAAAGTAGGATGGTGGTTGCCAAGTATTGGGAGGGGTGGTTGCCAGGTGTTGGGAGAGGTGGAAAGGGGAGCGATTGTTCAATGGGTATAGAGCTTTGGTTTTGCAAGAGGAAAAATGTCTAGAGTCTGTTGTGCAATAATGTGCAGAGAGTTAACACTACTGGACACTTAAGATGGTAAATTTCATGCTATGTATTTTTACCATTATTACAAAAAAACTCCTCAATGACCAAGTTTACAACACATGCACAATGATATATTTTATCAGGAGCTATTTGGTTTTCAGCAATTATATGATGCCATAGATTATAAGATGCAACCCAGTTTTGGAGATGTTAAAAAGTAAAAAAAAGAAAAATGTGTCTTTTTTTTTTTTTTTTTTTTGCGGTATGCGGGCCTCTCACTTCTGTGGCCTCTCCCGTTGCGGAGCACAGGCTCCGGACGCGCAGGTTCAGCAGCCATGGCTCACGGGCCCAGCCGCTCCACGGCATGTGGGATCTTCCCGGACCGGGACACGAACCCATGTCCCCTGCATCGGCAGGCGGACTCTCAACCACTGCGCCACCAGGGAAGCCTGAAAAATGTGTCTTAAGATGGATGAAATGTTGTATACATATATTTGTGTATAAATACCTTTTTTTGCACTTTTATAAATTAAAATAACATTCTGGTAGACTTCTTCTAAAGCTTCCTATATGTGCCTGATTTAAATAAATTTCCTTCATCAAAATTTATTTATTTTTATTTACTTACTTATTGCTAGAAGAGGTATATTCTTTGAGCTGAAATATTCCAGGATTGATCAAGAGTGAATTAGTGGTGGAGTATATAAAGAAGTCAGAAAATTTATTACAGAGTTACAAGAGCCCCATATCTCATCCAATAAAGTGTGTTTTTTCCTATTTGGTTTTATACACCTTAAATACATCACTTCAAAAATTAATTACAAATTAAAAGAATGTGACAAGCACTCTTGGCTACCTACTCAACTGCCATCCCCACTTTTCCTTGTTAACAAAACCCAGTTTCATTCAAATGTTGACATCAATGTGGTCAGGCAAGTTGTGCTTCTTCGTAGAAAAACTGGATGAGATCAGGCGATCACAGTGATCTTATTTTCTTTGCCAGCTGTTGATTTAGGGGAGCATATGATCTGGTTCTGGGTCTAGAGAGGAAATATGCTGTGGGTTTCTGAGAAGGATTTTCTTCCTCAATAGGAGAAGAACTTATTAAAAGGAACCCACTCCATACCCACCTTCTCCTTACCCTCCTGCTTTTAGATGTGGTTTTGTAAAGATACAGACATAAGTTCTGAACTGCTGTAGCCATCTCGTGACCAAGAGGGAAGATGATACCCATCTACTGAGGGTGGCAGAACAGAATGATGGAAAGAGTCCTGGGCATTGCTATGTTTAATACGCTACTGAATCAACCCTGAAACTTCCTACCTCTTGAATCCTCGATAAGTGACAAGATAAACTGTCCTAATTGTTAAGCCACTGTTAGGCTTTTTTGTTACCTGTAGCCAAAAGCAAACATACGAACCTTCAAGTTGCAAACTTTCAAAGATGCGAACGTGTGTTCGAATGTCGAATCACGTAAGTTCACGTGTCTGGCATACATTGTCACGTGCATGCGTCCTCTACAAGTGGTTGTGCTTTTGTGTACTTTACTATACGGTACTGCATAGAGTACAGTAGTACAGTATCTTTATTTCAAGCCCAGAATGTCCAAAAGCAGTGGTGTTGTAGCTGGTACTGAGAAGAAGCACCAAGAGATAACGATGGGAACAAAAGTGAAAAATTGAGAGTGGAACGAGGCAAAAAGATGGTAGACCTTGCTCATTATAACCATGAATCGTTCAACCATCAGCACGATTCTGAAGAAGAAGGACAAGATCATGGAACATGTGAAGTCTGCTGTGCCTTGTCAACAATAATATCGAAGAAGAGTGGAAAAGTGATGGAGGAGATGGAGAAACTTCTCAGTGTGTGGATGCAGATCAGCATCAGCATCGATTCCTGCTCAGCTTAATGCTGATTCAAGAGAAAGCTAAAAGCCTTTATGAAGACTTGAAGAAGAAACAGGGGAAAGAATCAGAGGGTGCATCTTTTACTGCCAGCCATGGCTGGTTTCATTGGTTCAAGGCTAGATCCAACCTTCACAATATAAAAGTAAGTGGAGAGGCAGTGACTGCAGATAGGGTAGCTGCCTGGGAATTTCCTGAAATGCTTCGAGAAATTATTGATGAAGGAACATACTGTACTAATGAAGACCTGATGGAATTGGAGGCCCAGAGAAAGGACAAAGAAAGACAAGAAGAAGAAGAAGTAACTGAAGAACAAAAGAGATTCATGACACAGGAAACGGCAAGGGAATTTTCATTTGAGGAGGCACTGTTAGTTTTTGAGGTACAGGACCTGAACGTAGAACGGTACATGAAGGCTGCAGCAGCCATTCAGAATGCAATCCGGTGCTACCGTGTCATCTATGACAAGAAAAAAAAAGAGCCACTACCCAGATATAACTGGATCGTTTTCTCAAGAGGGTAGATAGAATTAAACCCAGCAAGGGACCAGTACCTGTGCCAGAAACGTCAGGCGTGAGTGAAATTGCCGCTTGCCCTCCATCTCCTATTGCTGACGATCCTTCAGCTCTACCATCTCCCACCTCCCATCCCTCCTCCAGTCAGTAACTCTTCTTGCCTGTTCACTCGATAAAAGCCCCTGTAGGCCAGCTGTTGTACTATACTACTGTACTTTTCAAGGTAATGTACAGTAAGATAAAAAATCTTTTCTTTATTTTTGTGTTTGTTTTTTATGTATTATTGGTGTGAAAAGTGTTATACACCTATTACAGTACAGTATTTTATAGCCGATTGTGTTAGTTGGGTACCTAGGCTAACTTTGTTGGACTTACGAACAAATTGGACTTAAAAACATGCTTTCAGGGCTTCCCTGGTGGCACAGTGGTTGAGAGTCCGCCTGTCGATGCAGGGGACACGCGTTCGTGCCCTGGTCCGGGAAGATCCCACGTGCCGCGGAGCGGCTGGGCCCGTGAGCCATGGCCGCTGAGCCTGCGCATCCGGAGCCTGTGCTCCACAACGGGAGAGGCCACAACAGTGAGAGGCCCGCGTACCGCAAAAAACAAACAAACAAAAAAAACCCCGTGCTTTCAGAACGAAACTCTTTTGTATGTAGGGGGCTTTCTGTACCGATACAGGAAAAATGGTTTATCCAAATTTTAAGAAAAACTCCTGAGAGACTTCCCTGCTGGTCCAGTGGTAGACTCCACACTTTCTTTTTTCTTTCTTTTTTTTTTTGGATCTTTGAATTTTATTATTTTTACTTTTTGTACAGCAGCTTCTTATTAGTTATCTATTTTGTACATATTAGTGTATATATGTCAATCCCAATCTCCCAATTCATCCCACCACCACCACCCCCCCACCACCACTTTCCCCACTTGGTGTCCATACGTTTGTTCTCTACATCTGTGTCTCTGTTCCTTCCCTGCAAACCCGTTCATCTGTACCATTTTCCTAGGTTCCACATATATGTGTTAATATATGGTATTTGTTTTTCTCTTTCTGACTTACTTCACTCTCTGTATGACAGTCTCTAGATCCATCCACGTCTCTACAAATGACCCAATTCCATTCCTTTTTCTAGCTGAATAATATTCCATTGTATATATGTACCACATCTTCTTTATCCGTTCGTCTGTTGATGGGCATTTAGGTTGCTTCCATGACCTGGCTATTGTAAACAGTCCTGCAATGAACATTGGGGTGCATGTGTCTTTTTGAATTATGGTTTTCTCTGAGTATATGCCCAGTAGTGGGATTGCTGGATCATATGGTAATTCCATTTTTAGTTTTTTAAGGAACCTTCATACTGTTCTCCATAGTGGCTGTATCAATTTACATTCCCACCAACAGTGCAAGAGGGTTCCCTTTTCTCCATACCCTCTCCAGCATTTGTTATTTGTTTTTTTGTTTGTTTGTTTGTTTTTGTGGTATGTGGTCCTCTCACTGTTGTGGCCTCTCCCATTGTGCTCTCTTGCGGAGCACAGGCTCCAGACACATAAGCTCAGTGGCCATGGCTCATGGGCCTAGCCGCTCCATGGCATGTGGGATCTTCGCGGCCCGAGGCACAAACCCGTGTCCCCTGCATCGGTATGTGGACTCTCAACCACTGCGCCACCAGGGAAGCCCCAGCATTTGTTATTTGTAGATTTTCTGATGATGCCCATTCTAACTGGTGTGAGCTGATACCTCACTGTAGTTTTGATTTGCATTTCTCTAATAATTAGTGATGTTGAGCAGCTTTTCATGTGCTTCTTGGCCATCTGTATGTCTTCTTTGGAGAAATGTCTATTTAGGTATTCAGCCCATTTCTTGATTGGGTTTTTTTTTTTTTTAATGTTGAGGTGCATGAGCTGTTTATATATTTTGAAGATTAATGCTTTGTCCGTTGATTCGCTTGCAAATATTTTCTCCCATTCTGAGGGTTTTCTTTTTGTCTTGTTTGTAGTTTCCTTTGCTTTGCGAAAGCTTTTTAGTTTCATTAGGTCCCATTTGTTTATTTTTGTTTTTATTTCCATTATTCTAAGAGGTGGATCAAAAAAGATCTTGCTGTGGTTTATGTCAAAGAGTGTTCTTCCTATGTTTTCCTCTAAGAGTTTAATAGTGTCTGGTCTTACACTTAGGTCTCTAATACATTTTGAGTTTATTTTTGTGTATGGTGTTAGGGAGTGTTCTAATTTCATTCTTTTACATGTAGCTGTCCAGTTTTCCCAGCGCCACTTATTGAAGAGGCCTGTCTTTTCTCCACTGTATATCCTTGCCTCTTTTGTCATAGATTAGTTGACCATAGGTGCATGGGTTTATCTCTGGGCTTTCTATACTGTTCCACTGATCTATATTTCTGTTTTTGTGCCAGTACCGTATTGTCTTGATTACTGTAGCTTTGTAGTATAGTCTGAAGTCAGAGAGCCTGATTCCTCCAGCTCCGTTATTTTCCCCTCAAGACTGTTTTGAGATAGCTAGTGGGAAGCAGCTGCGTAGCACAGGGAGATCAGCTAGGTGGTTTGTGACCACCTAGAGGGGTGATATAGGGAGGGTGGGAGGGAGGGAGACACAGGAGGGAAGAGATATGGGAACATGTGTATATGTATAACTGATTCACTTTGTTATAAAGCAGAAACTAACACACCATTGTAAAGCACTTATACTCCAATAAAGATGTTTTAAATAAAAAGACTGCTTTGGCTATTTGGAGTCTTTTGTGTCTCTGTACAAATTTTCAGATTTTTTGTTCTAGTTCTGTGAAAAATGCCACTGGTAATTTGATAGGGATTGCATTGAATCTGTAGATTGCTTTGGGTAGCACAGTCATTTTCACAATAGTGATTCTTCCAATCCAAGAACATGGTATCTCTCCATCTGTTTCTGTCATCTTTGATATCTTTCACCAGTTTCTTATAGTTTTCTGAGTACAGGTCTTTTACCTCCTTATGTAGGTTTATTCCTAGGTATTTTATTCTTTTTGTTGCAATGGTTAATGGGATTGTTTCCTTAGTTTCTCTTTCTGATCTTTCGTTGTTAGTGTATAGGAATGCAAGAGATTACTGTGCATTAATTTTGTATCCTGCAACTTTATCAAATTCATTGATTAGCTCCAGTAGTTTTCTGGTGGCATTTTTAGGCTTCTCTATGTATAGTATCATGTCATCGGCAAACAGTGACAGTTTTACTTCTTCTTTTCCAATTTGTATTCCTTTTATTTCTTTTTCTTCCCTGATTGCTATGGCTAGGCCTTCCAAAACTATGTTGAATAATAATGGTGAGAGTGGACATCCTTGTCTTGTTCCTGATCTTAGAGGAAATGCTTTCATTTTTTCGCCATTGAGATAAATGTTTGCTGTGGGTTTGTCATATATGGCCTTTATTATGTTGAGATAGGTTCCCTCTATGCCCACTTTCTGGAGAGTTTTTATCATAAATGTGTGTTGAATTTTGTCAAAAGCTTTTTCTGCATCTATTGAGATGATCATATGGTTTTTCTTCTTCAATTTGTTAATGTGGTGTATCACATTGATTGATTTGCATATGTTGAAGAATCCTTGCATCCCTGGGATAAATCCCACTTGATCATGGGGTATGATCCTTTTAATGTGCTGTTGGATTCTGTTTGCTAGTATTTTGTTGAGGACTTTTGTGTCTATATTCATCAGTGATATTGGTCTGTAATTTTCTTTTGTTGTAGTATCTCTGTCTGGTTTTGGTATCAGGGTGATGGTGGCCTCATAGAATGAGTTGGGAGTGTTCCTTCCTCTGCAATTTTTTGGAAGAGTTTGAGAAGGATGGGTGTTAGCTCTTCTCTAAATGTTTGATAGAATTCACCTGTGAAGGCATCTGGTCCTGGACTTTTGTTTGTTGGAAGATTTTTAATCACAGTTTCAATTTCATTACTTATGATTGGTCTGTTCATATTTTCTATTTCTTCCTGGTTCTGTCTTGGAAGGTTATACCTTTCTAAGAACTTGTCCATTTCTTCCAGGTTGTCCATTTTATTGGCATAGAGTTGCTTGTAGCAGTCTCAGGATGCTTTGTATTTCTGCGGTGTCTGTTGTAACTTCTCCTTTTTTCATTTCTAATTTTATTGATTTTAGTTCTCTCCCTCTTTTTCTTGATGAATCTGGCTAAAGGTTTATCAATTTTATTTTCTCAAAGAACAAGCTTTTAGTTTTATTGATCTTTGCTATTGTTTTCTTTGTTTCTATTTCATTTATTTCTGCTCTGATCTTTATGATATCTTTCCTTCTGCTAACTTTGCATTTTGTTTGTTCTTCTTTCTCTAGTTCCTTTAGGTGTAAGGTTAGATTGTTTATTTGAGATTTTTCTTGTTTCTTGACATAGGCTTGTATAGCTATAAACTTCCCTCTTAGAACTGCTTTTGTTGCATCCCATAGGCTTTGGATCGTCGTGTTTTCATTGTCATTTGTCTCTAGGTATTTTTTTATTTCCTCTTCGATTTTTTCAGTGATCTCTTGCTTATTTAGTAACGTATTGTTTAGCCTCCATGTGTTTGTGTTTTTTACGTTTTTTTCCCTGTAATTCATTTCTAATCTCATAGCAGTGTTGTCAGAAAAGAGGCTTGATATGATTTCAATTTTCTTAAATTTACTGAGACTTGATTTGTGACCCAAGATGTGATCTATCCTGGAGAATGTTCCATGTGCACTTGAGAAGAAAGTGTAATCTGCTGTCTTTGGATTGAATGTCCGATAAATAACAATTAAATCTCTAAGGTCTACTGTGTCATTTAAAGCTTCTGTTTCCCTATTTATTTTCATTTTGGATGATCTGTCCTTGGTGTAAGTGAGGTGTTAAAGTTCCCCACTATTATTGTGTTACTGTCGATTTCCTCTTTTATAGCTGTTAGCAGTTGCCTTATGTATTGAGGTGCTCCTATGTTGGGTGCATATATATTTATAATTGTTTTATCTTCTTCTTGGATTGATCCCTTGATCATTATGTAGTGTCTTTCCTTGTCTCTTGTAACATTCTTTATTTTAAACTCTATTTTATCTGATATGAGTATTGCTACTCCAACTTTCTTTTGATTTCCATTTGCATGGAATATCTTCTTCCATGCCCTCACTCTCAGTCTGTATGTGTCCCTAGGTCTGAAGTGGGTCTCTTGTAGACAGCATATATATGGGTCTTGTTTTTGTATCCATTCAGCAAGCCTGTATCTTTTGGTTGGAGCATTTAATCCATTCACGTTTAAGGTAATTATTATTATTATTATTATTATTATTTTGCGTATGCGGGCCTCTCACTGCTGTGGCCTCTCCCGTTGCGGAGCACAGGCTCTGGACATGCAGGCTCAGCGGCCATGGCTTACGGGCCCAGCCGCTCCACGGCATGTGGGACCCTCCTGGACCGGGGCACGAACCCGTGTCCCCTGCATTGGCAGGCGACTCTCAACCACTGCGCCACCAGGGAAGCCCCGTTTAAGGTAATTATTGATATGTATGTTCCTATTACCATTTTCTTAATTGTTTTGGGTTTGTTTTTGTAGGTCCTTTTCTTCTCTTATGTTTCCCACTTAGAGAAGTTCCTTTAGCATTTGTTGTAGAGCTGGTTTGGTGGTGCTGAATTCTCTTAGCTTTTGCTTGTCTGTAAAACTTTTGATTTCTCCATCAAATCTGAATGAGATCCTTGCCGGTTAGAGTAATCTTGGTTGTAAGTTCTTCCCTTTCATCACTTTAAGTATATCATGTCTCTCCCTTCTGGCTTGTAGAGTTTCTGCTGAGAAATCAGCTGTTAACCTTATGGGAGTTCCCTGGTATGTTATTTGTCATTTTTCCCTTGCTGCTTTCAATAATTTTTCTTTGTCTTTAATTTTTGCCAATTTGATTACTATGTGTCTTGGCGTGTTTCTCCTTGGGTTTATCCTGTATGGGACTGGCTGCGCTTCCTGGACTTGGGTGGTTATTTCCTTTCCCATGTTAGGGAATGTTTTGACTATTACCTCTTCACATATTTCCTCTGGTCCTTTCTCTCTCTCTTCTCCTTCTGGGACCCATATAATGCGAATGTTGTTGCATTTAATGTTGTCCCAGAGGTCTCTTAGGCTGTCTTCATTTGTTTTTTCATTCTTTTTTCTTTATTCTCTTCTGCAGCTGTGAATTCCATCATTCTGTCTTCCAAGTCACTTATCCGTTCTTCTGCCTCAGTTATTCTGCTATTGATTCTTTCTAGTGTATGTTTCATTTCAGTTATTGCCTTGTTCATCTCTGTTTGTTAGTTCTTTAATCCTTCTAGGTCTTTGTTCTTTAATTCTTCTTGGTCTTTGTTAAATATTTCTTGCATCTTCTTGATTTTTGCCTCCATTCTTTTTCAGAGGTCCTGGATCATCTTCACTATCATTATTCTGAATTCTTTTTCTGGAAGGTTGCCTACCTCCACTTCACTTAGTTGTTTTTCTGGGGTTTTATCTTGTTCCTTCATCTGGTACAAAGTTCTCTGTCTTTTCATTTTGTTTATCTCTCTGTGAATGCGATTTTCCTTCCATAGGCTGCAGAGTTGTAGTTCTTCTTGCTTCTCCTTTTTTTCCCCTTAATTAACCATTTTATTTAATTTTTGTTGTTGTTTATTTTTGGCTGTGTTGGGTCTTCATTGCTGCATGTGGGCTTCATCTAGCTGCAGCGAGCAGGGGCTACTCTTCGTTGTGGTGCACAGGCTTCTCATTGAGGTGGCTTCTCTTGTTGCGGAGCGCGGGCTCTAGGTGCACGGGCTTCCATAGTTGTAGCATGCAGACTCAGTAGTTGCAGCACATGGGCCCTAGATTGCACGGGTTTCAGTAGTTTTGGTGCATTGGGTTAGCTGCTCCGTGACATGCAGGATCTTCTCGGACCAGGGATCGAACCTGTGTCCCCTGCATTGGCAGGCAGAGTCTCAACCACTGTGCCATCAGGGAAGACCCCAAGACTAGTGCAGGGGGCATGGGTTCGACCCCTGCTCTGGGAACTAAAATCCCACATGCCACATGGCGAGCAGCCAAAAAAAAAGCACTTGATGTTGTAACATTGCAAAACCGTATATTTAATGTTTTTATTATTATTGCTTGGAAAGCTTTTATTTCAGGATTTATGCATATCTCTTTTTTGTTGTTGTTGTTTTTAAACTTTTTATTTTATATTGGAATATAGCCGATTAGGAATGTTGTAATAGTTCCACATTTGTTGTTTTTGAATGATATCATCTAGATAAGAGGTCAGTGAACTGTGACCTGTGGGCCAAACCCAGCCCACAGCCTGTTATTTTAGTATGGCCCATGAACTAACAATGTTTTTTTTTTTGTAGTTTTTTTTTTTGGCCCCACTGCGCAACCTGTAGGATCTTAGTTCCCCCACCAGGGATCGAACCCACAGCCCCTGCTGTGGAAGCGCAGAGTCTTAACCACTGGACTCTCAGGGATGTCCCTTAACAATAGGTTTTAATTTTTTTAACGGTTGGGGAAAAATCAAAAGAAGAATATTTCATAATATATAGAAATTATGTAAAACACTAATTTCTATGTCCAAAAATAAAGTTTCATTGAAGCCCAGCCAACAGTTTATGGCTGCTTTTATATTACAACAGCAGAGCTGAGTAGTTTAGACAGAGACCAGATGAACAGCAAATCTGAAAATATTTACTATCTGGTCCTTTACAGAGAAAGTTTGTTGACTTTTGATGTAGATGGAAATAAGAATATAAGAGTTCCATTTGATTTTGAAAAATGATCAAAATATTATCAAAACTTATAACTTAAGCTCTGCTGTATTTTGCATATGTATGTATATGCCATAACAATGTCAATAGAAAGTGACACACACAGGCTATATGACTAGTGCCAAACTATAATTATAAATTTATATCTTTCTCCAATGACACCATTGCTTTAATACAAGGCTCACACCTCTATAGGCATTTGCAGTAGCCCACATAGCTCTGAATCATTACAATAGAAAATAACCATATTCAATACATCCTAAAATTTCCCATGAAAGAGATAAAGTATAAACTTGAAATCAGTGATATTATTTACGTGATACTTCCAATAGAGGCCTTTTTCAAAGTAGACACAAATAGATATATGATAACATTTTAATGAGAATACTGGGCAATCAGAAATATTTTTAAAGCAGGGAATTAACATTTTCATGTGGATGATTTTCAGTTCGTTGTGAGAAAGCAGACTCCTAATTTTTGAGTCTCCAAAGCACAAATCAAAACCTTTGTTCATGGAATGTATCACTTTCCACCATGTATTACAGTTATATATACTTTGTCTGGTTTTCCTTTCTAGATTGTAAGCTCCTTGATGGCAATTCATCTAATTCATATTTGTATCCTCTGTAGCATCTTGCACAGTGACTTCCACATAGTAAAATACACAGTGAAATTTACTGAAGAAAAATGCTTGAAAGGAAAAATATTCATGACCATTAACAGTATTCCTCCTAAAGGAATGGTCTGTAAGTAGTCAGAAATTTAGATGACAATTTCTGTATAAAGATTTTAATGGCATCATTATTTAAAATAGTCTGGAAGTAACTTAAATATCCAATAATAGGACAGTATTTTCTTTTTAAAAAGTATCATTTATCCATCCCATAGAATATTATGCCAGCCTTAAAAATAATATAGTTGAGGACTTTCCTGGTGGTCCAGTGGTTAAGACTCCGTGCTTCCACTGCACGGGGCATGGGTTCGATCCCTGGTCAGGGAACTGAGATCCCAAATGCCGCACGATGCAGCCAAATAAATAATTAAATAAATAGAATAATAATAATGTAGTTGAAAACTTTTGATAACTTAGGGGAAAAATCGCCATAAAAATGTTCAGAGAAAATTGCAGGATTCAGAATTAGGTATTCAGTATGATTTCAAGGAAAGTCACCAAAATGTTAACAGCAGTTTTCACTGAGAGATAAGATTATGGGTGAACTTATTGTCTTCTTTCTACTTTTGCACATCTTCTAAATTTGCTACAATAAGCATGTGTTGCTTTTATACCTAGGAAAAGAGAAATAAACATTTTGGAAATAAATGAGTGGGGTTTGCAGAAACTCATCAATGACTAATCTGAAGGAAAATAATCTGATTTGTTTTTTTTATCCTGAACTGAGCAGGTTTTCCCAAACTTGCTGGCAGTGAGGGAGAGATGAAACTCCCATCCAAGTAAAGAGAAGCTCTGCCAGGGACAAGTATAATGAGCAAGGCTGGGCTGTGAACAGGATCTTGAACTTAAAAAGCTGACACTGCCTCCACAGCCTCACTGGTATGATCATCACTTACCCAGCCAATTATCACCCTGTGTCGTTGCTGATTAGAGAATATTTAAGAACACAATCAGTGCTTGAATAATTTGTTCAATATCATAGACGCCATTTTTCCACCTGAAAATAGATGCAGTCGTAGGCTTTCTGTGCTTGTTTTCAAACTTTATCAGATGTATTCTGGTACATATTATAAGAAGTATATTATGTTGCAGTCATATGTCCTAAATAATAGGACTGCTCTAGAAGCATCAGTATTGTTCACTGTAGGGTTGCAAATGACAGGAGAATGCCATTATTTCAGCACATGTTCTAGTTTTTACTGTTTGGTAGCTGTTATAATTTTGCTCAGTTGCAATCTTAAAGAAATCTTTGAGGTTCTGTTGATGCATGTAGTATGCAGTCAATAAATGTTCATCTACTAACTGCCATAAGAACTTTTAGTAGTAACTAAATTGTTTATAAGAGAAAACTGCAGTTTTAATGTTCATACACAAAGTGAGAAGAAGTTACATCATTAGGGCTCGTTTAGTTTTTAATTTCAACAGTAGAAGAAACAAGAAGTTACTCCATTTCACTGATCTGATCTCACCTTCAAAGTTCTAATGAAGTACATTGAACAAGAAAATATCTTTTAAATGTAAGGTACTTATCTTTTAAAATATAAAATATATAGAAATTATATAGTAATGTGCATGACATATTCAAATGTGGACTTTGGAATATTCAACATCCAATAAAAATGTGTTTCTAAGGAGTATTTCAGAAAAATCTTGTTTTTGCCATCAATCATTAGATGTGGAAATCAAATGATATTACAAATAATGGTAGGCTGCCATCATCCAGTCCAAAGAACAGCCACTTTCCAGATAAAGCACACTTTTAAAAGACAACTTTTGGGCTTCCCTGGTGGTGCAATGGTTAAGAATCCGCCTGCCAATGCAGGGGACATGGGATCGAGCCCTGGTCCGGGAAGATCCCACATGCCGTGGAGCAACTAAGCCTGTGCACCACAACTACTGAGCCTGCGCTCTAGAGCTGGTGAGCCACAACTACAGAGTCCATGTGCCACAACTACTGAGCCCACGTGCCACAACTACTGAGCCTGCACTCTAGAGCCCGTGCTCCACAACAAGAGAAGCCATCGCAATGAGAAGCCCGTGCACTGCAACGAAGAGTAGCCCCCGCTCTCCACAACTAGAGAAAGCCCGCACACAGCAACAAAGACCCAGTGCAGCCAAAAATAAATAAATAAAATAAAAATAAATTAAAAAAAATAAAAATAAAAGATAACCTTTGACTGGTTTGATGTATGTAATTAAAATCACATAATCATAATTATACCAAAATTCAAGTCAGCTTTATTTTTGCATCTGCTAGAAAGAAGTGACATTAAAGGACAGTTCACAGGAGATAATAAACACTTTTAATAGGTAATATTTTTATCAGTTGGATTTTATTTTCATCCTTGATATTTGTTAAGTATGCATACTTATCTAGGCATGTAATTTGATGAGATCCTTTCCATATTACATAAATATATTTAGTTATATGGCCTTTATTTTCTAATACAGTAACCCAGAATTAGGGCAACTATTCATGACAGAAAGTTGAGTTTTAAATATATATTACTTTCTGTCAATTCTAATGAAATAGCCAAACTTGAATTCTGGATCTCTATAAATCTAAGAAAAATGGCAACACTCAGCAGCAAGTTGATGCAAAGCTTAGCAATGTGATACTATCCCTCTTACCTTTGTATTAGGAAGAAAGTCTGTGAGAATATATTTTAAAAGATGCCCTTGATTTTACAGAAAATTTGGATGAAAGGGTCGTTCAAGGAGGAGAGAGTTGGAATTAAGGACCAGAAGAAAGAATAGCTTAATCTCTGACTATATATTGAAAAACAACTTTGAGTTATTTTAAGGATTATTTATAGGGTCAATTATAAGTTCATTAGAATTGACAATTATTAATAAGACTGATGAATAAAATTATTTGACTCAAATTTTTATTGGCGAAGCACAAATGAACATGTCCTACAGCTTCAAGAAGACATATCTATTTGTAAAATAAATATTGGAATTTTAAAGCAACATTGTCATGAAATAAAATATATGCATATTGTAATGGTTACTCCAAATTATTAGAACATTTTAAGACTAGTTTTTGAAAATCCTATTGCTTAATGTACATTGCTGTTTGATATTTTAGAATAGTAACTTCTAGAAATTTGAACAACCTATGTAATTTTTTTCAACCTATGTAATTTAATAATTTTTAAAACTGAAGCAATCATGATGTAAACAGAATGATTTTTATCTTATTTATTCTTCTTTTTAATAAGGCCCAACCTGACCACACCATTTAATATTGTAATCTGTTTCACTTTCTCCCCACTCCAACCCAGCACAATCTCTTTTCCCTGTTCTACTTTTTAATTTTTCCATAACAGATTCACTAACATACTTTGGTATTTCCATATTTATTATGTTTGCTGGCTTTGTATGTCTCCCTCATCAATGCTACATAAATGATACAAACTTCAAAAAGGCATGAACCTCCTTTGTTTTGTTCTGCTGTATCTTAATCTCCTGGAGCAGTATCTGGCACAAGATACGTTCTCAATAAATATTTGCTTAATTAATGCATGTATAAGTGAATGAATGAATTTCATTCATATGGGACTCCAGTAGCCTATGCACTGTGTTATTGGAAATAATATTAGCTACCAAAGGCTAAACACTGTTTGGAAGATGTCATGTATGTTGATCTTGGCAATAACCTTGCCAGGTAAGCATTTTTTTTTTTTTTTTTTTTTGCCAGGTAAGCATTTTTATCCTCTTTTTAAAAATGAGACAGTTGAGCCTTGAAGACGTTAAGTACATTTCCAAAGTCTCAGAGCTGGTAAGTAAGTGCCAGAGCTAAAATTTGCACAAAATTCCATGCTTTTGAAAATACTTCTACTGACATAGCCTGCTTTAGAACAATTATTTCTCTAGAATTTATGCTAATTTTAATTTCTGATTTCATTGTGAGAAGTTTGAGAGCACCTATTTTCTTTTTCATTTTTGTATAGATACTATATTTCCATGGTTGAAATAGGAAAACAATATAAAAACGTACTCACCTACTGAGGAATCTGGCTACCCACTTGTTCCCTTACACCAACGCTTTGCTCTTTTACAGATAACCATTTCTATAGGTTTCCACTGTTACTTTATCAAAAACAGGAAAAATTACATATATTTTATTTTCTCCCTTTCTTACACATAGGGTAGCTTATTTTCAGTTTCAATAGGTTTCATGAGGTAAATAATTTTTCCCCTTTGATTTATTTAGAAGAAAAGTTGATATGAATCACTTATTAATCTTGGGCTAATAGATCTTTTAAATGAGGTGACTATTCCTGTGACATTTGACTGACATTAATAATTTATAACTTCAAAGGAAGTCAAATGATGAAGGTATCAGTAGGGTTCTTAAATTAGTTTTACTTTAATATACATTAATTAAAATGTCTACTGCTGACAATTTTGAAGATTTCTTTTAATGATTTTTATAATCTCTGTGCAACTTGGTACGTATGTGAGAGTTCAGAAGTTTTGAGTTGAAAAGTATGACTGTGTTGGAATATGGGAGTATTGCAAGATTGATTTATAACTCTTTGAGGTAATAGCATTAATTTTTTTTCCCAGAACAAAAGCACATTATTTTTTCTTCCAAGCACAGAAACTGGAAAATTCATTCTGTTAAAAATAAAGCCCAGGTTCTGGATAGCTACATTGTATTGTGGTTCTGAATCATTATTTCAGCATATTCTGGGAAAAGGCTGGCTTCATGGGCATGTGGACTTCTACAGTCACACAGGGCCCTGTGCCTAGAACTCCCTGTTAATGTCTGCTGTCACTGTCTTGAAATTCTTAATAATTTTTGAACAAGGAGATCTGCATTTTAATTTTGCACTGAGTCTCACAAATTATGTAGACCGTTATAACATTTCTTTACTATTTAACAGGATGTCACTAGAGTTATGATTTGTTTATATTGCTTTTTACATTTAAATTACATTATACATTTTGTTTACTTTTGAAACCGGCAATATTTTTTTACAGTGAGATTTATCTTCCTTGACAGTTATGTTGTAGATGAATTATCCTGAGTTTCTTCTTAAGGTATTTAAGCGATAGTTGATTCATAAAATGTTTAAGAACGGACTCAGATTATTTCACTGTACACATTAAGGCTCCTTCAAATACAGCATTAGAGATACAGTTTTTAGATTGACAAGGAAAGAATGATAGGAATAGCCATTCACTTCATTTAAAGACCACTTCCCCCAGTGAGCTGGCATTTAGTGCCTGCTCATATTATAGTAGGTGACATTAGGTTCCATAACAATTCCACATGTGTTATGAGAAAAGCTAGATGGCAAGGAGCCAAGGAATTGTACTGAGTTCCTACAATGCGCTAGTCAATGTGTGTATAACCAAAAACTAAGAAAACCCCTTGCATGAAATCCCATCAATTCTGGCCTCTTCTCCTCAGTGGGGTTGCAGGAAACCTCCACATTGCTCTCTGTATAGTGCTATCCCAGTTGCCTACAAAATGTAGGAAGACGAGAGACGATGCTCCTGGAGGCTGATCCAGTTTTTCTAGCTTTTGAATATAGCAGGCTATCAGCTTTATTGTATATGAGAAGATCAAGGATCAAATACACATAATATCAAAGAAAAACAATAGCTTTCAGAGACAAAAAAAGATTGTTAGGGAAGTTTACACTATTATTTCTAGTGTTGTATTTATTCAACAGGTAAGCAGGCAACTTTAGCTGGGACCGTTGCAGTGCCCATGGTGGGTTAATTCGATTCATTAAAACGAGGATTGCATTAGAGGTTTCAACTCCTTGGA
This sequence comes from Grampus griseus, assembly GCF_964374135.1. Lineage (NCBI taxonomy): Eukaryota > Metazoa > Chordata > Mammalia > Artiodactyla > Delphinidae > Grampus > Grampus griseus. Next base: position 26,247,601 of record NC_139005.1, on the reverse strand, counting down.
ACCTCACGTTAAGTCCATATTCTGGCTCTCCCCGCCTCCAGAAATAAAGCCAGGTCAGAGCAGGTGGCTCCCAAAGCAGCCCATTTGCCACAGCACATATCTGAAGAGGGGGGCTAGCCAATTAACTTTCCTTAGGTTTGAGACTCTGATGTTTCTTCATATGAAAGAGGACAAAGCATTGTCTCCCAAAATAAAGCATACAAGCTTCATTCTTCTTTCATTAAAATACTGTTTCCGTTTTTTAAGAACAGGCATTTCCTTCATGTTGGTACATTTCTAATTTAATTCAGCTAAGCGTATCCTCCTGCCAAAACAACCTTTTAGAAAAGATTACAAGTAGGAGTGATGATAAATGGAGAAAATGAGCAAAGTTGACACACATTTCTTAATAAGATTGTGTAGAAACGTCAAAGCGAAGCATTCAGTTTTTAGTTTGAATAAGCGTTCACTTCGAGTAAATATATAAATCATAGAAATTCATAAATTTTTCCTTTTTTTGTAAGTACAAATCAACATAAAATACAGACACACTGCTCAAACTGATAAAATGGTACCATAGATGAAATGAATGAAAGATAACCAGTTTATTTACTGGAAAGAGTTATGCATTACACCATATGCGGTTGGTAACATAAACCAAGATAAAAGAATTGATGTATTGGCCTCGGTTATTTTCTTAGCACTGTAGTGCCTTTTCCAACCATTGAGTGCATGATCAAATATAAATACAAGCACATACTGTATGGATTCTCCCATGAGACATTCACTTAGGATTGTCAACAAAAAAAGTTTAAAAGGACAAGCAAAAATAAATTCATAAAATAATTTTTTGGATTTAAAATAAAGGCATTTGTCTTCGAGAACAAGTTTCCTATGAAATTTGGATTTAAAAAAATAATTAGCAACAGAGAGTGTCTTAGGTCAGTCTTTTAGTCAAGTTTTCATATGGTATTATCATTAGGTGGAAACACTTCACATCATTTAACACCAAAAGGCATAATAACAAAATTGCAATTAAATGTAAGAATAGCAGGACCATTACAACAATAATCATACAGTGTACAAATCAGGGTTGGCCACACATTACACAAGTGTTAATACTGGAAAGAAATACAGTGTTAGAATTATGTATGGTTCATCACATATGCATAATTATGCAAATAAAAACACTGAGTAGATTACAAAAATGTCATAAAATATTTTCAAAGAATTGTTTAATTGACTAACAGTCACACCATTGAGCTGAAAACTTTGTGACAATAAGTTAAAATCATTTACTTCCTCTAAGATTTGGTGCACAATCATATGTTTGAACTCAAACAACAAAATGATTCATTCTGTATCTCCATTATCACTGAATAATGATTTGTCAACAAAATGATGCCATTTCTCTTTATAGTTCTCTGATATTTGTTTTAAAATGACTTTTTAAAAAGAAAAACAGTCATACTAGAAAGCATCAGATTTACTTCTCAGTGTTTTCATTAGAGGACCATAACAGAATAATTTTGAAAGAAAAAGAAGTTAAAATAAAAACATGTTCTCAACCAATGTTCTATAGCAATTAAACTCCAACCACAGAAATAATCTGGCTCAGCAGTTTATCCAGGCTTCAGTTTAAATAGGGCAAATTTCAAATAACTCTAGAGGAAAGGATGAAAATACACCAGGGATAGAGCCATGCATTTCAATATGGAAAGGAGACCAGATATAGGAAAGAATCTCCTTACATTCCTAATGGAGAGATCACAAGAGAAATAAGATTTTCTATAGTGTTCATATTATGAATATGGGAAAGCTTACATGATGTGAAATATCTCATGCAAACATTTTACACGGCATACTTTTATGCACTCACACCCTTACACTAAAGGCAGTTAATTGCTGCTCTTCTTCATAAGTAGAATATTATTTCTGGAAAATCCTTGATTAGGGAACATATCTTAATACTAAATATCTTTTTAAGTTATTCTTTAAGAAGGACAAAAGAGATGTCTAGATGAAATCTTTCAGATGTAAATATAATAGGATCAGGATACAAATGCAATGTATCAAGGACTGTGGCAGTTAACTTGTCATTTAAATAAAGATGAATTAAATTACAGATACAACTCATCTGGGGGCATTATTACAAACAATGGAAAAGGTCACTCGGGAGCTAGATTGGTCTTGTACGTCCACAGAAAGTGATTTTAAAATAAAAATTGCTTGTCAATATCAGTACTGATCATGTTATCTATCACATCTTCAATTTAACAGCTTTTTGAAGAATTGTATTCTATTTAATGAAAACATATTCTTGTAAATTTTTTGAAATCTTAAATATAAGGACTATTTTAAATTACTCTGGTTTATAAACAAACAAAAAACATAGAGGGTAAATTTTTTAAATTATGAACTTTATCCTAAGAGTTCCTTTTGAATCTAGTCCTACTTTATATCTACAATATTAACACATTTGTGGCATCATGGGTTGAACTAGCACAGTTCCTTGGTGGAAATCCATCAGTTTCCCATGATGTGTCTTTCTGAGATACAGATTATGTCTTTTGGCTGATTGATTATAACAATTACACATTAAATTTGCCATTCTTAGCTCAGTAGAAAATATATTTCATTTCTTCCTTTTCATATTTTGTAATTTCCAATTGAGAATTGTAAAGATTTTATTTAAAACAGAATATCAGGAAATGTCCACATTCACAGTTGATTAATTTGACTGGTGTTTCATGCTTGTTTGAAACAGAAAGACTATCTGTACAGGAAAATTTTTCAAAGCATGGAAAAAGCAAATATTGTAGACTGAAGATCCTTTTAAGAAAAGATAAAATTTGAGAAGAATTTGTCCCCCTGAGGGATTGCATACCTATTTCTGAAGTATTCCTGAGGACGTTTGTTTTTTTAGACTCTGACAATTGAGGCTTTTTATGGTAAAATTACTACATTCTGGACAACTTTAAAGATATTATGAAATATAGCTGGAAGGAAAAATAATACTGACAACGCTGTTTTGTTTTTTAACCAAATATCTTGGAAAAATTAAGATTGTTATCCTATTTTCAAGGGATAAAATATTTTATGACTAACCAGTATAAATTTAATGTATTTTTAAATTTTAAATAAAAGAACCATAGAATTATGGAATCTCAGAATTATAATACATTATGGTAAGATTTCTTGCCACATAACTTAATCCTTACTAGACCACCAGTAATATTTAATTCTTAAAAAACAAATCTTCCTTATGATTATCAATTTTGATGATTAATTTCCTACTGTTTAAAGTCTCCTTCCAAGAGTTAATATAAATCCTTCAGACCGAAGACATTTTTTTTATTCTAATCTTCGTAACGGCAGCCATAGTTGGTACCTATCCTTTGTTAAATTTTCTTGATGATCACTATTGTACCTCTTCTTCCCTAGGCTAAAGTATAATCTTGATAAATCTTTTCTTAATTATTTAATAACTTTCTATTTTCACCAAGTTCTCCAAATTCCTCTTATTGAAACAGAACTGGATATGAAAAAGGGATATGATGAATCATGAGTTGATTGGAATGATTAATTCTGGGTCCTGTATGCCCCTGTGCACCCAGACCAAAGGCAATTTATTGCTCCTTTTTATTTTAAATATTTTATTTTTTTAACTAAGAAAAATCCTCAGTAGTAAAGTATTTCTGCATCCTATTCTTTTCAGTATGGTAATTGTGCTTACTTTTTAAAGTCTTGCTAGTTATCTTTAATCTTTGCCCACTGTGTTTGCAATAATTAGCCAGTATTGTCATTATACTTCTATAGTTGGTTTTTCTTCCCCAAGTCTGTCTTCAACTAGTCTTATTGAGGTTTATTCTTTTTTATTTTCACTAGTTCTTCAGTTTTCCAGTTTCCTTTTAAATCCTGATGTTTCTTTACAGGTACTGATTTTTATCAATGCTACACATATTTGTCCATTTTAAATGCCTATAAATAAATATAGATATGGCCCAGTTTAAACTATACTAAGTGAAACCACAGTATAAATACATGGAACTCTCTCTTACTGCTTAGGGACTACAATCTAGTTTTGTGCTGAAAATTAGAAATTTATTTCCAAGTTTCTATATCTTTCTGGCAAAGTTTGCTAAAATTAACATTTTTATAGAATTACTATTTCAAAACAAGCATTTCCCACTCTGTTAATATAATGAACTGAAATAAAACTAGTATATAATAGACTTAATGATAAACTTTTTATTGGAAGAAATAAGTGTTTTGTCTATGACCCAGCTTTCCAGCTGGTCACAAATATAGCGTAAGAGAGCACAAATGCCCTATAGTTACACACAGACAATACTCACTGCTGAATTCCCTGCACCACCAACAAAACTGATGAGGCAATATAGGAAAATGTTCTGAGGTACTTTTTAAAAAGGCATATTTTCCCTCAGGCACAGTTTTTAATTAAAAGTCAACTTAGCAGCTATGCCACTTCTCAGGTCCGAACACATGATGCTTGAAAAAGAAAAAGCAGGGACGGGGGTGGGGGAGCTTCCTTTAACTGAACTCTAATAAAATCCACACAGTCTCACTAAGACTGGTACCAGGCAGATACAACACCAATAAAATAAAGAAAATGTTTAGAATAGCAAGGCAATGCAAGTGGAAAGAGCAGAAGTTTAGGTGGCCATGATCAGGGCTTTATGAAGATTTGTTTTGTTTCTTTTTCCGTATTTTAACCTGAATCCCTATTTTGGTGAAGATTTCCAACTACCGCAAGTTGCATAATAAATGACACTGTTGAAAATAGCACTCATATGAGGAATTCAAAATCCCTTGGTTGCTTTGGTAACAGTGACCACTACTTAATAGGTGTACGATTGATGAGAGCTCCTGCTCTGTGCTTTACGACTTGCCGACTGGCTGCCACCTTTGATGGGCCACTCTACTAGTGTTCCACCACTTCCACTAAGTAAGCTGAGTGGCTCCTACTGGATCGCCATTGTTAGAGCCCTGCATTGTTAACTACCTTTTGTGTTAATAGTGAGGATTGTTTTGTTTTAAAGAGAAGTTACAGATATCATTACACGAAAAGGTCAAACCGGTATGGTTTTAAACAAGTTAAGGCTACCTGACTAGACAAGGAATGAGGGATAGGAGCAGGTGTGTGGGCAGCACTTGATATAAGGAGCCCAAGAGTGTTAGACCTTTCAGCTCAATTAGCTGTTTTCCTTGTTTGTCAGATTATGTGCAAAATTAATTTTGCTGTGAAAATCCACTGCCTTAAATTAAGTCATAAAAGTTACTCAGCAGAATCTGTAAATTAACTAGGAACATGTATTGTCTCAATATAACATAATGATTGTAGGCACCTGAGTGTTTGTCAAAAGTAGACAGTGAGCTAAGGTTTATTACCTGTTGTTTTTTTGGCAAGGAAGATGCATTATGAAAAAAACCTAACAACAACAGAACATACAATTTTAATCAGAATTTGAACACTTTCTGGGTAAATTAATTAACCAAAGTCTAACTTACATATGCATATATTTTTCCCATTTATACTTGATATCTTGTAACAAGAAATACTCATAGTAGACCCTGAATTGGGGAGAAGTAAAAAAAATTCTGATCATTAAATAAACACACCATTTTTTTCCCTTCACGTTATTTAGCCTTCTTTAACATTATCACACACACATATACACACACAAAGGAGCAGCACCAGTGCATCTACTTGTCTGCAATTTAAAAAAAATTAAAGATGCCATCAAAAGTTGAATAAGTCAATGAATCATAACATAGTCTCTTCTTTAGATTTACTTAATAATGTCCAGTGAAGAATTCTAGTTAAAAAAAAAAAAAAAACAGAAAAAACAGCAGACAATGAGCTACCGATTAGAAAGTAAGTGCATAAACAATATCAGTGTAGCAGCAAAATACAGTTATTGTTAACATTCCGATGCACCTCATTTATCACTTTGTGCAAGAAAAATGACCACAGTCTGGCCAATTCCAGATTTCAGACTAAATTAAAATCATACTTAATTGAGCAAATTATGTGTATTTTAAAATAAATGAAGTTCATCTCTCATAGAAATGATTTTTATAGACATAAATCATGTGGCAAATAAAGTACAAAGTAAATATCAATGACCAAAAAATTAGAATCAACTTCTGTAGCTGAATTTGAAGTGTAAGGAAAGATGATTTTACAATATATGTATTTTACATTGTCTGAGGTCTCTCTTAAGCTATCGAGGTAAAGCCAGCCATCTGAGATACATATTTCCTGTTTCATTTATTTTGATTTAACTGAACTGTAGCCATTTGATTGCAGAAGTTTATCTGTGACTTAGAGAAACCATAAAGTGTTTTATCACACCGGAGTCTGTGCTTTGTGTTATTCTTCCCAACTTCCTCTCATCTTGCAAAATGATGGCCATTAATTCAATCAAACCTCTAACCACCGAGAAGAAAACACGCGCTGGATCTTGGGCAGTATCCTGTGTGTGGCTACAAAACGTTCACCCCAGGTATTCGTCCACGGGAGATGAAGACTAGGGGTAAGGAGGCTTGGAGAGACAGTGTAGAGGGGCGCACTGAGAGCTGGAATGTGGCTGCTCATCGGGCAGAGCTATGTCAGGACTGCAAATGAGAAACAAGCATGTCAGCCAGAAATGCATTTACAAGGGGCTAGACACAGTTGTAAGGGTTCAACAGACATTCTTTTCACAGGAATTTTGCACAGAAAATGGCTTAAATCTAAAGCATGCCAAGACAACTGCAGATTTTTCAAAAAAATGCCCCCAAAAAGAAAAATGAAATGCACTGGGGAAATAGTATGTGAACGCCTCCCCAGCAATCACTCTTTTCAATTTCTTCACACAGTCTCATTCCCCTAGGTCTCTGGGTTAGTTGCAAGATTTCTTTAGATCAGTTCTTTTCAAACTTTAATGACTGCATAGCAATCACCGGGAGTGATTCTGATTCAATAGGTCTGGGGTGTGACCTGAGAATCTGCATTTCAAAGAAGTTCCTGGGGACATGGACATGCTGGACCAAGGTTTTAGAGGATTCTACAGTTCTCTGGTAGATTCAATAGAAGAACTAATTTGCCTGTGGAAGTCTGATCTGCTCTAAGGGCTCCCCCTACCTGCTTTAGCTTGGTAGTGTAAATATGACAGAAGAGCAAGTATATAATGAAGACTTCGAAAATGACCACGTCTGAGAGCCTCCAGTTTAAATGAACACAGAGACGCTCAGGCTCATCAACATCTTGCTGAAAAGTATTGGAGAATAAGGATGCAAAATCACTGAATTTCCTAAAGTAATACTACAAAACAGATTTGGGTTCAGACCTGTTAAAATGTGACTAGTAGGGGGAAAATCACACTATAGGTATTTTTTTTTTAATTGAAAAAGATTGGCATTTTTCTAAAACTCTGCTTTTTTCCTTTATACTTTGAAACCATAGAATAATTTCTGCCAAGAGTGTTACGTAAGAAAGCTATTCAAGGTTTATTATTGTTATTTATTAATTTAATCATAATTTTAAAAAAACTAACACTATTATTCAAGTCATTAAAAATGAGCACTAAACAATTTTTATCTTTGGTATACTATGTATATCTCTTGAGTTTTAATACAGAATCATAATTATGTACAATACTGCTCAGCTTGGGGTCACCCTTACTTCCCTTACTCTTTGAACTGCTATAAATTTAGTTTAAATGGAGATATGCTATTCTGCACTAGTTAGGACAAGCAGTGATAAAAATGATTTTTCCTACCTATTTTAAAATGTGATAGGTAAACATGGGAGAGCTAGAGGTTCAACACAAGGACTAAGAAAATACTGCATGACAGGATTCTTCCTCCACCCTCCAGAAAGAGTCAGATGGCCCGGGAAATAGAGCAGCAGATAGACTTTCCCACAGACCTAATGGAGTTTCTTTCTGTTAAATCTGCATGATTTAGAATGAGTTTCTTTTGAGGGGACTAAACATGTTATTCAGCATAAGTTACGGGAAGTAGCACAGGGTGGTCACATCGTACAAGAGGCGTAAGTGTTTGAAGACCCATGGAGTTCAACACTCTTCTTGATAAAGGAAGGCAAGCATTTCTGTTTGACCAGCTGAAGTGTGTAGTAATGGCTTAAACATGAGTTATACCTCGGCCCAACACATTGTGTCGTTTCATGATAAATAAAATTTTTTTTATTATTTCAGATTTCTTAAAGTGATAGATTATAAATATTTCATATTATAGTATTACTATTTTTAATTTGCATAAAATACAATTGCACTGTGTATATTGTGTGACAGAAGCATATTTTTGGTTTACAGATTGAGGAATCACTTCTTGAATGTAAATACTGTATTTGATAAGTTCTAGTCAAATAATTTAATCATAATAATCATAATCATTTAATCATAATAAGTTCTAATCATTTAGTCAAACTGGCTCTCAAAAAAAAAAAGCAAGGTGAAATAAATTATTAAACTTAAAAAGATTCCTCATTAGCCTTTCCATTTCTTATCTAATTGAAACACTTAATACAGTAGCCTTCTCAAATTAGAGAGGTTATGAGAGACAGCAGATTTCTGTCTTAAGGAACGGTTAGGTACTAAGAACGGTTAGTGGTAGTAACAGCTATTGAGAGCACACTGTGGCCCAGGCCTGTGCCTTGCTGAATCCTCCCAGTAGCCGTTCTCTTTCTCACTTTACAAGTAAGGAAACGAAATCTTAGCCAGCAAAAGCAACTTTCCAAGATTACGCAGTTAGTAGGTGTCAGAGGCGAGGCGCGATTCAAACCCAGTAATGTGATTCCAGAGCTCATTCACTCCCTGAACTTCTGTTGTGCGCCTGGCACTGCCCCAGGCCCTGGGTGGGGTGGGGGCACTTTGTGGAGAACGGACTGCAGGCTAAGAGCCCACGTCCTTCTACATTACACACGTAGGATCCCACTGAAATGGGTTTGAACATTTATAATTATATTCAGTTACTTAATGACTGAAATTACTAAAGGCGTTTGTATGTTAATGAAGAACTTTCCTGAAGTAAAAACCTGTTGCTGGAAGTGGTGGGAACAGCAGGCTGAGACATCAGTTGGAAGATGCTGGCTTGGAGCCTATTTAATCACATAACTTCTCCTGCTCACTTGATGTCCCACTTAAATAGCTGGCTGCACAACCACTTGAGAGACCAAGTCATCACTGGGGCTCTGGCTGCTGCTGTGTTTCCAGGGAGCACTTGTGGCTCCCCAGCTCTCAGCTCTAACCCATGACCACATGCAGCCTGCTACTGACATCTACTCCTCAGACATACATGGAAGTATGTCTGGGCCTGCCCTTACTCAACAGAAGCCTTGCCCTGGGAGAAGAGCAACAGTTATATTAAAATAAGGAGAGAACAACAAGCAGGCTATAACAGCCACAACCAGACTATAAAAACTAGACAAGATTGGAGGCCAAATAACTGGAGATGAAGGATTTCAAGAAAATGATTAGGTCCTGATGGGGTGCTCTGATGATGCTTGGAAGTTCGCCTGTAGAATTTACCATAAAGGTAAGTTCATAATGGATTTGCAAAGCTTTCACTGGAAAAGAAATTGTTTAGCAAACTCTCCAGTTTAGCATCCAGGGAGTATGTAGACCTGCCTTTAAAATTCTTCAGTTAATCTTACATAAAAGGCACTATCACTGCAAATATTCTTTTTTTGAATGCCAATTACAAGGTTTTCTCTACCTTTCAATTTCAGTTTCATTGAGGGTACTGAGTGGACAGAAAACAGAAACACTTTCATAAAGTTGTCTTGGAACAGACATCAGATATGCTTTATATCCTTCCTAATTGTTTGCCTGGGAAATACATTCTGAGGACAAAAGACAAGCAATTCCAGGTTTTATATTTTGGACGGTAATGAAACGCTGGGCTAACCAAGTATTTACCCACACGGGGGAGCTGAAGGCCGCCTTAGGCTACGTGCCAGTGGCCAGTAAAATGAACTCTAGCTCTCTTGCATTTTCAGTGGGCATGTGTGGACTTCAGGAGTCCAGTATGTGTCTGTGTAGCCCATAATTGAAATAAAATGTGGCAAGTATAATTATGTATAGGCAGTCATGATGTGGGAAAGGAGAGCTTGGGGGTCTATGGAACTGATGTGCAGTTCCATAGATGTGGGAAGAGTGAGGACATCAGAATTTACCTGAGAGTCGGGCAGTCTTGCCCCCCGGCTAGTTGTGAGCGCTGTGGCGGTACGGAGGCAGCAGGCTGCTGACAATCTATAAGAAACTGATAAATTAGACACGTATACGAAGAGACAACAGAGCAACGTGTTAGTAACAATAACTTAAGCAGCTGCCTGAGAGATTTAGTGAGGAATGTGCATTCACACAGAAACATCTGGATTAAGCTTTTTTTTTTTCCCCTGAATGATGCCAATAGAAAAGACAAGGCTTTTTCCTTAATTAAATACAGTGTTTAAAAATTAGTGACACAAAATTAGTCCTGAGAGTTCTCAAGTATCTTAGGACATACGTGGCCATTCATATTTGGTATTTAGCTACATCTAAAAATAAGGGATCTATTAACATAATGAAAGATCTTCAAGTCCTGAACCCGAACATGATGGTAATTACTTGCTCAGCAGTTAGATTTGCTATTCCAAAATGGTACGCATCGTCGGACACACCGGCATATGGCATATTGTCAATCCCCATAGGTACGTTGAGAAAAGCATGCAATACAAACTTTTCCATGATTAATAGTAGGATATTAGAGAAGGAAATCATCTTTACAGTTTTCTGAAAATAGGTTTTATTTATCAAAAGCAAGAATTGTTAGAAATCTTAGAATGTTTATTTTATATATATTAAATTGTCAGTAACTGACAGAGAAAGCTAACCTGAATGGGAAATCTTTTATTTTTGTCATTTTAAAATCATACAATAAAAAAAAAAGAAATCATACAATATAGCTCACACTAGGTTGACAAAGCACTAGCTAGTAAAAGTTCAGGCTTTAGCTGATCAGTTATGTTACTCATCTACTCCAAGAAAGACCATGTGCTGGGTGTTCTAAAATAATCAAAGAGCAGTCTGTTTACTGGTATCAGGCTGATGTACTAGGATCACCTGCGAAGCTAGTTAGAAATGCATACATTATATTTCTGCAAAATAGATTTTGCAAAAAAGTTAAAATTAGAATTAAAAATTCAATTATTCTTAAATAATTGCAGCATTTCCTCTTGCTAACTGCTTACACTATGTATTTGCTTAGCAAACCTCTTTCCCTATATGTTATATATGTAATATTTAAGCCAAATTACCACAAATTCTGGATTTAAAGTCGAATTAATGAGCCTCTACTGAAATTTACGTTCAAAGGCTTGAATCTAAGCATCACTTGTTCTAAAGCCAACATGTTCTCTATTGTAACAAAACCTACTTGTATAACTCCAGAATACCAAAATTCATGAAAATTGCTCATGCTTTTGTATAAGACATTGCAAACACACTAAAGTTGTCTGTGATGCAAAGTAGAATATAAGATAGGCTTGATTTAAGTTAATTCAAGAGAACATCACTGAAGACAGAGACCCTTTTATAAGGTGGCCTTTGTTGCAGAGTAACTTATTAATTCTTGTTTTTTAAGAGGAGCAAGATCTGATTCGTTGAGTAGCTGGTGTTCAGATTATCATACTCAGTAAAAGTCTTTCAAATGTAAAAAATATTTCCATTTTCTTAGCTTTGGAGAATACTTTCTATTTTTTATTTAAGTCTTTGTTTTTCCATTTTGCAGCTTGATTAGCTCAATGATTCCCTTTTGTAGAAACTCAGGAGTCTTAAAGGATGAATTCCTTTATGTTCTTTTCACCTTTTTCAATGGCTGTGCTAAGGGATAATTTAGGAATTGTTGGACAAATTTAGACAACTATTTTGATGTGGCCACCAGACATTTTTAAGTTAACCAGATGTGTGCTGCCCTCTTCTGTTATATTTGAGTAAATGCAACGAATACAAATGAATGTGAACACTTGGGAATCTGGCCTGTCTTTCCTATTGCCAGGAAGGTATAAATAAAGCTGTTCTATAGCAAAGTTCTGACCTCTGTGGAATGGCAAGCCCCAGAATTAGAGTTTTTAGATGGCCTAAATTCTTTTCCATCTCTCACATTAGATTTTTTTTTCTTTTTGCTAATGTAGTCACAGATTATTGTTCATTTGAAATATGCTTTGTGATGAAATTTAGAAAACAGGTGAGCAGGACCACAATGGACTCTCTTAATGAAGTGTTTAACACGTGGTGGATATTTCTTACATTTGTAGTGAATATCAGTTTTTCCCTCTTTAGTTATATCACCTCTGGTTAATTATTTTATTACTTCGCATTTATTATTTATAAGTACTTAGCTAAGTGTTATCCTTAAAGAATAAAAACAAATTCCATAGATAAGATGGTGAAAGAGTAAAAAAAAAAAAAGAAATTTGAAAAATAGCTAATCGCTCTGACTCAATTGTCTTCTAAATTCCTCTTCTGTGATCAACAGTCTTCCAGTCATGGACTTGGCTAACCCATGTGTATTTAGCAGGTACTTTGTAAAATGAAAGGGGTGGGTTGAGAGATTGAGAAAGTCCCTTCCAGCTACGAGATGCTGTGGGCTTTACATGATCTTACCTGTTCTTTGTAGGATCTACTCTGGTAGACTCATTCTTGAAGGAACTAGGCCTCATCTCATTGCTTTTGAGGGCATAAAAGATGAGAAGTATGTGACTTAAGGAGGAGGCATCTCAGAACACCAGAAGCCACTGCTGTCATCTGGGGCCACCAGAATTTGTTTCAACCATTCAGCAAGCAAGTTACTAAACTCCAATTATGTGTCTAAAACTGTGTGAGGTGGTAGAGATAAAAGGAAAACAGAAGACATGGTCCCTGGTCAATTGAGAAAGACAAGCATATTCAACAAAGTGTCATGGCGATGATGATGGCAATGGTGATGATGATGAGATGTGGTGGTGGGAGCACTGAGCACTCATTCACACTTCTCACCATGTGCCAGGCACTGTCCAGGCACTTACTATGTGTGCTCTCCTTTAACCTTGCTTTATTAATCCCAATTTGTGAATGAGGAAAGGGGGACCTAGGTTAAGTAACTTGCCAAAGTTCACTAAGAGGTGGAGCTGGAATTTGAATCCAGGATTGTACGATCCAAGGGCTGAATTAGATTTTAAGACACCTCACTGCAATGCTTCCCATGATAGGGAAATGTAGGGATCTCAGAGCAGAAACAATTCACTAATCTAAGTAGTCAGGAAATGCTTCCTGGAGGTTGTGACATCTAGGTTGTACACCTAGAAAACAAATGAGCAAATTAGCAAAAGAACTTCTTAGCAACTATAAACTCTTTATGGCCTCTACTAATAGTAATAAAATATCTTATAAAATTAAAGTGTTTACTTGAAATGCTCAGAACTGAATTAGATAACACTGTACATTTATATTATAAGGCCATAGGCCTGAGAAATGTCACAGAACTCAAGAGATTGTTAGTGCCTCAAGGGCAGAGGTGAATAAGGGATATTATTGTTTAACACATCTATATGTCCTGGTATACACAGGAACTTATTTGACATTCCTCCCTAAACAAAGGCCTCCAGTAGAAAGGAAGGTAGGAAAGGGGAGAAAGAAGGAAGGAAATTATCTGGTGAGAAAGAAGGAAGGAAATTCTTTGGTGAATCAACGTAATGTAATTTCTCCTAGGAACTTTATATTAGTTTTAAGTCTCAGCAACACTCTGGAGTTGTTATTTGTACTATTCCTATCATAAGGAAAATAAGTATTTTTGATCTATGGGACTATATTAAAATCTCATGTATTCTGAGACTAGTTTTTTCTTTGACATTTTTCATGATCTCTCCCACCAAAAACAAACACAGAGCTTGGCATCACAGTACGGTCTCCACAAACATTCACTGATTAAGTTAATACATGATCACCAGCTAAGAAGTGGCAGAGCAAAGATTTAAAGTTAAACTTTTCCAATGCTAAGGCCTATTTTCTACTCACTACTCTGTTTGTCTCTCGAATTGATGCCAGCTACCTCTAGAAACTATCAGACACATATTGTCAAAGAAACATAAGAACTTCATCAGACAGTTGACCGTAATTTGAAGGCAACTAGTCACCTCAAAAACACAAAGCAAGATAAAAGGTGCAGGAATGGGGATAATATCCAGTTTCTATGAAGAGCTGGCTGAAATTAATGAATTTCATTGGCAGGAAGAGAAAGTCTTGTCATATGGTTTTTCCTCAGGCGTCTACTATTTTTAAACTTTTCGATGCAATTTAGAAAACTAGCCCATTTTCTAAAAGTCAGTGCCTTAGTGACTGCATGGGCCCACTGGTGACTGATTGGGATGGGGGGAGAGCCTCATGGGGGGGGGCAGGAACACTTCTATGTTTTGGGCTCCACACATGGCTCAGATGGCAGTGGAGGGAGTTGATGAGGACAGTGTGCTGCTGCAGGGGTGGCTTCCTTGGTGCCTGGATGTTCTGAGGAGGGCAGAGCAGCAGCTCTCTGTGGCTAACAGTCTTCTACAGAATGGCCTGTGCCCCAGCCCCTGGTTTTCCTGACTTGAGAACTAATGCATCCTAACCATTTCGTGATGTCTTATTTTCCATACCACATCTCCTTCCTTCATGACCATAAACTCCATCAAGTGCTTCACACGTTCCCATGAAAACGATTTCTGTCCCCTGAGTTTTCCTCAGGCCAAACAATCCAAGTTCTTCCTCACAGGACACGATCTCAACCTCTCACACCCACATCTTTGCTCTCTAACCATGCTCCAGTTTGTGTATAACCTTCTAAAAATGAGGTGCTCAGAGAGGAAACCATGAGTGATAAGATGTGGCAGCTGGACAGGGGTGGCAGAGTCCTGCTCATCTGAGACATCCTGATTCTACTAAAAGAGCAGAAGCCTGTGTGGCATTTTTGGGCAGCCACATCACACTGCTATCTCATATGGGCTTACTTTGCTTAAAGATGGTGCTGTCAAGTCATGTTTCCTCCATCCTGTACTTACGGTGTCTGGAATTTCAATGCAATATTTTAAGTACTTTTTTTTTTTTTTTGCGATATGCGGGCCTCTCACTGTTGTGGCCTCTCCCGTTGCGGAACACAGGGTCCGGACGTGCAGGCTCAGCGGCCATGGCTCACGGGCCTAGCCGCTCCGTGGCATGTGGGATCTTCCCGGACCGGGGCACGAACCCGTGTCCCCTACATCGGCAGGCGGACTCTCAACCACTGCGCCACCAGGGTAGCCCTATTTTATATACTTTTAACGTTATGTTAATCTCTAAAATGTTTCACCTCTTCCTACCTGATGCATCTTTTAGATTCTATTCTGTCATCTACCATATTAACTTCCTCTTCCTTTTATTTTCCCTCTCAGGTCAGAAAATGTGATAATTATGACCTTGATTCTTCTCAACTCTAAGCAGGCCAAGGGTTGAAATAAATAAATATGTTTTAATTTAAGGAAACCCACTGGAAAAGGAATACAGAAGCACAAATTCTAACTGAAAATCTGTACTCGAATTTCAGCAGACTTTCTTTTTGGCAAAAATCATTTTAGAGTGAAGTTAAAGTAGTCAAATCAGTCTTGGAAGAAACCAAATTGACAATAGAATGTGAAATTTGAGTAATTATTTTAGTAGAAAATATACGTTTTTATGTACTATGCACTGAGGTGGAGACAGAAAAATTGCGTAACATTTTTTTTGTTTCCCAACTCAGAAATTCTGAATATTTGTGGATAATAGCACAAAGGTGCTCTCCACAATTAATTACTGACATACTTATGCACACACTCAGGGCTTAAGTGAGGGTTTTACACAATAATTCATGGGACTGGATAATGCGTACATCACAATTTCCTTCCATTTGCCAACGATGCCTCTGCAGCAATTTTTTTATGGTCTCTTTGCCTTCCTCATTATTCTCTATTCCCTTTCTTCTGTGCTCTTCAACTTTCCTCCATGTCAGCATAAGATTTAGGTCCATCAGAGAGATCTTAATGTTTAGATTCCTGCTCCACCAACCAGTAGCTGAGGGACATTGAAGAAGTGACTTCACCATTCTGAGTCTCAGCTTTTCTGTTAAGTGAGGACATTAAATATAAATCTTGCAGATCAGGTGAGAGGATGTTTGTGAAAGCATCCTCTTTCACAACCGTGAACAGGAACTGGTCATCGATAAGACATGAGCGCTAAAGGGAGGAGTCAAGATGACCTTGAGATTTTCAGCTTCAAGAAACAAAGTCCTTGCAATTAACAACAATGAAATTAAAAAGACCAAATAGACCATATAATAAGATCATTTCAACAAGTCTTTGCTCCTATTATTACGTTCATCTAAAATGCTCTTCTCTTCTCTTGGAGTATTCAGAACTAACAAGTTTCAGTCTTTACTCCTGACCACCCAAGAAGGAAGTGTCTGCTTCCCCTAAACTCGGTTAGCACTTATCTCATCTCCTTCAGCATTTCTCATACACAGCTTTTGACCACTGCGTTTCTTGCAGCGTATCTAAATTCCTCAGTCACGCTACCTGCTAATATACTGACTTTGCCTTCCCTGAAGGATCATTAGACTTGTTTATTAGTTACATTATTAATGTCACTGTGTGATGGATCCACTTGAGGCAGAAAGAGTACAATTTAGACATTCCTGTCATCATAACAATATCTTCCTAACAAAAGGAATAAGAAAGAGAAAATACTCTCTGATAAAGATTTTAAAGCTAATTTAGTGATATAAGGTGATTGATTATTCTTCAATAATTTTAAGACTTTGATGTATAAATCTTGAAAATAATTATAATTGCCATTATTTAAAATATGCCAAATAACATCAATACTAAATTATTCCTCACTAAATCTACAAAATGACTAATAGTGTGTTAGTGAATTAACAGAAGAGTTAATGGAAAGAAGCATCAAAATACATTCTCCTCGCAGTAATAACTGGAACACTTAAGTAGACCTATGGATGCCTATACACATAAACTGAAAAAACAGACATATACAGTAGAGGATTTAAGAAAAAAATAAGAAAAATTTTAAGATAGGAACATTATATAAAGAAAAATAATGAGATAGAAACATTTGCATGAATATAAACAGTAGTTAGGAAAAGCTGAAATATTTTCAAAAACGTAATGATGAATTTAATGGTACATTGGCACTAGTAAAAATGGATAGCTGTGAAAAACTTTTAGCATTTTATAATCAACACACAGAGTTGCTATCTCATCCCTTTTTGCCCAACATATCACATGAGTTTCTCTGAAAGTACCCACAGATAAGACAATAACAATTTCCAGCTACTCGGGGATGTAATCTGCTAATTTATATCACCAGACACTTCAGCCTTAACTTAACATCAGTGTTTAACACAGCAAATCCCATTATTTATTTATATCCTTTATAGTCAGAGACAATCATTATTCATTAAAAATTTCCAGGGAACGATGCAGACAGAATTGTTGAAACACATAAAAAAATTTCAGGGTAGACAATGCAAAAATATGACTTGGTGACAAATCTTTAAAAACATCTGGCTCTGCTTTCATATAAATGACAACTGTGCATAGTTTATCATACTTTGGGGACAAGCATTAAAACTGTCTTCCACAATGTAGAATCAGAGCATGTCTTGCTAACGAGCAGAAGCATTTGTAGATGCTTCTGTAGATGTACAGATTAGACAAAAACTTTCACCCAGCTTTCCATTTGCTGTCCTGAGGAATATCATATGACTAGCTGATAAAACAAAGCAATATTAAAAAGTCTATATTTATTTCAAACCTTGCAAAAGAGAAATATAAAAATACCCTGCAGTATCGTCAACTTTCTGCTTCTGGACAACTTACAATTAAACCATGAGCATGTGTGTAATTAACAGCCTATGTAGGAAGACATGGAAGATACAGGGGAAGAGGTAATTAAATACAGTGGCACCAAGAGGTAAAAGTACATTTTGTTGTCAGATTCTTACACCAGTTAAGTACCTTTTAGAAAATAACGTTTTGTTCTGAAATGACCTTCCCAAGAACAATGTCAGCTGGCACAAAGTTAACTCAGGATGGTATGATGGTCTGTTCTCATTAAACAACGTCAATAATAGCATGTATCAGATGAAGACCAGCTATACCTTTGAATGTCAGAATTAATTCACCATCAAAGAAACAAAAGAGAAATAAGTTAAACTACAAACAAGAACCTGCTAAAAAGATCAAGTGAAAATATATCCCAAACAAGAAAAATATTTGAGACACCACTCAGTGAAATGTGTTTGATTTGCTTATTTAATATATATATATATATATATATATATATATAGTCATTTCAAAAAAAATCAAAACTAGAAAACATCCTGAGAGGTTCAGGGCATCCTCTTCTGTAAAGCGATGGATCTGAAAATTATAGACTATCACCAATGTCAGTTGTTTCTTGGCTTTTTTTTTTTTTTTAAGAAAAGAAGAAATACTTATAACATGTAATCCATATTTTGGGGAGGGGGGACAACTCAGAAACCCCAAAACTAAACCAAAATTCCTCACAAGAAAATTAAACCATATGTATAACTTCGTTAAAGGAAAAGCAATATATTTAAATATTAAATATTTTTAAAATACAAGTTTACAGAGGTGCTTATTCAGTTCTCAAAGAAAAGAATAAAGATTTACAGTAACAAGCTTCCTAATGTAAAAGTATTTGATTTGTAGAAATTTAATTGAAGTAAAGCTCTTCAGAAATAAATCTATTAAAGAAAATAAGGTTCACTCAGGTTTATAGCCAACTTACCTCTTTTTGCTTTTGATGTCAAGTAGTGCATAAAAAGAGAAAAAAATTTATGTTTAACTGATTCTATTGTCATAATGGCTTATTCCATAAATACCTACTCAGAGTAAATGACTCTAGTATACTTTTTTGTTTGTTTGTTTTTTGTTTTTACAGGATCCTACGAATAGAGGTGGAGCTGGGACTGCCTGGAAAGCCAGAAATAGGTATTTAACATGAACTAAGCAGCATCCATATAGGGTACCTCTTTCTACTCTAAATTTCTAATTTCAGTTCTTATGACCCAAACTGATCATAGACTGATTTTCCATTACTAATAAGACAAAATCTTAAGTGCAATGAAGAATTGGGAGGTAGGGCTCAGTTGAGAGCAAAAATGTAGTAGATGAACAGCATCAGAGCAGCAAAAAAGTCCTTAACATGACAAAAGTATATCTTCTTCAGCTAAAAAAAGTACGAATTTTATATCCACCAAAAGCAGGTTTGATTAAAATGACTGTCCTGCTCTAAATCATTATCTTGCCAAGTAAATGTATATATTTTCATATAAAATTTTAAATCATATAAATGCAAATATTTGAAGTTATATTAGTTTCTTTTAAATAATTATTTTAAGAGTAACAATCTAATCTAGTCCAACTCTCGAGAACATTCACTGACAACTGCGGTCACATTGACAGGCCCAGCTCAAGAAGCAGTCCCCAAAAAGGAGACTTGATTTGTGAACTGGACACACTAAACTGACATAAAAATAATGTATACACCAAAACCACACACACAAAAAAAAAAACATAAGGAAGGAAGGAAGGAAGGAAGGAAGGGAGGGAGGGAGAAAATCTCCAGAGTCCAGTAATGAGCATAGCCAAAACAAACTTGGCTTTTACATATACAGTTCACAAAAACTTTAAATTTGTGATATGGAGAGTATATCAATGACTTTTTTTTTGGCTGAGAGGTGACAATGAAATTAATGGTTATATGACATCTTTATGACTTTACTTTTTTAGTAAACAATAGAAAGCAATAAAGTCAACCATTTTGAGTCGTGCTTTTCTTTTTCCTCTCATACCTTTCAGCCATAATACACTGGGAAACAGCCAAGAAAGTCAAACAAGCATCAACAGATGACTAAAGAGAAGGATGTGTGGAAGAAGCGACACATAGCTGTGCAAGAAGAAAACAAGAGGGTGGCAAGATGCTTCACTGTTGTGTAATGAGTACAGTGCACTGTGAATCTTTCTGGTTGATTAGCTGTATAGGTTCAACGCCTAGGTCACTTTAAGTAGTCTAGGTATAAGTGTAAGGAACTACATTTTCACTACATAATTGAAAACAAAGGAATAGGAAGTAGCAAGCATAGGCTTTCTGTGAGCATCAGAATTACTCATTATTGGCACCATGCTCCCAGCCAGAACTCGGCTGCTTCTTCAGACCCTGCCCAACTCGCTAACAGCCCAGGAGAGCCACTGAAGCCAGGTTTAGCGTGTACAAAGGCCACCCCCAAACTGTTAATATGCCTCAGAAGAGTCTGGTTGGCTGCCATGTTAATGGGTACCAGAGAAGCATTTCTCAATGAAATCAGTGAATATCCAGCGTAATGATATAGGTATACTTTTGGAAATTGAACCTCATCGGTTTGGGGAAGGAAAGCAAAGTATTAGCACACTACAAGAATTCAGCGTGAATTCTGGAACTCTGCTCTTTCCCGACTTGTACAGTCAGTTTATAACACATAGACACTTTAAATTGTCCAAAAAAAAGTTTGCTCTGTTTATTAGATAATGGGAATTTTACTTTTTCTTGACAGAAACTATACTATATGGTGCTGAGATATTTTAATATATTTACTTACAAGTGTATTTAGAAACATGGATTGTACACAATGAACTCCAGTCCCAGTCATGGAGAGAATAATTTGTATTCGTTGAATCAGAGAGACTCAGAGTTGAGAGAGCTCCTTCAGTATTCCTTCACTATAGCTATCCACATGTCCTTATACATGCAGAGGAGAGCCTACAGTTGTTAACCTAAAGATTGGCTTCCCCAGGTTTCTACTGTGGCTTTTTTTTTTTTTTTTTTGCGGTACTTGGGCCTCTCACCGTTGTAGCCTCTCCCGTTGCGGAGCACAGGCTCTGGACGCGCAGGCTCAGTGGCCATGGCTCACGGGCCTAGCCGCTCCGCGGCATGTGGGATCTTCCCGGACCGGGGTACGAACCCGTGTCCCCTGCATCGGCAGGTGGACTCTTAGCCACTGCGCCACCAGGGAAGCCCCTACTGTGGCTTTTTAAATTATGTTTTTCTTAGTATTCCTTGTAGGTAAAAGACGTCCCTTTGAAAGCTGCAGTTTGAATATAACATCCCAAGGAATGCTTATAATCAGGGCATTTTTATAATAGAGGTTGTTATGTAGTTATAGTGAGGACAAACAGTAGAATTCAATAGACTAGTGCCAGCAAGTTGGATTAAATAGTGTGAGGAGTATAGCATAGCTGATGGCCATTTCCCCTGGAATACAATGAGGGAGAGCCCCCAGCTGCCCATCACAACAGAGTACTAAACCTCTTCTTTGCATGGGGAGGCTTTGGGATCTGAAGGCAGGGCCATGCCAACGGCAGACGGTTGTACCACCTTACTCCCTGGCACAAAGGATACCAAAGAAACTAAGGGTTAAGTGCTGTAGGTAAGTAATTGACAGCAGTTTGGTGGAATAAAGGTTGTTCTCTGTTCTCTGGCATGAACAGGTAGAAGGTGGTGGGATAACATGCAATTTTAAAATTCAGTGTTCAGACTAGTTTGTCTTTTGGTGGCAGAGATTGGTCACTTCAGTGAGTCTGAATCAGAAGCTATGATCTAGGTGCCTGACTCTTTCGAGTTTTCTACCTGCCTTTCGATACTTTTTAGTGAGCCAGAAGTATCATTTGGGCAGGGTCAAGGGAGGAAGGTAGTTACTGCCTGCAACGTCCTGTGCCTCCTGTGTGTCTCAGCCCACCTGTGCCTCCCCATCATCCCTCCAGACTCAGCCCCCTTCTGGAGGCCTCTCTCTTCACCACATGGGTGGACTCTAGTGGACACAAGCATGATGTGATCACTTTTACCCTAAATATGTAACAATTCAGAACATCAAATAAGTATATTTTCTTTCACTTAATGGATATATTAGAGAAAGATTGTAGTTTTCTTTCCTTGAGGATCTTAATTTAAAAATTTTAATTTCCATGGGTTTATTAAAATTTTAATAAAACTTAAAAGACTTCAAAGCATAGTTCTACTAAAAGAGTTATATGACATAGTTATATTAAAAGAGTCAACATGGATTGAAAATATAATCTAATTTAATAAGCACATTACTGCTGCAGTGTTGGTTTTCATGTTGATCCCTCAGTAATTAAATAATTCCATCATTTTATCGTAGTTTATTGTGCTGATAGTGCTCAGGTTTTGAATATGAAATCTTTTAAGAAAATGCAAGTTCTGGATAGTATACCTGACAGAGGAGGGAGTAGAAGACAAACCCAAAAATAAAACAAAATAAAGATGCTGATAGAACCGTGATCATTAAATGTTACATTAATCATTGCATTATTTATTGAGTGGCTCCAATCTGTACCATAGAATGGTTTACTTAGTATTGTCTTTATCTTTTCTTTTATCTTGGAAATGGGAAAACACACAGAACCCACCTTGGAAGAGTCTGATGTGTTTTCAGTCTATATATGGTGTCATTAAACTCTGCCATTTAAAATTGGCAGGATGCACTGTAAACATTTTCCAGGCTCTCCCTGCTTTGAATAAATAACATAGACTTTTTACAAGCTTGATGACACCAATTAAAAAAAATCATTAAGTTGTTTTATTATTTTAAGAATATTTAAGAAATATGGTTTCCTAGGATATCTGAACAATAGGAATTAAATTCTTATACTGGCAAGGAGACCTAGTAAACAAATAAAGGAGATGTATAGAGAAAGGTATACAAACATTTAATATGTATCTATAATGTTTAAAAGAATATTGCTACCAGAGACAGACGAAGCAGAATCAATTTGTAATAGCAAACATTTGGTCCGATGTTTCATTTTAAAAGAAAACCTAAACATGTGTCACCTTAAATCTTATTTTAAAATTAGATGTTAATGATTAGATTTCTATGCAGAAATTATATCCAGTTAAAACCATTGGTAAGTGAGAAGGTCTAGAGCTGCACTGTCCAATACAGTAGCTACCAGCCAAATCTGGCTATTGGGCACTTGCAATATGGCTAGTTCAGATTGATATGTGGTGTCAGTGCAAAATACACACTGAATTTCAAAGACTAAGAAGAACAGATGCAAAATCTCATTAATAATTGCTTCTATTGATTGCATGTTGCAATCATAACATTATGGACATATTGTGTTAAATAAAATGTATTATTAAAATTAAGTTTATCTGTTTCTTTTTACTTTTTCTCATATGGCTACTAGATTATTTAAAATTACATATGTGGCTCATATCATCTTTCTATTGAATAGCTCTGGTCTAGATGGTGAAACATTCTTGTAGCTGTCATTTTATTGTTTGACAAGATATATGTCAATTCTGCACATAAAGACATTTCAAGCTTTCTTAAAGGGTTCAAGTATATCTTCTTTCTCCTCCAAATGTCTAGTTAAAAATAAACAAAAAGATGAATATTAATATAAAAAGGGAAAAAAAGCCAGGATATATTAAGTGACAAAAAAATAGCATGCATAATGATGTTTGTTGCTGTGCCAGTGTTACTGTTAATACATATATAAATACATATATGTGACTATATATGCATATGTTTATATATATTTGCTTGTATATGTACAGAGTGTTTCTGAAAGGATATCCAAGTTTGGCTGGGCACAGTTTTGGCAGAGAGAACTACTTTCTTTTTGTATACCCTTTTGTACCTTTTGACTTTTGAACAATCATTATCTATCGAAAAATATACTTAAAAACTATAAGTATACTTATTACTTTCTCTTATTCCTTTTCAGATGCATATATAATCATATATGCTTAAAAAGGAATAAGAGGGCTTCCCTGGTGGTGCACTGGTTAAGAATCAACCTGCCAATTCAGGGGACACGGGTTCGAGCCCTGGTCTGGAAAGGTCCCACATGCCGCGGAGCAACTAAACCCGTGTGCCACAACTACTGAAGCCTGCACGCCTACAGCCCGTGCACCACAACTACTGAGGCTGTGCTTTAGAGCCCACGAGCCACAGCTACTGAAGCCTGCACGCCTAGAGTCTGTGTTACCCAACAAGAGAAGCCACCACAATGAGAAGCCCGTGCACCGCAACGAAGAGTAGCCTCCACTCGCCGCAACTAGAGAAAGCCCACGCACAACAACGAAGACCCAAACAGCCAAAAATAAATAAATAAATAAATAAATAAATTTATTAAAGAAAAGATTAAGAGAAAGTAATATGTAAGGAAAGCCTATATATTTATATGCAACATTTTGGTCTGTATTACATGGGTTCATAAATTTTGCCCTCTAAAGTGAATATTTTCAGGGGAATTCTCCACCAGTCCAAGGGTTAGGACTCCATGCTTCCACTGCAGGGGGCACAGGTTTGATCCCGGTCGGGGAACTAAGGTCCCACGAGCCGCGGGGTGTGGCCAAAGAAAAGTGAATATTTTCTTATAATTGCCTTGATTTTTAGGCATAATATGTTAAAATAACCAAAGAAACTTCAAATGATACATATGCTGCCTATATTAAATAGTAAGAGAAATTACTCATTTGAAAATTTTCCAAACGCAATTTTTATATATAGATTTTATTACATCACCTACTTTAAACTACATCTGAAATGCACTATAATTCTGTATATCAGAAGAACTACATATAGAGATGAATATGAAAGCTGTATATTTTGAGATACTGTAGAAAATTTGGACTAATTACCAATTATCCAATAAACTGAGGGCCTACTATGTGCCAGGTACAGTGTAAGATCCTGGGGATTAAAAGAGGCAAGATTTCTGCCCAAAAGCTTACAGACTCATAGAGAAATCTGATTTTAAGACAAACTGTGACTGTACTGTCTATAGTGAGGAGTAGAGGACAAAGCGGCTAATTCTACCCGATGGAGACAAGGGATCAGAAAACTCTTTATAATTTTTGTGCATTTATGCACACGATAGAAAAACTGGTATATATGAGACATCTAGCTTAAAACCTTTGCAAAAGAAAACAAGGAAGGGAAAAAAATCTTAAAATTCCAAAATATTTTTATATGAAACTAGTTATCTGGATGAAAATCAAAACACTCCTCTAAACTGGAGGATATTTGATATTTATCTAAACAAAGCAAATATGGAGCTATTTGAAAAAAAAATGAGATAAATTCCTGTATTTAGCAGTTTTCAATTAGCTATCTGTCATTATAGAGATGGACAGAATCTAAAGAAGAGATATAACTCTCAGATGACATTCTTCGCACATTCCAACCAAAGATCATTCTATACTAAAAGACTTCCTGTAAAAATGGAATTGCTACTTGAAGAAACACTGAAAGAATTGAAACAAAATTTAAGGGTGTTGCAAATTTCCACTGTAAAATGAATCAGAGCTAACCCAGAAGAAGAGAAAAATACTCTTGCAGCATACATGATTCACTAAAATTTGAACAAAATTTTTTAAACAAATTTTTGATTGCATATTACACTGGGGCAAGACAGAAAAATGTATTTTTAAACATGTGGTTGGTAATTTTGTGAATTAGTATTTTTGAATTAACTTTTGTTTTAGCAGATTCCAAACTAAGGGCAACATGCTGTAGCATGAGAAAATGCTCAAGCCTTCCTCTGCCGGGGAAAACTCTGTAGAAGCTATGTTAAAAGCAAATACAACCCTAAACGATTACAAGTTTCAACAGAATGCTGTTCACTCCTACTATTTCAAGAATTGAATCCTGTGGAAAACGAAAGTATATGGGGAAGTGGAACACACAAAAATGGAGAGGCCTCTATAGGAAAAAACACACTTTAGGCAAAAAACCACTGAGGCTGTTAGTTCAGGAAGTCAGCTCAGTTAGCATTCACCGAGCTCCTTCCACAGACAAACCACGGGAGGATGAAGAAGCACAGGCAGTTAGAGCAGGATGTATGTACACAGGACACGCTGGCTTTTGCGTAGAGCTGAACTTCTTTGATTTCAAACACTTGTAAACATTCATATTCCTCACAGTTTTGATTCCGAGTCTCCACCACCTCTCATTTCACATTTCATTAGACTCTATAGTTGCTTCTTTACGTCAGGTGTTACTGTAAGCAGTTAGGGGCAGGGGCTTCCAGGAGAAAGAGAACCAGGCATGGCTTTCTTGACTTAAGAGAAGCCTTTTTTTTTTTTTTTTTTTTTGCGGTACGCGGGCCTCTCACTGCTGTGGCCTCTCCCGTTGCGGAGCACAGGCTCCGGATGCGCAGGCTCAGCGGCCATGGCTCACGGGCCCAGCCGCTCCGTGGCATGTGGGCTCCTCCCGGACCGGGGCACGAACCCATGTCCCCTGCATCGGCAGGCAGACTCTCAACCACTGCGCCACCAGGGAAGCCCTGCCCTAAGCCATTTTATGATCTAAGCCTGGCCTTGAACAGTTCTCAGTAATCTTAAGGGAACAAAAGAATGCAGAAACATTGCCTGTTATCAGGCAAGAGAAGTAACAATAGCGAACATAATATTTCAGTTGTAAAAACTCCCAGTTTTGCTTCAATGGTAAAGATTAGCCTGAAGTACTTAACCACAAGATCAACTGGAACCTAAGGGACGATGATGTTGACCTTTTCTGACCCTCCTGACTTCAATCAACTAAAGCTTGGACTCAATCAAGCCCCTTCATGAATATGCTTGTTGTTAAAACTTCCCCAATTTTGCTGTTTGGGGAGACACTGCTCTGGGAAAGATCCCTGGTGTTTTCCTTACTTGTGGCAAGTAATAAATCCTTCCTTCTCCCATTCTTTGGCTTGATTGTGTCTTTTGGCTGGACACCCACCAAGAGGTGAACCCAATTTTTCGGGTAACATTACCTACATCTAATCCATTCTCCACCTCGCTGTCAGGGTGATCTTATATACTAAAAATCTGCTCCTCTTCTTAAAACTGTTACCTGTGCCCTTGGAATAAAGTCTGCTCTCACTAACCTGGCCCTCTGTTTTCAAGTCCCTGCCTGCCTTTCCAGCGTCATTTTCCATCACTCCCAAGTCCTGCTGCAGTTTCTAGCACCAAGCTCATGGCCTTTGTGCAAGCTGACTTCCTTTCCTATAAGGCTTTTCTCATTACCCACACCTGCACCCCCACCTGTAACAGGGAAGAGCTATATCGGACTCCATGTTGGATCTGTTTCTTTGACTTTAACCTTTGCTTTTTATTGCTTTTGTAATTATAATCATACATAACGGTCTGCCTCAGGGAACCCTGCGCCTCTGCCCCAATGTTAAATTAAAGTGCCTTAGTTCAGCTCACAGGGAGACAATCCGACCCTGCCCACCTGTGAATGGCTACAGAAAAGAAATTTTGCAAGATAAATGGCCTTTTTACTTTACTTCCTCACCTCCTCCCCCTCTCTGTTCTATAAAAGAAACTGGCATCCAGTCCCCAGTAAGACGGTTTTTTTGGGGACCCTAGTCTGCCATCTTCTTGGTTCGCCAGCTTTCGGAATAAGGTCGTTATTCCTTGCCTCAACACCTCGTCTTCCAATTTATTGGCCCGTTGTGTAGCGAGCAGAGCAAGCAGAGTGAGATTGGACTCAGTAACAAATTTGGCTTAGCCAGCCAGGAGCCTTGTTGCTCGTGGCTAGAAGGCCCTGGTCAGAGAATACTGGGGCAAGGTCCTAGCAGCTGCCGGGACCATTTGTCCTGAGGATCTTTCCTTCAAAACTCCCTGAAACAGCACTGGTTACTCCAGCGTTTGGCAGATGAAGCAAGGAACCGACAAACTTATATGAGTTGACAGGCTCGATTTTGGAGGGTAAGTCGCTCTGGCGTGCACACCGGGAATATATTACACCCCTCAATTTGGGCTTTTCCTTTATGGGACAAGCCAATCTCTTTGGTTGGGGTACCCTGTTGGAGAGAGGAATTGTCACTGGATGGTTTTTGGGAACCAGTTTGTTGGGTTTGGTTTTGGTTTTGTGTGCATCAGTGTTGGAATTTGTGCCTTTTGTGTTGGAATTGGCGTCTTTTGTGTTTTGGTGTTATCAGACATATAAAAATGGGAAATACTCCATCTATCCCAAAGGAGAGCCCTTTGGGGCATATATTAGATAACTGGGTAAAACACAGCCATGAGCCTATGACTAAGAAAGACATATATACTATTGTAATAGGGTGTGGACCCAATATATGTTCGGATCAGAAGAGCTATGGCCCCTGAATGGCTCACTCAATTATTATATGATCTCGCAGTAGAAGTGTTTTGCAAAAGAACAGGGAAAAGAAATGAGATTCCATATGTAGAAGCATTTATGCTATTGCATCAGGAGGAAAAGGAGTCAGAGGACTGCCACCTTATGGTGCAGCGATCTAAAAGGAAACCCAAAGGGGAACCTGTTCTGCAAGGGGAAGAGGGAGAAAATGAGAGTGGGGACATGGTACTCCAAAACCTAAACTCTCCTCTGGCTCATACAACTTCCCCACTGGCCAAGCAGGCTGCACCAGCAGTTGTTCCAACTGCCCCCATGCCACCAACATATTCACTCCTTTCACTGCCTCCTGTTTCCCCTACCCATAGGGATCGAATAAAATTTTCTGTGTTAACACCCGAGGCACAGGGACCTGGTTCAGTATCACAATCTAAGACCCGACAGGGCACCCAATTTGGACTGGTAGCCATTTCCACAGAAGGGCAATTTCCCTTGTGCTGACATCCTGTAAGTGGCCAGGGTACTCCCTTAGACTTGAGGCGTCTGATTCTAATTTCCCCTCAGGAGCCCCGGATAATTTTGACAGTGGCGAGCAAGTTCGTTGACTTTCTAATAGATACGGGTGCCACATATTCCGTGGTAAACACGAAGGTGGCACAGAAAACATCTCAGTCTATCTGGGTCACGGGAGTTTCTGGAGAAGTACAAAACCATTCGTTCTTAAACGTCTAGAATGCCAACTAGGGGACCTCACCCTGAAACATAGCTTCTTATATATGCCAGAGTGTCCAATACCCGTTTTGGGATGAGGTCGCCTTTGTAAATTAAATGCTCAAGTAACTTTTTCGCCAGAACAGCCTGACATCAGGGTCCCACTGGAGCAAGCTTTAAGCCTACAGATGGTGGCCGTGGAAACCCCAGAGAAGGAAACAAAGTCATCCTAGGAGAAACTTGCCTGTATTTTTGAGATGCAAATGTCCTATTTGGTCTTCTCAGGAACCCTCATCTCTGCCATCTTTTTAAAATGCAAATTTTGAAAAGAGGGTAAAGTAATTTAGAAATTGACTTGTCAAAGATAAATAGAAATCCTAAGTGTCTTTTAAGATTTAGCCATCTAGACAAGGGAGCTTGAATGGTTTCCATCTGCCAGAAACCCAACTTTAATCCAAACTCTCTGTAAACTGATGGGTTTTACATGGCTGTACCTGACTCGGGGCTGAAATTTTGAAATGAGAACCATGAGGTCTCTCTGTTTGTGTGTTTGTGTGTGTCTTTGTCTTTGGATAACATTGCTGAGGTTAGCTTGTAAATGAGCTCTATTTAATTGGCTTAAAGAAAAGTAAGCGCTTACAAATCAAACAATTCTAAATACAAGAGAAATTAAGCTAAGTGAATTTCAGGTTCATGTGAACTGAGAAATATTCAGTATTAAATTAATACCTGATATTATTGTTTACGTTTATTGATCTAATTAATGTAAACATGTCTTTAGAGTCATCAACATTAAGTATAATACTTTCACTGGACCTAGGTTTAATAGAAGTTAAATGAAATCTTATATCTGTTGCAAATTTGTCAGCCAGAAAAATAACTTGATATGATGAAACTTTAAAGTAAATAACGAGATAAGAGCTTTTAGGTAAACTCTATAAGAATAATTATGTTCTAAAAATAATCTAAGATAGTCTCTCCAGGTTTTGGTAACTATTACTTGCCTCTTGGTTTTCACTAGAAATTAAGGTTTTTAAGAGTCAGGGGTTCTAATTTATATTTAAAGCTACTGAAAATAATAAAACATTTCAGTATGGTAGAATGTGTGTTTTCAGTTAAGGTATGAGGAATGGAATTACATTTTACTGAGAAAGTTTTATATATGGTCAGGATTAACTAAATTAATTAATTAATTTATTTATAAATTTATTTATTTTTGGCTCTGTTGGGTTTTCATTGCTGTGCGTGGGCTTTCTCTAGTTGCAGTGAGCAGGGGCTACTCTTCGTTGCGGTGTGCGGGCTTCTCATTGCGGTGGCTTCTCTTGTTGCGGAGCACGGGCTCTAGGCGTGTTAACTTCAGTAGTTGTGGCATGCGGGCTCAGTAGTTGTGGCTCGCGGGCTCTAGAGCACAGGCTCAGTAGTTGTGGCGCACGGGCTTAGTTGCTCCGCAGCATGTGGGATCTTCCTGGACCAGGGCTCAAACCCACGTCCCCTGCATTGGCAGGCGGATTCTTAACCACTGCGCCACCAAGGAAGTCCGTATTCCAATCTTTAACCAGGCTACTTTAAGTTTTGTCCTGATGTTTTTACAAAATGAAGATTTTCAAGAAGACTCATAAAAGGAACTTTTTAACAATTAGTTTCTGATAGCCTTTAGATAATATCACTGGACTGGGTAACAAATGACAAACCTAATGGAAAACCTGATTACTTCACCCAGATCAACAGGAATTAATTACATGTGACTGAATGAACTGGTAAATATGATTTATAACTTTATGACTTTGGAAAATATACTGGCTTTATTTGTTTTTCAGAAAAAAACCTTTTCTCTTATGCTATGACCTACAACAAGTTGATAAAGTATGCCTTTGTAAACAAAGATGAAACATTTATCTTTTTATCTCTACCTGGTTGATCCTGCCAGTAGCATATGCTTGTCTCAAAGATTAAGCTCTGCATACATGGCCAGTACAGTGAAACTGCAAGTGGCTCATTAAATCAGTTATGGTTCCTTTGGTCGCTAATTCTTGCAACTGGATTACAACTGGTTATACTAATCATTGTTTTAATGTGTTCTTTGTTTCCAAATTGTTTGTGCCTCCCTGCTGCACCATGTCTTCGTCAGTGTTACCAGCTGCATTTACTTATATCCTACTTTATAAGATTGCTGTCTCTTACAGTACCCAGTGTGTAACCAGGCCTCCAACAAAACCTCTATGCCTAAACATCTTGAGGAAATAGATCACATTTATAACAAAATAATTACAGTGTGATTCTAGGTATGGGTAGAAGCAACAAGGGAAAATGTCTCCTGGATCATAATTAGAGGATCTGGAGAATCTTTAATTATCAATAGGGCCTAATCCAAAAATTACCACCTGGAGTGGCATATCAAGAATTTTCACCTGATCTGGGATGAACTTCCCAGCGCTGTGGGACAAAATTTGATCATGAAATGTCTCCCAAATATTGCTCAAATTTCTGACCAAGAGGGGAGGATCTGAGAAATGGCATCAGTGATTGCAGCCCTCCAATGTGAGCCAGTGAGCCCTGAGGAAAGGGAAGGAGAAGAATACCTGCCATCTAGCAGCCATCAGACTACAGCCACTCCCCACAGTGAGCCCTGAGGAAACTCAGAATGTGAAAATATAGGATACAGGCCCCAGATAGCTGAGGCACATATCAAAGGAATGATTTCAGTGAGCCCAGCCTCTTGCATCTTCCCATACATAGAAAAGCCCTAAATTCCTTAAAGACAAATCTCAACATTCGAAACAACTGGCACCTATGGTGGACATTCCCAGAAAGATCCATGTGACGAGACGCAGCAAGAAACAGTTAGAATGGTCATCGCCCCTTTTCCACAAGATTATGGAATAGACATTGACAGTGGGGAACTGTAACAGGGAAGAGCTAAATCGGACTCCATGTTAGATCTGTTTCTTTGACTTTAAACTTTGCTTTTCATTGCTTTTGTTATTATAATCATGCATAATGGCCTGCCTCAGGGAACCCTGCCCCTCTGCCTGAACATCAAGTAAAGTGCCTTTGTTCAGCTCACAGGAAGACAATCTGACCCTGCCCACCTGTGAATGGCTGCAGGAAAGAAGAAATTAACACATCCTCTCCTATTTTGCAAGATACATGGTCTTTTTACTTTACTTCCTCACCTCCTCCCCCTCTCTGTTCCATAAAAGAAACTGGCATCCAGACCCCGATAAGATTGTTTTTTGGGGATCCTAGTCTGCCATCTTCTCGGTCTGTCGGCTTTTCGAATAAAGTCATTATTCCTTGCCTCAACACCTCGTCTCTTGATTTACTGGTCTGCCGTGCGGCAAGCAGAGCGAACTTGGACTCGGCAACATACCTTCTGCCTATTAAGGTCTACAGTTACCTACCATGACCAGTGCTTGCATTTCTTCTGCGAGGATTTCCTCACCACTCCAACTCTTCTATTTACCAGGAACATTTATTAATATCATTACTTATTTGCTTATCTACTTCCCCTTAAAGGGGAGAACAGAGGTGATGTTTTACTTGAATATCATCACATTATACCAAAAGCCAAAAAAAGTACCTGACACATAGTAGATGCACAATATATTTTGTTAAATTTTGACGAATGAGGAAATGAGTTAATGAAAGAAATGTGGTTTTGGTACATATTTAAGAACATAGGCTTTGCAATACAACAAACACAAATACATGTTTACTGTTTGAATATACGGAAACGTAAAGACAATTTTCACTAATGAACGTGTTTGTATCTATTACTAAAGGGGTGACTACATACTAAGGTTAATACATTTATGAGCTGCTTTAAAAATCATTAAGATCTAAAATATAGAAAATTTTCAGATTTCAAAACAATACCATTCTTTCACATTAGTTCAGTAATGGTTTCAGAGAAAGGGAAGGAGCGAGGAAAAGAGAGAGCTAGGGAGGGACAGGAAGCAGAACATTCAAGAGAAAAAGCTCCTACAAGGAAAGCACAGGTTCACGAGGAGCAAACTGCTTAGGCTATTACTTCAAGAAGGGAGTTCAAACTTGCTTTTTCAAGTTTCAGATTTCTTTGTATCCTGTTTCGATATTGTGATTTATAAGAAATGTATATTTGGTCTTCGTCCAGGATTCCTGACCCTTAGCTCCCCAAACCCTTGGAATTTCTTAAGTGCTGAGAATGACAAAAGTGCCTCTTGTTGTGTTAATGAAATGACTTTAGGACCCCACCTAAGGGTGGAGGCTGGTTGCCAGGAGAACCAACCACAGAATTAGAGTTGGAACTTTCAACACCTGACTTTCCGGGGAGAGGCTGAAGGTTGAATCAATCACCCAGCGGCCAAGAATTTAATCAAACTCATGCATCTTTAATGAAGCCTCCATAAAAATCCGAAAGGACAGGGTTCACAGAGCTTCTGGGTTGGTGAACACGCGGAGACTGGGGGAAGAGTGTCGCTCTAGGAGAGGAGGCAAAAAAAGCTGTGCGCCTATCCCCATTCCTTGCCCTCCACATCTCTTCTGTCTGGCTCTTCCTGAGTTACATCCTTTTATACTAAACTGGTGATCAAGGAAGTAGGAAATTAATTGAATCTGAAGAGCGGGTCATGGGAACCTCTGATTTATAGCCAGTAGTTCAGAAGTAAGGTAACAACCTGGACTTTGGACTGGCGCCTGGAGTCCAAGGAGGGGTCGTGGGAAGCCCAATCTATTGCAGTGGGTCAGAAACACAGGTAATGACCCGGGCTTGCAACTGGTGTATGAAGTGGGGGGTGGGGCAGTCTTGTAGGACTCAGTCCTCAACCCGTGGAATCTGATGCCATCTCCGGGTAGATAGTGTCAGAATTGAGTTGAATCATAGGGCACCCAGCTGGTGTCAAAGAATTGCTCGGTGTGGGGAAGCACTCCCCCGCCCTCCATGTTGCAATTGGGTCCCTAATTCACTTGTACAAATGATGCATTTAGGTCTTTACTACAGACATAACATCTGGCCTATGAACTGCATAGATTCCTTTCACATATTCTGGTAGACTGATTTAAATTGTTGATTAAATTGTAAGTTTTTATTAATTATATAGGCCTAGGTAGTGAAGGCACTGAGATACAACGTTGCCTACAAAATAACCACTGATATTATGAAAATATACTATCTGCTGCCTGATTGCAAACTTGCTGATATCAGAAGGGCCCCTTTTGATTCAAGTTCATCAAAGCTCTAGTAGGCACATGGGGGAGGATGCTGGAGTTTGTATGCTAGATAAGGATAAAGTCAAGAACAAGAAAGTCAACAAGCCATGGCTGGAAACTCTGGGATTTCAGGGGCTGAGGTAGCAGAGAGAGAGCCATAGCCAGAATTTTCCTCCACAAGGTTTTAGTAATATTGGAAATCAATCAGTACAATGTACTAACAAATTAGCACAAAACATTCTACTAATTTTGAAAATCAATGCCCTATCCTAGAACTGATTTCCCAGAAATTAAGAAATTCTGCCTTGAAGATGTGGTTTCTGCTTACCATCTCATAGAAGCGAAATCTATTTGAAAATATTCCTTATATATGCTAAGTAATATTTTGTGTTCTGTTTATGTAACTGTTTTAAAAGTTAAATGAGATTTATACCTCTTCCAATTCCTCAACCAAAGGATCCAAAACAAACTAATATCATTTTATTGATTTAATTACTTCAATGATCCACAACAGAAAACAACCTATATATCTGCTTGTAAGGCCAGCAGGTCCGGGGAAGGGCTC
The DNA here is from genome assembly GCF_964374135.1 of Grampus griseus. Classification (NCBI taxonomy): domain Eukaryota; kingdom Metazoa; phylum Chordata; class Mammalia; order Artiodactyla; family Delphinidae; genus Grampus; species Grampus griseus. The sequence continues at coordinate 26,212,923 of NC_139005.1, read as the reverse complement.
AGGGAGTCAGACGGAAGCCCCCCCAGGGTGGTTGATGCAGCCGAACCCACGAGTGGCATCAGCCCGGGACTTTCCACCTGCCCAGGAAACAGACCCGGGACTTTCCACTCGGCCCCTGTCTTCCCGCTCCCCGAGGGGCGGAACCAACGGCTCTGAGGCTGATGCAACCGACACCTGACATTGCCACAACACCCGAAAGATTACCAAAAAAGGGGGCTGCTTCACACAACAAGCGCCTCCCCTGCGTCCACCCCTATAAATTTTGTTCGCGCCCGCACCCGGGCGCGACTTCTCTGGCGCCTTTCTCTCTGACCAGTGAACCTCGCCCGGGAGCGTTCCCAAATAAAGCTTGTTTAAGCTCCCCTCCGTTTTTGGTGCCGTTCCTTACACTTCTGATTAGAATAATTAAAATCACCTAAAAAGATATATTAAAATATTTTTGGGGCTTCCCTGGTGGCGCAGTGGTTGAGAGTCTGCCTGCCGATGCAGGGGATGCGGGTTCGTGTCCCGGTCCGGGAAGATCCCACATGTCGCTGAGCGGCTGGGCCTGTGAGCCATGGCCACTGAGCCTGCGCGTCCGCAACAGGAGAGACCACAACAGTGAGAGGCCCGCGTATGGAAAAAAAAAAGTGATGAATATATATTGTTACCAGCAAGTAAATTTATAATAATAACATATTAAACTCATAAAACCTATTATTTCCCATGGGTTTAAGATATTTCTTGCATAGGACATAGGACTGAATATATATGGCATATTTTCCCTTCCTCAGCTTAATGAAAACATTTTATATAGTAAAAGCATCAAATAATGTTTAATATGTTTTATACAATATAGTTCAGCCTAGGAAAAATAATGTATATTGTCAATAGTGCAAATATTTTTAGAAGCTACAATTTGGTGTAGCTGGCTAGTCAGTTTCTATAGTAATTCATTTAACCAGAACCTTTTAGAAAATGTTGCTGGGTTGATTTAAGAATTTATTAACGATTAATCTGATTGGTTCCATGATATCCAGTTAAAAATTCTTCAGGCTATAATAACAGCTTTACTTCCTTCCTGCTTTTATTATTTTAACTTCAAATAAATGGTTAAAAATATAAGGTTTATCAATATGCTAAGTTGTCATTAAAATGATTTTCTGGCCTAATGACGATTCTGAATTCCACATTATTTCTCTCTCTAATCTTGTATATAGCAATCATTCCTAAGGCCTATGGCATTTTCTCATTATTCAACACTAAAGAATTTAAGACCACATAATAGTATTCTCATTCATGTATGCTAACTAGCCTTAGAGTTGCAAGATGTGTACAGTGTCTATAAAGTTGTAGAAAGAGTCAATGTGTGAAAATGTTGGACTTTTAGTACATGATATGCCCTTTTTGACAGCACATCAAAATGGAGCAAAAAACATAAAGATGTTCATACTTTAACTCAGTGATCTCACTCTTGAGAAGAAAATGAAATAGATGAGAAGTTGAATGCATGCTATTCCTAATAGAATCTTATAACAAATAATGGAAAACCATCTCAGAGGCTAACAAGAGAGGAAGTAGTGATTAATGCAATAACAATATCTGAAATAGAATCTACGTTACAACCTTTAAAAATAAAAATAAGACTAGGCAGTAACATAGAAAAGTTTATGATATCTGTTAGTGGTTTCCACAATGTAATGACAATGATGTAAAATAGATATTAATGTAAACAAGCATCAAATAGTCATACATAAAATGAAAATAGTTATTAATATTATTAATTTTAATCTTATTGATATGTCACTTTTAAAATTAAAATACAATAGGGTTACTTACTAATCACAGAATTTATTTTCTAACTTCTAGAAGAGAGTGCTACTAAGTCCAGTTGGAACACAAAAAGACCTGTGGGTTTTATTTAAGTTAGGTGTCCTGATGAAACAGGACCACTTTGGTGACTCACAGATACTTCCAAAGGGGTCTAAAAGAAGAGGATAAGAGTTATGAAAGGAGGAACATCCAGGAGAGTTGTTGCCTTTTGTTTTAGGTGTACATTTTGGCTGTTAAGGCTCTTCTAACTCCTTATCACTACCTATGTCCTCAAACATTCTTAGAATGTTTAACTTCTGCTATAAATTTCCACACCATATCTTTTAATCCCAATCAGTAGGCTGACTTATGAATCAGATAAGGAAAGTACAGTATTAGAGATCCAAAGGCTGAGGTTTCCAAAAAGGAATTAAGGTAAAATTGAAGTAAATTAAAAAAAAAAAAAAATTCTGTGGCAAACTCGAAGGTTACAGTAGGGGCCGGAAGATAACAGAAACAAGTGCAGCAGGCTGGATATAAGTAATTGGGAGCGAGAGGCCCTGTGGTAAACTGCAGTTTGCCCTGTTTAAAAGCAGCAGGCACTACATAGATCCAACAGGTTGCTGACATGCATGAATGCAGACTTAGGGCTGCCAGATATTCAGAATCCTTCAAGGGAGCCCAGAAATACAGCTGTTCAGGTGAAATCTCCTGTGTTTCTAACTGTTGGCAACTAACTAGAATTAGTTTTAATTTGTCATTCCCTGCAATCGCCTAATAACAGCTGCCTTTGGGCTTATTTTGTTTCACAGAATTCCTGTGTACCACCTCTGACCTATAGTTAGCATGCAGGCAGGGATTTCCTAAAAGGATGATCTTTATCTGCCAGAAGTCACATTTTCAATTGAGGCCTTTCGTAGAAAAAATAAAAAATATTAAAAAAAGAAAAATGCTAAACAGTGAAGCTAAAGTAAGTTGTGAGCATGCTGGTAAACACAAATCAATAAGGGCTTACAAACTCTAAGAACATTATGCTAAGACCTTAAATGTTCCTGAGGAGCAAAACCTTAGAGGATTTTACTTTTATATTCTCTATAACTGAGGAGACATTCTGAGTCACTACAAAAGGAGATCAGCCCAAAAGGCTTTTTATAAAGATGGCTCCCTTTACTGAAATTACATTAAAAATGATCAGAAGAAAATGACAAAATTTGACCAAGATGGAATTGCTATGAGCTACCAAACTGCAAATAGGACCTGACTGTGTGTGTCCTGTGTTGTCCCTGTTGCTAGTTTCCCTTCAGCTATCCCATTCCTTCCAACTCTCATTTTCCATCCTTGACTGTTGTTAAAAGGAGGTCGCTGGAGACTCCTAAGAAATGATTGTCTGGCTGAGTAAAGAAGGAAACCGAAAGAGAGGTATAAAGGCATTTTTACTTTAACCGTAGGAATTCACCGTCATTAAAGTTAGACTCTGCGGATGGGTGGGAGTGAGTGGTTGGAAGGAAGGGGAGAGCTGTCTATTCAACTCATCATTTGCATCACATGCACCCAAGGAAAAAATGTTTACCTGGTGGAGCCACGGTTAACCTTTTTTCCTTGCTGAGCCGGTGCCCTTGGATGAATTCACTCATGGAAGGGGGGCCCTTCAGAAGAAATGATTCTGTGGAGGTGGGATCAGGGGGAACTCTTAATAAATTCTGTAGGTAGGAAGCCCCTGAAGTCCTGGGACGGCTCTGATCACAAAGGGAAGGTGAAAATTGTCTTGCAGGAGATCCAAGAAAATACATATAGGAAACAAAAAAGTTTTACTTTAATTACCTTTCAAAGCCTCACCAGTGACAACATTATTTATATTGGCATTTAAAATTTTTTAACAAGTAAATCAAGATTTTCACTAAATGTTTAGTTTCCATACCAGGATACAACCCTATTTGGAAACTGTACTGGATACTGGAAAAGAGATTTATTATAGTTAGTCAGTTTGAACCACAAATAGAAAATATTTATATTGTTTGATTCTTAACTGAAAACTCCTAAAATAAAAACTTTACTATTAACTGAATATACAGGGTAAGAAATTCAACATCCAGGACTCTGGAAAAAGGTCATAAAATCAAGCCATTAAAAACCATACAAGTGACTTTTGGACAATATTCACATAACAAATGAAAAAGCACAAAAACCTGCTTTTAAGAAAAAGACTATACATATTCCATTCTATTTGACCTAAATAGAGACATCACCTTTCAGTCAGTCACCAGTTTTCAGAATACGGACAAAAGTTCCCCTAAGAGAACACATTCATATCCTTGCCTCCTTAGAGAGAAGCTGGTAAATAGCACCATTGCCATTAAAACTATCACCCATGTAAAACATAGCTTCATTCTTAATATTGACCTTTTTGTCTACCAATTTTTAGGTTGGAGGTAAGGGAGAGGCATATTTATGCATACAAGGAACAGCAAAAATGTTAACAGACACTTGAAAAGTATATTATGGTTAACCAAGAGATGGGGTGTGGGGGACAGAAAGGAATAAATAAACACAAGTATCCAAAGGTTTTAATATGGAAAAACCAACATTGGCAAGGCCCATTTATACACCCACTCCCAGTTTTTCCCTTCCTTTCCTTCCTCCATCCTCCACAATAAGAGCACATTAACTTTTGCAGTTAACTAAAATCTGGCCACTGCACCATACTATGAAGATCGCTGCATGCATACCTTTTCCTCTGAGTGCCACTGCTGACCCGAATGTTGGGTGTCTGTGGGCCCTGACTATGCAGGAGGTAAGTGTCTATGGTGGGCACGGTGACTGATGCCTCCCCACTTACTTTAGGGCTGCCGATCTTGCTCTTTCCAAGTTTGCCTTTGCTGCGACGGGACTGCTCATGGTCAAACTCTAAGTCCTCCAGCCGCTGGGTCAGGGCGAGTTTTTGCTGGATAGCCATTCGTAACAAAGTGTTTAGAGTCTTCTTCTCATCCTCTGCAGCTGCTAACTGTCTCTGCATCTCATCCAACTGTGTGACATATTCATCACATCTGGAACCACAACAGAAAAGTGGTCAGGAGAAAATGTTGGTGAAATTAAGTTTGGAACTTAAGTTGAAAGTAATGAATTTTACTGGAATTTAGATATTTGGAACACTGGTCTTCCTAGATCACAATGGAAGTAATCTATTATAGTAGAAAACTGGAAACAGAGCAGGTTCAATAACTGTTAGTTAATCTATACAATGAAGTATATATGGGGACATTGTTAATAGGTGGCATCTTAAACCCCAGAGACAGAGTTATTGTGGTTGCAGAAGAACCAACAGTAAAGTCTCAGGTAATGTTCACAGCATTGTAGATGTGTTACAATAGCTTTGTAGTTTATGCCTGTAGCATGCAAAAGAATAATAATATTTGTAAAGAAAATATGTACTTCTTTATCTATATTTATAGGTTTTATTTTAATTGAGTACAGATTGTAGTTGCTATTGCTTTCAATATGGCAGATTTGCCTGAATTAGAAACCTGAGTATCTTCAATGATTTCCCAAACAGATGATAAAGCAATAGGTGCAAACCAAGATTTGCATAGGGTTCAAAACAGATATAGCCAGCTGTCAGGAACATCTTTATTCAGGTTTGATACTTGTGCTGCAGCAGGAGGATAAGTGGTCTTTTTTCTACCAAAAGTAACACCTAAGCATATGTACATTTGGAAGGAAGAATTATTCACAAAATTATTCAGAGTTTTTTTCTGCATTTATTTACCTACTAAGATAGTAAGAGCTCTCCATGAATCAGAAGATAGTTAATGACTTTCTGGAGTTACCCAAAATGTATTGTACAAACTTTGAAATTAACACAAGACTTTTGGTATTTTAAAGAAAGAACAGACTTTGTAGTGAAAGAACTTGAGATCCAGGTGGGTCCCATTTTCTTTTTTAAAAAAATATAATTTAATTTAATGTTTTATACAGCGGGTTCTTAATAGTTATCTATTTTATACATATTAGTGTATATATGTCAATCCCAATCTCCCGGGTTCCATTTTCTTTAACACTGAATGTCAAGAAGCATAGTAGGAATATCATAAGAAAAATCAGGGCTTAGTAAAATAAAATGTGGATTTCAGGACCCTGGATTTATTTTAATTGGTTAGATAAAAATATTTTTAAGAATACTATGGAGTAAGGCAGTTAATATACCTGAAAAAACAAATTTCTGTGAAAATGCATTATTTGAGGATAATAATTCTTATATAAACCAGATCGAGACTTTAAATGTCCCTTTAAAAATGTTTTGATTTCCTTTACAAAGAGGGGGGCATTGTGCACCAAACCCATTCTCCATCCTGCCGCCCTCCACCGCCATAGTGGCCAGAGGTGTGGACATTCTACTCCCCAAACTCTACTGTGCTCAGACCCAGAAGTCAGTTCCCTTCAGTTCTCCTGTAACCTTGTGGTCTCTTAGGCACTCGGCCACCTCACTGCTATTTCCAAGAGTCAATAACAAAGTTTGAGTTTGAGCCTTTTCTCTTCTGACACTAAAAGGAAGCTGGACAGATTCCAGGGCCCAGGATTTTTTTTTTACATTATATCAGCTACATGTAAGTAATTTACTGAATCTGTAAATAAAGCATAAGCATAGTTATGCTTTGTGAATTTTGTACCAAGTTTGCATCATATAAAATATAGAACTATGTTTGTTTTGGCACTGAATTGTGACAGCAAAAAGGAAACTGCAACACTGTATTGAACACCTCAAGACTTTGAAAACGTTGAATCAATAATTCTTAACAGTCATTTCAAGTCTAAAAAATAAAATATAGTGGTGCTTCATAACAAAACTGGTGGGGGGAGGTAGTAAGTAATATTTGTCTAAATAATTAGTTGGGCAGTGTGAAAAATTTGGTGATATATATAATTACATTTTAGAAATTATAATTTAATTCACACTATATTAAAGTAAGTAATTAGCTGATATGATGAATATTAATATTCATTACAAAGTATCTTTTTCACACAAATACTTGCTAATGATAAACACTTTTATGTATACAGAAATAAATGTCAGTGATGATAATGTAATATTTAGCTATTTTAGGAAGTGAGTATTTTCCCCCTTATTGGAGGTGTTTTTTTTTCTTTTTCCTTTTTTTTTTTTTTTGGTCTAATTCTTTTGGGCACATAAGGCTCTAGAAAAAATATCTATTATATTAATTTAAAAACACTTGTATGGGGAATTTCCTGGGAGCCCAGTGGTTAGGATTCTGCTTCCACTGCTGGGGGCCCGGGTTCTATCCCTGGTTGGGGAACTAAGATCTGCAAGCCGTGCGGCACGGCCAAAAAATAAAAAAAAATTTGTAATTTAAAAAAATTAATAAATAAAAACACTTGTATGTAGAAGAATTGCTTGATCCAGTGTGTCCAGTAGAGGGCTCTGGAAAACAGCACAAAAGATTTTATCTTAGATTTGTCAGAGTGGAATCTCATGTATTTTCTTTACACCTTGCCCTTTTAGATGGCAGACTAAGTAACACTCACGATGCACGAAGATGAACATGGGCATTTTGAAGTCTTTTCCCCATGTACCACACCTAATCTCGCAAGAAAAACTATTACCTTGTTGCAAACATTGCTCTCAGGGATGAGAAAGTTGCTGCATCTTCTTTCAAAGCCTTCAGTTCATTTCTAAGTTTCGTCATAGTTTCAGTCACCATTGCTTTTTCGTTTTCATATTTGTTCTTGAGATTAGCTAATGCCACCTCAGCTGTCTAAAGCAGAAAAATCACAATGCTTACAATTTTCATATCAGGAAAATCTATCATACACATTCTTCATGCTGGGTCTATTTCTTTCATAAATAAAAAGTGAAATTGTCTAGGTTGAATTTTATATAAACATATATATGGACTTCGGACATAGGGCAATTTTTTTTATGTCAAAACATAAATGTAAATCTATAATGTGGATAAATTGCCCTAGAAGCCAGCTGTGAACCAGAGTCACTATCAAGAGCTAAGGGAATGATAGTAGTTCAGTAAATATTTAATGCAGATTGTTGAGAGTGTGGGATTTTCAGATATGAAGGGAGCCAAAATGAAACTTTATACAAGAAGGGTTTTATCAAGGAGAAGTTAGTGAAGAAGCACAGCTTCCAGTCGAAATACAATAGAACTCAAATATTCTTTTGTCACCTGTGCTTGGTGGGTTTGAAACATATAGAATAAAAGACACAGGTCATTGCAATTTATAACATGAGTATAACAAACTATAAATCCATATTATATATTTAAGGAAAAGAATTAACAAAGAATCAATTATTTCCTAAGTCTTTGTATACAACTTCTTCAAAACAATAAATTATAGTCAACTTCTTCACAATCTCCGTAAAATCAGATTCCAAAAAATATATATACATATATTTTAAATATAGAATGTTTCACAAATTTGTGTGTCATCCTCGTGCAGGGGCCGTGCTAATCTTCTCTGTATCGTTCCAATTTTAGTGTATATGCTGCCAAAGCAGGGGCCAAAATATTGAATGAATTAAAGTATTTGTTTGAATTTGGGATTTGGGCATGTTTAAGTTCTTGGAATTAAGAATGTTTCAAATTGAGAACTAGCCCGACACACAGTAGGAAATAGAAACAAATAAACAAAAAATGTTGGCTAAATCAATGCATGAAATCAATGTGTATTTAGGGACTGCCTAGTTGATGCATAACCCCCATGGTATTCATACTGAAGCCAAACTGGATACACACTATTTTTACAAACTGTTAACTACAGTTTTCAGAGTGTGTAAAAATACTCAATACTAATGAAAAAAGCCCATTACTAATGAAAAAAATCCATTAGTAATGGGATTTCCCAGGAAGACTACTGTGGTTTTTTAACATTTCTTTTTGTGCTTCAAGTGGACAGCTTCAACTTTCTTCTACAAAGTGCCAATCCATTTATAGAGATAAATGGATTCTTTTTTAATTAAAACACTATTGGATAAGGTAGTTTATTAATGTTTTTATTCCAAAGTCATAACTTAATAGTTTTTTTTATTTTTAATGTAACTTAATAGTTTTGATTGTATTTAAATTCAGATTAAAATGAGAGGTTACTCATAAAACAGTTTAGTATGTTCCATAGTGCTACAACTCAGTAGAAACTTTAGAAATGTTATAGATTCAGAAAGTTATCCAGAATGCAGAAATCGACCTGGGGAAAAATGGCAGTTGTTTGATTTTTTAAAAATTTAGACACATGATCATTTAGAACAGACAGTTAAGTTTAAGTTGTGAAAATGTAGATGTAACAAGTTTGTAAACACGTGGAGCTACATACATGGTCAGTTATCTAAGGGGAAAAGAGAGGGAAGTGACAGAGAGCAAGATCTGAAACAGACGTACAAACTCATTTATTGTGAAAAATGCCCCCAAAGGACTCAGCAATGTTTGTAGACTTTTGTCCACAAAACTGCACAAAGCTTTTTCGGAATTAAGAAAGTGTAAGTATCTCTAACCCATTAGCAGATTTGCTGACGTCTGCATTCACCACATTCTCCCAAAGTTGATTTTCTAAATAAAAAATCTTGTTTCCAGCCACAGAGGTCTAGATCTAGGATACATTAGTTACTTCCTTTGCAATGTTCCCGCAAATTGGATTACAGCATGTACAACATCAAACTGTAATTATCTGTTCTATTCTGACATCCCCAGAAGTCTGTGAGTCTTTTTCTGGAAGGCAGGGACCATGTATTGGCCTTCTTTGAATCTTTAGCATCCATCACAGTTTAGTATACAGATGGTCCTTTGTAAACATTTACTTATCTCATCAGAAGACACTGTGCTTACAGAAAACCTTAAGGTATATTAAAAGTCATAGAGAATGCAGAATGCCTGTTTTAATAAAAACAGGAAGATTCTCTTTTTTTCCTCTATGACAGAATTCTTAGCTTAGCCTTAATAATAAGTATTCCACAATGTCTAAATATAGTGGATGTCATCTGTAGAGACCTGAGCTATTTATGGCACACAGCATCACAGCAATAGCCCTAACGTCATTAAAATGTAAACTAAAGACATGGCTAGAAATGTGTTTACCTTTAATTTACTGAGACCATATGGGCTGTGACACTAATGTAATGCAAATGGTACCACAAACTACTATGAAAATAAAAATTCAGCCAGGAATGCTTTGGACTGCTCTGAATTCCTATGGCACTGTTTATATCACTCTAAAATGCTCGATGATAGGTACTATCTTGTAAATAGTTACAGGCATGTATTGAAATTCTACTAGATTACTAGTCATTTGTTTTTGCATCCCTACTTACTGCCTGCCATGAAATATGGAATCAATGAATGCTTATTGACAAATTAGTCTCTCTTGGCTGATCAACCATGCTTATCTGTACTTCTATGTCAATTAAGCATCTTGACACTTCTATAGATCTAGGTTTCTAGGTCAGTAATATTCAAACTTCAGGAAGAAGTCAAAGAAGTTATTTGAATGGCTTGACCAAGAATGCCCAGGATATTATGTCCTTGATGAAGGTCTTCTAAGCCTTATCTAATACGGTATTAGTTATTCATGACCACTAAATCATTGGGTCTTTGGAAGGATATGGTAACAAACTCTTTATTCTGACCTCAAACTGGAGTCACATCTCTCACAAATTCTTCATTTATCCTAATCTTTTCTAATTCCCTGAAGTGACAGCACAAAAATAAGGTCCTATTTTGCCTTTAGATTTGTAAAAAACATTTTTATATAGTGCAAACATTATTACTGCTTGTGGTATAGACCTCCAAATTCTATCAACAGGTTTATGGGAACTGAAGATAAAGATGGAAGAAAGCTGCAATGTAGATGGCATGATAATGGTATGGTTTCCCCCAGTTAAAGGCAAAAGGGAAAGGAAGTCTGAATCTGAAATTAACTTTCACTCTCCAACACTAGCATTGCTCACATTTGCAGGAAGGTATTTGATGTTTTGTTGCTTCTTTTTATCAATACCCTTTATTCAGCACCCTTCTCAAAGGTATCTTTCAAGTCTCACTTTCCAGAGAAAATAACAGAGGTTAAAAATATTTTCCCACCTATATGTCATAGCACTGTCATCCAGAAAAAGCTTGAGGGTGGAAACCAAATTCAGACATCAAGGAGATCTAGGAGTTAGGTAGGATCATGTGGTAGCATTTCTACTTATGCCAGAAGGACAAGATCTATGGTTAGGAAAAATTCTCTACTGCTTAAGCTCTGACTGAGGTGAATTAACATCCCAAGTGGACCTAAATTTCAGATATGTGGTTAGTGGCAGAGTTAGTGCACATTCTATTTTATCTCTATCTCTACCTCTCTCTCTAGAGAGCTCCCCTCTGTTTGCGCTAGCTGCCTGCCAGGGTGCCTTTCTTGCTGTCTCTGCCTGGTGTGAGCTTCCATGCCAGACTATTCTGCATCCCCCCATCTACTATTTCTACACTCAGTGATTGCTGGGCTCCAGGTAAGTACTGCCTGGACTGCCTTTCTACATCTGCAACTGGATCTTCTCTGTTCCTGCTTTAATTTCCTCACCTCTACCTCTACTTAGTGGGGCATAGCTACTCTCCTGTTTCATCCGTTCACGCACTTCAAAGAAATTATTACATTCTGATCTGGCTCTGGCCAGTTTATTTTATTCCTCTAATGACCAGGAATCTGAACTCTCATCCTGATGGTGGTGGACACTCAAAAACATTTAGGAATAAACTAAAGTGTTGGCTAGCATGGCTCATTAGTAGAATGAGATCACCTGTTTGTTGGCTTTCAGCACTGCCCTCAGTGTGGCGATCTGCTCCCGTTTGGTGCTCAGTAGGGACTTAAGCTTGAGGATCTCTTCCATTAGGGCTTCTTTGTCTTTATCAATCATGGGGGCCAGCTCCCGTGCCGCAGCTCTTTGACGAGACAGTTGCAAGGACCGGTCCACAGCTTTCTGCAGATGTTTGATTTGGTCCCGGATTATGGCATTAAGGTTGTAGATATTCATTGGTTCTTTGCGGATGTCACTTGTGTCTAATACTGGAGATGATGGTGGGGCAGTAATAACAGGAGAGATGGTGGGAGTCTTGGTTGGACTTGGTTCTTTGCTGGCCTCTGTGTTTTCTTTTGAAACTGGTTCAGGTGAGGTCCTTGTTTCTACAGGGGATGACACACCCCGCCTGGCTAACCGTGGAGACAAAAGTCCCCTGGGATCATCAGGCCCTTTCAGGCTGCCACTACGGGTGACTCTACTTTGCCTATAGTAGTCCAGCATGACCCTGTTAGGGGTTTCATTATTACACAGACATACATGATGGTAAAGCTGAGCTAGCTCCTCACTAAATGTCACCAACTCATCCTGGGCTGTATTAAGGGTATTGTGATTTTCATTGGCTATGCTGGTCATCTTTTGCAACTCCTTCTCCATATGGGCCATCTTCTCTCCACTCTCCTTGGTGGTCTTCTCAAGGCCTGTAATCTGCTCATCATACATCTGGATCTTACTCTCATACTTCGTCTTCTCTTCAGTATAGTTTTCTACAGATTTATTATATTTCTCCTTTAAGGCCTTAATTTCAGCTTTCAAATCGATCACCTCAGTTACTGCCACCCTGTATTTGCATTCAAGTATCTCTAAGCCATTGATGTCCACCTCGTAGTCATGGGTCTCCTCTCCCGAGTCCTGGCCCTTTTCCCCGTCCAGCTGCTTGAGCTCCTTGCTGCTCTGCAGGCCCCTCATGGCATTAACGTGCTCCGTGAGCCGGTGCACCCGTTCGTGCTGCTCCGTCAGTGCCCCCTTGGTGTGTTCCAGCTGCGTCTGTGACTCCTGGAGATTGGCCAGAAGAATGGCCTTTTCCCGTTCTACCTGCAAGGGCAAAAGAAAGTCTCTGAATGACTTCAAAGCAATGTCAGTGATGAGCTTGACCCATTCACATTTGGACATGTATATGTTTTAAAAATGCAGAAGAGCCCATGTTTCCATTACTACAAGTTGAATTGGAGTGTTTTCTTATTTCAGCAGTTCTGGTAACTCAATCAAAAAGTACATCATTCCAAAAGAATTATGCTCTGCATATTTACCCACCCAAATTCTCATGCATTATACACAAGTCAAATCTGGGCAAGCTTCAGTTTAATAATCTATAAAAGGAGCATAACAATGCCTGTCTCATAGGGACATTTGGATGATTTAGTAGGACAGTGAATTTAATGCTCAAGGTATTATAATGTTAGCTGTTGTTAACATTTGGGTAACTGTGGTCTAACTCCCATGACCAAAATGCTTCTACATGGCAAACACATCTGCTTTACAAATTTGTATTTGTATGTGCAAAAGCAACTCTTTCATCTCAGAGTCAGGATATATTTGAATACAAATCCTCTTAGCTGGGTTTCATTATGTATAACAGATTGTACTTGCTTATAGCTGAAGACGAATTGACTTATCCAGACTATTGGGCAATAATTTTAAGTGAAAATCCAGGTAATCATGCAACACAGTATTTGATGAAAAGCCAAGACATTTGAATTTTTGATAAAAGAGATGGAAAATCTCCTAAATATTCTACTCTTGGTATTGTATACAATCTCAATGAAATGGACTGTTTTTTTCCTTTTTCTCTTAAAAATTAAGTAAATTTGGTCTGAAAAATCTAAATATCATTTGATTAGTATACATGAATACAATACGCATAGCTGATTTCAAAAAGCTCTTCAATAGGAAAAACTTTTGGATAAAACTAAAAACTGGATGAGAACAAAATGTACTGAACGTGTCTCAGGTTTGTTTTAGAGGCAAAAGTGTTATGATAAATGAGATAATGCCTTTAGGAGAGCTTCCAACCTGGACTTTGCCAATTCCCATTTAACATAAACATTTTCTAAGCCCCAAAGTACGTCTACCAATTTCTTCGTGATAGCACCTCCAGAAAACATTAAATAGAACACTGTCTCCTTCATATGTATATGTTCCACATATAGTACTAATTTCCACACTCAATACATTTCTGGTGGAATCATTTGAATAGGGAATGATGTCCAAATTTTATACACACATACACATGTATGTGTGTGTATGTAAACACACATACATACATACAGGTGTGTGTGTGTGTGTATATTTTTTCTGGACAATTGAGGTTGGTCTGCCCACCCCTCCAAAAAAAGATAACTAAATTGTGAATAATTTTGTATAACTCTGCCATTACATTTTCCCTCAGCTATTGAGGCTTGAAGTACCTTAAATTGTATTTGGATTTCAGACAGCAGGGCTTAAACTATTTAAGATACATGGTACTTTGAATTATTAAATGCAAAGCACTTTAAAGATTAAAATTACTATTCATTCTAAGTGTATATTTTAATCTCCATTTGTGAAGAACTTATTCAAGAGAGACTTGCTGAGTTAACTGTAATCTATAATTATATATAAATAATATATAATCTTCTACAGTGACTAAGAATAGTTGCCTTATTTCTCTTCTTACAATCTCTGTCTTCTATCTGAAACTGAAGATTTTACTTTGCATAGTAGGGTTGGTTGTTTTGCCAGAAAACTTGAATGCATAATTTGTAAACTCTGTAGTCTGGTATAAGTACACAATATATTATTATTATTGTTATAATTATGCACCATAGAAATTTTTATTATTATTATTATTTTTTGGCCATGCAGCATGCAGGCTCTTAGTTGCGGCATGTGTGTGGGATCTTAGTTCCCTGGCCAGGTTTCGAACCTGTGCCCCTGAAGTGGAAGCACGGAGTCCTAAACACTGGGCCACCAGCGAAATCCCATCCCATAGAAATTATTATTATTATTATTATTTTTAAAGGCAGTTGGAATGACGGTTGGAGGGAGGGGGATGATTTTAACATTTATTTATTTATTTATTTTGACTGCACCGAGTCTTAGTTGCGGCACACGGGATCTTTAGTTGCAGCATGTGGAATTCTTAGTTGTGGCATGCGAACTCCTAGTTGCGGCATGCATGTGGGATCCAGTTGTCCAACCAGGGATCGAACCTGGGCCCCCTGCATTGGGAATGTGGGGTCTTACCCACTGGACCACCATAGAAATTATTTTCAATTTTGCTGAGTGTTTACCTTCTAAATAAACACATTTATATGTATTGAGTACTGATAGATTCTTCTTTTGTGAAGGAACAAAAGAAAAGACAGCAGAATTTGCATGTTTATATTAGGGCTTTTATAGGAAAAGAAATAAAAGCTGTTTTATGAGTTATTAATTTCCATAAAGTCTTTATCCTGGTCATCTGACTTTCAATTTGACACCTGAATGACTGGTGTGATTTTTGTAATGTTATACATAGTATGAGTATGTAAAATAGAACTCAGAAATAAATAACATTCTTCTCTGCTTGAAGTGAAGTAACACTGGCAAATCTGTGCCCTGATGAATGAGAGCTGTGAAAAAAGATCAGCCTACAACCAAGAAACACAAGGTGAGGGAATCCAGCACGTTGGAAAAGAAGGTAATATATTTTGGAGAGTGTGGTGAGAAGGAATCTCTTCTCTCTGTCTGTCTCTCTCTTACACACACACACACACACACACACACACACACACACACGTATATGCAAAAGTCAGTCAGCTGGACAAAGACTCAGGAAAAAAAAAAAAAAAAGAAGGGGAGGGAGGCTTTTCAAGTCATTCTATGAGGCCAGTATTACTCTGATACCAAAACCAGGCAAAGATAACTATAGACCAGTATCTCTTATGAATATAGACACAAAAATCTTGAACAAAATACTAGCAAACTGAATCCAGCAACATATAAAAACGTGTTAGACAACCTGACCAAGTGGGGTTTATCCTAGGAATGCAATGTTGACAACATGCAAAAATCAATAAATATAATATACTGTATTAACAGAACACAGGACAAAACCACACGGTCATCTCAATGTATGCAGAAAAAGCATTTGACAAAATTCAATACCCTTTCATGATGAAAACAGACAACAATCTAGAAATAGAAGAGAACTTCCTAAACCTGCTGGGTCATCTACAAAACACCCACAGATGACATACTTAATGGTGAATGCTTTCCTCTTTGGACCAGGAACAGGACAAAAATGTTTACTCCTGCCACTTTTATTCAGCATTGTACTAGAAGTTCTAGTCAGGGCAATTAGGCTATGGTCAAGTGGCAAATAAATGTCTGTGAGGCTGTGGAGAAATCAGAATCCTCATACACCGCTGGTGGAGATGTGAAATGGTTCAGCTGCTTTGAAAACAGTCTGGCAGTTCCTCAGAAGGTGAAACATAGAGCTACCCTACGACCCAGCAACTCCACTCTTAAGTATATGCTCAAGGGAATTAAGATATAAGTGCACATAAAAACCTGTACGTGAATGTTCATAACAGCATTCATAATAGCTGAAAAGTGGAAACAACTCAAATGTCCATCACTGATAAATGAATAAATAAAATGTGGTATAGCTATATAAGAGTATTATTTGGCAATAAAAAGAAATGAAATACTACTATATGTTACAACATGAATTGAACATATTATGCTAAGTGATAAAAGCCAGACACAAAAGACCACATATTGTGTGATTCCACTTAAATGAAATGTCCAGAATAGACAAATCTACTGAGACATAAAGTAGATTAGTGGTTGCCTACGGTTGGAGTGGCTGCCAATGGGTACATAGTTTCTTTATGGTGTAATGAATTGACTGTGATGGTGATTGCACAACTGTGTGACTATACTAAAAAACACCAAATTATACCCTTCAACTGGGTGGATTGTATGTGAATAATTGCTATAAAGCTGTTCTTAAAAAATAACTACATGGACTCATCCCTTGTTGTGTGATTATGGATGCTCTTATTATGGCTACTGACAGATGGTTTAAAAAAAAAGTAAGGCTGCTGAGAAATGTGTTTGCCTAAAGCTTTTAAAGGTAATCTTTAACTGTAAAGTTTACAATAGTTTGACAACTTAAGTTGTCAACTTTGTCCTAAGAAATTGTATTTGTCACATTTTTAAAAACTAGGAACTGACCAATCTTGTCTTACTAATTTCATCTCATAAATATTTTGTGAGTCTCAGTTAAGCACAGATAAAATTTCATTTGTTTGACTCTCTCTCTTTCTCTGTGTAGCAATCCACTTCCTAGGCTTTTGGCTTTGAGCAAATTACATAACATATTTGTGCCTCAGTTTCCCTATCTGTAAAATGGGGATAACGCTATCTACCTGGGTTATAAGCATCCACCAATTAAGCAAATATATATAAATTACTTTTAACTCTTATGGGACATGCAGCAAATTGACCACTTACCATCA
The DNA here is from genome assembly GCF_964374135.1 of Grampus griseus. Classification (NCBI taxonomy): domain Eukaryota; kingdom Metazoa; phylum Chordata; class Mammalia; order Artiodactyla; family Delphinidae; genus Grampus; species Grampus griseus. The sequence continues at coordinate 26,195,805 of NC_139005.1, read as the reverse complement.
TTATAGGAAAAATTTAAATTGCCTTTAATACAGTATATCTATAAACACAATATGCATCTTTATTTCTTCCACATCCACGAGGATACAACAAAACTTAAAAATTTCAGTCTTAGAGAAATATTACTATTTTCTCACATTACATGTGAAATTATATAGCCAGTATGATACTAAAGAAAACAATGCAAAGAGTTTTCTCCTGCTTAGTCTGACTCTCTGTGATATGAGGTTAAACAGAGGCTATTTGTCAAAGGTAGAAATTTTAGCACAAGCATAGAGACTCCTTTAAATAATTATGTAATTTATTTAGTGTTCCCAGGCAGGATCTACTTATTTTCATTCTAATAAAATGAACTAAAGTACTTGTCACTGAGAATTATTATTATTATTATAGCCTATTTGAAATAACTGGATTTTGAGGGTGATACAATGCTAGGAGGCACTATTTAAATTGTAGTCAGTGTAGGTTTTTATATTTATCAATATTATTAACATTTTCCAGCAGATGGCAGTATGATATCTTGAGGAAGGGGACTTTTTTTTTTCTTAATTCCAACAAAGGCATCATAGAGACTAGTGATGGGGCTAATTTATCACCTTTTACCTTCCCTTTTATAAATGCACCTCAGAGAAGTGAAGCAATTAACCCAACATTCCTGATACCCAAGGCATAAACATAGTTTTTTTCTTTTTGGAACCAGGTTAAGTAAATATCATTAGTGGGGAAAACATAATTTACATGCATAGATGGAATCTTGCAAGATAAGAAGAGGCTGATAGGCTTTGACTCAGGTATGCTGTTTTCAAAGTGTTTCTTTATTTTATTTTTTAAAATATTTATTTTGGACTGATTAAAAAAACAGAAATAAAAGTGTATTTAAAGCATAAAAATATATATTTATTTATTTGGCTGCATTGGGTCCTAGTTGAGGCACACAGGCTCTTCATCACAGCCCACGGGCTTCTCACTAGTTGAAGTGGGGAGGCTCCAGGGTTCGCGGGCTCAGTAGTTGCGGCACACAGGCTCTCTAGTTGTGGCCTGCAGGCTTAGTTCCCCACAGCATGTGGGATCTTAGTCCCCAACCAGGAATCAAACCTGCGTCCCCTGCATTAGAAGGCAGATTTCTAACCACTGGACCACAAGGGAAGTCCCTCAAAGGGTTTCTTTAATCCTATGAAAGAAAATCTTAAAAGCTGCATATTCCCTGGTATAGGGTGTTACATTCCTGCCTCTGCCCTTCTACATACGAAATTAAATTTGTTTTTCTCTTGTTAATCTGTCTTCAATTTAATTATTAGGCCAGCCAAAGAACCTAGAAGGGAAGAGGGGAAATTTTCTCCCTGCCTAAACTTTCTATATTCTGAATATTTAATTTCAAAATACATCTGGCCCCAAGTGTTCCAGATAGTCATAGTAAAAGTGCATTTTATTGCTCCCTCAGAAGGTCCAAAACAATGGTACTGCCATGGTATGTGCTGCAAGGTGTGTGTAAGTGTTGTTTATTAGAACTGCCATATTATTTTCAAGGCTCATTCACATCAACACCAACTGCAATAACTTCTATGCAATGTATCCTGTAATTAAAAAAAAAATTTATTTATTTTTGGCTGCATTGGGTCTTCGTGGCTGTGCGCAGGCCTTCTCTAGTTGTGGAGAGTGGGGGCTACTCTTTGTTGCGGTGCACGGGCTTCTCATTGTGGTGGCTTCTCTTGTTGCGGAGCACAGGCTCTAGGCACGCGGGCTTCAGTAGTTGTGGCATGCGAGCTCTAGAGCGCAGGCTGAGTACTTGTGGTGCACGGGCTTAGTTGCGCTGTGGCGTGTGGGATCTTCCCGGACCAGGGCTCGAACCCGTGTCCCCCGCGTTGGCAGGCGGATTCTGAACAACTGCGCCACTATGGAAGCCCTCCTGTAATGTTTTTATAATTTATTTATATGAATTAAACACAAGGGGACACATAGCTAAGGAAAAACTCAGATTATAAAGAAATTATGCATGAGAAGATACATTCTGCTATACTTGTGTTCAACAATTTGAATGAGATATATTACAAAAATGCTGGTTAAAAGAGGTGGTTACTTGGCCTACAACAAAATTAGTAGTTAGTGTTCCAAGTGTGAGACTGGACACTGCAAAGCCCTTCCTGTGTGGAGCCTGTTTTTTACAGCTAAATTAAGAGCAAACTTTGGGACATAAGGCCCTTCCTGTGTCCCTCTACATCTTTATAAACTGTCAGCATTAATTAAGTTCTAATGAAAGATTCAAAGGTACACAGTGTTCTCATATATTGAGGGACGGTTTATCCAGCCAAGTTTTTCTCGCTCTAACTTTTTGCTGAATGAATATCCCTTTTCAGACTGTCTCACACCCTGAGACTTACCAGCAACCACATTACACCCATCTGAGATGATGATCCTTGAGCTAATCATCCAACAATAACAGTTAATTATATTAATAATAGCTAAATAAATGGAGTGCTTAACAAATTAAAGGCATTGTGGAGTTGAAATAATGATAATAGTTCATAATTATTGAGCATTTATCATGTGCTTGGCCCTGTTCTAAGCACTCTGTGTACATTAACTCAAAAACCTTCATGACAGTTTGAAGAAGGTAAAATGTATCCCCATTTTATGGGAGAGTAAAGTGCTGTCCCTCTAAGAATGATTCTCGACTAGAGGTTGACCCTTGGGACATTTGAAATGTGTGGGGCATTTTTGGTCACCACATCTATGAGGAGATGTAATGAGCATTTAATGGGTTGGGACCAGAGATGCTAAACCTCCTGTAACTCATCAAACAGACTCAGACAATGAGGAACTATCCCACCCCAAATGCTGCAAGGTGGCTCCCATTGAGAACCACTCTCTTGCTGAACACTTGTTCTCCACCATTCTTTTGATTAAACTCCACCTCTCTTTTGGACTTTTGTATTCCCCAGCTCAGATTACCTTTAAGATTAAAACTAAGAACAGCTCTGAGCTTTCAACCAATAGTTGACCTGATTGAAAACTACTGAGCTGTTTACACATAAAACCCCCTCTTCCTCATATACTCTACACTGCCACCAAAATAAAAAGAAAATACAAAAGCTTCAACCCACTAAATTTTTATCCTAAAGAAACCAACATGATAGTTTAAGAAAAATTTTACATTAATTCTATTCAATTTGAGGGCATACGTTCTTGTAAATATATGTCACAAAAATTTTTTTTCACAAGAAATGTGTGAGCAAAAAGACATGGAAAAGTATTACCTACACAGAACTGCACTTTGCAGTCAGGTAAATCTATATGAAATTAATTTTCTTCCAGTGGCCATACCCTCTTACCTTGATTCAAATTGAACACTGAGAAAATGAATTCTCATTAATTCTCTTTCAGCAGCCAAAAGCACTGGGCAGGTAAAGTTAAAAGTTAAAGGGTGGACTTCCCTCATGGCGCAGTGGTTAAGAATCCGCCTGCCAATGCAGGGGACATGGGTTCAATTCCTGGGCCGGGAAGATCACACATGCCGTAGAGCAACTCAGCTCATGCACCACAGCTACTAAGCCTGCGCTCTAGAGCCTGTGAGCCACAACTACTGAAGCCCGCGCACCTAGAGCCCATGCTCTGCAACAAGAGAAGCCACCGCAATGAGAAGCCTGTGCACCTCAATGAAAAGTAGCCCCCGCTCACCCCAACTAGAGAAAGCCCACGCACAGCAACGAAGACCCAACGCAGCCAAAAATAAATATTAAAAAAAAAAAGTTAAAGGGTATGTTAACTTTTGATATAATATTAAAAATAAGCCTAATAATATATTAATTTCATGGGTTCTCTAGTCTTATTTACTTCTGCTAATTATATTTTCAGTCATCATTTCTGTAGAGGCAGAAAATTATAAGTCCTGGGACTTCCCTGGTGGTGCAGTTGTTAAGAATCTGCCTGCTGGGCTTCCCTGGTGGTGCAGTGGTTGAGAGTCCGCCTGCTGATGCAGGGGACACGGGTTCGTGCCCCGGTCCGGGAAGATCCCACATGCCACGGAGCGGCTGGGCCCGTGAGCCATGGCCGCTGAGCCTGCGTGTCCGGAGCCTGTGCTCCTCAACAGCAGAGGCCACAACAGTGAGAGGCCTGCATACCGCAAAAAAAAAAAAGAATCTGCCTGCCAATTCAGGGGACACGCGTTCGAGCCCTGGTCCGGGAAGATCCTACATGCAGCAGAGCAACTAAGCCCATGTACCACAACTACTGAGCCCACGCCCCACAACTTCTGAAGCCCGAGCACCTAGAGTCCCTGTCCCACAACAAGAGAAGCCCGCGCACAGCAATGAAGAGTAGCCCCCACTCGCTGCAACTAGAGAAAGCCCACACTCAACAACAAAGACCCAACACAGCCATAAATAAATAGATAGATAAATAAATAAATAAATAGAAAAGAAAATTATAAGCCCTGTTTGCTATAAAAAAAAGTGATTGCCAGAGTCTTAAGGCCTTTAATTATCAGCTTTATGCAAAGAACCTTGGTGGGATAACAGACTGAAGAGCAAGCCTCAAACTTGTCACCTAACAAGCTTGTTGAAGCAGATACCTGGCTCAGTAGATCTGTGGGGAGCCCAACAATTTGTCCCTCAGCAGCCCACAGGTGATGATGGTGGTGGCGATGCTGCTCCTCTGACAACATTTCTATCATCACTGGATTAACGTATAGTCAGGAAGCAAGACTACATTAGAAAGCCATTTCACAGTGAGGTAAGCTTGTGGGACTCTCCCCAAGACATCTGATTAGAAGATGCTAAAAATTTAAGGCCTAGCTCATGTAGGGAGAAGAAATCCTTGGTTTCAGATTTATACCTGTTCTGTATTTTTAATCATATGATCATAATCATATGATATCCTGCTAGTTTATATATAGAAAGTCCTTCATGTCTTTTACTTATTTATTTTTAACATCTTTACTGGAGTATAATTGCTTTACAATGGTGTGTTAGTTTCTGCTTTATAACAAAGTGAATCAGCTATACGTATACATGTATCCCCATATCTCTTCCCTCTTGCATCTCCCTCCCTCCCACCCTCCCTATCCCACCCCTCGAGGTGGTCACAAAGCACCAAACTGATCTCCCTGTGCTATGCGGCTGCTTCCTAATAGCTTCTATTTGGTATTGTGTATATGTCCATGCCACTCTCTCACTTTGTCCCATCTTACCCTTCCCCCTCCCCATGTCATGTCCTTCATGTCTTTTAGAGCTTAAAATATTGCTGTGAAGTATAACCATTCATCTTGAAGCTATACACAGAGTTGCTTGTGATAGAAAACTTCATTTTCTGTCATTTCTCTTGTGTATAAAGCTTTTGAATTCTTTTGTGACAAATGCATCAAGATGCTACCTTTTCTCCCTTCACACTCCATTGCTATCTAATTTATCTAAGAAATAAATTTCATAAAGCAATGCAAATGAGAGATTTCTCTTCAACACCTCTTTTGTGTCTTTCTAAACTATTGTACTTTCAAAGTTGCTAGTTAAAGAATATTCTTAAAAATAATCTGGAACTAAAATGTGACAATAAGAAATCCCACAACACAGTACACGTAACTTACAAAATATTCACTCTAACAGCCCTAAACAAAGTTCTTACCTGCATAAGTTGCTGCTTCAATTTCTGTATTTCTGAGATGTTCAGCTCACTGAATAAGTCAGAAACAGGGTGTAGAGACTCTCCTTTCCTTAGAGTGGGAGTCCGATAGTCTCCATTCAGTTTCACAAGGGGCCCATGAATATGCCCGTTCATTTTGTCATCATTGTTGGGTTCACTTCCATCCTCTGCAAACTTGAGTCCATCAACTGAAATGCTGATATGGTTATCATTGAGTGTGATGTACTGGGAGAGCTCCTTCCGCAGGCTGTTCTTTTGCTCCCTTTCATTTTTTAAGGTCTCAAGGGCTTCTTCCAGTTGGTGCTCAGCGATTTCTTTCAACCGGATGGCATCTTCCAGTTGGCTATTTAGCAGCACCGTCTCCTCCTCAAATCGCTTAATCTCATGCTTTAAACCTTCGTATTCAACCTGAATCAGATACGATAAAGAAGATTCATAAAACTAAAATTTGGGTCTAACAAAACTGCCATTAAACACTCTAGTGGACCTAACGTTTAAAAATTAAAACGGTACAAAATAAATCTGAGAAGCACGCGGTATATACACCATTAAGGTAACACAGGATGGTTTCTTTAGATATCCATACATATAAATTCAATTCCTAGCAGAGATGAAAAAGGTACCTCTCTCTCAGGATTTCTTTTATGGAGTCCAGTGGTCAAAAGGGGGCACTGTTTGCTTAATAAATCAAGAATTTTTTTTGTAATAGTTTATCAGAATATTCACAATCCAAGAAAAGATTTTTATCATCACTATTACTTGTTTTATTTAATTATTAATAACGAGGACATTTTTAAACTCAGGGTAAGTTAGTTAAATGATCACAATAAGAATATAATCTCAATAAAATATGTTTGAGAGTAAGATGAGAAAGCAAAGAAAAATTTCATGTGCTTAAGGATAGAATCTGCAATAACAGTACCAATTACTCCCAAACAAAAAAATACATGGAAGTGGATCAAGATGGTGGCGTAGGAGGACATGGAACTCACCTCCCCCCACAAACACATCAAATACATCTACATGTGGGACAATTCTCACAGAAAACCAACTGGAAACTGGCGGAAGATCTCTTACACAAGCAAAGCTGCAAGAAAGATCCCCACATAACCAGGTGATTGTGTGCCAGCACCAGCAGCTCTGCTTCAGGCTGCCAGTTGGACAGACTTGGCTTCAGGCTTCAGACTGTGTTCAGGTCAGCTGCACATGTCTTGTTTTAGGACCAAACTTGAAGGGTCACGCTTCCTGGGGCATGAAGGTAAGGGGATTAGTCAAACCAAGGTAGTATGTCTGAAATCTGTGCTCCATCATGTCTGCTAACATTCCAATGGTCAGAGAGTCACATGACTAAGACCAAGGTCAATGGAGCTGGCCAATTTACTCTGCCCTTTCTAGGGCACTGCCAGGTTACGTGGCAGAGGGAGAGAGTAAAGAATTTAGAACAATCTAAATCTACCAAATATTTTTACCATCACATAATGAGATGTTTTTCTTTTCTTTTTTTTCTTTTTTAAAAAATTTTTATTGTGGGTAATGTAAAAATACCCAAGTAGCAAGAAGAGTTCAATGAACCCCCAGGAGCCCACCACTCAGCTTCAACAGTCATCAACTCCTGTCTACTCTTCTTTCATCTATATTTCCATTCACTCCCCTAGTTGGATTATTTTAACCCCTAGATATCACATATTTTAGGATCTATCCCTAAGAGATAATTTTTTTAAAAAGCAAAGCCATAATCCCTTGAACAAATAATTTCTTAAGAATATGATATAATCTTAGTTATCAAAACGATGTCAACAATAGGTTTGTAATGATATAGGAAATAAATACAACTGAGTGAAAAAGGATAATGTATTACGACTGTGGAATACAAGAGATCAAATGGAAATTTAACAAAATGTTAATAATAGTTGTTCTTTAGTGGTGGGAATAAAGGTGATTTTAAGAAAAATAATACATATATATTGTTATCAATATATTACTCTTGAATTACAACCAAATAAGAGCCTGTTCAAACACTCTCTTGGTCGTGAAAGTCTATAGGTGAAAGAGAACTCGGCTCTGAGCCCAAATGCCTTCTTTGGGGCCTTTTCCATGGCTCTTACCACATGCCACCTTTTAATAAATATTTTTAATAAATATTCTCCACAACTACTTAGAGGAAATACTTTCTATGCACCCAGGTGTCCCTCACAGTGCTTCAGTATTCCTTCATAGTGTTTCAACAAAATTCTGCTCTTAATAAGTATTTGCTGAATAAACTATTGTGAATGAAAAAATAAAATAGAAAAAACATAACATCAATTATGATATTAGATACTAATAATAAACTGTGTTTAGGGACTTGACCTCTTTCTAGCTGGGCAGCTTCACTCATTCCACTCTTCTCACATGTGGTTCCTATTCACCCAGCTGTTTCATGTTTCTCTGCCTAGACAAAGACAGTCATCTGGAAAACTCTTATTCATCATTCAAGACCCAAGTCAAGACTCTGATCCTAATTTGAAGTCTTTGTTGACCCACTCAGGCAAACAGATCACTCCTTTCTTGTACCATCATTGCAAGGCTTTATCATATGATTAGAGCCCCAGCAAAGTGGAGGCACCAAGAAATAGAATGAGAAGGCACTTAAAAATTGGTATTTGATATGTTAAAGAAAGCATCAAAGTAGTCACCATGAGAAAAATCAGTACTTTGTTGCGATTCATTATAGCAACTTCATAGTTTGGTAATTCTATTTTTAATGAGTGTTGGAAATAAGTACCATAATATTTTCAGAGTTTAGGAACTCTAAAGATCTTTTTTTTTTTTCTTGCTGTTTTCCATTTGGGCTTTATTTAGAACTCTAAAGATCTTAATTTGGACCCGTATTGCCAAACCTAACACATAGCTTTACTCTTCAATTACATGGATGGTTGAGTTTATTACCTGCCTTCCCTACTGGGACCATGAGCTCTTTGAGCCAGTGACCACGGTTTTTGTTCTTAAAAAGTACATGGCCTCATAGAAAGATACCCCTGAAATACTGGTTAAATGAAATCAAACTGAATTGATCCCAGGAAATAATATCTTTAATATCTCTTATGATATTATTACTTGATAGAAATATATCAATAGAAATATATCCCTAGAGGAAATATTCTTCATAATAAAAATGATTGTATTATTAATTGAAAACTAGGGTTTTCAATGCTTAGATAACAAATATTGAATGCTTTAGCTCAATATGTGAGCTATTAGGGACATGAAATTTATTATTTCTCTCTCCTGCCATCACATATCTAAAACTTGAGCATGATTTCCTGTCCTATGTTAAGCAGTACTGGGTCCTGCCTCTATGTTAACTGATACTGGGACTAGGCATAAAAAATTTAGCTGCTTGAGGGAAAAACTTGCTCCTGGAAGATAAGACTCAACTAAAACAGCTTCCTCAAGACTTGAATCAAGACCCTCACTTTACTGTACCTCCCAACTCAAAGCTATGTCATAAACTCTGTCTAACCCAACCACTTTCCCACCATGTGAGACCTACCAGTCCAGATCCTCAAATCCTATGAACATCCTTCCTGTTGACATCCTGTTTTGAGATACTACTAAGGCTCTGTTGAGCTGTTATCTTACTGCAAGAGGTCTAACAAACAGCTTTGTTTCATCAACAGATTTTTCTGATTTTTTCTGATGGGGAACTGACAGTTGACACTTTTTTATGGCTACTGCTGCTTACTGCACTTCTTTCAGATATTTTGGTTTGAAAAGTATAAAGGTATAAAACATTTATAAGGTTGGGTCTAATTTTATTTTAGACACAGAACCAAATCAGCACACAGAGGAATGCGGCTAAAGTTTTCAGAGTCAACTCTTTGGTGTAGGATCACGCATAAAAATTGGTATGGTTAATTATAATACTCTTAAATTTTAGTTTCCTCTGTAAGTTGAATTGTGGATGTAAGATAAAGAAAAAACATTTATTCATTATTTCAACAAGTATTTATTAATATTTAATGCCTACAATGGGCCAGCCCCTGTTTTAGGTGTTTATACTATAGTGAAGAGAGATGGAAACAAACTAATATATAGAAGCTACATATGGAGTAAGAAGTGCTATTTAAACAATTATTTAGAAAATAATCAACATTTAACAGGAAAATGGAACTTCAGAAGAAGAGCATCTTCTAGTTCTTTGAACTAAACATTTTACAATTCTAGTAGCTTTCCTATTTAGAGAAACCTCAAACCAGGCTGGAAGAGTATATTTTGTATAGGAAACTTCAGTACAAAGCAACATTCAGACCAATTTTGAGATTGAAAGCCAGCCATCATCATGTCTTTGAAAAAAAAATCTGTGGTATTTATACGTAAAGTATTATATTTAATACTTCATTAATTAGAGAGTTTACGATATATGCTAAATCCTGTAAATAAAGGCCAATAGTAAGAAAAAAACAAATCCCAGTATTTCCTTAATTGGGAGAGACTTGTGACACTACAGTGCACCCATTTGTTAGGAAATAAACCAGAATAGCCCTTTGTAAGGAAAATGATTTCAAATTAATTAATTAGACACTTAATTGGGAAAATTACCATATTACATCTACAAAATAAAATTTTAAAGATGTATACATTTTTGTTTGTTTTTTCAAACTTCTGAGTTAAGCATTTGATTTCCATGTTTCAATTACTGGTGGGAGGGTATGGGTAAACTGTAAGCAGTAATCAGCCAGGCTAGTAGTACAAATTCCCACAGAAATGGCATCTGGGCTAATGAATACTCACAGGATACCTTGGCAGTCTTTCAAGAATACTTAATACTGGCCTAAATTAACCTCCTGAGTAAATTAGTCTACCACATGCAGTGATGGGAAACCCTACAGTGTAGATGGATGCTCTCCGCACCCCTGCCTGTGCAGAGAGCAATGAGGACCTGTAGGAATCAGGAGAAATGACCACTTTAAATATTTGCACATCACATAAACTTGCTTCAAGTCTTCTACATTCTTCATCACCGACCAAAAAAACTAAACAACAAAAAATACCCTTCTTATTTCTAAGAAACATATATTTTAAAAAAATCTAATGTTCCCCACTGTGAGCTCACTGTCCCCAGACAAATAAAGACCTAGGGTCTCATGGTACTGCCAGCCCTCAGCACACACAGTGATTCAGTGCTTAAAGGGGAAGGAATGAGATAAAAACACATGGGATATCCAGATAACCCTTTTTTAATGGTCTGGAACCACCCCCTGAACTCCTTAGTACACATTTTGATCCCCAGCACTCCAAAACTGGGGAGAAGTGGCAATGATCAATAATAAAATTTCAATTGTGTCAATTTTCTTCTGGATTTTTCCTTTCCACTTTTCATCTTTATATCTATCAAAACCACACAGTCATCCCTCAGTTTCTGTGGGGTATTGGTTCCAGGAGCCCCCGGCAGACCCCAAAATCTGGGTGCTCAAAACCCTTAGATAGGGCTTCCCTGGTGGCACAGTGGTTGCGAGTCCGCCTGCCGCTGCAGGAGACACGGGTTCGTGCCCCGGTCCGGGAAGATCCCACATGCCGCGGAGCGGCTGGGCCCGTGGGCCATGGCCGCTGAGCCTGCGCGTCTGGAGCCTGTGCTCCGCAGCGGGAGAGGCCGCAACAATGAGAGGCCCGCGTACCGCAAAAAAAAAAAAAAACCTTAGATAAAGTGGTTGTAGCATTTGCATATAACCACGCACATTGGCTCATCTTTAAATCACCTCTAGATTACTTATAATATCTAATACAATGTAAATGCTATGTACCTGCCAGTGTGCGGCAAATTCAAGTTTTGTTTTTTGAAATTTTCTGGAATTTCTTTTCTTAGAATATTTTCAGTCTGTGGTTGGTTGAAACTACAAACACAGAACCCATAGATATGAAGGGCTGACTGAAACAGTTCTGGAAGGAGATACCAACTTGAGAAGGGAGAGAGGTGGAAGCATACAACTGGGCTGCCCTCTAAGTTGACGGAGGGTAAGAATCGTACCCTCTGGATTCTGGTACCTCTGTAGCCTAGCACAGTGCCTGGCACAGTTTGATGACCTGATCTGAGAGGTTATAACAGTGTTGAGACAAGAATAGGGTTGTGGTTGAGGAACCACCTTTGAAAAGACCTTGAAATCCAGTCCACCTTTGCTTAACTACCTATGAATTTTATTCATAAATAAATTCTACCAAAAGTACAGATTCAAGAATGCTATTACTAATAACTATAACAAACCACAATGCAAACTGATCAGGAAAATTCAGCAATTAAGCAACCTAAGTCTCATTACCCACAAAATTATTTAAATGTACACATGCAATCTTTTTAGTCAGCTTACAGCAGAATAAAGAAATCAGGTCTTTTTTTTCTTATAATGTTGTTCGTACTGATTTATATTTCATAATCCTCGTATGATTTGAAAGCAGTTTACAGAGAGAGAGATTGATAGAGATTGCAGGGAAACCTTAAGCTTGTATTACAAAACAGGCTCACAAACCCAGGCTTTAATGAGAGGTCAGCGGTTAAACTGATTACCATACATTTAACTTACTCCAGAAATAAATTAACATAGAGCTAAAGTATAAAGTAAGATTTTTCTTATCCAATAAAGCTTTTTGGTAATTATACTACTTCTAGGTTTGCCTTTTAAATTTAGCTGAAATAGGAGGGTTGGGAAATTTCAGCACATAATTAATGTTGGGAGATTGAGGCAAATTTTGACAGTTTCTTTTCTGATAAATATAAGATTTAACCTTAATGGTCAGAAGGTATAGATCCATCTGGAGTGTAACCAAAAATCTTCTTAAACCTCACCTGGTTCTGCTTTAATGTGGACACCAGTTTCTGCAGCGTGATGTTTTCCTCTTCTAGTTCAGTATAGTCCTGAAGGAGGCGGGCCTCTCGGAATTTATATTCTCGGATTTCATCCTTCATCCGTATTCTCTGTAGCTCCACCATCTCATTGTTCTGAAACAAGAGAATAAACAGTAAATACAAAACTTCTAGATTTTATGAAGTGTAGATAAAGTCTTGGTAATTAAAAATAATAACAAAAACATCTCATGGAGTGTAAATTGGTACCACCTTTTTTTGAATAAGGATTTAATGAGATCTGTCAAACTTTAAAAGCACATACACATGACCCAGCAATTCTACAACTAAAAATCATTCTTAAGCATATTTTCTTAGAGGTAAATAAAAATAAATTCATGTATATTTACACAAAGAATTGGAAACAGTCTAAATGTTTGCTAATGGGGGAATAATGAAATAAATTATTATGCATCCTTTAGTGAAGCATTATAAAATTATTTAAAAGAATGAGAAGAAAGGAGTGAGGAGCTTTATGCACTAAAATGTAAAGAGAGCCACAATACATTACGAAATATAAAAGAAAGTTATAGATTAGTATGCATACAATACCAACTTTCCAAACTCCGGGGGGGTCCCTCTGCAAGTTTCAAAATCTTCCAACTAAGCCACGTGGTCTAATCCTGGCTTGGTCCAGACACTCTGGCCTCAGTCACCTGGCTTCAGCCACAGAAGCTTCCTTCTGCCCCCTACCATGTTGGACTTGGCCGCTCATTCCCGCCTTCAGGCTTTTTCACTCCCCCTCCCCGACTCCCTGTCTCCAGATCAAGGGTTCTTAGCCTCATCTGCGCCATGACCCTCTTTGACAACGTGGTGAAGCCGATGGAGCTCTTCTCAGAATGATATTTTAAAGGGCACTGAAAGAGTTCAGAACTTCCCATGCCAACATATGCCACTTTGGTATATTGATTATTTTGAGCTGAAGGCACTTGAGAAACAGCAGATGCAGGAAGGGCTCTCTGCCCTCCCCCTTTCTACCTAAAAGCAGGACATGAAATTTCCCCTGAGAAAAATGCCCTTCCTGTATCAGGAAGAGAACGTTCTTATCACAAGAGACTGGGAATCGATGCTGAAATGGACCCGTACAAACACATCTACTAAAATGATCTTCCATTAGTTTTCCCCATTTAGTTCCTAGTCACTGTTCCACGATATACTGCCCCTAGCCCAAGCTCCTTTGTCTTGTCACATCCCCACAATTTACCCTTCTTTGTGTAAAAAGGTATACAAGCTTTTGGGACTAATGACTTCTGGTCTTCATTTTCCTTTTGAACACTCCCATGTACTTGTAAAAAAATTAAATTTGTAGACTTTTTTCTTATTAATCTGTTTAACGTCAGTTTAATTCTTTATCCCAGTCACAGAACCCAAGAGGGTAGAAGGAAATTTTCCTCCCTTACAGTGTAAAAGACAAGATTACAAAGGACACTGATTATGCTCAAATTAAGTTAATATAATATTTTACAAAATTATGATATGGTAATCAGGTAGATTATGGTAGTGGCCCCCAATTAATCACATTTCCCTATGGCCACACGCAGTGGAGTCTGAAGTCAACCCTGAACTGGCTTCATTGACTTGCTTTGACCCACAAAATGCAGTGGAAGCTTTAGCTCGGAAGGCTAAAGGTCTATCTTTAGGAAGGCTTTGTAGGGACTTCCCTGGTTGTCCAGTGGTTAAGACACCGCATTCCCAATGCAGGGGTCCTGGGTTTGATCCCTGGTCAGGGAACTAGATCCCACATGCCGCAACTAAAAGATCCCACGTGCCACAACCAGGATATGGCACAGCCAAATAAATAAGTAAATAAGAGGCATTGTAGCTCTTGTTCTTTCTCTCTTGGAACACTGCCACCATGTGAAGAAGCCCAGGCTAGCCTGCTGGAGCACGTGGCCCAGCCCATAATCAGCACCAGCTGCCAGGCAGGGGAGTGAAACATCTTGAACTCTTTGGCTCAGTTGAGCTGCCAGATGATGGCTGCCACATGAGTGACCCCATGTTAGTTTGTAAGAACTGCCCAGCTGAGTAGAGCTCAAATAGCTGACCCATAGAATCATGGGGTATTATTTTAAGCCCTTAAATTTGGGGTGATTTGCTACATGGTAACATGTAACTGATACAGTAATACATGTGCTTCTTTATTAGCAGAATGTATACTCAGATCTAGCGGCAGATCTAAGAAATACCATAATTTCAAAGAAATGATGATATTTCAAGATCCTGCAAGAACTTCGATGTGATATTAAAATACTGATCACAAAGTAACAGGTGCTGCTAATGCTACTGAAGTTTGTGGCCTACATTCAAATGGAAGAAAATGCTAAATTTTTTGTCTGAGTTTAGAGAAAATGGAGATGTAATTATTTTTCCCTCCAAGGTTACAGGCCTCCTGAATTCTATCCACAGACTCCCAGGACCCAAGTTAGGAAACTCTTCTGCTTCTATTTGTCATTTAGGTCTCAGTTCAAATGTCGTCTCCTCAGAGAGGCCTTCTCTGAACAGCTAATATAAGACAACTCCCCAACCCCTGCCCTTCAGTCTCACATCATCCTATATGATTTCCTTCATAGATCAGAATTTTAGCACAGAGTAGATACTCAGAAAACAACTGTTGAAAGAATAGCACTAAACATTACTTGAAATTAGTAATTTATTTATCTTTTACACTTTTTACGTGTATTAAATTTCCTTTTCCATCTGAATATAATGAACCTTTAGTGTTTGCCTATGGGTCCCTAATACCTGCCATATTTTAGGCCCTTATAACCATGGAATGAATAACAAAACAGTTACACAAATGGCTAAACACAAAATCTAAAAAAAATCATTGTAAAAATTTATTGTAGGGATTATGGCTTTTTGTCTGCGTTGTTAGAGTGTGGAACAAAGGGAGAACAACACATTTTGAAATAAACATACCTAAATCTGTGAAATGACTGGACTTATTACAGTTTTTCAATATACTGTCAAGCTACTTAGAGGCAGAAACACTACTTTATTCCCTGCTCCTTGGACAATATTTTGCATATGTGTTCAATAAGTGTACAATGAAAAATAGAGTCTGGTTACAAAGCCAAATTACAATATTTCATTAAATTTTATTTTGCAGGTACAGGAAATCTTAATATATTTTTCTGTTTCTTAAAGGTCTACCATTAACTGAATGGGTGATGTATAGTTATTTAGTTTTCCTTGTTTATATGCATGAACATATGAGGAAGCTAATAAATTGGATGCCAGTCATTTATATAAAATTATAAACAAAAACGTTAAGATATAAGAGGTTCTGTAAAATGTGAATATATACAACGTAAAAAATGTTAATGACTAGAAACCTAGCTCGTATACACTCAGAATTAGTCATAAAACCTTATATAGTAAGATAGTAAATGTCAGGACAAATTTAAGGCCATGGCAAAGCTAATGAGGATCACCAACAGATAAATCATAAAATAGCTAATGAAAACTGTTGATGTTAATTAAGGAAAAGGAAGAGCTTGGTGTGGAGACAGGTTAAGTTGAAAGGCTCTCTAGCAATAAAACAGACATAAGACCCAGGGGAAGAAAACTGGTCTCATTTATTTTGTTAGAAACCCCCCTTTTTTTAAAGCATTTTTTAAAAATTTATTTATTTATTTATTTTTATTTTTGGCTGCGTTGGGTCTTCGTTGCTGCGCGCCAGCTTTCTCTAGTTGCAGCGAGTGGGGCCTACTCTTCCTTGCGGTGTACAGGCTTCTCACTGCAGTGGCTTCTCTTGTTGCGGAGCACGGGCTCTAGGCGTGTGGGCTTCAGTAGCTGTGGCACGTGGGCTCAGTAGTTGTGGCTCGCGGGCTCTAGAGCTCAGGCTCAGTAGTTGTGGCGCATGGGCTTAGCTGCTCCGCAGCATGTGGGATCTTCCCAGACCAGGACTCAAACCCGTGTCCCCTGCATCGGCAGGCGGATTCTTAACCACTGCACCACCAAGGAAGTCTGAAACCCATGGATTTTTTTGAACTGCCAAAGATTAAATTTTATGGGCAGTGTTCTTTGCTTCCATAATAATTTTTTTAAATTTCTATTTTTGTTTTTTGCATACTCATCATACATTTATCTCTGACAATTTTTTTCTTTCTGGGATAAGATGGCACTGAGCTCTATTAAAAACCCCCATCAAGAATAATGAAAGTGAGAAAAATAAACCATGAGAGAAAGGGGAGAAAATGGCACAACCAGGAGATCCTCTAGCCTTTCACCTCCAGAGACCTGAGCCCCAGCTTCTCTTCAGAGGACAGAGGATTCCCTGAAATGTTTGGGGTAGACTATCCTCACAGTTTGCATTGCACTTGAGTATAGCAGCATTCTGAGAGTTTTATTTTAATTAACATTGAGAGGCGACTTCCCTGGTGGTCCAGTGGTTAAGACTCCGCACTCCCAATTCAGGGGTCCCAGGTTCGACCCCTTGACCAGGGAACTAGATCCCGCATGCCGCAACGAAGATCCCACATGCCGCAACTAAGACCCGGCACAGCCAAATAAATAACTTTAAAAAACATTAAGAGGAGGGCTTCCCTGGTGGCGCAGTGGTTGAGAGTCCGCCTGCCGATGCAGGGGATACGGGTCCATGCCCCGGTCCGGGAAGATCCCACATGCCGCGGAGCAGCTGGGCCCGTGAGCCGTGGCCGCTGGGCCTGCGCGTCCGGGGCCTGTGCTCCGCAACGGGAGAGGCCACAATAGTGAGAGGCCCGCATAGTGCAAAAAAAAAACCAAGAGAATTTCTTTATGTGGGAATAATAAATTCCCTCTACTATTGGCCAGGAGTAAGAAAATATAAGCACTTATTACTACACAAAGACTAAAGTATAAAAAGTAATATAGTGCCTTCCAGTTTATAACTTAATTATATTCATTGGCCTATTAGATCTTACTAATAACTTGTGTGAGCTGGGTGACAGGTCCCTGCCCACAGCTTACTCATCTGTAAAATGGGGATCCTAATACTTAACATTATATGGTAATTGTGAGAATTTAATGATATAACATGAGGAAATGAGCAGAGATGCCAGACACACAGATAATTTCCTTAACACAGTGGAACACATGCTCTTACAGAGACAGGTTCACATCTAAAGGCTGAATAATGATTACTATTGCTAATTACTCCTGGGTGAGTCAGGAAAAGCTTTATAAAGTAAGTAACATTTGAGTAGAACCTTGAAGGACAAGTAGAGTTGACTAAATGGGTAAAGAGGTGGATGGACTTTCCAGCCAGAGGTAAACTTTTGAACAAAAGGAGAGTCCTATTTGTTTGAGGGCAATGCTAAAATAGCCAATAGCCAGACCAAGCATTTCCTTAGGGCACCAGTGAAGCTGGAGCACTGAGAGAGAGAGAAAGAGAAGAGAGAAATTCAGAAAAATCTAGAAAATAGCCAATTATTTTCAGCTTATGTCTACATTTGGTGTTATTTCATAAAATAAAATGTTAAATTACAGTCTAGTATGGTTAACCTATGAGGTAGTAGGAGGAACCAAAATATTTACAGTGCTTGGAAGCTTTCAAGTTCTTAATCAGGCTGTGGTTTAGGAAATAGTGCAGCTGGGTGTGGCTGGAGCAAAGGAACTTGAGATAGATTTTGCAGGAAATTCTACATTAAAAAAGGAATTTGGGAACCATCAAAGTCTTTTAAACAAAGTAGCCATGTAATCAGACCTATGTTTTAAAAAGTCACTCTGAGAGTTGGAAGGGCGGACAGAGAACAAGCTAAGCAGCCCCTTAACTTGAGGAAAAGGATGAGGAATTTTGAGGGACATCTCAGGATGAACAGGACTTAGTCACTGATTGATGTAATAATAAATGAAAAAAATAAAAAGAAGAAGAGCAAAAAACAATGGCCTAATAAGGATAAAAGTATCAAAATGGAGTTGTAAGAAAGGAAGAAATTTTACAATAAAGTTAATGTGAGAGTTAAAGATGTCTTATTAATAATTACAGGTAGTGTTAATTTGGATAGTCAAACCAGGAATTTCTGGATCTGTGAGTGGAGTGAAGGAAGACAGATGGAGAAGGGAAAGGATGGGGTATGCAGTACTGACTTTCTCACTTCTCTCCTGGAGAGTTGCCACTGCTGGCCAGTTCTGGCACTATAAGACCATAATCTTTACTTTCCTTCTTTTGGCCAAAGATTAACTCTTCTTTTGCTGGTGAGAGGAGTGGACCATAGTTCTTGCCTGACCTCTCAGGTCCTCAGCGTCCTCAACTCAGGTGATCTACTCTCTAACCCACATTACCAATAACTTACCTCCTATTCTTCCAAATCATCTCCAGTTCTCCCAACCCAGCCATTCTTCCACCACATCAAGGTTTGCTATCCTTCGATCTCCAGCTTGCTCATTACCTGCAACCCTGGGTTTTCACTTCCCTCCTTACCCGGGTTTGATTCTACTGGGTTGACCAAAAAGTGTGCTCAGGTTTTCTGTAATATCCTATGGAGAACCCAAACGAACATTTTGGCCAACCCAATACTATCATCACATACTTACTGTCTTGCAAACACATCATAGAGCTTAACTTTCTGCCTTGTTATGCCCAAAGCTAAACAGAACTGGAGAAAATACAAATCCATGCCACATGGTTTCAACTACAACTCACAAAGAGGTAGTGGAATGTAGTGGTGAAGAGTCCAGGCTCGGAACCAAACTTCCCTGGATTCAAACCCCTACTCCAACACTTAGTAACTCTGGCCAAGGTTACTAATTCTCCATGCCTGTTTCTTTTCCTGTCAGGGGAATAACCTCCAGATATTATGTGGATCAGAATGGTGCCTAATATGAGTGGTGAAGTCCTGAATCTCAAACAGGTCTTTGGCACTGTCTAGTGATCATACCGTATATCCACAGTGTAGTAAGTTTCCTACTTCTCTCTTCATACAATCAGTCTCTTCTCTCCCTGAGAATCTTGCCTCATATTTACTTGGGGTGGGG
This sequence comes from Grampus griseus, assembly GCF_964374135.1. Taxonomy (NCBI): domain Eukaryota; kingdom Metazoa; phylum Chordata; class Mammalia; order Artiodactyla; family Delphinidae; genus Grampus; species Grampus griseus. The sequence goes on along the minus strand of NC_139005.1, from coordinate 26,176,339 downwards.
GTGGAGCAGAAGGAGGTATGGCTCCTATTCCCATTCCTGTTACTTTCTTTTAATCTATCAATACTTTATACAGTTTAAAGATAGTAAATCCAGTCTTAAAACAAAACTTGACCTTTACATCCATATTTGTTTCTAGAGTCATGATCGCCCTTTCTCAATCCATTCCAATAAACACTGAACCTGCCCTTGTCAAAGTCATCAATGACTTGCGTTGTTGCCACTGGATTTGGTGCCCACACCTCTGTTTTCCTCTTACTCCACTTCTTTTAAAAAAAAAAAAAAAAATTTATATATTTGGCTGTGCCAGGTCTTAGTTGCGGCACGCGGGATCTTCATTGCAGCATGCGGGATCTTTCAGTTGCGTCATGTGCGATCTGGTTCCCTGACCAGGGATCGAACCTGGGCCCCCTGCATTGAGAGCTCGCAGTCTCAGCCACTGGACCACCAGGGAAGTCCCATCCTCTTACCCCACTTCTTCAACAGCGTTTACCACTCCCTCCTTTTTGAAACTCTTTTTCTTCTATTGGCTTTCCAGACATCTAAACTCTAACCTCACTGGCTGCTTCTTTGCAGTCCCTTCTGACTTCCTCCCCTCCTTCTCAGCTCAACCTCTACTGTCAAGTGTTCCAAATCTATATTGAGCCCCTCCCTTTTCTGGCTACTCTCCAAAGGCAACCTCATCCAGGCCTCTAGCTTTAGATATACCACCGATATGCTGATGATTCTCGAATCCCCACCAGGGCTAACAGAACCCTATGGGACCTGACTCTTGCCTCACATAAAGTGCTCATCCTGCATCTTTCTCCCAAGGACACATCATGCCCCCAATCCCCAAACTTCTGGTTCTTTAACAATCTCAAGCTGGGTCCTGCTTTAGAGTTCTTGCACCAGCTGTCTCTTCTGCTTGGATTTCCTTCTCCTGGTTCACATTGTCTGTCTCTTCATTAGGATCTCAACTTAAGTGTCATCTCCACAAGATTTCCCTGACCACTCATTCTAAAGTAGCTGCCCAGTCACACTCACATAACCCTGTTTTAATGGTCTGAAAAGTGTTTATCACTATTTGATTTATTTGTTTGCTGGATATTGGCTATTTTTCCTTCACTAGATGTCAGAAGGAACAGATGTCCTTCACTAGTTGTCAGTAATTCATCCCCACAGTACCCCAGAATCCAGGGGAGCCCGTCACTCATGGTAGTTGTATCCCACAGCTCAGACTCATCACTTCCAGCCTGAGTTGGACTGGTGGTAATGTGAGGAAAGCTGGGAAGTCTCTGAAGGATGAGCTTAGCTGAAAGTACAGGTGTATTTGTACATTTCATATCTGTTCATAGATTGGGAAAAAAAAAAAAGCACACCTGCAAAGCAGGCCCCAGGTAAAATTCTCCACTGTTTAAAAACCCTTTTGGTGACACACATTCTGTGCATATTTATACTTTATCCCATCTCTGTGGAAATTTGTACCAAGAAGAGGGTTCGATAAACATCTCCTACAGACATAGATATATACTATAGGACTGACACGACTTGTTATACTCTCTCTCTTAAGAATGGGTACAGTTAATGAGGGACATCAACACTGTGATGTCTCCATGCTATCAGCCAATAATAAGCTGATGGACACTGGGACCTTCCTCCGAAATCACAATAAGGGAAGACCAATTGCTCTATCAGGCAGTCTCGTGGGTTTCACAGTCTTCACGAGAGCTATCGATGAAGAAAAGGAGGTGTCCAGAGCACCATACAGGCAGCATCTCCAAGTGCAATCCAGACTTAATAACTGGGAAATAGCTAGGACAAACAAACAAGGTGAGTTTGAAATGTGGCTTAAAACAAACATGCTCAGTGAGAAAATGGATAAAAAGAGATTTGCCATGGCTGGGAAAGAGTAGTAAAGGAGGAGAGGATTGCCACTTCAGGACAGCATTGCCCATAGTGAGCTCTTCATTAGGCTAGTTCTGTGCAGGGTTACTGGGAGTTGCTCAAACATAAGTTTAGGAAATATAAGTTAAAGTTACACATGTATTTTTTTCTGTTGGACTTCTCAGAGCCCTTAATATGCTAGCATGTATTGAGACTTTGTAAGAGTAAGACGTGGTATGCAGCATTTGCTAAATTTTTTTGACTACAAGATCTCCGCCTTTTAAAAGGAGCATTTTGATCAATCCACAGACCATGTCCTTGGAAAATGTTACTCTGAGACAGTAGAAAATGATAGTATCTGTACAGCTGACTGGGGTAAACCACCAAGCTCTTTATAGCACAACTCCAGATCCCTTCCAACTGCTGAGGGCTGAATGGATCATCAGATTTAAATAATGACATAAAATTAAAAGCAAAGGAGTGAATAGATATAAAAATGGGTGAAACGGGCTCCCCTGGTGGCACAGTGGTTGCGAGTCCGCCTGCCGATGCTAGGGGACACGGGTTCGTGCCCCGGTCCAGGAAGATTCCACATGCCGCGGAGCGGCTAGGTCCGTGAGCCATGGCCGCTGAGCCTGCGCATCCGGAGCCTGTGCTCCGCAACGGGAGAGGCCACAACAGTGAGAGGCCGCGTACCGCAAAAAAAAAAAAAAAAAAGGGTGAAACAAGATGATCAGGTCCTGACTGGCAATGACTATACAAGAGTAATAAAGCCATAACGAAAGCAAGATTCCATAATTCTCACTTTGAAGGTATCTGCAAATCTTGTTCTGAAGAAAGCGGCACCATGAAGGGTTAACTATCCTTGACTGAATTTGAAGCAATATCAGCACCTTTCCCATGGGATATCAGCCTCCATTAGAAATCAAGGACCAGACATTTCACAAGCAGTTCACATTTCAATGCCTCATTTCAAACATTTCTCATAAGCAAAATCTTGACAGCAACATAAAATCCACCCTTTTATTGTAAACATTTGAAACAAATGGCACAAAATAAATAACATATGACTGATTTTCTTATACCCTGATTTATAATTTTTTCTTCTTTTACTTGTATAAAAAGGACATTAAAATAATACATATTTATTCTAAGTAAAAAAAAATAGCTTAATAAACATTTACATTGCATCTTAGTTGGGTGGAACATGTGTTTTACAGAAAACATTTTGTGTAAAAATTTTTTTTGGTATCAACTTTATTACGATATAATTCATATACCTAAAATTCACTCATTTAGAGCATCCAATTCAATAGTTTTTAATATAGTCACAGAGTTGTGACCATCACCACAATCAATTTTAGAACATTTTCATCACCTCAAAAATAAATTACAGGGAATCCCTGGTGGTCCAGTGGTTAGGACTCTGCACTTTCACTGCCGAGGGCACAGGTTCGATCTCTGGTCAGGGAACTCAGACCCCACAAGCTGCTCGACACAGGAAAAAAAAAAAAAAAAATCCATGTCCATTTCGTATAAATGGAATCATGTATGTGGTCTTTTGAGACTATGTGTAAGATTTTTAATAGTTTGGTTACTACTGATAAAATATCTTTGTTTTGCAAAGTGTATAGACAGTTTTGCTGCAGCATGAATGTATTTCACATGATAATAAGCAAATTGTGCTGGCAGTATCTAGCATATATCAGATCCAGTAATTGAGTTATTATGTTTCACAAAGTAGTATGATCGTTTAAAGTTCACTCAGTGGACTGGAAGTTATTTTTTAATCAGTGAAAGTGTGGCTTTGTGACCTGGGTATTGTAACCTGAATATACTGATTTGTTCTGGAATGAGCTTTTGCAGATATAAAATACTGGAATCTTTTCTTCTTTCCATAATCAAACTTGAAGTCAGGAAACCATGATCATTTCCCAAAATAGTCTAGTTACCCCTTGCTTACTTGCTTGATTTTTCTTTTTAAAATTTCTCTTTTTTAAATTTAAAGATGGCAGGACAATTTTTCTTTACTGATAGTATCTCCTTATAATTATGAATATCCATGCTGCCCTGATTACACAATTACTATAATAATTTATTAAATGGAAAAGGGAAATTTAGATAATACATTAAACAGATTTGAAATCTAGATTGTGCAATAAACATCTGAGTTCACAAATATTCCAGAAATAGTTCGATCTCTAGCAAATATCCTTTCACTGCAGCTTCACAGACTTTATTGTGACCTTGCTGTAAAGAACGAACTAACCCAACAGATAAACAGCATCAATAGTCTCAAAATCATTCATTATAATAATTAATTTTAATGCCTATCACCATGGGAACACACTATATAAAGATGTTTAATGAGAAGAAACACCATGAAAGAGAAAGAAGTGATCAAAAATGGAAGTAATGGTGTGTACTTAAAGTGATTTTTTTAAAAATGGAAGTGAACATTGAAATAAAGAAAAAATTTGGAGGGATGAGAAAGGAGAAGGGATTAAAAATGACAAAATGCGAGATAAGTATCATGAGGAGAAAACGCTGCACAGAAAGTGGGGGAATTGATATAATTTATAACTTGATTGGAAGATACAAGTTAACCCCTTAAGGGACTAAAGGTCATTAGAGACACTATTTTTGTTTATTCCTTAGGTATGTGCATATAGTAGAGGCTGACTGATTGGTTATTCATCCAGATGGTTTCTGAAACTTTTACAGGATATCTGGCTGGTCTGACTTGGTTGTTTATTTTTATTACTACAAAACACCTTTATTATCCAGGAAACAAAGTTTAGCCCAAACATTGGTAATAAAGAAGAAAGCCTAAACTATTAGTGAATATAGTTACTCAAATTAAGTCTTCAATATATGGAATAGTATAAAAAATAGCAGCTTCAGAGAAGCAGCTATTTTACAAAGAGGTGGGTGGAAGAGTAAAAATAGTTCTGGACATGGACCTGGATTCGAATGCTGTCTTACAGCAAAAAATTTCCAGGACTTTGTTTTCTTACCTCTGAAAACAGAAAAATAGGGAGTTCCTTGGCAGTCCAGTGGTTAGGACTCTGCTGCAGTGGGTACGGGTTCAATCTCTGGTCAGGGAACTTAAGATTGCACAAGCCGCATGGCGTGGCCAAAAAATAAATAAATAAATAAAAATTAAAAATAAAACAGAAATATAGCTTTCTACTCAACTCCAGAGTCGTCATAAATAAATGAGAAAACATTTCTAAAAGCACTTTGTAAATTGTAATGAGCCATCCTACATCCTCATTAAGAGGTAGTTTTTAAAAAGTCAGTTAAAAGCTTTTGTGGGACTTCCTCGCAGTCCAATGGTTAAGACTCCACGCTTCCACTGCAGGGGACTAAGATCCCGCATGGTGTGGCCAAAAAACAAAAACAAAAACAAAACAACAAGAAAAACAAAACAAACAAAAAAAGCTTTTGTAGGACAGTGTTGGAGATCCTTCAGAATGTTCTTTATCATTAACCATTTGAAGATTCTTTGAGAAAACAGTCAACATGTAGACATGCTTCTAGCTCATCATATGAATAATTTAAGTTGAGGAGGGCTTCCCTGGTGGCGCAGTGGTTAAGAATCCGCCTGCCAATGCAGGGGACACGGGTTCGAGCCCTGGTCCGGGAAGATCCCACATGCTGCGGAGCAACTAAGCTCGTGCACCACAACTACTGAGCCTGTGCTCTAGAGCCCGTGAGCCACAACTACTGAGCCTGCGTGCCACAACTATTGAAGCCCGCGTGCCTAGAGCACATGCTCTGCAACAAGAGAAACCAATGCAATGAGAAGACCACGTACTGCAGTGAAGAGTAGCCCCCACTTGCCACAGCTAGAGAAAGACCAAGCAGCTACGAAGACCCAGCGCAGCCAAAAATAAATAAATAAAAATTAAAAAAAAAATGAGGAGATACTGATCTCAGAGCCAGATATTATAAAAATATATGCAGTGAGTAAAAATCTCACTCCCAACTTGTCCCACCCCTCAACCCCCAACCCACTGTTCTTAGTAGCTTATGTATACTTTCAGAGTTCCTTTATATCTTGCTTATTTTCAAAATTTATCTATAGAACCAACTCATTCCCACATGAAAATGAACATGGTTAACACAATTATATAATGGACTAATCATAACAAAATTATTTTACTTATATATGTGGATGTATATGTGGTATATATATACATATATATCACATATATCACACCTAGTGATACACATACATATCACTAGAATCTGTATCTCATATAGCATTCTTCAGTTACAAGCCAGAATTTATTTATTTAATAAGCACTTAAATAATGTTTACAATGTGCCAAGACCATTCTAAGCATTTTAGAAATATAAAACTCTTTTAATCTTTTAACCCACATGACAATTCTATGAGCTGTAAAATCCCATTTTACAGCTAGGTTAACCGAGGCATGGGTAGGTTATATAATGATTTCCCCAAAGTTCAAGAATAAGTGCAGAGTTAGGAGTTCAATCTAGAACACATGTTCTTAACCACTAAGCCCTGCTTCCTTAAAAATGGCTTATTAAAGTGAATTGTTGCTTGAATGGATGTAGCCATCCATCCATTCAAGATTATTGTAAACTCTCTCTTTACGTTATAGTTTCCTTCTCTTTATGAAATAAGGAATGAATAGAAATATAAATGATTTAGTAAATTTTCCCCAGTGTATAATAAGTTAGTGGGTGCTAATAAATTATTTTATTGTTTTCAATACATAACTTCTTGCAAAATTTCCTCAGAACTGATTCTGGAGATAATGATGTAATATTAGCAAGAGGTGCCCACATTTTGAACATTCATTGCCTATTAAGTTTCATAGGTAAAAGCTCTCATTGCAAAGGCAAAGCTATAACTTTTACTCTGACTGTTACACTGTTTCCAGAATCCTTCCTCTATGAAGGCTTTTGATATTCTGGATGTGTGAGTACTGCAGGCTAACGAATGCTACAGGAATCCAGTTGTATATGTGCTTATTAAAATGTAAGTTCCAAACCCTGAAGTATTGATTTTTCTTAAGTTGACTGGCATTCTGATTTCAACAATTATATTAAAAGTCTAAGAAATTCCAAGATGTATCTTTTAGGTAATTATTAAAGGTGATCAATTTTCTACCTTTACAATCTACATTAAAGTTTCAAAAAGAACTCTCCTTACCAACATCTTCCTGGTATTGGCTTTCCCCCTTGCTTTGAAATAAGTGGAAACTGAACTTTAGAATAACCTAGAGAAAGGAATTTTGGCATGGCAGGAGTGATAACTTGAGAGATAGGTGAAAACCTAGGTAGTGAAATTTAAAAGTGACAAAGTCCAGGTGAGAGGGAAGCAATACTAGCAAAGGAAATGGACTATTGTGTAAGGCTGGGGTTAATCTGTAGTTAAAGGTCATTCTCAGCTCATCTCCAGGGATCACAGACATCTGTGACTGACCCTGGACCCTGATAGGATGAAATGGAGTAACTAGTGACTTACAATGTGCTGCTTAAATCTGAAACTCCCTTGACACACACTCTACTAGTTTGTCTACATTATTTATAGAAAATCTATAGGTTGATGATTGGTACTTGGCTCCATAGTTTATATTGTCTAATTTTAGCTATAAGAGCAGCCAGGTATAAAAGACTCTTCCGTAAACTTCCCTGAAAACAAGTATCTTGCGTGTATCTTAGTTGTTCACAACATGAACACAAGACACATCAGATGGTATTAAGAAAGGGCCTTGGAGCTGTGTCTCGAAGTGTCAGACCTCTGCTTGTTTCCTCTTCCTGCTGTCCCAATCCTTTAGCTTATCAAAGCTGAGGGAGAGGAGAATAGGCCACCCCAGTATATGCCATTTTGGCATGTGGATTATTTTGAGCTGAAGACATTGGGGTCCAGCAGACTTAGGAGGAGCCTTTTACCTCCCTCTTAATTGTCTAAAAGAATTTAGATCCGAGGCCTGTACCAGGAAGAGAGTTATTACCAGATACAACTTTTTATGTCAGAAAGACTTGTCTGCGTGGCATGGCAAACATTTGTTTACCAAACATTTGCTCTTCTCAGCTTCTGTGAATTGTCTTCCTCTCCTTTGAAGTTCCAGACCCCCTACTTCCTCCTTCTTAGCTCAGGATGGTACATAAGCCTCGATTACCTGGCCGCTGGGGAGTCTCATATTTTATGGGGTCCCCTTATATTTTTCCCCTGTGAATCTGTCTTATGTCAATTTAATTATGAGACCTGCCAAAGAACTGAGAAAGGAAGAAGGAAAAAGTTTTCTGCTCCTACGAAGTCTTATAAGCGTATACCCTTTGGAATCTTGTGAGTCATTTCAATTATCTGACCCTGTGTAACTGCTCCAACTTCAGTAAGAGCAAACAAAAACAGAAATTGAGGCTAGGAGAGCGGAATGCAATAATCATAAATTCCAGCAACCATCCAGGAAGACACTACACAGAAGACAAGGTGCAGGCCCCCTCGCTCACACCCTGCACACTCGGATGAGAGTGAGCTGCTCAGTCACCAGAAGGCAGATCATACTAGTCAGTCCTGAAAAGAAACAGAGGTGTCAAGGCTACAAGCTGCATCGGAATTTTTTTGCCTTCCTAGGAAAATATTCTGAGGCATTTTCTTCACACACTCTGTAGCAGTAAGAAACATTTGGAATAGAATATTTTTCTACAAGCTGCATCTTTGCAGGTAGACTTCTAAAACCAAATAAAGTACTATAAGGCAAGATAAACAAAAGGAATATCTGAATAGTACTCTCTTGGCAGAAATTCAGTTTATATTTGAAATATCGGAAAGATATACATACATTGAATCAATATATTCAATAACATTTTTCCTTCTTGGCAGGCGAAGGTAAGTAGATTCTAAATCTTGTGGTTTTTCTCTCTTACATGAAAATAACTACTGCTTTATTGTCATTACTTATTTTACAATCACTCAAAGTGAATTTTTCAATCAATTATAGTACTATTGAAGTGGGAAATCTTGATTATTTAATGTCTTAATAAAAGTTGTTTTAGCCGCTTACATATTACTTATCAGACATAGGAAGGAAGTTTCTCGGGCATAAAAAAAGACAGCAAAAGGATGCTATGATTCAACTATATATAACTGATATATAATATTAATTGTTGGTAATTAAATACGGTACAAATAGTTAAATAAAAAAAACTTGTGGTGTACATTTTACTATAATAATGAGTAAACTGAGGCCCAAAGAGATAAAGGAAATTGGGGTAGGTCGCAAAGTAGGAAATGATAGCTCTAGGCTTTGACCCAGGTACCCCAGATCCTAATTCTGAGCTCTTTTCATTAAGACACCCTGGCTTCGGCTCCTGGCTTCTGGCAGAAAGCCAAAGAAAACAGACTGAAACAAAAAGAATAAAATGTGCAAGGGGAAAACGAAGAGTTCTCTCCAAATCAAAATGAATTCCTCATTTTCTGGGCCTCCAAACTCGGGAAGAGGCTGGGAGCATTGTGAAACAGAACTAAGGGGCCGTAGCCTCAAGCTCTGAGTACTATCTTATTTGGCTCAACGTTTCAAAGGACACTAATTCAGGGAGAAAATAGTGTTTGGGGGATGAAACTCAGAGTCCCATAGAGGAGCTCAAAGGATGGTTCCCTTCCCCCCCCCCCCCCCCCCCCGCCCTGGGAAAGAATTTTGGAAGGTGAGTGAGCATCTTCTTTTGGCACCTGATGGTCAGGGGTCACTGCTGAGGAGAGCGCATAAGGGCTTCCGGCTGGTGAGCGACTGGTGTCTACACTGTTCCTGAAGACACGACTGGACACACTTCACACATAGGGTCCTTCTCAGTTTGCAGAGAAGAGAAGCTTTTTTACGGAACAAAGTCTAATAAGAAGATCCTTCATAGATACACAAAAGCCAGTGATGTATTTTTCCCTGCCCTGAATTTCAATTAGCATCTTAGGCAACAAACCTGAAAATGACTAACTGAGAAATGTCTGCATTTAGTCTGTGGGCCCAGGCCAAAGAAATATTATAAAATATATATTAAGAATCACTATTAGCCAAATGAACTCAGTGTGTATGTGGGGGGAATATTTCCTAAGAGTATTCTGTTGGAGTTTCATATATTTTTAATCTTACCTAAAAACTCCAGATAATTACCTTCTTTGTTTACCTATTTAACATTTCACTGAGTTACATAGTGAGATAAAATATGTTCCCACTCACCATTTGATTAATCAAAGTATGTGTGAGATATCTTTGATTCTTTGGTGGTACCTTAGTTATTTAATTCCACTCCTATTAAATTTTATACTTTCAGTAAAGCTCACATTCTCCAGAAATAATCAGACTGACAGACTTTTAAAATAAGAATTTTTCAGTAAACCAGAACTGCTTTTTGTAAAGAATCAGCCGTAACACAAATATGTTATCAGTTATATTCAGATTTTGAAGATATATTGTATTATTTTAAATTACCCATATATTTTATTCATTATTTTAATATCGTTCATCAGTGAATTGAGGATATAAATCTAAATAATATTTTGGATCAATCACAATTTTAATTTAATATATGCCTGGGGCCCACCATATGACTGGCTTAAAACAAGTCAATTTTAAGCAAACATAAAATTAAATAGCATTTTAAAAAATCAAAGCAAATAGGGGCTTCCCTGGTGGTGCAGTTGTTAAGAATCCACCTGCCAACGCAGGGGACACGGGTTCGAGCCCTGGTCCAGGAAGATCCCACATGCCACGGAGCAACTAAGCTTGTGTGCCACAACTACTGAGCCCTCATGCTGCAACTACTGAAGCCCGTGTGCCTAGAACCCACGCTCTGCAACAAGAGAAGCCACCACAATGAGAAGCCCGCGCACCGCAACGAAGAGTAGCCCCCGCTCACTGCAACTAGAGAAAGCCTGCGCACAGCAACAAAGACCCAATGCAGCCAAAAATAAATAAAAATAAAATAAATTTATAAAAAATCAAAGCAAATAATTTTAGTATGTATTCCTGATAAGTTACTGACCAGTGTCTCAGCCATCAGATTTATGGTGACATTCAGAAGGCAAGTTTAAAGTGTCATAAATCCAGAGAATTTATAATTTCATCTATAATACTGTTAGAAATACTAAAATGATGCACTATTTACCTATCTTTGCTGATATGTTTTCTCTATAATTTGTTTCTTTCTGGATAATATCAAATCAGAAAGCTCTACAGACTAGTAAAAATGATACTAGTCATTTTTTGCATATGGAGAATATCCTGTTAAATTACTCAACTTATAGTTCCTATATAGTACTTAGGTCTGAAGAGGAATATGCTCTACATTTTCAGTCTAAGAAGATAATTTACAGTAACAAAAACCCCAACAACTCCTACTATCAAAGTCTGGGAGGACAGCACTCATATTTACACTTCTTTTTAAAAAAATCACAGCAACATTTACTTTAAGTCCAAAATATTATGTATTCATGTCTATTTCCAATATTATGTTTTAAGTAAATCTGCCTTCCTAATATGATGTTCGATATTAACATACAATACTATTTAAATCTAGTGACATATTAATTCTAGGGGAAAAGAAAGAAATAATGACCACTTGAAGTCATATTATTATTTTCTTTTTTGGCTGCACAGCTTGTGGGGTCTTAGTTCCCCGACTAGGGATTGAACCCACACCCTTGGCAGTGAAAGCGTGGAGTCCTAACCACTGGACTGTCAGGGAATTCCCTTGAAGTCATATTATCGATAACAGAGGTTCTCAAAGTGTGGTCCTAGAACCAGCAGCAACAACAACACATGGGAACTTGTCAAAAATGCAAATTCTCAAGCTCCACCCCAGGCCTACTGAATCAGAAACTCCAGCGATCTAGGTTTTTTTTTCTGTTTTTTTGGGTGTTTTTTTTTTTTTTTGGCCGTACCACACAGCTTATGGGACCTTAGTTCCCCAACCAGAGATTGAACCCAGCCACGGCAGTGAAAACACCGAATCCTAACCACTAGACCACCATGGAATTCCCAGAGATCTGTTTTAACAAGCAATTGTGATGCACATTAGGTTTGACAACCACTGGTCCAGATTAAAAAAATCAATTTACAACAGCTGAAGTTCATCCAGAAAAGAGATGCTCATAGCAGGTTGGTCTATTACCTACTCAATGACATAACTGTCCAGCACTTACAAATAAATGAATAGGACAGACAAACAAACAATGGAGTAAAATAAGGAGCCTAGAAACAGACTCCATTTATATTGAAACTTAATAAACAACAGAGATGTCACTGCAGATCCATAGGGGAAAGATGGGCTAGAAGAAAATTTAGAATATATTTATGACCTTGCAGCAGAGAATTTCTCAAATAAGAAACAAAGATGGCTTACTTGTAGAGAAAAAGAAGACTGATACATTTAACTACATTAAAATTTAATACTTCTATTCTTCCAAGTATAACTTACAATGAAGTAAACGAGAAGGCAAGCCTCTAACTAGGAATATACTTCTCACACATATTGACAAAGACTTGTGTTTAGTATTTATTCATTCAACAACTACTCATGGAGTGCCCATTATGTACCAGACACTATTATAAGTGCTAGGGATATAGTAAACAACAACAACAAACTATGACTATCTCTGCTCTCTTGAACTTACATGCCTTGCTTACAATAGACACACACACACACATATATGTATATGAATATGTATGTGCGTATATATATGTGTGTGTGTGTGTGTGTGTATGTATATGTGTGTGTGTGTATATATATATATATATATAAAATATATATATGCCCAGAAGAAAGTTTGAAAGATTGGGGACAGGGAGGTCTGGACAAGAGGCGTATGGGTGGATTTATGGTAGTAGTCACGTAGTATGGAGATCTTTGTACTGCATATTAACACTTATCGGAAAACATCTACCCTGGAAGAGACACTAAACAACCCAGCAGACAGAATGCCTTAGACAGTTGACACCTGCCAGTCTCTGTCACCAGCAACTCTTGTGCTGACACAATGGAACCATGAAGGTACTGGGATACTGGAGGGTCCTGTCAGTAGATAACAGATTTCAAGCCTCAGGGCCAGGGTTTTCTGGGCAGGGCTTAATTTCCCTGAAGTGACTGAGGTATTATTCATTAACTTCTTGTTCATTCTTCTATCCCAGCTGTGATTATGTTGGATTTTGGACCATAGGTGGTCCCCAAATATCTTTTAATTGATGGGGTTCAACTGCTGTCCTGGCAGCTACATAAAGGAGCTTTTAAGAGTCAGGTCAAAATTAACAAGGAAATGAATTTTCAGAATGTGGTCCGGTTGCTATCACAATAGATAATTATTATGTTGAAAAGAAAATCATCTGTTATAAAATTGACAATTTTAGTAAAATTTGAAATTTTTGAAAAACATAATTCCAGGAGTGTTTCTCAGACAAGAAGACCCTCTAGTAGATATAATACACTTCTTTGATGAAATGACTCTTATCTGCCCTCCCCCATCCCCCACGGCATTCTATTAAAATGGATTGTTTATGTATGACACAACTATAGGGCTATGATCTTGGAAGGGAAATGATTGATTGAACAGAAATAACCTAAATAGAAATGGCCTTGTGCTTAGATGAGGAAATCTGTATATACCATTGTTAAAAGTTTAAACCAATTTGTGAAAAGCAATAGAGGATCCTAATAGACTAAGGGTATAAGAATGGACGTACAAATAAATGGAAAGAGATGACATTCTTACTCACCATCCTGCCTAACAAGCTATCAGATATGTGCTTTGGGGCAGGCAACGGTGTACAGTCTTTGTACTTTAGAATTCTCTTCTTCACTCTAATTCATTTAAGCCAGAAGTGAAGATGGAAGGGTCTACCCCTGAAGCAAACTGCTGACCGAGACTGAAAATTTGCCTAGCAGAACCTCTTCAAAACTGCGGAATGGCACTGTAAGTCTTAACCAACAAAAGAACCAACGGAATGAACTTAAATGTCTTAGTTTATAGTTACCTTTTTTTTTCTCTTTTAACCAAGACACTTGCTTGAGAACTACTTTTAGCCCTGATAAAGCAACAAAGACTTAACCTCTCATTGTGAACAATTTGAAAACTGAACAAAATATACAAAACAGCTGTTTTCAGACACTAAGAGGCCTGTAAGACTGATCTCTGGAAGGGAAACAGATGAGATGAGTACTGTGAACACCCCAACTTTCTGCCTGGAGTCAATTCCTGGACTGCAGGTGCAGGAAGGGGGAACCCAGAGAACCCAGAGGCCCCGCTGAGGTGAAGAGTTCAGAGGTCAGGAAGCTGAGGTGGACGGAAGCTGCAGGGTAGAATTCTGGAAAGGAGTGATCTACATAGAGAAAGACCTCCAGAAATCTGTATACGTGCTTCCTTGTGTTCTTCCTGGGTAGGAAACAAAACATGATGCACAACTCTAGAATTACAAAGAAACATAGGACAAGGTCGCTGCCTTCCAGGGGCTAAAATACAGTGAGAAATTTCACAATTGGTAGTAATTTTCTTTTCTTTTCTTCTCAATTATATTTGTAGTTCTTTGACAATTGTTTAACTGTTTAATTTCTGAATATATTTTTACTGAAACAAATGTTAGAACTTTACTGATTATGTATTTGATTTTGGGGGGAGAAGGTATTATAAACAGGTAACCATTCACTCATTCATCCCTTTTATTAGTTCAACAAATACTAATTTAATGAATATACTATGCAAAACTGTATAGGTTCTGAGATTATAAAAAGGATAGGACATTTTCTCTATCTCAAAGAGTTTGTAATTTAGTTGGGGAGACGTGTTTAGAGCTAATAATATTTAACATTTATTGAATCCTGGTACGCAAGTACTGTTCTTAATTCTAAGCACTTCGTATGTAATAATTCACTTACTCCTCACAACATTATGAGGTAGGTATTATTATTATTATTGTTCCAATTTTATAAACAAATAAGTTGAGGCACAGAGATAATTTGCTTAATGACTTACATTCCATAGGTGGCACAGCCAGGATTTTTAGACTTGCAATCTGACTCCAGAACAGCTGCTATTAAACACTACTTCATGGTGCTTAAAAATTCAAGGAGTGTTTATTGGGGGGCCCATCATATGCAAAGCAGTCTCCTAGGCAGTGAAATTTATATGTGTACAGGACAATCCCGAGCTTCAGAAAATTTATAGTCTACATATGATTAAAATTAAAACAATTATTATGGATTAATATCTGAAAATATCCATATCCCATGACTCCTGTAGGAAAAAATGTATTATGAGTCTCAAACAATTTGTTTATGTGTTAACTTTAGGAGCACTTTATTGCCAGGTGAGAACTGGCTCTATAAATGTGCTAGAAATAATTATTTAGCAAGCATTCCTTTATTTATTAATGATTGAAAATATTTTTGTATTCCTTTCTAGAATATCTTTCTTATTTTAAAATATTCACCAGTTGTGAAATAAATGTCTCTTTGGTGCTGTTTGGTCTCCCACTGTCTAAGTTTCCTAGGGTTGCCATAACTAATTACAATAAGTTTACTGGCTTAAACAACAGAATTTATTCTCTCACAGTTCTAGAGCCAGAAGTCTGCAATTGAGGAGGTGGCAGGGCCACACTCCTTCTGAAGGCACTACAGGAGAATCCTTCCTTGCCTTTTCCAATGTCTGGTGGCCCCTGGCGTTCCTTGTCTTGGGTCAGCAGAACTTCAGTTTCTGCCTCTGTCTTTACATGGCCTTCTTCCCTGTGTCTCTGTCTTTCTTCTTATCTGTTTCTACACTTGTCATTGGATTTCAGGCCCACTCTAATCCAGGATGATCTCATCTCATGATCTTTAATTGCATTTGCAAAGACCCTTATTATAAATAAAGTCATTCTGAGCTACTAGAGGTTAGCATGTATTGAGTTATGTGACATATATTTGGGGGGCCATAATTCAGTCGACTATACCTCCTTCAGTTATTCTTATTTTTTGCTGTTTTGCTACTGCTAAGGGTGGTAGGCAGCTAAAGGGGGTGGGTGGCCAGGACATCAGGGAGGGACTTGCTAGTAAAAGGGATGGGGATGGAGAGGGAAATGGGAGGATGAGTAGAAAAAAGATAGAAATAGAAGACACAGGTAACAGAGCAGCCAAGGATTTCATGACTCTCCTCTTCTCCGGCTCGGATAGAGACACAAGAGAACAAGAACAGGGTAGGCAGAAAAGGAGACAAGAGAAAGACAACAAAAAAGTTAAGGCAACGGGGAAGGTTTGGAGCCAGTGTTCAAGCATTTTTGGTAATGAGCTGCATTCGTGCTTCTATAAAAGGCCTTTTTTAGGTGAAGCACATACATAGAGAAGGAAAAATAACCTTGCTGTGTAAACCCACGACTTAACCTGGGGTCACATTTAACAGTAAAAAGCTATATATTACTGGTTCTTGTGTCTACCAGCTACTGCAATATCTCTAAGTATGAACTCACCTCATCCTCATAATTATTTCTGGGAGTCTCTTTTAGCTGTCCTCCTGGACTCACAAACATGTTAGCCATTTCCTTCTTCTCCTGCTCCGGCACCATCCAGCAATGTCCACTGTGAAGCTTCTGCTGCCTCCCAACTGGGATGAAGGAGCCTTACTACTGCCTTGGAAGATCCTGATAAGCCCCTTCCCGTCATGTCCCACAAGGCCTTGCTGCCTGGTTATGCTGGGTACACCTGGTGCCAATACTACTTAGGTGGTTGAATCTCTTCCAGGGACCAACACCATGGAGATGGTGGAATCCTCTCGGTATCAAAATGGCACTGGTTCTCAAAATGGAAAGCCTCGCTGAACTCCATGAAAACATGCAGACACTGTTTTCATTCCTTTTAGCATAACCTCTTTCCACTTGGTTTTATAGCAATGCTGCTTGTGTCATAGTGGCCGAGAGACTTTTACTTAGTGTCTCATCATCCCCATACCCTCTCCCTACAACAACATGCATAAACCCATTACATATACATACAGACAGCAGTAAGAATCAACAAAGATCTGAGCAGGAGGACACATCTGAGTGACAAACATTTAACCAGAATTGCCCTCTGACAATGGATGAATTTCTGGGTCAAGGGAAGAAAACAAGAAACAGGAAGGCATAGAACACAGAAATAAATGATTACTATCTACACTGTGTGCATCTAGGAGATCTTTGTACAAGTTTTGGATGAGTTCCCTAGCACAGGGCCTGACACACAGGTGATCAATAAATATTTGTTAAATGAATGCATGAGATAGAGGAATCAATCTGTGGAAACCATGTACTTGGGCCTCCCTAGGTAATAAAGTCACCATTCACAGCGCTCATCCTCTGAGAATATTCCTTCCTGCACCTACAATAAGACTCACTTACATTTGTCTTTTATTCCCTAGCCCAGCCAGGAAGTTGTGATATTTTGAATCAGAGGTCTCTTTGCCTAAAAAGCTATTTTTTTCCTTCTCTAAGGAATCAAACACAATTTATTTTAGAACTGAATAGTACAGACTGAATAAAAGAAAGTTTTATCCTAAACCTTCCAGATAGACATTTTCTCACCAGGTTCCACGTTGATTTTAATAGTCCCATACGTGGTCTTCACAATGGATGTACAGATTGTGTCATTTGGTTGCAGAGTCAAGTTTGAAAATAAGTCTTTCCATTTTCTGTGCTTCAGAACAATTCTTAAAATACACCTCTTATGTCCTCAGCTCATAACTGTTTTTTTTTTTAAAGATTTATTTAGTATTTATTTTTGGTTGCGCCGGGTCTTAGTTGTGTACTCTTCGTTGCAGCACACAGGCTTCTCTCTAGTTGTGGCGTACAGGTTTTCTCTTCTCTAGTTGTGGCGCGCAGGCTCCAGGGCGCAGGGGCTCTGTAGTTTGTGGCATGCAGGCTCTCTGCTTGAGGCGTGCGAGGTCAGTAGTTGTGGCACACGGGCTTAGTTGTCTCGCAGCATGTGGGATCTTAGTTCCCTGACCGGGGATGGAACCCACGTCCCCTGTATTGTAAGGCAGATTCTTTATCACTGGACCACCAGGGAAGTCCCCATAACTGTTCAATTAAATTTTTCTTCCAAAAATAACTTACAGCAAGAGAATCATTTACTTTATACATATTGAAAACCAGAGCTCATACATTTTCTTCAGTGTTCCATGGAGGAAAAAACTGGTCCAACGGACAGATGTAACAAAAAGTATGTCTCTTATTTTGGCTTCTCTGTTTTAATGACCAGAGAAGACCCTTTGTTGTTTTCATCTTGGTTTCAACACAGTAGTATCAATACCCTTTTCTTTCCCTGAATCTTTGTGTGTGTGTGTGTGGTACGTGGGCCTCTCACTGTTGTGGCCTCTCCTGCTGCGGAGCACAGGCTCCGGACGCGCAGGCTCAGCGGCCATGGCTCATGGGCCCAGCCGCTCCGTGGCATGTGGGATCTTCCCGGACCGGGGCACGAACCCGTGTCCCCTGCATCGGCAGGCAGACTCTCAACCACTGCGCCACCAGGGAAGCCCTCTTTCCTTGAATCTTGATCTGGCATCCAACATTGATCTTTTACACTCAAAAAAATGAATATTTCAAAGCTTTCCAGTTTCCTTCCTTCAGACACGGCAGAGAGGATTTTACTTCCTGGAGCACGTAGTTAAACGGGGTCAGACACGCCCGCGCACCCGCTGCCCACACGCTTTTCCTGGACTTAATATCCGGGCATGACTGCGGCTCCTACCCGCGACGGCCCTGACCAGGCAGTAAAAAACTATTTTAATTGAACTAGAAAGTCGAATAAGGGAAGGGTAATAATAGAAACTTCCAGGTATTCAAGGGCTATAAGTTTTATTTAAGACCCATGGGCAAAGCCAGTAACTGCATGGGCTTAAATCTGTGAGGGCAAACAGCTGCTGCTCACCCACACAACAAACTGTTCTGGGAATCCGGAAGCGCTGAGACAGAAATTCAGTCTAGAAAACCAACCAGTAGCATTCAGAGGAGCAGCAGACAAGTAATATGATCGAGAGCAATGTTTTCAACTTGTGGCCTGTGACCTAGCAGTGGTTTGTGAAATCAATTTAGAGGGTTGATTCCACATTTTGAAAAAAGGAAAGAAAAAGGTAAAGTAGGATATAATAGATGATATCAGCATGCACTGCAGAAACAATAAGCACTGTTTCATGGACTCCTGCTTTGGAAATGTATATGCATGTGTATACCTGTACACAGTGTGTACACCTACATATGCATGCACATGAGTGCTGGGTAGCAATGTAAAATGTATTGTTTATTGTGGGTGATGTCAAAAATGTTTGACAGGCACCACTGCAGTGTATATCCCATTTAGAACGGTGATGCCACTCAGCTCCAAATGGTTCTTGCTGTAAGTTAGATTTCAGAGCTTCCCTGGTGGTGCAGTGGTTGAGAGTCCACCTGCCAATGCAGGGGACACGGGTTCACCTGGTCCGGGAAGATCCCACATGCTGCGGAGCGGCTGGGCTCGTGAGTCACGGCCGCTAAGCCTGCGTGTCCAGAGCCTGTGCTCCGCAACGGGAGAGGCCACGACATTGAGAGGCCCGCGTGCCGCAAAAAAAAAAAAAAAAAAAAAGAATATGCCTGCCAATGCAGGCAACACGGGTTCATGCCCCGGTCTGGGAAGATCCCACATGCTGCGGAGCTGCTAGGCCTGTGAGCCATGGCCACTGAGCCTGCACGTCCGGAGCCTGTGCTCCGCAATGGGAGAGGCCACAACAGTGAGAGGCCCGCGTACCACAAAAAAAAAAAAAAAAAAAAAAGTTAGATTTCAAAGAGAAGCCAGAAATCTGCATCTTTGTGAAATGTCATGATTTTTAAATGGTGGCAACTAGTTCAACAATACAAAACAGAGGTGCAGCACAAGTATGTGTGTTGAAGACAGCCCATAGACAAACAGTTTGGGTGTTCCATCCTAGAGTAATACTGTTATAAACCTACTCTGCAGAAAGAGATGTTATTGGTCACTCTCTTGTGGTCAAATATTTAATGCCCTTTCCTCTGAGCCTCTCCCTTGTAGAAGATCATACAATGCTCTCACTGACATCAGTCATGAACATATGATTTGCTCGGGCCAATGAAATGTGAGTGGAAGTGAAGTGCTTGCCACCTCTAAGCAGAAGCTTTAACAGCTTGTGTGTGATTCACTGCATTGCCACCTCTCTTTTCTCTCTGCCTGGATGATGAGAATAAGCTATCTGGGGCAAAGCATTGCAGGGAGAGTGAACAGCAAGAACAAAGGCCGTAAGGAAGAAAGCAGCAAGGGAGCCAGTATGGGTGAAGAAGGGTGATATATTACACTTGGGAGGTAGCAAGGTGCCTGATCATGGCCTTGTAGAGCACAGGAGAAAGACTGGATATGTTCTCTAGTTCAGTGCTTTTCATCATTAGGAGATTTTTAAGCCAGTGAGTGATATGACACAAACAAGAAATATTTGTAGAATAAATGGTCATTAAAAGGGTCACATTAGCAATTATGCCTCTATTATTTTAAAAAAGAGCTACAGCTTTGGCATGGATGGAGCTTCTTCAAACTCCATCCAGATGACTGGCCCATTGTGGCTGCTATAGACTGAATTGCTTCCCCCACAAATTCATTCATTGAAGCCCTAACGCCCCATATTTGAAGATGAGGCCTTTGGGAGGTAGTCAGAGTTAGATGACGTTGTGAGGATGGGGCTGTGGTCTTGGGATTAGTGCCCTTATAAGAGACACCAGACAGCTGGCTCACTTTCTCCCTGTGGGAGCACAGAGGAAAAACCATGTGAAGATGCAGCAAGAAGGCAGCCATCTGCAAGCCAGGAACAGGGACCTTACTAGAAACCAAATTGGCTGGCACCTTGATCTTGGACTTTCCAGCCTCCAGAACTGTGAGATATAAATTTCTATTGTTTAAGCCTCCCTGTCTGTGATATTTCGTTATGGTAGCCTGAGAAGACTAATACAGTGGCCAAGATCTAGTCTAAGGAAGAGGGAATGAGTCTCAATTAAAGCACTAAATGGATCTTAATGCTTTTGCTTTGGTAGGAAAAAAAATGCCTCTCAAGAGCTCAGAGTGAAGAAAAGCAGACAATTAAACAAGGAGAACAAGAAAGGAAATTGCTCTTTAAGCAATGTTAGCTACTGGGTCGTTGCTGTTTTTTAATTGCACTAGAGGGAAACTAGGTAATAAAAGGGAATAAGGTTGCAGATGAGTTAAACTTATTAATCAGTTGGCCATAAAATAGGGAGATTATACTGGATTGTCCAGGTGGGCACAGTGTAATCACAAGGGTCTTTAAAAGTGGAAGAGAGACAGAGAAAGAGAACCAGAGAGATGGCAGTGTGAGAAGGATTTGGCTTGATGTTGCCAATGTTGAGAATGGAAGAAGGGGGTCATGAACCAAGGAATGTGGGCGGCCTCTAGAAGCTGAAAAGGGAAAGGAAAAAGATTCTCCCCTAGAGCCTCAAGTAAGGAACATACAGCCCTGTTAACATGTTGGTTTTAGCCCAGGGAGATGAATTTCAGACTTCTGAGCTACAGAACTGTAAGATAAAGAATTTTTTAATCCACAAAGTTTGTGGTAATTTGTTACAGCAAACTAATAGAAGTGGTTACGTCTATAGAGTGGGGCTGGAGGTTGAGCAGTGTGAAGAAAGATTTCGTTTGTATGTTATCTCACTTCATTTAAGTATTTTAACATGTATATATAACTTTAAAAATATATAAAAACAACAATGAAGGGTTGTGTTTAACTGGCATTTTGAGAACTATAATTCCCTTTGTAGTGGCAATAATTTTAAAGAAAATTTTCTATTATAGCCAGAAATAATGAGGTAAACATAAGAAAAAATTCAAAGAGGGAAAATTTTGTATTGATTCTAACAAACTCAAAAGGACTAGAAACTGAGTTTGCAGTTTCATCCTTCCAATTACATAAGGTGGCCTAAACTTGCTGAGAATATGCCTGTATGTAATAAAGATTAAAGTTACACAATTTTGAAAAGTAGGCAGAATACCTAGTGAAAGGCAAAAACAAGATAACACCTGAGTTTCATTTCTCATCCCTGAGTTGTCAAGAAGTTTGCCATCATTGCCCTATCGTTTCATTATCTCTTAAAATTAACTAAGTGATAAATATGCACTGCAAGTTGACAGTGTTTTCTAGACAGTCATCTGATTATATCACAATGCAATAATCATAAAAAACATCTAACCCATGTCGTTGATATTGTTCTAATTGTTTTATATGCATTGCATTTTATCTTCACAATACCCCACTAAGGTAGGCACTATTATTGTGCCTATTTCTCTGAGGCACAAAGGAGTTACTTGCCCAAAATCCACACAGTTAATAAGTGGTGATGCCCAGATTTGAACAGTAAAGGTGAAATTGCAGAGTGCACAATACTACCTGTATGCAATATAGTCAGGAAAGTTTGACTCAATGTCTAAACAGAATTTCTTTGTGATTAATGTAGTGTAGGACAAGCTTTGGTTTTAGCAGTCCTTTTAGCATCGAAGATCTAAGGCTGTGGGATTAACAAAATGATACGCTTTTTAGTATTTTCATTCAAATAGTTAGGCCTCTCTATCATACAGGCTCTCCGAACAATCTTGTGTTTCCTATTTCAAGGAGTGGGTCACTCACCAAAATGGTCTGGTATACCAACCTCGACAGCATTTATTATTAAATACCGTTTATGTCCTTTTCAAGTCTCTATTGTAGGACCCATGCTTCAGCATTCCTGGGACCCAACCTGGTGGTGCAACAGAATCACTTGCAAATGATTGATATTATCAAGTCATATAGGAAGATATTTGTGCATAAAAATGAACAAAATAAAATAATGGAACAACTTCAGTTCAATGCTGCCAATTAACCAAATAAAATTTAAAATACTAGCAAACAAACAAACTCATCTGTAGGCTCCTGAACCCCTTAGTGATCTCTAAGAAAACAGTCCCAAACCCACAGCATTTTAACTTAGACTTCATTTGAATGTTTTCAGGGACACCTAGTATTCCCTCCCTCTCCAGCCATAATGATGTGTATCATCTTCCTCTGTGAAAATCAAACCAGAAACTCTCCTCTCTCTTATTTTAACTCTAGATGAGAGAGGAAGAGGGAAGAGGAAAGACACATTCACAGACAGATCAATAACTTACTTTAAAGTACATTTATATATTGTTAACCACAGTACAGGATGAATTAAACTATTTCAAAGAACACACATACAAGAACATATATATATATATATATATATATATATATATTTTTTTTTTTATTTTGCGGTACGCGGGCCTCTCACTGTTGTGGTCTCTCCCGTTGCGGAACACAGGCTCCGGACGCGCAGGCTCAGCGGCCATGGCTCACGGGCCCAGCTGCTCCGCGGCATGTGGGATCTTCCCGGACCGGGGCACAAACCCGCGTCCCCTGCATCGGCAGGTGGACTCTCAATAACTGCGCCACCAGGGAAGCCCCATATTTTGTTTTATAGAGATCCCTGTACACATCAGGCTTCCTGCCAGGCTCACTTTTTCATCCCAGGACACCAGGAAGTTCGCTTGTTTAAATCCTTTTTTTTTTTTTTTTTTTTGGCCAGCTGTTACTATACTCTACCCTATGCACCTGGGGTTCCTCTCCCTAGAAAATGTTACTAACATACAGGTTCCTCAGATTCCCAGTTCCCCCTTTCCCCTACCCATACCATCCTCTCCCTATTCTCACTTAGAGTTCTTGAAATCAGCACAGTCTTTTTTTTTTTTCATTTTAAGGTTTGCATCTTTATGCATATCAGGAAAGCAGATCTCACCTGCTTAAGGACCTCACTTTTGCAATTATCCCTCCTACTTCTCTCCTTCATCACCAATTTATCCTTCTTTAAAGTTCATCAGTTAACAAACACACATCTCCCATTAAAATAAACCACCACCACAGAAGGAACTAATAACAAAGAAAGCAAAAATATTACCCCCATCCCTCTGCTACCTTTCATGGCAAAATCCTGAACTAAGTTTGTTTACACTTGCTATCTCCATTTCTTCACATTCTCTCTGCAGCCTACTCTAATCAGGCCTTGGTTTCCTCCACTCCAGGGAAATCTCTTGCCAAGGTCATCGGCAACCTCCATCTTGCCAAATCGGTGATCAATTCTTAGCTGCATCTTCCTTGCACAGTTCTTCATTTCCTCCTTTTGGAAACACATTTATCTCTAGGATTCAGTCTCCTTTAATGACTCATTCTTTTCTTCACTGACTTCTGTATATTGGAGTGTCTGAGGTCTGACTCTTGTCAGTCCATAGGTGATCCCATCTGGACCCATGGCTTGAATTGTCATCTATTCACTGATAGCTCCTATATTCCTTTCTCTAGCCTCAGCCTCTACCTTGAGCTCCAGACTTACATGTCCAATTATCTTCTTCTTCTCCACTTGTTGTCTTCTCCACTTGGAGATCTAATAGGCATCTCAAACCAAACATGATCAAAACAGAACTCTTTTTTTTTTTTTTTTTTTTGCGGTACGCAGGCCTCTCACTGTTGTGGCCTCTCCCGTTGCAGAGCACAGGCTCCGGACACGCAGGCTCAGCGGCCATGGCTCACGGGCCCAGCTGCTCCGCGGCATGTGGGATCTTCCTGGACCGGGGCACAAACCCGTGTCCCCTGCATCGGCAGGTGGACTCTCAACCACTGCGCCACCAGGGAAGCCCCAAAACAGAACTCTGGATGTCACCCCACCCCAACACATGAACCCAGTCCCTCCATGAAGATTTCCCATTTTACAATGGGACAGAATATTATAATTACGTTTACTGTCCATCTGACTCACACGAATATAAGTTTCACAAGACCAAGGATGTTGTCTTGTTTCTTGCTGTATCTCCAGTGCCTACACGAGTACCTGGCAATAAAATGTGTTCAATAAATATTTGATGAATGCAGAATAGTGGGAGGAGGAAAGCAAAACCAATAAGCACTTGAAAAAACTACAAATATGAAATAACTGTAAAGATGCTTTCTTAATAGTCCTTCCTAATCAGTAGAAAAGTGCATTTTTAAAAAGTGGTTTGGTGGAAATCTGCCATGTAATTATAGTGTTATTTCTGAAGGCAGAGATAATAAATTCTTTTCCTCTTTAGAGACTAATCTCTCCCATCCTTCTCCTAGTTATCCTGAGAAGGAAGAGAAATAACTACAAATTAAAAGGCCATTTAAGTGTCCCTAGACTCAAAGGTATTATTTGCCTTATTTACCAGTGGGTAGTTGTTTTTCAATCTGAACATTCCTTCTACTCTAAAATGGAAAAGTCAAGTTAGGCAACAGTTCATAAATTTTCCCTTCTGACCTAAAAATAAAATGAGACCAGTGGGTATTTTTAATATTCCTTTTCCACCCTTGCCACTCAGCTGGCAAAAGTCTTTCCATCTACTAGAGAGAGAAATGGAAGCAATGTTGGCTGCTCTTTGGATGTCCTAATTTTAAGACTAAAGTGATTACCATGTCCGTCTCCAGCTCTGGAATTTGGAATTAGACCTCAGAGAATTTAACCAAATCAGGGCTTTGTGATTTTCTTTAAATAATTCTTAAACTTAACAGGTGCCAGGTTAAAGTTAGGCACCTTTTGTCTACTGTAGTTCATGTTTCTTTATTAAAAAATGCCAAGGGACAACTTTTCTTTCCAAGTCTCAATTTTGCTTCAACCCAATGCTCAATCTTTAAAATGTCTGTGGTGCCAAGTTGTGATTTCATTCTTTTTTCTTACACTACTGTTTATTGGGCACTTAACTACTCCAAGAGCTTTGCACTATCTTATTTAATCCTCAAAGTAACCCTATTTGGCAATATTATGCTCATCTAACAAATTAAGAAACTGAGACAGCAAGAGGTAAGTAACTTGCTCAGGGCCATGATTAAAACCCAGGTCTGTCTGACCCAGATCCCATGCTTTAACCATTACACTATACAGCCTCTTTTGTTTTCTTTGCCCCTGCTGATGATTTGGATTATACTATCATTTTTATTCTTTTTTAAATTATTATTATTTATAGCTTCTGCTTTAAATGTTTTGAGGCCATTACAATAAAATATGTCTACATAATAAGGCAGTTAAAACAAGAAATTTTAGGGAAAAAGAAAGCAGCAAACATCCTTGAGAAGCATGACTACAAGCACTGACATGATGTAGCTATTGGGACTGAGAACTGAGACCTCTGTGTCAACATGACTTAGTTGTTTGTTCCAGGGAAACTTTGCTCAGGGCAAATAAGACTATAAAAATCAGTAATTCAACTCCCTGTTTGCTTTAGGAAAATCAATTGATCTTAGACAACAGACTGCTCACCTGGGCAAATAGCTCCTGTACCAAATAGCAATATCTTGACCAGGCCTCTTCATTTTTTTTTTTTTTTTTTTTGCGGTACTCGGGCCTCTCACTGTTGTGGCCTCTCCCGTTGCGGAGCACAGGCTCCGGACGCGCAGGTTCAGCGGCCGTGGCTCACGGGCCCAGCCGCTCCCCAGCATGTGGAATCTTCCCGGACCGGGGCACGAACCCGTGTCCCCTGCATCGGCAGGCCGACTCTCAACCACTGCACCACCAGGGAAGCCCAAGTACTCACTTTAATTGAGCTTTAACCTGAGTGAGCTCTCTGTTTCCCAGACAACAAGTAAAAAAGGAAACACAAAAGAGTCACTGAATTCTAGTTATCTGGTTTAAAAAAATATCATTGGTTTATCAAGAGAAATATATTCCTTCACCATTATTTTTAACCCTATTGTAAAGATAAAGAAACAAGACTTAGAAAGATTATGAGATTTAGACAAGATTCCACTGGAAAGTAAGTGGTGGGGCCTGAATTTGAACTCAACCCTTATCTGACTTCTGAGTCCCTATTTTTAAACATCACATCATACCGCTGATAACTGTGTACAGCTTTCTAATACTTTATATCAAGAGAAGGCTAAAACTTAAGGGAAAATGTGGGAATTGGCAGATTGCCTGTCACTTGGGCTATGACCCTTGAATATCTGTCAGCTGAGTGTTTGACAGGAATAGAATAACAAGTAGGCAATTGAAGATAATTCTCTCTGATGACAGCCTCTGATGACTATTCTCTGTTGCAGATTGAAGGGAGATGGAAAGGCTTTGGGTATCAGGCAAGTGGGTGGCAAAGCTGACATTCCATTAAAAATGATGAAAAACCTGTTGTGACGATTTGATTGGATGTAAGGGTCATCTTATTTGCATAAGGGGGAAAGGCAAAGAGAGAGACAGGGTGAAATGGTCCTTAAGAGTTCTGTCAGACTGAGCAATCCATTAGCAGGAAAAAGATTAGATTGGAAAATCCTATCAGTAGATATTACTAGTTCTCTATTTCAAATACAAAAGAATCTTAGTATTAATGTTTGAAATTTCTGGTTGTAAATATCATTTGGTTTCCATATTTCATTTTAGAGAATGTATATGAAAGCGATGATTTTAATTTTGGAACAGTTTATAAAGGAGGATTCTTCTTACCTGGAAACAAGTGAACTAATGAATTTTTAAAGTCACTCCTAGAAAAAAATATTAAATCAGCACAGGAAAAAAAAAGGGAGGGGGGAGCCCGAGCCTGTCTTACAAATTGTTCTATCTATCAAGAATACAGGCATACTGATAATCTAAAAACTGAACCTGACCATTTAAACATGAACTAAAAATGACCAAAATAATTGAAACATTAAAAAAAGAGAGAGAGAGAAATAGTACCAGCAATCTTTAACATATTGCTACATGGCAATAATTACAAAGTGAATCTCTGGCATTAGAATAGGTAGGGAGAATAACACAATATGATAGAAATAAGACAAAATAGGCCAGAAATAGGACAGACAGGATATAAAAACACAATACAGTGAAGACAGAATAATGTAGGAGTTCTTTTAGAAAAGAAAATACAAGTGTCTTTAAAAAAGGAATCAATTTTTTTTTTTTTTTTTTTGTGGTACGCGGGCCTCTCACTGTTGTGGCCTTTCCCGTTGCGGAGCACAGGCTCCGGACGCGCAGGTTCAGCAGCCATGGCTCACGGGCCCAGCCGCTCCGCGGCATGTGGGATCTTCCCGGAGCTGGGCACGAACCCGTGTCCCCTGCATTGGCAGGCGGACTCTCAACCACTGTGCCACCAGGGAAGCCCAAAAAAAGGAATCAATTTTAATGAAAGGGAAATTATGGAGAAACCCACTCAGACCAAAAAAAATGCTTTATTTATTCAAAACCTGATAAGAAACCCTTAGGCTACTGAATATTTAGGTTGCAGGAAGCTCATCAAATCCTAGTGCTGACCAATCCAGCTGGGGAAAATAAGATTAAATTTGATTATACTCTTGTATTTTCCTGATATTCAAAGTAAAAATATTGAGACTCATCAGAAATGTAAACCTTTAACCCCAGTACTTATGCCATTTCTGTAAGTTTATAAATCATGTCTTAAAGATCTATGTCAAATCACAAAAGTTGTATATTATAGGAAATAGTAATAATGTAGTAAATATGCCTATTTTTCATTCCTTGAATTGAAAATAACTTTAATAATAATTCATTCTTTTCATTTATTTTGCTCTCTAACATTATAAAAATATTCTGGGTTTTTTTTTTTGAGACTGTAATCTATTGCAATTCTCTTAGTTTAAACTGTTTTGATAAGTTTCAACACAAAGTATAGATAAGAATTTAACATTCTTATTAAAAGAGGAGCCTCATGGCATAAATGGTGTTGGGCATTTAGCCATTTAGGGGAACATTTTAATTTTTATTATTTATTAGTTTATTTATTTATTTATTTTTGGCTTCACCATGTGGCGTGTGGGATCTTAGTTCCCTGACCAAGGATTGAACCCCTGCCCCCTGCATTGGAAGTGTGGAGTCTTAACCACTGGACCACCAGCGAAGTCCTAGGGGAACATTTTAAATTTAAACTCTCACATTGTTCCACACATGAAACTGAATCTCATATAGACTAAAACATTAAAAGTAAAAATTAAAACATAAAAACTGATATAAATGAACATTACAGTTTTATAGTTTTGAGAAGAATGAAGGGGAGAAGAAGGAAGAAGAAACATCTGCACTTAAAACCACTAAAAGGAATCTCAGAGGAAACAAGCAGTAGATTTAAAAACAGAACTGCCAAAACTTCAATATGTTAAAAGTAAAATAAAATCCAAAGGCAAATAAACTGGGGGAAATACTCATAGCAAATCATTAAAAAAAATCAAAACTTTCTTGGAGCACACATAAATAACAGAAAAACTAAAACCTAATAAATGTGCAAAAAATTAAGGTACAGAAATTACCCCTTAATTAATGAATTTATTCATTTATTATTCCCCTAATTAATGAAAGTGGCAAGTTTCTTATTCATTCATTTGTTCTTCTGGGTGTCTAGTATATGCCAAGCTCTATGCTAGGATATAGTGATGAACAAGATAAATCATGTCCCTTCCAATAATGATCTTATAAATTAATACTGAAATGTCACCATTCAGCTATCAAATAAGCAACCTGAAAGAGCTTAATGCTTGCCAGGGCTCAGTGAAATGGGAATTCTCTTCTATTACTAATGAAAGCATAAATTGCTTTAATCCTCTATAAAAGCAATATAACTATGTGTGTGATCTTAAAACAAACAAACAAAAAAACCTTGTACCATTTGATCCAGTAATTCTACTTCTGGAATGCTATTCTTAAGAAATAACTCTAGGGACTCCCGGGTGGTGCTGTGGTTAAGAATCTGCCTGCCAATACAGGGAACACGGGTTCGAGCCCTGGTCTGGGAAGAACCCACATGCTGCAGAGCAACTAAGCCAGTGAGTCACAACTACTGAGCCTGCGTGCCACAACTACTGAAGCCCGCGTGCCAAAAATAAATAATAAAAATTAAAAAAAGAAATAATCCTAAATACATTTTAAAAATGTATGCAAACAGCAATGAAATAATGCAATGCAATAATGCAGCCAGCTCTGAGTCACTGTCTGCTATGTGCCAAGTGCATCACGTGTAAGCATTCACAATAGCCGCCAGAGGTAGGTGTTACTTTTATTTCCACTTAATAGATAACGATACTGAGGTCCAGAAAGGATAATCATATGTGTAAGTTTATTCAGCTAATTATGTGCATAACCAGTGTTAAACCCTGGCAAATACGGAGATGAATACACTTGCAAAATCTGCACTTAGCTCTAAAAACAAAATCCAAAGCTTCTAACTTCAATTATTTGCAAAGTTTTAAGTAAAAAATTTGTAAGGAATTTTACTGAATACAATTTTTCTTTTGTGCATCTGCTTTATCCAGCATGAAATGATATATTACTAGCCTTCAATAACATTCTCTGGCAATCCTGTTTTTTAAAAAAGATTAGGATGCTCAGGTCCTATTTGCCCAAGAATAAGGGCAAATATAACTGTTTTTATTATTTTTATTTTATTAAAGAAGGTTTATTTATTTGTTTATTTACTTATTTATTATTTTTGGCCATGTTGGGTCTTCATTGCTGCACGTGGGCTTTCTCTAGTTGCAGCGAGAGGGGGCTACTCTTCGTTGTGGTGCCCGGGCTTCTCATTGTGGTGGCTTCTCCTGTTGTGGAGCATGGGCTCTAGGCGCACAGGCTTCAGTAGTTCCAGCACGGGAGCCCTAGAACACGTGGGCTTCAGTAGTTGCAGTGCGTGGGCTCAGTAGTTGTAGTGCACAGGCTCTAGGGTGAGTGGGTTTCAGTAGTTGTGGCACGTGGGCTCAGTAGTTGTGGCTTGCGGGCTCTAGAGCGCAGGCTCAGTAGTTGTGGTGCACAGGCTTAGTTGCTCTGCAGCATGTGGGATCTTCCTGGACCAGGGCTTGAACCCGTGTCCCCTGCATTGGCAGATGGATTCTTAACAACTGCACCACCAGGGAAGTCCCTACAACTGTTTTTAAGCCCATGATTCAGTAGAATGTGTCAGGGAAAGTCCAAAAGCAGTTGGAGCAGAGCACTAAGAATCCAGTTGGACTTCATAAGGATTGTTGTTGATTTCAAGCTTTATTATTATATTAAATATATTATTCAACTTCCACGATAACCTCTACTCATTTCAAATGGGAGTACAACTCATGGATTGTTAACAGAGAACTGATCAATTTCAAGGCCATCTAAGATAGCAATTACAATAAACAAAGAAGACCCTGGCATCGAGTCTTTAATTAATAATACTTAGGCTGGAGAGCCAAGTGGTATCTACTGAATGTTTCTCAGAGGGCTCTAATCGGCTGTGTATTTAGAGGATGTCAGGTAGGTGTTTCCTGTTTTATTTCAGGCAGCTGTGCTCAGAGAAGCAGCCCAGGGGGAGAGATGTGCCTTCTAGTACTAGAATTAATTAT
Organism: Grampus griseus; assembly: GCF_964374135.1. Taxonomy (NCBI): domain Eukaryota; kingdom Metazoa; phylum Chordata; class Mammalia; order Artiodactyla; family Delphinidae; genus Grampus; species Grampus griseus. The sequence goes on along the minus strand of NC_139005.1, from coordinate 26,145,099 downwards.
ATATTCATTTTATTCCTCTGAACAGTCTAACAGAGGCAGACATTGCTTACACATGCTGGTATTTCCAGCAGTGTTTGGCACAGAGTGGTGCTCAATAGAATGGTCATTCCTGAAGGAGAAATTTTGCAGCAAATTAAAATACGGCACAGATTTTTCATTTCTCTTTGCCACAGAGTCTGAAAAATTGCGGTTACATATGACTATCTGCACGTACACATGAAAAGCTTTTGCCAACTCAATAGTATTTCTCTCAGTCTGAAGCTTAATGGTGGATTTGTCCATTACAATAAGAGTTAGGTAATAACACTGTCTGACCTTGGAGTGACTCATGCCCTTCTCTGCTGACTGGCTCCAGCAGAAAGGGTGATGCAAAATAAATGGATGGGTTAGTACATCGTAATAAGATGGGCATCACCAACTCTAGGGCTTCTGAATCTTACTAATTTTAAACATATACTCTGTTCTAATGGCAAGTGCCCTGAGTAGATCAGGATATAATAAAAAATTGATTCCTAGCAGAAGTTACATATTTATTATCTTTTATTCTTCTTTTTTTTTCCTTAATGGTGTAGAATATGCATTTCCAGTAGGGGGTGGTATCACCCCTGTGATAAGCCTCCAAAAATATTTAGGTCCTAATCCCTAGAGCCTGTGAATGTGGTAGCTTATATGGTAACAGAGACTTTGCAGATGTGATTAAGTTATGATTTCTGAGTTGGAGAGATCATCCTGGATTATCTGGGTAGACCCTAAGTGTAATCACAGTGTCCTTATCAGAGGGAAGCAGAGGAAGATTTGACACAAAAGAAGAAGGCAATATGACACTGAAACAAGATGCTAGGCTGTGCAGGCTTTGAAACGTAGAGAAAGGGGCCATGAGCCAATGAATGCATGAAGTGCAGTCCTAGAAGCTAGAAGAGGAAATGGACACACTTCCAGCACTTCCAGAGGAAGAAGACCCTGCCAACACCTTAGCCTACTAAACTGCAGACTTCTGGCCTCCAGAACTATAAAACAGTAAGTCTGTGTTTTAAGCCACCACATCTGAAGTATTTTGTTACAGCAGCCCCCAAGGGGGTAAAAATTAATCCCTGGGGAAGCAAAAAAAAAACTTATATATTATAATGGTTTGTGATCCTCCCAAGCTCAACACTACCCTACAAAATCTTATTCCTCAGTATTTTGTTTTGTGGCAATTAGGGAAAAAAATGTCTGAACCACTCTCTAAGGAGTTAAAAAGAAAAAAAGGTTGTAAAACAACATCTCATTGGCAAGCAATGCCAATGAAAGATTGATTCAAATAAAGTTGCAAGATTTTTATTACTCTCAAGGCCCAGTTTCATTATCATTAGCAGTTGGGACAAGATAGATATTGTTATCCTTTCAGCTTCCTTTTCATTCTAACAACTGAATTTACCATCCAGAAAACACTTGCTGGCCACTTCTCTGTACAAGTAGCCAAATCTCGACTTCATTTTTAGACAGATACTCTCTCCCGTATGCCACAAGACGACACAGGAATAATTTGGCCCACAAATAGTGTCAATCTATTAATGTGCATATTTGAAATTATGTGCCAAGGCCCATTAGGAAACACATTTTAATATTCTAGATTTTTTTTTTTTTTTTTGCGGTACTAGGGCCTCTCACTGCTGTGGCCTCTCCCGTTGCGGAGCACAGGCTCCAGACGCGCAGGCTCAGGGGCCACGGCTTACAGGCCCAGCCGCTCCACGGCACGTGGGATCCTCCCGGACTGGGACACGAACCTGCGTCCCCTGCATTGGCAGGCGGACTCTCAACCACTGCGCCACCAGGGAAGCCCTTAATATTATAGATTTAAAAAAATGTAATGCAGACAGTAAGGTTTATGAATATTGTGAGAGCCTCAGAAGAGACTGTATAATTCTGCTTTTTGAAAAATTGTTTTAGTGAAACCAAAACTATCAGAAAACTATTTCTAATTTACAGGGTTTTTTAAAAATTATTTATTTATTTTTGGCTGTGTTGGGTCTTCGTTTCTGTGCAAGGGCTTTCTCTAGTTGCAGCAAGCGGGGGCCACTCTTCATCGTGGTGCGCAGGCCTCTCACTATCGCGGCCTCTCTTGTTGCGGAGCACAGGTTCCAGACGCGCAGGCTCAGTAGTTGTGGCTCACGGGCCTAGTTGCTCCACGGCATGTGGGATCTTCCCAGATCAGGGCTCGAATCCGTGTCCCCTGCATTGGCAGGCAGATTCTCAACCACTGCGCCACAGGGAAGCCCTAATTAACTTTTTTTTTTTTTTTTTGCGGTACGCGGGCCTCTCACTGTTGTGGCCTCTCCCGTTGCGGAGCACAGGCTCCAGATGCGCAGGCTCAGCAGCCATGGCTCACAGGCCCAGCCGCTCCACGGCATGTGGGATCTTCCCGGACCGGGGCACGAACCCGTGTCCCCTGCATTGGCAGGCGGACTCCCAACTACTGCGCCACCAGGGAAGCCCTAATTTACTTTTAATATCAGTGAACAAGTGATGAGAAAGCTATTTAAGTAGGTAACCAATGGACAGCCTTTCTTATGGGATGCATTCTACTTTAATTCAAATTGAAAGTTAAAGTTTGGGTATATTAATGCATCTAGTATGATTCAGTCTATAGTATTTTTTTAAATATCTTTGTTGATTAAGCATTAAAAAGTATAATTCAAGATACATATCAAAATTCATTATATCGCTAAGCTCACTCATTAGTTTGCTCTTTCTACCTTGTTCAAGTATAAGTCTCCTATAACCTTCAAGAAATTAAGTTCTGAGTAGATTCAGGTATCGTTGATTGTTAGATTAAGCTATAAATTCCCTTAGGAGAATTAAATACCTGAACAGAATCTTAATCAGGCTAGATCTGCCAACCAGGATGTTCTTTGGAAAGAGGTCAAGATGTAAAAAAAGATTAAAATTGTCCACTAAGCATTCTAGCAGAAATGCTGATTGTGCATTACTCTTCCTTCCACCCAGTCCGCACAGGGAGCAAAATCTGAGCTTCGGGTAGGAGAAAAAGTTTGAAACTGAATCAAGCTATTTTTAGTCCAAGAATCAATGTGTATAAAATGGATTGTGCACAGATCTTTATTTTTATGTTCCAAGAGGTAGAAAGCTGGTGTTTGACCCTAATTCACAAGATAGGAAAGAGAAGGGAGGAAGGGGAGGTAGGAGGAAGAAAGAAGGAAGGGCAGGAGGAAGGGAGAGAGGAAAGGAAAGAAATCCATATATATTATATATATTCCATATATATAAAATCCATATATAAATGATATATGCACCAAGTATATACCACACATTTTAAAAAGTAGTCTGCCTTTTGCTGCTTATTATTTTAAAATGATGAATGATAACTGATAAAAATTACCTTTAATAAAAAAAGTAAAGAAACTACACATGAATACTTTAAAAACAAATTTTTATTTTTTAACCTATGTCAGCTCCAGAACTGCCATTTCTGCATCCTGCCCCAAGCAAAGCTCTCTCACCACTTCTAACTTTAGCTCGACCTTCCCTGCAGTTTCCCGTTTAATTCTCCATTTGGCACTAGTTTAGTGACTGGCTATTACACAGGAAGTTGATGCAACTGTCATATCAGGCCAGAAGTTTATGCCCCTTCTCATTGTCTAAGGCAGAGAGTCACAAATGAAAATGGTACTATTTTGAAGCTGTGTCCAAATGCTGTCCAACATTTTGGATGTTGGAAACATTTACATATGCTTTCATTTTTGAAGTTTTCCCCAGAATGTTTGGGATTATGGAGATGCAGGTCCTTATCGCCTGCCCAAAATAAGCTCAGAAAGGCTAAAGATATTTTTGACTAAGATCAACTGACGTTTTGAGAGCTATTCAAAAGCTGTTGTATTATTTCTCATTGACAAATACAACCACCCAACTTTCCAAATCACAGGAAAAAAAGTACTTCCAACCCTTAAAAAGAGAAATTAAATGTATACACTCCTTACAAGGCATGCATTTTAATCAATATTCACTGACTCTATGAGCATATGGGATTATAGCAGGCATGGTGATTTTACAGATGTGTATAATGTACTCCTCGATTAATGGAAAGCTGATTCTCCCTTGGGGACACTTTCCCCTGCAACTCTCTCAAGTACAGGCCTGGAGGTGAGATGGGTGCCCATCTTGCTCCGCTTGGCTGCTTTCAGAGCATTCACCCTCTTCTTCCTCCACCCTTAAAATTCCTCTGCTTTAAATCTCATGTCATCATGGAATTTTTTTTTTTTTTGCGGTAGGCGGGCCTCTCACTGTTGTGGCCTCTCCCGTTGTAGAGCACAGGCTCCGGATGCGCAGGCTCAGTGGCCATGGCTCACGGGCCCAGCCGCTCCGCGGCATGTGGGATCTTCCCGGACCGGGGCACGAACCTGTGTCCCCTGCATCAGCAGGCGGACTCTCAACCACTGCGCCACCAGGGAATACCGAGATTTTTTGTTTTTACTTAGTAAATGTACTTTAAAACAAAACAAATTAACAGTAACTTCCTACGGGGACAAGGTAGCAGCAGGGTAGGCATAGACACTGCATACTACCCACTACTCAGCACTGTTACTGTCACTTAGTAAACGCCAACTCATTCCCCTTTATTTCTCTAAGACTTCAGCTCCTGGTTCACTGCCAATGTCTCCAGAACTCCCGGTCTCAATTTCTGGCATTCTTAATATGCACAAAGGTGATCTCAATTCCTGGAATTCCTCTTGAGGGACCTTCACCTGCTTCAGCCGCTCATTCCTAGGATCATACCTTAGTGACTCACTCTTCTAAGTGATTATCTCACCACTTCTCTCTCCTCAAATCCCCAACACCTCCCCCATCTTCCCTCTCAGCTGCTGGCCTTGCTTCCTTCAGTGAGAAAACTGAAGCAACCTGAAGAGGACTTGCAAAGACTGTCCGCATTCACATCTGCCAGCATACCACATCTGCATCCACAAACTCCACTTTTCCTGGGTATCTACCGTAGAGAAATGAACACTTACGTTCATATAAAAATATAAATGTACATGAATGTATATAGCAGCTCTATTTGTAATTGCCAAAATCTGAAAATAACCCAAATGTTCTTCAATAGGTGAAATGATTAAAAAAAACCAAAACTGTAGTATATCCATACAGTGGTATTTGACAATAAAAAGGAAGAAACAACTGACGTGCAACAGCTTAGATGAATCTCAGAGGCATTATGCTGAGGGAAAGGACCCACTCTCAAAGGTTAAATACTGTATGGTTCCATCTACACTACATTCCTGAAAAGACGCAACTATAGTGATAGAAACCAGATGACTATCAGAGACTGGGGTGGGGAAGGCTATCAAAGGAGTAGCACAGCACAGGGGGAGGTTTTGGGGATGATGCAATTTCTGCATCATAATTGTGGTTACATGAATCTCTGTTTGTTAAAATTCACAGAACTAAACGCACATACATTAAAAAAATTCTATGAGCCTGTAATTTTAAACTAATCCTACAAACAAACCCATTAATGTAAATTATTTTTCCCAAAGGCACAATCAAATCACAATTATTCAAAGGTGAATTGTTTGTATATTGTTAAACTGCTTTCAAATTCCTTTATGATGTTAATAGGGGTGTTTGTTTACTGCAGCTCAGCAAGTGTTAGAAAGAACTTTTTGACAAAAAAGCTCTCTCCAGTGGAATCAATAAACAAATAAGCAGGCACTAACACGGTTAAGAGCAGGGACTCTGGAGTCAGATTGCCTGGTTTAGGACACCAGCCTGACTGCTTGCTGGACAAGTTGTCAGCCTCTCTGCCTCATCTGTAAAGGGGGGATAGAAACAGTACATGCCTCGTAAATTTAAGAGAATTAGATGAGATAATGAATGTAAGATGCTGAGTGTTGTGCTTGGCACATGATAAGCTCTCATAAATGTTAGCTATGATATTATGGTTAGTTATTTAAACCAATTAAAAGAGTGATAATTCTTCACTGTTTGACACTTTGCATCATTCCAGGGAGGTGTGAGGTCCATTCCCAACAAGTAGAAACTGGGACGTACCAGGGAAATAACTTTGCAGCTATAGCCAAGCCATGCCTTTACAGAACAGGAAAATCATCATTCAGCTGGAAGTGTCAATTTCATTCAGCTATGTGTAAACACAGCTCTCAATGACCAATCATTCAACCAGAAACCTCAGAGAATATAAGAAAAGCTTTTTTATTATTGGATGACTTAATTAAATAGTTTAACCTCTCCCCATCAGTAAGCACATTCGATGTTGTACTGAGAAATAACGCAGTGACCCTTTTGAGAACCAGCCAGGTACGAAAGGCTATTTACACTGATAGTAAGAACACCCAGACAGCTCTCCTCTTTCAGCCTACTGGCTTTTAAACATGTGTTGTTTCTTCTTTTGGTGTCAGGGTGTCAGCTATTACTTCTTTTTTTAAAAAATTAATTAATTAATTAATTAAGTTTTGGCTGTGTTGGGTCTTCATTTCTGTGCGTGGGCTTTCTCCAGTTGCGGCGACCGGGGGGCCACTCTTCATCGCGGTGCACGGGCCTCTCACTGTCGCGGCGTCGCTTGCTGCGGAGCATGGGCTCCAGACGCGCAGGCTCAGTAGTTGTGGCTCACGGGCCCAGCCGCTCCGCGGCATGTGGGATCTTCCCAGACCAGGGCTCGAACCCGTGTCCCCTGCATTGGCAGGCAGATTCCCAACCACTGCGCCACCAGGGAAGCCCCAGCCATTACTTCTTGCTACTGTCAGAAGGTGCTGGGGCCTTCTGACAGTAGATCCCAATACATCTTTCTAAATTTATTGTTTTTGTCTTGCTGTGTAAGAATAAGTCCGATTACAAACTGTGAAACAATAAATAACACTAACATAGTCCTCTACTTCTTGTAAAGCACTTTCATGAAAAATATTTTCTCCTCATACAAATCATGAGGAGTAGGAGAGGCGTTATTATAATGTTTATATGGAAAATGAGAAGTTTAATCACAGAACTAGTAAAATGGTCAAGTTAGGACCTGAACTCAGATATCCTGATTTCTAATTCCACACTATTACCAAACCACCTATTTATGCAGTAGAAGCAATTTGATTTTTAAAGAGTGGCTGAAGGACTCTCCTTAAATAAAGTGACTATGTGCTGGTGGCTGAGGTCCATGGCATCTAATCTGACTGTTTAGATGTTTTCTGCTTAGTCACAGCAGGTACCACCTATCTGTAGTTTTAACGAGAGACTAAGATGAGTGTAATTTACTGTACGAAATGTTATATGTTGTCTTAGTCCATTTGAGCTGCTATAACAATAACACCATAGGCTGGACGGCTTAAACAGACATTTATTTCTCATAGCTCTGGAGACTAAGAAGTCTAAGATCGAGGCACCGGCAGATTCAGTGTCAGGTGAAGGCCCACTTCCTGGTTCATAGATGGCCAACTTCTTGCTGTGTCTTCACATAGTGGAAGGGGTAAGGGAGCTCTCTGCGGTGTCTTTTATAGGGTCTCATTCATGAGGGCTCCACTCTCATGACCTAATCACCCCCAAAGGCCCCACCTCCAAACACCATCACTTTGGGGATTAGGTTTCAACATACGAATGTTGGGGGACACAAACATTCAATCTATAGTATATGTTGTCTAAAACACAGCAATCCCACTACTGGGCACATACCCTGAGGAAACCAAAATTCAAAAAGAGTCATGTACCAAAATGTTCATTGCAGCTCTATTTACAATAGCCCAGAGATGGAAACAACCTAAGTGCCCATCATCGGATGAATGGATAAAGAAGATGTGGCACATATATACAAATGGAATATTACTCAGCCATAAAAAGTAACGAAATTGAGCTATTTGTAATGAGATGGATGGACCTAGAGTCTGTCATACAGAGTGAAGTAAGTCAGAAAGAGAAAGACAAATACCGTATGCTAACACATATATATGGAATTTAAGAAAAAAAAATGTTATGAAGAACCTAGGGGTAAGACAGGAATAAAGACACAGACCTACTGGAGAACAGACTTGAGGATATGGGGAGGGGGAAGGGTGAGCTGTGACAGGGCGAGAGAGAGGCATGGACATATATACACTAACAAACGTAAGGTAGATAGCTAGTGGGAAGCAGCCGCATGGCACAGGGATATCGGCTCAGTGCTTTGTGACCGTCTGGAGGGGTGGGATAGGGAGGGTGGGAGGGAGGGAGATGCAAGAGGGAAGAGATATGGGAACATACGTATATGTATAACTGATTCACTTTGTTATAAAGCAGAAACTAACACACCACTGTAAAGCAATTATACCCCAATAAAGATGTTAAAAAAAAAAGATTTAAAACACAGCTCACTATCTCCACAGATACTAAAGAGTAGAAGGAAATAGTTTCTGAACACATTTAGTTGTTTTAACATTGAAAACAACCACTCCTTGTTGACTTTTTGTTCACTGATGCTTCCAAGCACCCAAGCATCTGGCTCACAGCAAGCACTGAAGAGACCTCTGTTGAATGAATGAATGAATGTATGACTGCAAAGTGGAAAATCCAAAAAGATGAAAACCCTAAGATGAGAAACTCAAACCCTTCATCCAACAGTTCACGTTTTCAAAAATTTCCAATGGGGTAAAGACAGTCAACAGTCTGTTTTTAAAAAGCAGACATTTTTAAGAGACACTGGATCTCAGTCTAAGAAGGTAATAAACAGGATGCTGAGGCATCCTGAAACCATGTCACATGAGGAAGTGCTAATTGATCTAGATATGTTTAATCTGAAAAAGAGAAGACAAGATAGTCCTTTCCAAATATTTGAAGCTGTTGGGCATGGGCTAAAATTGTCAAGTGGAATAGAAAACCAAAAAAACGTATTCTCTGTAGATCCAGAGGCTAGGAATATGGCCTGTTGGTGAAAATTACAGGGAGTCAATTTTCACTGAACAAAAAAGGGCAGTTTAACAATTAGAGCTGCCAAGCAACAGGATGGGCAGCCTTGGGAGGGATCTGGAAGACAAGGAATGAACAGTAATTTAACATCTCCTTTGTGCACGGCATTTGACATAGGACCCGTACATTAGTATTACCATCTCCATGTCGGAAGTGAGGAAAGTGACACTTACAGAACAAATGTAACTTGTCCAATATCACACAGTTGGTAAGTGGCACAGGTGGAATTCAAACCAGAGGTAGCTAACTCCTAAAGTATGTTATTTCTGTTCAGTTCAACTCAACAAACATTCTTTTTTTAATGTCTTCTTTTGACCAGGCACTGTGCTGAGTCCTGGGGATACCAAGATAAATGACAAACAAAAGACAGTCCCTTCCTTGGAAGGACTCATAGTTTACCATCTCCATAGTGATGGAAGTGTCTGGGTAAAGGCTACATGGCCATTCCAGGTTACTGGAGAAAGAATTATTGATCTGGGAGTAGGCTTTACCAAATAATCACTAGGTGCCTTCATGGCCTAAAAGTTTATAGATGTGGCTATAATCGATTCCTGAAAATTGAGCTGGTGGATTATAAAGTTTGGTTGTATATTCCAATGAGGGAAAAAAAATGGAGCTTCAAATGTGATAAAGATCATATGGATTAAGCAGCTTTTGAAATATAAAATGGCCATATCTTAATAAAATGTTGCCAACTAGTTAGAAATTTAGCTGTTGTACTAAAGCTTCATGTATTGTGCCAGAAATTTCATTAACTTGAGGAAAGATTCAGAAGAGGGAGCCATGTGCTCTTGGTAGTTACAGTGACATGGCTGTACAGTGAAATTCAGGGTATCTTCTAGTATTTTAGACCTATAGGTTGAGATAAAAAAATGAAATTCAAACTTGTTTACTCAATATGTGCTTAGGCACTACAGCAATCGATCTGCTCTCATTTAGCTTTCACCGAAATGATGCTGGTCAAGGTCACCCAAGGATTCCCCCCTTCCCATCCCCTGCCTGTTACTAGATCTGTAGGATTAACACCTAACTTGTTTAAGATTAACTCCGATTCGGTTCTTTGATTGGGTGACATTTTTTCTTTATACTCCCTGTACTTAAAAATCTTATTTAAAGCAGTTTACCATTAGGAACACATATACAATAAGGCTGATGAAAATGTTTAAAAATGAGAATTATATGAAAAATCTAAGTTAGGTTTTATAGTGACACATAGTGCTGGAGGTTTTTAACAACCAAAGCAATAATAAAAACATACTATAGGGCTTCCCTGGTGGCGCAGTGGTTGAGAGTCCGCCTGCCGATGCAGGGGACACGGGTTCGTGCCCTGGTCCGGGAAGATCCCACATGCCGCGAAGTGTCTGGGCCCGTGAGCCATGGCCGCTGAGCCTGCGCATCCGGAGCCTGTGCTCCGCAACGGGAGAGGCCACAACAGTGAGAGGCCCATGTAGCGCAAAAAAAAAAAAAAAAAAACAAACTATAATTCCTACCACCTGATTCATATCTCAACAGAAAGAATTTTCAAGGCAATAAATTCAAAGAGGTATTTACCTAATGTTTCTTTAACCTAAGAATATGGATCTACATAATAAATGATAATTTCAACAATAGCTCTATGGCGGATGCAGAAAGTTATTAATGATAACAGTTTATGTTTATTGTGTATTTACTGTATACTAATCTTTGACAAATACCGTGAGTATAATTCTAAAACTTTTAGCAGTGCTGAGACTAGAATATTGATTTTCTAATTCAGAAATGTTTCCATTTTTTCCACTATACTGTCCTATACATACCATATATGGAAAAGAAGTTGGCTGTGGAATTAAATACACACATATGTGTGTGCAAATATGAGTGTAAAGCTTCCATAACACACACAGCACATATACACACACAGGCACCTTTGCCAGTACCAATGATCCTACTGAAATTAGAGATTAGTCCTTTTAGTAAATAAAAATAATTCCATTAATTTAATTATTAAAGTCACACAGGGACTTCCCTGGCAGTCCAGTGGTTAAGACTCAGCACTTCCAATGCAGGGGGCACGGGTCAGCTCCTGGACAGGGGAACAAAGATCCCATATGCTGTGGGGTGCGGCCAAAAAGAAAAAAAAAATTCACACAGCATCTGTCAAGCTGATGATTTACTATGCTTTTAATTGGTTATCCTTGTCTATTTCTCATGGTCCATCAGGTCATGATTTTTCTGTTTCGTCATCTCTCTTCCAGTCACTATGCACCAATCAATACCCAGAATACAAAAAGACAAACAAAACTAAGCCTACGATAAAAACAAATCTGGGATTTGAACTTAACACCAGCCATCAGAAGTCTGTATCAACATACCAAGAAATAGAATTTATTCCTTTTCTCCTTTTACAAATGTCCTCAGCCCTACATGATAATAATAATTTTATTAGCAACATTAAAACAATGTCTGCATGAAAAACAGCAGGGCTCTGGGATATAGTAATACCACTCACTAGCTTTCAGCCCATCAGAAAGAATATTAACAGATAAATTGTTGGCACGCTTAGAAGACCAGGAAACTGACCACCTGTTTGTTTGTTTTTTTCTTTTAGTTATTGACAAATCCAAATGGCTAAACTGCCTTGAGCTGTTTTAGATTAAAAAAATACATAAATTTGGACGTAACAAGTTATTCTCTTACGGCAAATCAACTACTGAAAACGCATAGAAATCGAAGAATTATAACCAAGTGATCATCCAGCAATTCCCCAAATTGTGAGCCTTATGATACCCCCATGCCCAGCTTTAAGCCAGGCAAAGAAGTTTAAATTAGTGGTTCTTAAAGTGTGGTCTCTACCTGCTGTGAACTTGTTAGAAATGCAAATTCTTGGGTTCTACCTAGTACACTGAATCAGAATTTTAGGGGGCCCAAGACTAGTGTTTTTGTTTTTGTTTTTTTTTCTTTTTTTTTTTTTCGGTACGTGGGCCTCTCACTGTTGCGGCCTCTCCCGTTGTGGAGCACAGGCTCCGGATGTGCAGGCTCAGCGGCCATGGCTCACGGGCCCAGCCGCTCCGTGGCACGTGGGATCATCCCGGACCAGGGCACGAACCCGTGTCCCCTGCATTGGCAGGCGGACTCTCAACCACTGTGCCACCAGGGAAGCCCCAAGACTAGTGTTTTGATGAGTTCTCTAGGTGATTCTGGTGCTCACTAAAATTTGAGAACTGATCTGAATGAAGGGCTTCTCAGCATTTTGTTTCCTTTGCGGCCTCAGTTTATTCCTAACTTGCATCCCCATTCTTAATAATCAACTCCTGCCACTTATCATAAATCTACTCATTGGAAACTGCACTCAAGCATGGCATATGTAAGTGAGGATGCTCCAGCAATCTCCACTGTCTTGCCCCAAGAGGAAAACACCTGTGGTACCCTTTCCTCAACCTTTGCTGTTCTTTCCTCAGCTGCAACTGCCGCGCACAGTGGGGCTGTGTAGCTTTCAGAGGATCCATCAAGACTGCTTGACTCATTGATTGCAGTCCTTATACACAAACCACCTGCATGTGGGTGCCCATGGCCCTCAGGTTGCCCATATCACAACCTCTCTGCCAACTTGCCACGTGAACCTGCTGCCCATGGCTGCTGAGGTCTCTGCCTGTGGATGTTCTGGGCTTTGCTTAATCCAAGAAGGTGGCCTATGGCACTATATGACCTTGAGTCCACTTGGAGGAGGAGGTCTGGTACTCCAAAGGATAAGCAAGTGATGGTGAAGACCCAGCACATACAGATGCATCAAATGAAGAACTGGAGATGGGCTCTGTTTTTTAACAATCATTTGCAGTGGAGGGAAATGAGGCAGGGCATCCTGAAAACTCTCATGTTCTTTTTGGTACCCAACACTAAATTCCCCTTGGTTGGCTCCTTTCTTTGTCTCCAGAGTCATATTTCTATATCTGGGGCATGTGCAAAGACAATGAACTAGGTAAAGCAGAAACCTTACTGTCAATATTCACTGAGTTCATGGTAATATGGACACAGGCAAATGTAAATTATTGATTAAATTCCAGTAAATTTTGGACAACTTATATGTTATAATAATGAAACTTTATTTCTAATATGTCACTAATGTCGAGAGAAAGGTATCAGTGGATTATTTTGGTTATATTTCACAATATCAAACAATTTTTTCATCTGACCTTTTTCTATTATCAAAATGCTCAGTTAGGGACTTCCCTGGTGGCACAATGGTTAAGAGTCCATCTGCCAATGCAGGGGACATAGGTTCGATCTCTGGTCTGGGAAGATCCCACATGCCGCGGAGCAACTAAGCCCATGCGCCACAACTAATGAGCCTGAGCTCTAGAGCCCGCAAGCCACAACTACTGAGCCCATGAGCCACAATTACTGAAGCCCGCATGCCTAGAGGCCATGCTCCGCAATAAGAGAAGCCACCGCAATGAGAAGCCCGCGCCCCACAACGAAGAGTAGCCCCCGCTCGCTGCAACTAGAGAAAGCCCGCGTGCAGCAACAAGACCCAATGCAGCCAAAAATAAATTAAAAAAAAAACAAAAAAAAACCGCTCAGTTAATGAGCCCACTTGGTAGTGGACCCGGTATTTGTTTGTCAACCTCCACTGCACTGGTGTAGGAATCAGAGGAAATCTGCACCTCTTCTATAGCTTTCTTAATCAAAAACTGGAGTGAACGATTTAATATGAAGTTTTCAAAAATGCTCTTAAAAGGGTTTGGTGGATGAAGCTGCTTTTGGCTATTTCTGTCCCCAACATTACCTCCTTCCTCCAGCACAGAATGACTCTGCCACTCTGAAACCATCTGGCATATGACGCTGCTACGTGAAAAGCTGAAGGGAAAGAGTGAGTCCAGGGAGGGCCCGGGGACTGAAGAAGGCTCCTAACCTGATTCATACCAGCTATAATTTGCTGCTTGTCTACAGCCAGAAGAAGAGTTTATGGTTCTGCATCACCAGACTCTAAGACCCCTCAGAACATTCCCCCAAGATCTCTCTCCCCAGTGAGGAGAGTCTAACACCACATTCATTTTGAATTAGTGCTGACACCGAGCATAACAGCCAACCGTTCCTCTCCACATTGTATTGAAACAGGTAAAAGGGAGGAAGTGACCTTAGGGTCACTGTATTTTTTAAACACCTCTGCAGAAATAGCAAGGCCAATTCCTAAGTACTCAATAAATAGACTTTAATTCTTAACGAACAATAAGAGAGAGAAAAGCTCATCTCAGAACAAGCTGTCATTTCACTAAAAAAGCAGAAAAATTGCTAGCATTGGCATCAAGTGCTTCTTGTTTAATAAAGCTCCTCTGATTAGAGAAAAAGTTTTATTCCTCTCTCCTAGGAAGAATTTCATCTTAGTTCTCTCTCCCACAGCTCTCTCAAAGGGAATATGTTTGTTGTTTGTTTACCTCCTTCAGATCCTGCACGACAGCTGTGAGCCTCTCATTTTCTGCCTGCACGTTGGCCACCACGGCCCGGCTCTGTTTCAGTTCGTTCTGCATCTCCAAGATCTTCCCCAGATAGTAAGCTTCCTTCGATGCTGACTCCTGCAGAAGTGTTTCCTCCCGAGTCTCTCCATCCTCAGCAACCTTACGGTGGATAGAGAAGGACTGCCCAAATGCCTGCAGAGGATTTGGAAAGAAAAAGAGCACACAGTGAAATGCACCACTGCACTATTCAACAGACTTGGGAACATGATTTGTTTTACTTTGTGTAAAAGAAAAGGTATTCTGCAAGACTTCCAGAAGCAAAAAATACATAGTTCATCTAACAGGCTAGCAGCTCTCATTGACACTTGAAATAATTCAAATTCAATTAAGGAGAAAGAAAAATTTTAAGTATTTTGCTAATATACATATATATATATATATATATAACAGGTTAAAACTTGAAAAACATTGCTGCTTGTTTTATGTTACCATTTTTTAGACAAATCTTTTTAAGGAATAGACAGTTCAGTGCTAATGAGACCTTCAAAATTCATATTCTCATTTTCATTCCAGAAAAAATCCCAAAAGAAATTTTCAAGAAAGAAAATAGTTTCATTAGCTTTCTAATACATTAGTGGTAAGAATATACCAATTATGAACAATGCCCTTAAGAGAGAAAAATCACCAAACAGCTTTCAAACTGCCTGGTACCACAAAAAGACATTCAAATGCAATCAATGTATAAGAAAACATATCTGTGGAAAAAGAGATACAGAAAAATAAGCCAGAAAGTAATGAAATTGGTAAGCTACGGGGGGTGAGTGGGAATGGGGTAGAAAGAATGAGGGAATGAAACACTATACAAGGGATCACATTTCATAGGAGTCACACTTTTCTGAGAATGCCTTTTCATATCACTCTGACTCTTAAAACTACAGTAAGGTTTCATATACCTCCCAAATAAATAATAATGAAAATCAGCCTCTATGTGTCCAGGTACCCAAATGGAACACAAATAGTAACAAATGAATCCAGCTGTACCGCAAATGAAGAACAGGACCACACTGAAAGGTTGAGAAGAAAAGATCTAAACTGATTGGGGAAATCAGTATTTTTGCTATACACAGTAAAGCTAAAAACAAAAAGAACTGTACCTAAACACTATAGTATAGTTAGTAAATTTGTTTCTCACAGGGATTATGGACTCACAATTCTGAAACTTCTTTACATGTATACTAGGGCTGAGGAAATAAGTAAATATATTATGGATAATGAAAGGCAGGTTTCTCCCTCTTGGAGAAAGGCATTACAAATAAGGAAAGGGAGAAGTCTAGAAGGAAACTAGTGGTACTGGGTTGTAATTAGAATTATCAGGATAGTCTTTAATAGGGAGACAGGTCGATAGATGGAGAGAGAAAGGTGCTTGTGTGTGTGTGTGTGTTTGTGTGTGTGTGTGTGTGTACAGATTTCCTAGCTCTGTCAGCAAACCCTGCGGCCAAATTTTGTTTCTAAATATCAATCTCCAGTTAAAAGAACTAGGGCTCTTGGAAGAAATGATGGAGTCTCTCACTGGAGCAAAACGAACTTGGTGCATCATGTGGTGCCAAAGAGTAAGTAACAAAATGCTTTTAAAAAAATGATGTGGGGCTTCCCTGGTGGCGCAGTGGTTGAGAGTCCGCCTGCCGATGCAGGGGACACGGGTTCATGCCCCGGTCCGGGAGGATCCCACATGCCGCGGAGCGGCTGGGCCCGTGAGCCATGGCCACTGAGCCTGCACATCTGGAGCCTGTGCTCCTCAACGGGAGAGGCCACAACAGTGAGAGGCCCGCATACCGCAAAAAAAAAAAAAAAAAAAAAATGAGAGCCTACATGAAGGGGCTCCCAAGGGCTAAATATGGGATAATTTGGGGAAACAAAATAGTTATAGTAATGAATTATAATCCATAGAATAAAATAAATATTCATGAGCCCACATTGATATAATAACTGAATAAATAAGAGAAGGAATAGCTCTTCTTTACAGTAGGATTCAAATCATTTAATTCTAATAGAAATCAAATACATCAGCATTACTTGACATCAGCATATTACTTGGCAAACACCAAGTAATAATAGTTGCAGGTAAAGATTATCAGTGGAATATAAAATAATAGGCAAAAACTATGATGAGAAACAGGATATTTGCATAGTCTTAAAGCATGTCCTCCCAAGATATTTATTAATTCCAATGGGAAAAATAGTAACTGATCAGTGGAGTACCCTGGCAGACCTTAACTAAGTGACCAAAAGTTAGCTCAGCAGCAACAAGAAACACTAACATCGTGTACCCTCTGGTATAACACACTGAGGGGAGAACAGAGTCACTTCTGTGGTATTTCTGCCAAAAATGAGTAGGCCAATTCTTACTATAAGAAAACATCAAGGAAACCCAAACGGGAACATTCTACAAAATTATTGGCCAGGACTCTTTGAAAGTATTAAGGTCAGGAGAAATAGAGGAAGACTCCTCCAGACTAGATGAGACTAAGAAAATATGACAATTAAATGCAGAATGGGATCCTGGATTGGACCCTGACCTGAAAAAAAGACTTTAGGACAATTGGCAAAACTGAAATACATTCTTTTTTTTCTTTTTTGTTTTAAGCAGAGGTCTTCTTAGAAGCCCATATGATTTAAGTTTATTTTTTAATTTATTTATGGCTGTGTTGGGTCTTCGTTTCTGTGCGAGGGCTTTCTCTAGTTGTGGTAAGCGGGGGCCACTCTTCATCGCGGTATGCGGGCCTCTCACTATCGCGGCCTCTCTTGTTGCGGAGCACAGGCTCCGGATGCGCAGGCTCAGTAGTTGTGGCTCACAGGCCTAGTTGCTCTGCGGCATGTGGGATCTTCCCGGACCAGGGCTCGAACCCATGTCCCCTTCATTGGCAGGCAGATTTCTCAACCACTGCGCCACCAGGGAAGCCCCCTTCTTTTTTTTTTTTTTTTTTTTTTTTGATGTGGACCATTTTTAAAGTCTTTATTGAATTTGTTACAATGTGGCTCTCTGCATTGGAAGGCGAAGTCTTAACCACTGGACCACCAGGGAAGTCCCGAAATACATTCTTTATATCGGATAATAATATTGTAGCAATGTCAGTTTCTGGTTTCCATAACTGTACTATGGTTATGTAAGATGTTAACATCTGGGGAAGCTGTGTAAAGGGTACATGAAATTCAGTGTAGTATTTTTGCAACTTTTTCTATGTCTAGAGTTATTTCAAAATAAAAAGTTAGGTAAATAAATGTAGTCTTTGCCCTCAAGAATTTGATAGGTTTGATAAAATACTGGCACATACAGTTATAAAGAACATGTGTACTTGAACACCAAAGGGTCACTATTCAATTAGAAGTGCTATGGCTTTATGATGTGATATACATTTTAAAATTTTAAGTGTCATAAAATGATGCTTCTGGACTATGTACAGGTCATAAAGAAACAAGGCTGGAATTAACCTCTGAAACTCAGTTTCACATTTGTTACAAACTTGAAGGCAGAAAAGGTTTGGGTTAATCATTAAAAGGGACATCATAAAGTTATGACTTAGTGATTTTAAAGACAATCTGGTATTCATCTCCAAATTATACTACAGAAACAGAAAATTAAAAAATAACCTGCAAGCCTATGTCTCAATAAACTATCTTCCTTAGAATCTCTACATGGATCAAAATCAACAGATGATTCCTAAACATCAACTGAGAAAGAAATATTTCAGTATTGATGTTCATCTATTCAGAGCAGAATACTCTTGGTGTTTGGCTTGCTCAGTCTCAGGACAGAAAGAAATTCTTATTTGAGTAGCCAAGCTTCTACATGTGATAATAAGCATATAGATTTATGAACAGATGAAAAATTGTCTTTGGAAGTGATGTTTACCTTGCTTTTCTATCAGTGATGATCAGATTCTGTGAGGTCAATTCTGAATTCATTACCCATAAAAAAATCTTTGGAGGGGAGACATCTGGCAGCACATCTCCCCACGGTGACCTGGTTACGTCTTCAGTAGACCCTCACACTGGCAAAGGAACCCTGATTATCATACTTAAGTATTGGTAAAATTTCAAATTAGCATGAACTGTGTGTCAAGCACGTCAACTTGCTTCTTTTTCACAACTACTTTCCCACATCTATGTAACAGAAAACTTTCACAGGGCCATTTTCTTAACTCTGCCTAAGTAAGATCAACAGACTTAGGCAACCTATGGTTCTCACATTATTCTCAGCACACAGGCAATGCTCTCTTGGTGGCTAAAACAACCCCTAATGTCTTAATAGCAAGTGAATTTATCTTTCCACCCTTGATGTAAAGTTTTAAGAATTGTACTCTGGATCCTGCACCAAAGGAAATAAAAAATTTTAGACATATACACAGAATAGATCTTCAAAGTAGACTCAAGAATTGAAATTGAAAATATAAACATTTTGATGAATCCTTAATTCATATTTATTGTAGCTCAGAAAACTTAACTGAACATGGGGGTTTCCAAAGTTAGTCATTATTATTATTTTGTTTGTTTGTTTTTTGCGGTACACGGGCCTCTCACCATTGCGGCCTCTCCCGTTGCGGAGCACAGGCTCCGGACGTGCAGGCTCAGTGGTAATGGCTCACGGGTCCAGCCGCTCCGCGTCATGTGGGATCTTCCCGGGCCAGGGCACGAACCCATGTCCCCTGCATCAGCAGGCGGACTCTCAACCACTGTGCCACCAGGGAAGCCCCTAGTCATTATTTTTATGAGGAACATGGCCCTTCACTGGACCTGATTTGAAAGTATGCAAGGTTATCCAAGGACATTTACCATGGTGCTTTTTTTTTTTTTTTTTACTTGAAATAGAAAAATAATACCAATCCAGCACAGGCTACAGATGCCCCATGATCTGCATTTGCAAATCCGCTGAGAACTAACACTACAGAAAATATCTGCATTTTAGAAAGGGAGGGTGAAGGAGAAAAAACTCCTTCTTTACCCAATTCCTAATTGTTGGTAACTGGAATTGGGCATGACAGCCAACTGACAACTATCATTTGGCTAATTGTTGAAGCTGATTTACCAGACCTGTCTGGCTCTGCCGGGTACCTCCCTCCTCCACCACCATTCCAAGTATCTCCTAACAAAGCTGGACTCAAGAGACGAGAGACAATCTTTTCCAAGGCTATTGAAGCTGCACACTTGGCAGAAATCACAAAACTAGCTTTGCTGTCTATTTATAGGCAAACCTAGGGCAGTCATGCTTCTAGTTATATTTTGTTCAGATAGCAAATTCCTTTTAGGCACTGCAGTCATTTCATGAATAGTTTTATTTGAAATTAATTGAGGTAAACTGACATTTCTATACAATTTTAGAATGTATTATGATTTCTATCATGTGTGTAGCTATAATTGCACAATTATCACCTTTAATATAGTCCATCACAATGTATCACAGTTGCTTTCAGTCACATGCCAGTGTAAGTTCATTTAGCTATATAATAAGTACCTTGCTTTCTCATTCTACTCATAGGACTTCTTTTTTTTTTTGTTTTACGGTACGTGGGCCTCTCACTGTTGTGGCCTCTCCCGTTGCGGAACACAGGCTCTGGATGCGCAGGCTCAGCGGCCATGGCTCACGGGCCTAGCCGCTCCTTGGCATGTGGGATCTTCCCGGACTGGGGCACGAACCCGTGTCCCCTGCATCGGCAGGCGGACTCTCAACCACTGCACCACCAGGGAAGCCCCGCAGGACTTTTAATCCCAAGAAAATTGGTATTTTTTTACCTTCATGTTCAGGAAAATATATTAACTGTTAAGTGGAATTTTCATGCTTATCATCCTTCACAATATGAAAGACAAAAGTTCGGCTAGTATATTTAATAATATCAAATTATCTTTAAAATATGATCCTTGGTTACAGAATCTTCATTCTTTCATCTTAAAAATTGTGACAACAGTATACTAGGTCACTCGAGGACATTAGACAAAATATTCTTATTTGAAATACTAAAATTTATTCATTCGTTTGTTCATTCACTCAGTTAAGTACTTACAGAGAACTGTAACAGGCGCTGCTTTAGACACTGAGGATTTAGCAATATTCTAGAAAAAAATCTCTGCCTTTGGGAGCATTCTAGTGGAACATAAATCAGTAAGCATGCAGCATAATGTTGGAAAAGTTCTAAAAAGAAAATGAAATCCAGAGTAAGAGTATAAAACAGCACTGCCCAATAGAACTTTCTGCAATGATGTATCTGTATTGTCCAGTACGGTAACCACTGTCCACGTGTGGCTAATGAGCTCTTGAAATGGGGCAATATGACCAAAGAATTAAATTTTTAATTTTATGTAATCTAATCAATGTTAATTGTCACATATCTAGTGGCCTCCATGTTGGACAGTGCAGGGATAGTCAGGCAGGTGTGGACAGAGGGAGCCTCATTTAGAGAGGACGATCAGAGAAGGGGGTGACCTTTGAGTAGAGACCCGAACAAAGGAGGAGGTGAGCCAGAACCTGGCCTTTCCCCAGAGGAGCAAAGCTAAACTGAAGTGTTGCTAAGCAAGAATTACAGCATAGCCACGGCGTGTCTTTAAAGACTTATCTGAGGCAGTTCCTTAAAGTCTCCACTATAGCACTAAGAGCTGAGTGCTCCAGGGAATATTTAGACATAATTTAACTTGGAGGAAGGAAAGGATTGTCAAACGGCCTATCACTAAAACCCATCCTCCCCAAGGAGCTACTTTATCTTCTTTGAACATATAATAAAAATCATTTGACCAACTGTATTTCTGTTGCCTCAGCTGCCAGGAAATTCAGCGTTAAATGCTCTGTAGCAATGAACTAAAATAACTTAAGTTTCTGGTATAACTATCTCCTGTTTTCTCTACACTCTTGAGGTGTATTTACCCCCACTGTATTGGTTTCTTTTGTTTTAATCTGCTTCAAATACTTTTGGAGTAGAAAGGATATAAGTTATAATCCCATCAATGGTTTAAATGATGTTTAATTATCATTTGTTTTAAATTAAGTCTTAAGGAAAGTCCAAGTTAAAGAATGAAGTTTGAGAGTTTAAGAGGACTAAAAGCTCTACTAAGGATTCATTCTTATTCTGAGGAAAATAAGCCCAAAGGACCTCATAAAGCACACACACAAAAAATAGGAATAAACTAGCTAAACTTGTTTGAACTGGCTAAGAAACATTTCCCAAACCACTATATTCCAGCAGCAAAGTGTCTTAGAGGGTATGGTCCAATTAGAAAAGAAGGGATCATTGTAAGTGAGACAATCGAAAAGTAACCAGCTGGGAGAAATCCGTTTCCATGACTCACATGGCTCAAACCTTATTAGGAGCCATAAGGTTTCCCTGACAGAATGAAGCCTGATCCTTGAAAGGCACAGGTACTCATAAGAGGCAAAAGAGATTAAAGACATTGGCTCCTGAGCTGGACCAACTCTGCCACTTACTCATTGTATGACAATGAAGAAGTTACTTAACATTCTGTGCCTCAGTGTTCTCATCTGTAAAATGAGGATAATAATTTCTATCTGATAGTGTTGTTGTGAGGATTAGAGAAAATCTGTGTATCACTTGGAGCAGTTCTTGGTACAAATACAGTAAGTTCACTGTAAGTATTGGCTATTAATTGTAGGAAAAAGGTGAGCTTTGGAATCAAATGTATTTGGGTTTAAATCTGCCTCCTCTGCAATCTTTGGCAAGGTTTTGAATTTCTACGTCTCAGTTACCAAATGTGGAAAATGCATAATAATGTCTACCTTAAAAAAATAAAAACAGACTAGGTCTAAAAGGTAAGGATATCAGATAAGAGGTATAAATAAAATCCACAGTAAATGCTTATTAATATCGGTCCCCACCCTCTCTCCCCACCCAACACTGACAGGCTGCTGCGTCCCTGTGTGAAGGTTCTCCCAGGCCTGTGCATGACTCAGCAGGCCGTTCACCTCTCCATGGAGAGCAGCTCCCCACACATTTCTGAAATACTGAACCTCTTACCAGAAAGGGAACTCTGATGTATCATTTTTCTTATTAAGCCATTAAAAATGTAAAAGGACAAAACACAGAAATTTCTCAAGGCATAGGCCCTAAGGTTGATTTTATCAAAGAATTCCATTTTATCTTCTCTTGGTGAGAATTTTCAACTCTTTCTTTCTTAACTTCCCCCATTTTTTTTCTGGCTTTTTTAACCTAACTCCTACCCAGTTAATTCCATCCATCTGGGAAACATAGGTTATTTCATTACCAATTTTTGATTTTCATTTTTCATTCTGTAAACCATTTTTCATTTATCACAAAAATTAAAAACATGCATTTTTAGCTTGATGTGACTGACCATAGGTTTTTCTAAACATCTACCACATATCCTTAACTGATTTAATCATCATATTACAGGGCTACAAGGCATGATTCTAATAAATAACATACCATATTTTCTATACTTCTTAACTAAATATTCTATGATTGGTTTAATGCCCCTGATTTTTCCAAATGTAATACCTAATAGCCTATCATTCAAATATATATTTACTTAAAGCCTGGATTTTTTTCTATCCTTGATGGTTCATAATTGGTACCTTCTGTCTTGCTTAACAAACTCCTTTTTCAACTGTTCAGAGATTTTTCTAAATTTTGTTGTTATATATTGAATATACACAAGAGAAAATTTATAACAAAATATAAGCACAAAAAATAACATCAAAATGAATTTCTGTAGTTTAAGAAATAGACCATGACCCATTAGCCTCAAAAGCTTCTGTCTACCCATCCTATCTCCCTCGCTGCACCCCAACCTCCCCAAGTAAGCGCTATACTAAATTTTGTATTTACCATTTTCCTGCTTTTCTTTATAGTTTACCATATATGTATGAATTTGTAAATAACATTATTTAATATGGTTTATTTTTTAAATTTGTATAATGGAATCGTTCCATAGGCATTCTTTTGCAATTTGCTTTTTAAACTCAACTTTAAATTTCTACAATTTATCCATTTTGATTAGTGTAGCTATCGTTCATCTATTTTCATTGTTATAAAGTAGTCTTCTGAATAAATATATACCCCATTTTAATAATCCATTCTCCTAACAATGGATGATTGGATCCACTGCATCCAGTGTTTTGCACACCTCCCTGGCTAGTACTTCTCAAAATACATTTTGTGAAGAAACAGTTTTATGTCCAATCCTTGGTGGACTAACACTTTTGCAAAATACAATAAAAATGGGTTACTGTAAGCATACGTCTACAACATGACCCAGCCATTTCATTCCATATAGATTTGTACACAAATGTTCACAGCTTTATTTGTAATAGTCAAACCTGAAAACAACTGAAATGTCCATCAACAGGTGAATAGATAAAAAAAAAAGTGGTATATTCATACAATGGAATACTACTCAGAAATAAAAAGGAATCTACTACTGATACATGCAACATGGTTGAATCATAAAATAATTATGCTGAGCAAAATAAGTCAGACAAGAGTACATACTGTAAGATTCCATTTATGTGAAATTCTAGACAATAAAACTTATCTACAGTGACAGAAAGCAGACGAGTGGTTACCCAGGAGAGGGTGTGTGTGTGTGTGTGTGTGTGTGTGTGTGTGTGTGTGTGTGTGTGTCTGTCTGTCTGTGGGGAGCTTGAGGAAGCGGTATGGAGGCGAAAAAGGAAGGATTATGATGGGGCACAAAAACATTTTAGGCACTGATGGATAAGTTCATTATTTTGGTCATGATAATAATTTCACAAATTATACTTATGTCAAAATTCATCAAATTGTACACTTTAAATATGTGGTTTGTTGTATGTCAATTATATTTTAATAAAACTGTGTAAATAGTAAATTACTAGAAAAATATTAGAAGAAAAGCACAAAATATAAGCCCCAATGATTTTTAAAGACTTTTTTTAGAGCAGTTTTAGGTACACAGCAAAATTGAGAGGAAAGTACAGAGATTTCCCATATACTCCCTGCCCACACACATGCATAGCCTCTCCCAAAAGAGAGGTACTTTTGCTACAATTGATGAACCTACATTGACACATCATAATCACTCAAACTCCAGTTTACATTAGGGTTCACTCTTGGTGTGGTACATTCTGTGGATTTGGACATAGCCATAATGACATGTATCTACCATTATAGTATCATATGGAGTAGTTTCACGGCCCTAAAAACTCTCTGTGCTCTACCTATTCATTCCCACCCTCCAATCCCCCTGCCAACTACTGACTTTTTCACGGTCTCCAGAACTTTGCCTCTTCCAAAATGTCATACAGTTGGAATCATACAGTATGGAGCCTTCTCAGATTGGCTTCTTTCATTTAGTAATATGCATTTAAGGTTCCTCCATGTCTTTTCTTGGCTTGATCTCTCACTTACTTTTAGCACTGAATAATATTCCATTGTCTGGATGTACCACAGTTTAGTTGTCCATTCACCTTATTGAAGGACATCCTTGGTTGCTTCCAAGTTTTGGCAGTTATGAACAAAGCTGCTATAAATATCCGTATGCAGGTTTTTGTGTGGATATAAGTTTTCAACTCCTTTGGGTAAATGCCAAGGATCATGATTAATGGATCATATGGTAAGAGTATGTTTAGTTTTGTAAGACACCACCAAACTGTCTTCCAAAATAGCTTTAGCATTTTGCATTCCCACCAGCAATGAACGAGAGTTCATGTTGCTCCGTATCCTTACCAGAATCCAATTATCCAATTTTTTATTATTAGATTTAACAGACAGAAAATTATATTTCAATAAATTTAACCAGAACAAATGTAACATAGGGGTGAAAAAGGATTACAAAAACTGTACCATTATTCACTGAACATGTGATTAATATAAACTACATCCTGACGAAGACCTGTAGGAAATAATGTGCAAACCAGTGCTGGTCCCCAGATACACTTTGAATAGCACTACCCTCAGTCACATGTGTAAGAGTTTCCCTAGCAGTGCTTCTCAGCTCTAGGGGCCATTAGAATCACCTGGGAAGTTTTTAAAAACAAAGACACACAGACTCCAACTCCAAATATTCTGAGTTAACTAATTTGGGACAGAGATTCTCAAACATTCTTGGTTCAAGATCCACTTGATGTCTCAAAACTTTTTTAATGGCATTCCTAGGACAAAAGAAATACCAAACAATTCCATTTTCTAAATAGTTAGTTCCAACAACTTACTAAGTCTTTATGTCCAAATGATGTACTAGCTGTCTGAAAAACTAATGTGCAAAAATTGAAAGAAAAAATATTTTAATTTCATTCTTAAATAACCACAATTACTTACGAATGGGATAGGTGCACCTGTTAGGCTCTGTACAACTTCTCAAACCCTGCCATTTTCATTTCCTGTTCCACATTGATTTTCCTATGGTTTCCTATCTGCTTTTTATTAGAGCAACCACTGAAAAATCTAGCTTTGCAAAATATTGCATAATAGAAGAGAATGGAGCAAGTCTAACAAGGAAACTGTGAACTGAACTATCTTGAATTAGTAGTTCACACAGTGTCCAGCAGATGCCAAGTATCACAGTGTTCCCTCGAATATGCAAAATACCCCACGGTCCTCTGTGGGTTTGTGGTGGTGCCCCTGAGCACCTACGCATACAACTTGGTAACCACACGTCTGGGATAAGGCCTATTTCTGACATGCTCATTTTTAGATTCCAACATAAGGAAGGGTTGAGAACCACTGCCCTAAGGTGTGGGCCAGGAGCTGAATGACTAGGCTATAGATCACACACAGCTTCAACACTTCCTGACAAGACTGCAGGGTTCTCCAAAGTGGCTGCCCTGATTCACACTGCCACCAACAGTGTCTAACAGTTCCTGTTGTTCCACATTCTTACTTGACTTTTTGACTTTAAAGTTTTTCCCACTCTGGGGAGTGGGAAATAGTATCCTCTGGTGGTTTTAATTTGCATTTTCCTGATTATTAATGAAGCTAAGCATTTTCATATTTTTATTGACCATTCACATTTCTATTTCTGTGTAATTTCTATTAAAGGCTTTTTTCATTTTTCTACAGAGTGCTTTTTACCCCCTTTAATAATTTGTCAGCTATTCGCATGGCAAATATCTCCCCCTAGTATTTATGTCCTGATTTTTCACTCATTTTACAGTATCTTTTGATGAAGTGGGGTCTCACTGTCTGAAGGATGATTTCCTATTTCCTCATTATTTGTCAGTTATATGTAAGTCAAATACTTTCTCCCAGTTCATGGCTTCTGCCTCTCCCGACTCTTTTAGTGATGTCTTTTGATGAAGTAATGTCCTTGATTTTAAGGTAGTCCAATGACCAATCTCTTGCTTTCTGGCTAGCACTTTTTGTGTCTCATGTAACACCCTTCTCTCCTCTAAAGTCGTAAAACTATTCTATATTTTCTCCCATAAGTGTAAACGTTTTGCCTTTCATGTTTATGTCTCTTAATCCACCTGAAATTGACTTCTGTGTATGAAATGAAGTCCAGATCTACTTTATTTTCTATATGAAGAATCAATTTCCCTGGCACCATTTAATGAACTGCCCGCCCCTCCTTTACATTGATGTCGAGTGCCAAGTTAGCCGTAAATCATACTGACATAACTGTGCCTGTTTCTAGGCTATCCCATAATGCTCCATTGACATTCATAAGGTATTGAGGTGAGGAACAGTCCCCTGAGAAAGAAGGGGTACCTTGCATCAACTAAACCTTATTCATTAAGTTATTTAAACCTTGAAATATCTGCATCAAACTGGATGCTGCTTCTAAAGTACACTAACGGCAATCTATTAAATGAAAACACCATACTTCCTAGAAAAGGAGCAAATCCATACTGATTTTGAAATTTAGTCAGTGAATACATAAAACCTAGGGTTTTTTCCTTTTTGTAAGTAATATATGTGATTATTAAAGAGAATATAGTTAATACCAAAAAGCAGAAAAAGAAAAAAAATTACCCACTGCACCCCACCTCCACAGTGTAGGCAAGTTCAGGACGTCCAAATTTTTGCCCACCATTGCCTACCAGGCCCTTGAGGTCCTGAACACTTGTTCTGACTCATCAGGGTTTGGGCCTCAAGCTAGGATCTGGTCTTCTACCCTCATGAATTTGGCTCAACCAAAAGGAATGCATTTGCCCAGGCTGGCAGCCACCCATGTTCCCTCTCCCTTGGCCCTTCTGGTGTTCCGAGTTTTTCTTTTTTTGCCAGAGTGAGACATACCCTAAGAAATCTTGGGATCAAAAGTGTGGGACAGGGCTTCCCTGGTGGCACAGTGGTTAAGAATCCGCCTGCCAATGCAGGGGACACAGGTTCGAGCCCTGGTCCAGGAAGATATCACATGCCGTGGAGCAACTAAGCCCGTGCGCCACAGCTACTGAGCCTGTGCTCTAGAGCCCGTGAGCCACAACTACTGAGCCCGTGTGCCACAACTACTGAAGCCTGTGCGCCTAAAGCCCGTACTCTGCAAGAAGAGAAGCCACAGCAATGAGAAGCCCACACACCGCAACAAAGAGTAGCCCACACTCGCCACAACTAGAGAAAGCCCGCGCACAGCAACGAAGACCCAACGCAGCCAAAAATAAATAAATAAATACATTTATTTAAAAAAAAAAAAGTGTGGGACAGCCACTGTCCCCCAGCTGTTGTTTTTGGTCAATCTTATTTCTGATTGTTCATCTTAGCCTCCTTTGGATAGGTTAGAAGCTAGTCTCTTACTATAACAGCTACCAAGCAAACTACAGAGACATTAAAATCAGCAAAAGGAAAAATATATGTGCTCAGCAAGCGATCTCAAAAGAGACTGTCAAGCAGAACATGTCTGTCCAGAAGCAAAGCTCAAATGCACACATTTTATGAGTATAATAACCACAAAGAAATTCTTCAACATTTCTTATAGATTCTGGTTTTTTTTTTTTTTTGATTCTGGTGTTTTGAACAAAACATGTATAAAATATAGGTAAATTGTTTTTCTGCATCTTGGCCAATGACTGTTTTTGCATTAAAATGTAGATAAAAGGCAATTACTTCTAAGTCATCATAAATTATATTCTGGGTTCGCAAGTATAACAATAAATTTCACATTCTTTTTCCCAATTAAAAATCAAACCTATCTCCAGTGAAAAAAATTTTTTTTCTAACTTTCCCTCCCTTCCTTTCTTCCTTTCCATCAGCCTTCCTTCCAACAAACATTCATTGAGTGTCTATGCATTTAGGTACCAAATCTCTGGAATGTCAAGACCTCATTATACTGTATGAAGAAATCTGGTGGTTTTATTTTTATGCAAGTCTATCCCTTTAAAAGATGACTTGTGAAGGCATTCATACAATTCATCTCAAAAAAATGAACTGAAATCAGCTCAGGCAGTGACCTCACTACAATCCCCCTAGATAAGAGGGATCCCCAGGAAATTATTCCAGTTCAGGGCTCACAAAAGGAAAGCCTTGTTTCAGAAGAAAGAACTGTAGAAAGAAGCTTTTCATTCAGGGAAAGGGTTATTTCAAACTATTCCAGGAGAATAAGTACAGTAGGCTTTTTGAAACCTAAAGAATGTAATGTGGGAACATTTCTGATCTTGCAAAAAGCAGTATTGACCTGGAGTTATCAATATGACCTGGATTTTCTTAAAACTTAGTTGTGACTAGGATGGAAGAGAAAAGATCAAGTGACTTTTATTTCTAATCAAGTAAGAAAAGAAAAACGTTTCTTGGACATGTTTCCTTTGCTCTGTACGTGGACACAGTTCTTATTGGTTACCAAAGTGAATGAAACATATGTTTTGAATGTGTCTTCTCCCCATGTAAAGCAATGTGATCTTTCATTTGAATTTTTAAAAATTGCGTCAGCCTATTAAAGACTCAAATATAAGACATGACACCATAAAACTCCAAGAAGAGGACACATAGGCAAAACATTCTCTGACATAAATCGTATCAATGTTTTCTTAGGTCAATCTCCTAAGGCAGTAGAAATAAAAGCAAAAATAACAAATGGGACATAATCCAACTTATAAGCTTTTGCACAGTAAAGGAAACCATAAACAAAGTGAAAAGTCAGCCTACAGACTGGGAGAAAATGGTTGCCAAGAATGCGACAGACAGATGTCGAAAACAAGATGGCAGAGTAGAAGGACGTGCTCTCACTCCCTCCTGTGAGAACACCAGAATCACAACTAGCTGCTGAACAATAATCAACAGGAAGACACTGGAACTCACCAAAAAAGATATTTCACATCCAAAGACAAAGGAGAAGCCACAATGAGACGGTAGGAGGGGCGCAATCACAGTAAAATCATATCCCATAACTGGTGGGTGTGTGACTCAGACTGGCGAACACTTATACCACAGAAGTCCACCCACTGGAGTGGAAGTTCTGAGCTCCATGCCAGGCTTCCCAACCTAGGGGTCCGGCAACGGGAGGAGGAATTCCTAGAGAATCAGACTTTGAAGCCTAGTGGGAATTGATTGCAGGACTTTGACAGGACTGGGGGAAACAGAGACTCCACTCTTGGAGGGCACACACAAAGTAGTGTGCGCATCAGGACCCAGGGGAAGGAGCAGTGACCCCAGGGGAGACTGAACCAGACCTACCTGCTAGTGTTGGAGGGTCTCCTGCAGAGGCGAGGGGTGGCTCTGTTTCACCGCGGGGACAAGGAAACTGGCAGCAGAAGTTCTGGGAAGTACTCCTTGGCATGTGGCCTCCCAGAGTCTGTCATTAGCCCCACCAAAGAGCCCAGGTAGGCTCCAGTGTTGGGTTGCCTCAGGTCAGACAACCAACAGGGAGGTAAACCATCAACTGTTGTCCCACCCATCAACAGTCAATGGATTAAAGTTTTACTGCCTCTGCCCACCAGAGGAATAGTCAGCTCTACCCACCACCAGTCCCTCCCATCAAGCCTCTTAGGTAGCCTCATCCACTATAGGGCAGACAGCAGAAGCAAGAAGAACTACAGTCCTGCAGCCTGTGGAATAAAAACCACATTCACAGAAAGATAGACAAGATGAAAAGGCAGAGGGCTATATAGCACATGAAGGAACAAGATAAAATCCCAGAAAAACAATTGAATGAAGTGGAGATAGCCAACCTTCCAGAAAAAGAATTCAGAATAATGACAGTGAAGATAATCCAGGACCTCGGAAAAAGAATAGAAGCAAAGATTGAGAAGATGCAAGAAATGTTTAACAAAGACCTAGAAGAACTAAAAAACAAACAGAGATGAACAATACAATAACTGAAATGAAAACTACACTAGAAGGAATCAATAGCAGAAGAACGGATAAGTGACCTGGAAGACAGAATGGTGCAATTCACTGCTGCAGAACAGACTAAAGAAAAAAGAATGAAAAGAAATGAGGACAGCCTAAGAGACCTCTGGGACAACATTAAACGCAACAACATTTGCATTATAGGGGTCCCAGAAGGAGAAGAGAGAAAGGACCCGAGAAAATATTTGAAGAAATTATATTCAAAAAATTCCCTAACATGGGAAAGGAAATAGCCACTCAAGTCCAGGAAGCACAGCCAGTCCCATACAGGAAAAACCCAAGGAGGAACATGCCAAGACACATAGTAATCAAATTGGCAAAAATTAAAGACAAAGAAAAATTATTGAAAGCAGCAAGAGAAAAATGACAAATAACATACAAGGGAACTCCCATAAGGTTAACAGCTGATTTCTCAGCAGAAATTCTACAAGCCAGAAGGGAGAGGCATGATATACTTAAAGTGATGAAAGGGAAGAACCTACAACCAAGATTACTCTACCCGGCAAGGATCTCATTCAGATTTGATGGAGAAATCAAAAGCTTTCCAGACAAGCAAAAGCTAAGAGAATTCAGCACCACCAAACCAGCTCTACAAAAAATGCTCTAAGTGGGAAGCACAAGAGAAGAAAATGACCTACAAAAACAAACCCAAAACAATTAAGAAAATGGTCAAAGGAACATACATATCGATAATTACCTTAAACGTGAATGGATTAAACGCTCCAACCAAAAGACACAGGCTTGCTGAATGGATACAAAAACAAGACCCATATATATGCTGTCTACAAGAGACCCACTTCAGACCTAGGACACATACAGACTGAGAGTGAGGGGATGGAAAGAGATATTCCATGCAAATGGAAATCAAAAGAAAGCTGGAGTAGCTATACTCATATCAGATAAAATAGAGTTTAAAATAAAGAATGTTACAAGAGACAAGGAAGGACACTACATAATGATCATGAGATCAATCCAAGAAGAAGATATAACAATTATAAATATATATGCACCCAACATAGGAGCACCTCAATACGTAAGGCAACTGCTAACAGCTATAAAAGAGGAAATCGACAGTAACACAGTAATAGTGGGGGACTTTAACACCTCACTTACACCAAAGGACAGATCATCCAAAATGAAAATAAATTAGGAAACAGAAGCTTTAAATGACACAGTAGACCTGAGAGATTTACTTGATATTTATAGGACATTCCATCCAAAAACAGCAGATTATACTTTCTTCTCAAGTGTACACGGAACATTCTCCAGGATAGAGGATATCTTGGGTCACAAATCAAGCCTCAGTAAATTTAAGAAAATTGAAATCATATCAAGCATATTTTCTGACCACAACGCTATGAGATTAGAAATCAATTACAGGGAAAACAACGTAAAAAACACAAACACGTGGAGGCTAAACAATACGTTACTAAATAACCAAGAGATCACTGAAGAAATCAAAGAGGAAATAAAAAAATACCTAGAGACAAATGACAATGAAAACACAACAATCCAAAACATATGGGATTCAACAAAAGCAGTTCTAAGAGGGAATTTTATAGCTATACAAGCCTACCTCAAGAAACAAGAAAAATCTCAAGTAAACAATCTAACCTTACACCTAAAGAAACCAGAGAAAGAAGAACAAACAAAACCCAAAGTTAGCAGAAGGAAAGACATCATAAAGATCGGAGCAGAAATAAATGAAACAGAAACAAAGAAAACAATAGCAAAGATCAATAAAACTAAAAGCTGGTTCCTTGAGAAGATAAAATAATTGATAAACCATTAGCCAGACTAATCAAGAAAAAGAGGGAGAGGACTCAAATCAATAAAATTAGAAATGAAAAGGGAGAAGTTACAACAGACACCACAGAAATACAAAGCATCCTAAGAGACTACTACAAGAACCTCTATGCCAATAAAATGGACAACCTGGAAGAAATGGACAAATTCTTAGAAAGTTATAACCTTCCAAGACTGAACCAGGAAGAAACAGAAAATATGAACAGACCAATCACAAGTAATGAAGTTGAAACTGTGATGAAAAATCTTCCAACAAACAAAAGTCCAGGACCAGATGGCTTCAGAGTTGAATTCTATCAAACATTTAGAGAAGAGCTAACACCCATCCTTCTCAAACTCTTCCAAAAAATTGCAGAGGAAGGAACACTCCCAAACTCATTCTATGAGGCCACCATCACCCTGATACCGAAACCAGACAAAGATTCTACAAAAAAAGAAAATTACAGACTAATATCACTGATGAATATAGATGCAAAAATCCTCAACAAAACACTAGCAAACAGAATCCAACAACACATTAAAAGGATCATACACCACGATCAAGTGGGATTTATCCCAGGGATGCAAGGATTCTTCAATATATGCAAATCAATCAATGTGATACACCATATTAACAAATTGAAGAACAAAAACCATATGATCATCTCAATAGATGCAGAAAAAGCTTTTGACAAAATTCAACACCCATTTACGATAAAAACTCTCCAGAAAGTGGGCATAGAGGGAACCCATCTCAACATCATAAAGGCCATATATGACAAACCCACAGCAAACATCATTCTCAATGGTGAAAAACTGAAAGCATTTCCTCTAAGATCAGGAACAAGACAAGGATGTCCACTCTCACCACTATTATTCAACATAATTTTGGAAGTCCTAGCCACAGCAATCAGAGAAGAAAAAGACTAAAAGGAATACAAATTGGAAAAGAAGAGGTAAAACTGTCACTGTTTGCAGATGACATGATACTATACATGTCATTTTTAGAGAATCCTAAAAATGCCACAAGAAAACTACTAGAGCTAATCAATGAATTTGGTAAAGTTGCAGGATACAAAATTAATGCACAGAAATCTCTTGCATTCCTACACACTAATGATGAAAAATCTAAAAGAGAAATTATGGAAACACTCCCATTTACCACTGCAACAAAAAGAATAAAATACGTAGGAATAAACCTACCTAGGGAGACAAAAGACCTGTATGCAGAAAACTATAAAACACTGATGAAAGAAATTAAAGATGATACCAACAGATGGAGAGATATACCATGTTCTTGGATTGGAAGAATCAATATTGTGAAAATGACTATATTACCCAAAGCAATCTACAGATTCAATGCAATCCCTATCAAATTACCAATGGCATTTTTTACGGAACTAGAACAAATCATGTCAAAATTCATATGGAGACACAAAAGACCCCAAATTGCCAAAGCAGTCTTGAGGGAAAAAAATGAAGCTGGAGGAATCAAACTACCTGACTTCAGACTATACTACAAAGCTACAGTAATCAAGACAATATGGTACTGGTAGAAAAACGGAAACATAGATCAATGGAACAAGATAGAAAGCCCAGAGATAAACCCATGCACTTATGGTCAACTAATCTATGACAAAGGAGGCAAAGATATACAGTGGAGAAAAGACAGTCTCTTCAATAAGTGGTGCTGGGAAAACTGGACAGCTACATGTAAAAGAATGAATTGAGAACACTCCCTAACACCATACACAAAAATAAACTCAAAACGGATTAGAGACCTAAACGTAAGACCGGACACTATAAAACTCTTAGAGGAAAACATAGGAAGAACACTCTTTGACATAAATCACAGCAAGATCTTTTTTGATACACCTCCTAGAGTAATGGAAATAAAAACAAAAAGAAATAAATGGGACCTAATGAAACTTCAAAGCTTTTGCACAGCAAAGGAAACCATAAACAAGACGAAAAGACAACCCTCAGAATGGGAGAAAATATTTGCAAATGAATCAACGGACAAAGGATTAATCTCCAAAATATATAAACAGCTCATGCAGCTCAATATTAAAGAAACAAACAACCCTATCCAAAAATGGGCAGAAGACCTAAATAGACATTTCTCCAAAGAAGACATACAGATGCCCAAGAAGCACATGAAAAGCTGCTCAACATCACTAATTATTAGAGAAATGCAAATCAAAACTACAATGAGGTAACACCAGTTAGAATGGGCATCATCAGAAAATCTACAAACAACAAATGCTGGAGAGGGTGTGCAGAAAAGGAACCCTCTTGCACTGTTGGTGGGAATGTAAATTGATACAGCCACAATGGAGAAAAGTATGGAGGTTCCTTAAAAAACTAAAAATAGAATTACCATATGATCCAGCAATCCCATTACTGGGCATATACCCAGAGAAAACCATAAATCAAAAAGACACATGCACCTCAATGTTCATTGCAGCACTATTTACAATAGCCAGGTCATGGAAGCAACCTAAATGCCCATCGACAGACGGATGGATAAAGAAGATGTGGTACATATATACAATGGAATATTACTCAGCCATGAAAAGGAACGAAATTGAGTCACTTGTTGAGACATGGATGGATTTAGAGACTGTCATACAGAATGAAGTAAGTCAGAAAAAGAAAAACAAATATTGTATATTAACGTATGTATGTGGAACCTAGAAAAATGGTACAGATGAACCGGTTTGCAGGGCAGAAGTTGAGACACAGATGTAGAGAACAAACGTATGGACACAAAGGGGGGAAAACTGTGGTGGGGTGTGGATGGTGGTGTGCTGAATTGGGCGATTGTGATTGACATGTATACACTGATGTGTATAAAATTGATGACTAATAAGAACCTGTGGTATAAACAAACAAACAAACAACTAATACTAAAATTTCTTTGGGTTATTTGTATGGAAATATGTTAATATAAATGTTTCAGACATTACATGAAATTTCTAAAAATCTTATATGTTTTGGTATAATGTTATATGTCATAATTCTAGTTATTACTTTAAAATGTATATCTCAGAAATAAGTAAATTTCCTTGTCAATTGCATTATTATGAACTTTCATCAAATCTTTAACCGTGGTCTTTTTTTAAGTTTTTTGTCATTTACAGACAGTTCTGGGTGTACTCTGATGCTTTTGCAAAAGTGTTCCTATAAAAGGGTTTCATCTTCAAGGAATTCATGGAAAAGACTCTGAAAAGTACAGGATTCTGGTAATTGAGTATACTGCTGAACTGAATGAATAAGCATTTTCAGAACTCTAATGGAAAACTGATGAATTTATAAAAGTGCTAACAAAAGATCAAGGTGAAAATAAAAATTAATTACATGGGACTGAGTGAACTGATGAGGATGATTATAATTTTTGTGACTTTATGTTTGAATTTAAAAAAAAGGAAAATCCCACAAGGACTCAGAGGCAAAAAATATACAAATCAATTTTCACTGCAAAGTAAAGGAACTGTTACAGTGGAGGATTACTGGACTGAATGTCAATATTATGACATAGTATGAGTGTGTTTCATGTTTGGTAATTGCAATCATTGTTGATTTTGCTGTGGTCATCCATTTATAATGCTTGGTGTCAGTTTATTTATCTCTTGTAAAAATAAAATACAGTGTGTGTGTGTGTGTGTGTGTGTGTGTGTGTGAAAATAAATTAATTAAAAAAAAAAAAGAATGCAACTGATAAGGGCTTAATTTCCAAAATATACAAACAGCTCACAGAGCTTGATAACAAAAACACAATCAACCCAATCAAAAAATAGGCAGAAGACCTAAGTAGACATTTCTCCAAAGAAGACATACAGATGGCCATAAAGCAGCACATGAAAATATGTTCAACATCGCTAATCACTAGAGAAATGCAAATCAAAACTACAGTGAGGTACCACCTTACACTGGTCAGAATGGCCATCGCTAAAAAGTCTACAAATCAATACTCTGTAACGGCCTATATGGGAAAAAAGTCTAAAAAAAAAAGAAAAAAGAATGGATATATGTATATTTATTATATAACTGATTCACTTTGCTGTACACCTGAAACTAATACAAGATTGTAAATCAACTATACTCCAATAAAAGATAAAAAAAAAAGTCTACAAATAACAAATGCTGGAGAGCGTGTGGAGAAAAGGGAACCCTCCTATACTGTTGGTGGGAATGTAAATTGGTGCAGCCACTATGGAGGACAGTACAGAGGTTCCTCAAAAAACTAAAAATAGACTTGCCATATGATCCAGCAATCTTACTCCTCGGCATATATCCAGACAAAACTATAATTCAAAAAGATACATGTTCATAGCAGCACTATTTACAATAGCCAAGACATGGAAGCAACCTAAATGACCATCAACAGACAAATGGATAAAGGTGATGTGGTATATATGCACTATGGAATACTACTCAGCCATAACAAGAATGAAATAATGCCATTTGCAGCAACATGGATGGACCTAGAGATTATCATACTAAGTGAAGTGAGTCAGAAAGAGAAATACAAATACCATATGATATCACTTCTATGTGGAATCTAAAATATGACACAATAGACTTTTTTATGAAACAGAAACAGACTCACAGACATACAGAATAGATTTGTGGTTGCCAAGGGGGAGTGGGGATGCGATAGAGATGGATTGGGAGTTTGGGGTTAGCAGATGCAAACTACTGTATATAGAATGGATAAACAGCAAGGTTGTACTGTATAACACAGGGAACTATATCCAATATCCTATAATAAACTATAATGGAAAAGAATATGAAAAAGAATGTATATATGTATAACTGAATCACTTTGCTGTACAGCAGAAACTAACACAATATTGTAAATCAACTACACTTCAATAAAAAATCAATTAAAAATTGTCTCAGCCTAAAAAGCATTATTTATAATAACAAATGACATTTCCTATTTTGCACGTAAGCTTAGGTAACTTGCCTAAGTCACCAGCTGGTAAGTGGCATGGCCAGGATTCAAAGCCCAGTGAATGGTCATCAACTATCCCAGACTGTGTATAGCAGAACTGCAGCAAGAAATTAGAATTAAGGAATATAATAAGAAGCACTAATAAAATAATAGGAAACTTTTGCTGTGAACTTATAGGAAGTTAAGAAGTACTGAAGTAGCTTAAGCAGAGAAAGATATGAGCTTGTTTAGCCTAAACTAGAGCAAAGTCATCATCTGGTTATCTCTGCCCTAGCTTGCTATTGTGGAAGGGCCTGTGAGTTGCCTATACAATATGCACTCTTCCTTCTTCCTTAGTAGGAAATGCTGATGTTATTTGGAGTGGCAATGTGCCCAGTTTAAAGACTACTTTTCCTAACCTCCTTGGCTTCTAGGGGTATTCAAGGAAATGTAAGCAGAAGTCAAGTAGGTGGAAACCAGGGAATCTCTTTCAAAGAGGGCTGAATCAGTTGAGAGATGTGCACTTTTGCCATTCCATTTTCTTTCAGCTTGGAATGTGGACATGATGGCTGGAGCACCAGGAGCATCTTGTGACCATGGGGAGACTTTGGGCATGTAAACCAGGACTAAGGATGGTAGAAAAGAAGGTAAGAAGGAGCCTGGGCCTCTTGTGACTATGGGATTGCCACATTAGCCCTGAACTACTTACCTCTGGACTTTTATGTTTAAACAATTCCTGTCTGAGTTTTCTGTGAAAAGTTGCTGAATCCTAATTCTAAGTGATATAGTATCTTACATAATTTTTAAGCTTTTAATTATCCTCAACATTTTCTTGCCAGAAATTTATAAGAACTCTTAATAAATTTTGTTCTAATTCACAATAACTTTCATTTTTCCTCCCATTTACTTCTCTCTACAACTCATCCCTACTAGCATCAAATTCATTTCTTTCTAAAGACATGAATTTCAGTCCTACTCAGGAGCATAGTAATGCTGACCTTTCATGGGGTTCACAGTATATAATGTTAATGGAAAAAAACTGAAATATCAATAAAGGCAGAAATGAGCAATAGCTTGACCCATGATATCAAAGGGAAAAAAGATCACGGGGAATTAAAGTTAAGAAACTTGTCTAGAAACACAGGTTCAGTAATTGATGAAACCACAGCTCAAACCTGAAGTCTCCTTTGTGATGTTGATCTTAAAGGAAGACACTGACTGTGAACTGGCAAGAAGGAAGTAGAAGGAAACTGAGGGTGATAAGTTTAGCAAAGGCCTTGGAGGGAGGGGAAGAGGATGAACAGTTCTTGTTTACGGACCATCAGAGGCCACGAGAGTGGGGGCCAATTTAAGAAAAGCAGAGCTTGGTGCAGTACAAAGAACTAAAGGGGAAGTGTGAGACAATGAAATAAGTAGGCTTAGAGGTACCTCTCAACCACCACATGGGAAGGACGTGGGTGGGGAAACAGAATTACAAGTGGGAGTACCCCGCTACAAAGAAGGGTATTCAGACAGCCTTGTCAAAATGCACAATTGCTGTTTTTTATTATCAAGTAATGCAACATTCATCCCTGACCCTGACTCTGACTATGGTGGACTTTCAGCCTCCTCACTATTTTTTTCAGTATTTTTGGAGCATTTATCAATATGTGTTACTCGTATAATCATTCCTCCCAAAAAATGTATTAAAAAGTCTGTGAGAACTTCAAGGATATTTGGTCCTTTCCCCAAAATCATCATTATAAAGGATTTTTAAAAATATGATGCATACTTGTTACTCAGAGATTTGTGTTAGAGAGTTACAGCTCGGTGATACAGGTGGAGGCTAGTCACAATACCTAGGACTGGAAGATGCTAAGACTATAAATCCTAACTCATGCTGTTGAAGGCTCTTTCTTACCTATGGCTGATCTGTACCTTGTCATCATAAAAGTGTCTTAACTAGTTTGTAGCAAGTTACTTTGAGACATCCAGACTTCATAAGGTTAATCCTATTTCTTGGGAAATATAGTCATTAATTTTGAAGGTATACATACCAATTGGCTGTCAAGGAAGCTGTCTTCAAGTCTCTATATGTACCCTCCTTGGTAAAGTGCTGAAAATTCCTTTGTCAATAAGAAAACATTAAAGGTTTTGTCCTTTCAGCCTGATTGTAGTAATCTGATAACCATAATCAGATTCTTTTCTTAGAACCAATACTAAGATGAATTTTTCTTCCACAGGCCCAAACATTTCCACCCTAACCCCTACTCCCATCAATACCTTTAACTTTTAGGGAGAAAAGAGAGAAGTTGAATTTGAGGTACAGACATCAAAGATACAGGTAAAACCTCAGAAAGGAGAAGATGCTTTGCTTTGAATGACAGATGGCTTTTCCTGAGATGAGGAAGACGGCTGGTAAACTTCTAATGTTGGTCACATGTGGTTGGCCTGCCAGATGTTAGTTAACCCTCAACACATCTCACGCTTCCCTTTGATTTTATGCCTCACCACATCTCTGATCCGCCACAGTATCCAACATGGACAGGGCAGGGCAGGGAGTAGGGGAACAGGTGGGAGGAAGGGAAAGAGAATACAACATACAGGCTGGTCAACAGTGGGGGGGAGGCTCGGGAGGTTACGGTGTCCACTTTGTACATTATTTGGTAACTTCTTTTGACTGAAACTGTGTCCTTTTCAGTCTATATCAAATGCTTCCACATCAAAACGGCCATGTCAAAGCAACAGATGTGAATGTCACGGGACCCTTTTCTCAGGGCACATTCTAAGTTCTAACTTCATATCCTCAACAAGCTGCTCTCAGATCTGTGATTGAAATTCCTGAGGTAAAACTGTGAACCTAAGGACAAAGCTTTTCCTATTGGGCTTCAGGAAGAAATAACAATCGTAAGCTTGAGAATAGTTTAATTCAGGCTTAGTTAAAATTAATGAGAGAACTCATGGGTGATAAAGGTATTTAGTGAGAAACTTCAAGAAAAAGAACTTGGACATAGGTTATTTAAGAATTCAGGGTA
Organism: Grampus griseus; assembly: GCF_964374135.1. Lineage (NCBI taxonomy): Eukaryota > Metazoa > Chordata > Mammalia > Artiodactyla > Delphinidae > Grampus > Grampus griseus. The sequence goes on along the minus strand of NC_139005.1, from coordinate 26,104,727 downwards.
CTTTCTTAAGAGCACATTGAACAGGAGGGTGGGAGGGAGGGGGACGTAAGAGGGAAGAGATATGGGGACATATGTATATGTATAACTGATTCACTTTGTTATAAAGCAGAAACTAACACACCATTGTAAAGCAATTATACTCCAATAAAGATGTTTAAAAAAAACAAAACTCCACAACAACAACAAAAAGAGCACATTGAACAAAGAACACTTAAGCAAAAGGCACAAGTTTCTGCTCTAAGTTTAAATTTGCACATGCTCTGTCTCTTGTTAAACTAATAAGTAGCTCTTAATGTTGGGTAAGTAATGTCTGGGAACCTCTGTGGTCTGCACTTTCAAACTACAAAGGCTTTAAGCTGTAACTTTAAGAGTATGTATGTTTGTCATAGAAAACTGAATTTCTTAGAACGTATATTACAGACAAGTGATTGTTTTATATAAAGTTGTAAACTGTTTGACACAGAAAACTGATTTTGCTCACCCACCTTGTTATAATTAACTCAATGACTATGATTTCATTAACCTCGTTATAATTAACCTCATTCATATACAAACTATGTAGAGTCTCATGCTAGATAGGAAATACATGCTAGACTCACATACTAAGATATTTTCGTGCCAGTTAGATAGTAAAATAAGATAGCATTTATAGCAGATTCACTTTCAAGACCACGATGCATAATGTCATTCTTCCATGTACTCGTCAAGTTGTTTGCCCAGGTGAATGATATATTATTCTAATAAGAGAGCTGTTTGCCCAGATGAGCAAACTGTTTGTCCTGATAAACTGATCTGCAGAATTCCCTGAAGCAAACAGTGAAGCTATTTATTAATTTACTGTCTCATCTTTCTGGGCAAGAATTTCCTGGAGCAGAGTTAAGTCATGTTGACATGGGTGGGCTCATTCTAATACCTCCTTTCCACATGTGAACAACAAATGGTTAAGGAGAAAAAAAAGGACTGACATAGAGGGACGTTCAGCCATAGAGTTTTAGAGATTGGTGAGTAGTCCAAGCTCATAAGTTCACTGTGGAAGAAACTTGAGACCCAGAGAGTTTAAATAACCTGCCCAAATTCATATAGCCAGTTAGTGAGAGTGGACAACACAAATATCTAGACATTTTGCTCCGAATCCAATGTTCTTTTCATTACGTGACTCAGCTCCTTTGAAATAGTCCTTTAAACATAGAAAAACTTAGTCTTTTATAACACCTGTAAGTGGTTCCCAGCATTGCAAGCACCTCTGCAAATGTAGTACAGATTTAAGCAAAGGCACACCATTTGCAAAGTTATCAACTCTAACATACCTCACAAACTTCACAGTGAAGAAACTCAGATATGAATGTGAAGTCTTGTTCATTTTACATTTATTTTATGTCATTAAAGACCACACTTATACTTTGACAAAAAATGTCCATTCCACCATTTGTTCTTCTGCACTCTATATTTGGAAGCTATTAACATGAACCCTTCATCTCAATTTGTACTAGAAAAGAACTCTGACTAGTACTCCAATGTCGCAACCATCACCAATGAAACACTATATAAAGATGTAGCTATTTTCTGCTGCTCATTTTTATGTCTCTTAGTCACCCAGAAAGTGTCTAATTTAGACAGTGTGTTGGTTTTATGTTTGGATTGCTGAGATAGTGGGAAGATTTATATAATATATCACATAGCCAAAAAAACTTTCTACTCTCAAGGTTCTGTGGTCGCATAAGGTAGCTATTAGCCACGTGTGGCCATTTAAATTTAAATTAATTAAAATGAAATAAAATTTTAAAATCAGTTCTTTCGTCACGTATTTATATTTCCACAGTAGAACTGTACATGTACATTCAGCAATTTCAGGGGTTATGTTGTATTTGACCACTTCACTACAAAATGTACATCACTCTAGTAAACCAAAAAGGAAGGTTATATTGATCAGGACAGGGTAACACAGAAACATGGAACCACAAAATCTCAGTGTCTTAACACAACAAAAGTTCATTTGTTCTAACCCATAGTTGAAAGTAGATGTTTCTGGACAGACGGTTCTCCTGGATACATTGCCTCTGAGCAGTGATTTGGAGAGATAGGGCCCTCTGTATTCACCCAGTCAATGTACAGAGAGAGAGAGAGAGAGAGAGAGAGAGAGAGAGAAGGAAGAAAGGAGGGAGGGAGGGAGTTAGGGAGAATGGACTTTGTCAGGTGCATGGGAGCTAGGTCTGGACATGCCACACATCACTTCTCCCCTAATCCACTGGGTATAAATAGTCTCCTGGCCCCAAACAGATGCAAAGGGGTTGAGAAAGGCTATCTTCCTATAGGCCCAGGAAGAGAATAAAACGGGATGGTGAGTACAGAGGGCTATCTCTGCCAGGAGTCAGCAACGTTCAGACCTCATCACAGAAACATGAGAATGTATTTACAGCCAGTCTCAAGATTTCATAACTGTAATAGACTGTAACATTATTCAAAAGTATTCCTTGCCCCTCACCATGGAATGATTATACAACCCTGCCCCACTGACGCCAGGCCTGGCTGCATGGCTTGTGGTGGCCCTCTCTGCAGGACTGCACATTCCCAGAGCGGCCATCTGACTGGGTTTGTACAATGTGTGTGACATGACATGCATCCTTTTCAAGCAGAAGCTTTAAGATCCATTGTAAGTTTCCGCTCTGTTTTTCTCTCTCTGCTGAAGGACTAGCAAAGCCTCAGCGAGGGGCTGCTCCTTCAGCTTATGTCTCAGGATGACAGTGACGTGGAATAGAGTCTTAGCTCCCTGCAATGGAGGTATAGCATGAGAGATAAACCTTTGCTGTTGCAAGTCCCTGAAATGCTGGGGGTTGTTTTTGACCAGAGCACAGCTTAGCCTAAGCGACTAATAAGGCATTAAAATCATAGCAGTGGATGTAGCTCTTTAGAAGCATTTTAAAAGAATAGGAATCGCTTATGATTTGTGATTAATAATAAAACATTCCTGTGAATGTAGAGAATGTGACAAAAGCAATCATTTGAATTAGGCACAACCTTTACCTTGGGCTAAAATTACTTCCCAGGTCCTGGGGAAGGGACTCTACCAGTGGCTTGAGATAGTGGAGTCGCTGCTTGCTGTGCCAGAGAGTGAAGGCCAGGGAAGAAGGGGGGTGCCTGGGGTGGGTCTGCTTCTGTGTTCTCTGGCACTATTAGTCCAGGCCCATGAAAGGGTAGAGACTTCCATCTGGATGGAACTTATACATAATAACATGTTCCTAACAAATGATTTATAGATAAATTTCTGGAATTCAACAAATCATATTGAAAACCAAAAATGTGGTTCTGCAGGAATGTAGCTAAAAGGAATAGAAAAGTTTATGGCTCTTCTATTCAACCATAAAACACATTTTATGAATTGAAGAAAATTTAGGTTTCATAAACTTTGCAAACAACAATGAAAATCAAGTAATCAAAAGCTGAAAGAGAATTTAGCTATCTAATTTATCTACTTATTTCCAAAGTTTCAGGCAAAAGGAGTCTTATAGCAAAAGGATTTTTATCATCCTTGTTTTGCTTTTCTAAAGTCTAAGTTTCTTTGCTGTTATTTTAAGTAAATTCTCATTAGGTCTTCACCTAGGATGGAAAACAACCATCTGTCATATAACACTTCAGTTACAGTCAATTACTGATTATTCAAGGCCACAGAGTAGCAAGAGATCAGTGTAATCAGTGTACCATGAAATCAAATCAATAAATATGTTTTCTCTATGCAAGGCACTGCATTAGATACCATCACAGATGATTTAAACTCTTTACAAGAACCTAAAATGTTCTTGGGCTTCAGCTTTGGGCTTCCCTGGTGGTGCAGTGGTTAAGAATCCGCCTTCCAATGCAGGGGACATGGGTTGGAGCCCTGGTCCAGGAAGATCCCACATGCAGCGAAACAACTAAGCCCGTGCGCCACAACTACTGAAGCACGCACCCCTAGGGCCCGTGTTCCACAACAAGAGAAGCCACCGCAATGAGAAGCCTGCACACTGCAAAGAAGAGTAGCCCCGTTCACTGCAACCAGAGAAAAGCCCACGCACAGCAACGAAGACCCAATGCAGCCAAAAATAAATAAAATAAAATAAATTAATCTTAAAAATTTAAAAATGTCAGCTTTCTTCAATGGTTCTGACTATGAGCATCAATATTACCATTTTAAAACTAATAGTAGGGGCTTCCCTGGTGGTGCAGTGGTTCAGAGTCCGCCTGCCGATGCAAGGGACGCGGGTTCGTGCCCTGGTCCAGAAGGATCCCACATGCCACGGAGCGGCCCGTGAGCCGTGGCCGCTGGGCCTGCGCGTCCGGAGCCTATGCTCCGCAACGGGAGAGGCCACCAAAAAAAAAAAAAAAAAACTAATGGCAAAATGGCCTCAAGGTCTGTAGAATCAAAGAAAATAAGAAAATTAACATAGATTTTTCCAACCCACTGAACAAATCTCTGTGAATGATAGTCACTAAACTTCATGATAACACTTTTAACTCTCCTTCATTTCTAACCTTTTGATTTTCTCAAAACAATTTCTAAAACCTTTATGAATGGAAATACTACAAACCTCATGTAAGTATTTTCTATGCACAGTCCAAAGAGTGGGGACTGCAAAGAGCCTTTTCCTCGAGAATGATTCATCTGCTCAGGACAGAAATATAGATATAAGAAAAAACTGGAAAACTACAATACAGAACATAATTGTCTGTACCACAGGAAATTGAGTTTTTCTCCTTGCCATAAAATCAGAAGGATACATTCAGATATTTACCACCACCTCTCTGAACTTGGTTGTTAATGAACAGTTTCCTGTTCTACCATGCTATCTTTAAATTCTCCTTTATTTGGAATGGAATAAGTTTAAGTAGCTCTAACAAGCATACACTGGCAAGTTTTCACTTGTAGCAGCTAATTAAAAACAGCTGCAACATTAGTCTTTGTAAACAGGATGCATCTTAGAGCAATTACTATCATAATTCCACCAGACAGCAGGGTTTTACAGTGCAGACACATCAGCAGATACTTCTTCCCCTGCAATCTGCTGTGCAGGGACTTCTAGATTTGCTTTTGCTTTGGCTAAATTCATGAGGTACACATAGACGTAAAGAGACAAATTTAATGACACTAAAATTACATAGGTCAGTGTTCTTTTTCTGTTAGAATTATAACAAGTATATCCCAATAATAAGTAAAATTTGCTAAGAAAATTGAATTATGTTCCAAAAGCCAGTGAGTGAGAAATATTTTTTGATAATTAGCTTAGCTGAATTTGAAAATGTGCTAAAACATAACCCTTCCTGTAATGCATAAGATAACCAGCTGTCCTGTTGCATTTATATGCATAAAATGAAGGGCTCCTAATAGTAACTTTAAATGATTTCAAATGTTAATTAGAAAAAAAATCAAGTCTAAAAATAACTGTTTTCATTTCATAGCCAGAATTTCTACACACCATGGCATTCAATATGACAAATTAGTAAAAAGTGGAATTTTTAATAAACAACTCTTTAGTTCTTTTATGCATCTATTCAAATGCCAAAAATATTCCTAAATTCATTCGTGATTCCACTGTAAAAAGTAATATTCCAACTTCCACGTAAAGATGGATTGAAAACATTTATTTTTTCTACCTCCTGACGCTCCTCTAAAGCTACAGTCGAATAAATTTTTAAATGTGTATGTATTAATAGATACATACATACACACGTACATACAAGAGAACGTGACAGGAACCAACAGCAACAATCTGTTAAAAGCTGGGATACACAGGGATGAGGAGTCACTGACACCCCAGACTGAGAAAGCGAATGTCCCTTAATAACATTACTGTAAGGATTAAATGGGATCATGTATGTTAAAAAAATAAGTGTCCAATAAATGCAAATTTTATTATTAATAAAATGTTTACAAATGGTGATCTTTTGGAAGACGGCATGACATTTGATTTAGCAGGACAATATTAGGAGGAAAATGTAACCTGTTGAGACCAGAGTTGTGAATTACTGAAGGAAAGGCTCTATTTTAGACTCCTCGAGGGGACCGTGTACTTGCAGCAGGATGAGGGTAACCTTGCGTAGGAAACCCTTTGCAGAAGGGAATGAAGAGACCCAAGTGAAAAGCATATTTGGAAATCTGATCGCAGGAAACATCAAGAGAAAGGCCTTACTCCAGAATCATAAGTAGATGTGTGACGGGTGCCTATTTTAAGGCATCTTGAGTCCCTCTTTAGATGGAAGGCTAAGTGCAGCTCAGACTCTTCCAGAAGACATTAGAGAATACACCCACACATCTACGAAGAACGTGGGAAAGCAGACCCAGAAGACATGTCTCAGTGGGTGACTGCAAGGTCTAGACAGAAATCCTCAGGGCTCTCTGAGCAGATCACTAGAGCTGACTATCGGGCCAAGGAGTTCAGAAACACTGAAGTCCCCGTCTGGACGTCACTCGCTGTGCACTGCACAAGGGAAAGGATGTCTAAGAAAGAAATTCTAGTCTGGGCTCAGTTGGGCTCAGTGAATAAATAGGGCTTTGCTTCTTTGCCTGGGGAATCCCAGGGGAATCCTTCACTTTAAGTTCCCCTTTAATCCTACTACAAAAATATGAATTCAGCCTAACACACAAACTGCATATATATTTTTTGAAAAATCAGTAGTATAGCTATGAAAATATTTTGCTTATTTCCATGCTTTTGGTATCAAGAAAGTAGAAATTTAGATTCCTTTACTATTGAACCTACTGTTGGGGTTCAGGATATGCTGCTCGAAAATATGGTACCTTGGCATATCAAATATTTTAGGATGAAGGAGTTTGAGAAAATGACAGAGGCAAGGAAGGTCATAAAACTCTCATGTGAGACATGCCCTCCTCTTATGAGAAGAAAGGCACATCCTTCATTCTGGAGACAGACGGACACAGAAAAATCCAAAGAATCAGGCCTTGCTAAGGTTCCCCCAGCTTACTTCAGTAATCTCATACACTTTGACCCACCATATTTCTCCACAAATGTCCACTCTTCATCAAATTTGCTCAAAATAGTATTATAAAAATACTCAGGTTTAATAGTTTCTTCGGGTCTTCACTTCCTGATGAAAGTATCACACAAAATTTATATTGTTAATGTCTTTGTCAGTTTAATTTTCAGGTCCAGCCAAGGACCCTAAGAGGGTTGAGGAAAGCTTATCGTATCATTAGATTTTAAGCACTGGCACAAATAGGAAGAAAAACAACTTACCTCAAAATGTGTTTTATCTATTTTAAGAAGGGATCAATATTTTTCTATTAGCTTTAACTTAGGTTAATATGGATTGATAAATATACCAATAACAAAAGTTTCTACTTCGTAATATACACTTCATCTAGAAACTGCTTTTATCATTTATTTAAAATATAAGTATGTTCTTGGAATTGTTTCTGGTGGGAATGACATCCAGAATCTGGTGTAAATGGGTTTCGCTGCAGAATTGCTTTATCACTCGAGGTGTGGCCTGCAGTTTCTACAGAGGCACAGACTACTTTACACAGAAAAAATGCAAAGCATGGTCCCTTCACTTGTGGAGTAACCCCCTCTTAAAGGATTATTTACTTTTCAGTGGCCTTAAAAGAACTATGAAGTACTTCACGTTCTTTAGGTTAATATTTTACACTCTCCAAAACCTATCCCCATGTGGAGAGAAGAGGCCGCTATCTGTTACAAGTGGAGTGCTGTTTTAACTAAGGAACAGCTATTTTCCTGGAAATAAAACCCTTTATACTAAAATGCAAGACAAAACTTCCCTCATCCCAGCTGGAAGGTGCTGAATTGAGTGACCCCCAGATGCCAGCCTGCAGTGCGCCAGGACAGCCGGCACCGGTAACAGAGCAACTCCCTACAACAGCAGCGGGGAGAGCTGCCGGCCCTTTTACCTACCCGGTCAGTCAGTCGCCAGGCTCCTGCACAGCTTTAGAGACTACTGAGAACCAAACAAGTGGCCACCTGCCTGCCTTTCTAATATTTCTGACTTTCTAATAAGTCATGAGATTCTTGCTTCTGTGGTCTGTCTACCAGACAGGATATCCCAGAGCAGAGTCTCCAGCATGAATCAAACCGAAGTTAATCACATTTGAATCAAATCCAATCTTAAATTTCTGTAAATCAGGGACTGATTTGCTGATCTAGCAAACAGATTAGTTTCCTTTAACCCTGGTCCTGTCCTATCTTACCTTTCTGTCCTTTTCCTGGAAACTGCAGCTTAAGTCCCAGCGAGAACTGTGGTCAAGCCTGTTTAGTTGCAACAGGCAGACAACCAGCATTGCAGTCCAGTGGACAATACTTTGACCATGGCCTGTTCTTTTTAAAGCTCATGCTTTGACCTCTTTGATGCTGAGCCCATTCTCTCATTTAGGCTGTGTTCAGTGGTGATCTCTTGATATTATGAATCAGAATTATTCTGAGTTCTGAGAGTGACACATAAGAAGCGATTATTCTCCCCTATCAGCCTACTATCTAATTAAAGATATGACTAAATCTTATGAAATTACAGCTATACCAGGAAGAGTATAATTTAGGTAATACACACTGTAAGTGGTTTAGTAATTGATACCTGTAAAAATAACTTCTGCTGTTTTTCTCCATAAGATAAAAAAACAAACCAAAAACTGCCCATCATCACACAATCACATTAGCATATGCATATATCTACTTTGTAGACAGGGTCATCATATGCATACACTTCTGCAATCTGAATTTTTACTTGATACACATTCTTTTTTTTTTTTTTTTTTTTTTTTTTGCGGTATGCGGGCCTCTCACTGTTGTGGCCTCTCCCGTTGTGGAGCACAGGCTCCGGACCCGCCGGCTCAGAGGCCATGGCTCACGGGCCCAGCCGCTCCGTGGCATGTGGGATCTTCCCGGACCATGGCACGAACCCGTGTCCCCTGCATCGGCAGGCGAACTCTCAACCACTGTGCCACCAGGGAAGCCCTTGATACATACACATTCTAAACACATCTATGTCACTATTTTTAACAGCTGCAAATAATTTCACTAAGCTAATCATTTATACTGTTTACACATTTTTATCATTATATGGAATTTTTCCAATAATATTATTTTACATAAATATTTAGACTCTTTTAACATCACTTTTTTCCATATATTTTTACTAGTTTCCCTTAAAAAAAAAAAACTCAACTCCTCCCATTTCTCCTTAGCCATCCTCACTCCTCCAGCCAGAAAACCGGGGTTAGGCATGGACATGTACACACTACCAAATGTAAAATAGCTAGCTAGTGGGAAGCAGCCACATAGCACAGGGAGATCAGCTCTGTGCTTTGTGACTACCTAGAAGGGTGGGTTAGGGAGGGTGGGAGGGAGATGCAAGAGGGAGGAGATATGGGGATGGTATGTATATGTATAGCTGATTCACTACATTATAAAGCAGAAACTAACACACCATTGTAAAGCAATTATACTCCAATAAAGATGTTAAAAAAAAAGTGTTATAAGAGATCCAAGAGTGAGTTTAAGGATAAGGAGACAAAGTAGCTTGCTGGTAAGTCTATTTCCCTTAAAGACTCTAAGGTTTCTGGGTGAAGAAACCTTGTCTTTTCATCTCTATATCACCAGTACCCAGAATAAAAGCAAACTAATCCCTCCCTCTCACAAAGATCCCAGCAGCTTGGTGACTCCAGCTAACAATAATCAGGATACTCCACCAGCCACTTACTCTGTCCTCCTCGGGTAAATGGTCCTTCTAGACTTACAACATGGAGGCAGATAAAAGCCAGCCAGTAATGAATACATTAGCATTCAGTCCTAAGTAGAAACAAATATTAAAGTAGGGAAAGGAAGAAGGTAGGGAAAACTGATGCAAAGAAGGGAGAAGGGAAGGAAAAATCTGTCTTAAGGACTAGTGCTCAGTTCCAGCAGTTTTAGTGCTATAAGTTTAAAAATACAAATATACAAATAAAAAAAGAAAAGCATTTATATTGCTAGCTCTTCCATAACTGTGACATAAGCCTTATATTTACTCCAGATGGGTAAGAATAAAGGGTGCCCTGGGTGAGGTAACGTGGAAGAAGAAAAAAGTACTGAATGCTGTGTGTGCAAGATCTTAAGTTAAGTTATAAAGGAAAGGAAAGCATCAAAATCTTGTTCTATGTGGGAATACTGCATATCATACTTCCTAGGGACCTAATTTATGATGTGATTACATTTTTAAAATGACAGTAAAGGCTTAATTTCTAGTTCCCACCACATCCCCATCAGGGGTTGGCTATGGCTCTCAGAGTAGGCTAACAGACCTGCCCTGCCTGGAGCACTGCCAACCATGCTGGCAGAGGGAAGAGAGAACACCGCGTATCATACAAGTGCCCCTAAGTCTCCCACTTGAAAAGGACATCTGTCTCACATTTCAGAGGCCCAAACTAGTCAAGGAGCCATGTTTGACTTCAACAGGGCAGGAATGTACAATGTTCCTGTACAGAGGCACCCACAGAGAGGGTACGGAATTTTTCAGAAGTCTTCCATAGACAGCATCTTTGTTTTGATCTCAGTCTCAAAAAATTTTTTCTTATCATTTTACTATTTTAAGAATGAATTTGGGGACTTGCCTGGCAGCACAGCGGTTAAGAATCCGCCTGCCAATGCAGGGAACATGGGTTCGAGCTCTGGTCTGGGAAGATCCCACATGCCGCGGAGCAATTAAGTCCGTGCACCACAACTACTGAGCCTGCACTCTAGAGCCCGTGAGCCACAACTGCTGAGCCCACATGCCACAACTACTGAAGCCGGCGCGCCTAGAGCCCCGTGCTCTGCAACGAGAAGCCACTACAGTGAGAAGCCCGCCCACCGCAAGGAAGAGTAGCCCCCACTCACCGCAACTAGAGAAAGCCCATACACAGCAACGAAGACCCAACGTAGCCAAGAATAAACAAATGAATAAATAAATTAAAAAAAAAATAAAAGAATGAATTTGGGTGATTATTTTAAATCTTATATTTGAAGGACAAGTCACTTAACCTCTGTGGGCCTCAATTTGTCTGAAATATTATGTGATGGGACTAAATCGGGGTTTCCAACCGCGGCAGTATTGACATTTGGGTGTGGCAGCTGCCCTGTAAACTGCGGGGTGCTTAGCAGCATTCCTGGCCTCCACTCCTAGATGCCAGTAGCACCCAGCCCGGATCTGATAACAAAAATGTCTCCAGACACTGCCAAATGTCTCCCTAGTTGAGAGTCACTGCGCTAGATGATCTCTTACGTTTCTTCAAATTCTAAAATTCAGTGCTCCACTAATCTATGTTCAAACCAGTAAGACCCTTTGCCAAATTTTAGACACACAAAATATGCCAGTCTAGGAAATAACTATAATCTGTAAAGTGACACTTTGGAAGTAAGGCTTCACTTGCTGTAAACCCAGAAACTAGATCCATGAACCTTCTATTATGCTAACTAAAATACTGTAATATTTAAAGAATAAAGTACACTACAGGGAAATGAGCAAACAGTATTCCTGTAGAAGGTGTGGAACTAGATCTTTTTATATAAGTAATATTTAGGCTCCATCCCAAGAAGGTTTTGTTTGTAAGTGGTTTGGACCTATTTTATTTATTGAATTTACATCCTGCCTCATTCCAAAAGCATCTGAGGCAGCTTGCAAAGAGGCATACATAATAAAAATAGAAAGAAAATAATAAAAATAGGGGGAAATAGGTAACGAACAAGAAGAAACAAATGTTCCAATCATAAAAGTCAGTATCATTTCTGGGACTGTGCATAAAATGTAGCTCAGAATTTCAGGATGTCTAAGGGAAAGTTGGAAATAAAATAGTTATATAATGTGCATTGTCAGAGAATAAAAATTATTTTCTAGAGAAACAAGGTTTTTCTTAGGATTAAACTCAGAGACATGTTTCATGTAAGAAGGACCCATATTCTATGGTTTCACAGGAAAAGGTAGTTCTCATATAATAGTTAAATATAATTTAAAAGCATAACTTTTAAACACAATTTGGTGAAGGTGTTTCTTTGGGAAGCTAAAGCAACATGGGTAGTTTTCCAATAAAAGCTATCCAATGACCTAGGTGATCCAAGGATCAGATGTCGTTTGCCTACAAGAGTGGTTTTCAAAATGTAGTTGCTAGAGAAAACTTTTCTTCAAAGAAGATAAGCTTCTAGAGAAGTCTTGTATATACAGCAGATTGAGGCAAAGCTGCACCTCTCCTTCCCATCACTGTCTCTCTTCCTCAGAAGGATCCTGTGACAGAGTTCAAAAGCCACTAACCTAGAGAATAAAACTTCAAATGCCTAGAATAGATTCAACAATTCAACAAATACATATTATACTCCTGCTAAGTATTAGAGTACATATTGTTTTATATATTATTCTTCGTAAAAATGTTTTCAGTTAAACTTTTGAGAAAATTGACAGTACCCAGTACAATTCCAACAGAGCCTGCAGCCCTAATTAAGCCCAGGTCCTTAGACTTAACAGAGTTCATCTTCTGTTAAGGAATGAGAGCTCCTGACCAGGATTCACATCCAGGTGCAAGGCAGTCCCATCTCCTCAGAACAGACAGGCACAAAGTCACGATTCTTCTCACGAATCTGTTTTGGATCCACTCAGGAACCTGACCTAGTGATTGGTTCACATCCAAAGTTTCTACATTGCTGAGCATTGCTGACGCAATCTGAGCCTAAAAATCTTTTCAGCACCGATATTACCAGTGACCATCCACTGCTTTGACTTTCTGGTTCCTGTCAGCCAAATGCCAGGTAACTGTTCTCACCTCAGTCTCAAGGACTGCCTCGCAGCACCTCCTACTCCTCTCTCTCAAGGTCAGGATAGAGCCACCCTGAGCTGAGCAACTGGTTCCCATTCTCTGCCCTTAGACCCTCACCAGGCCTTGTTCCTCAGTCCCGAACCGGGCCCTTTAAAGCAGAAGGCTCACTGAGGCCAAGTCCTACCAGGTAAGTAGAAAAACAAGGAACAAGAAACTGCACCAGGAAAAAAGGAACTTTGAATCCTTCACTCTCCCACCAGGAACACAAAAGTACGCATTCTCAGGTTTATCTCACTATTCAAATGGAAATGCAAGGCCCTCCTTGAGAAACAGTGGGAGGTGAGGAAGAACTATAGCTTGCAAAAGCTCAGTCATGTGTTAGTAGCTAGTTCTAAAATACATTACATAATCTGATGTAACTGACAGCATGAATAAGCCATAGAATGCAATCCTGTAACTGAACTAATTAATACTAATAAAGTATCAGAGCAGTCTGATACTTCTCATTTACACGTTGAAGAGTGTCTATCAAACTTATCTTTGTTTTATCAGTTAGTATTGTGAATTTCTTCTCCGTAATAGGTATAAAAGATAGACATTAAAAAATATATCCAACTTTCAATAATAACAGCAAACACTTACATAGGCCCTATTATAAGCCAGGTGTTGTTTAGAGGGAAGAAAATACATTTATTTATATAAATATAAATACATGCCATCTCCTTTTAACCTTAATATTATAAGTACATTATTATTTCCTTTTTAAAGGTGAGGAAAGTAACTCACAAGGAAGTTGTTACTTCCGCAAGATCAAAAAGCTAATGAGGGCTTCCCTGGTGGCACAGTGGTTGAGAGTCCGCCTGCCGATGAAGGGGACACAGGTTCGTGCCCCCGTCCGGGAAGATCCCACATGCCGCGGAATGGCTGGGCCCGTGAGCCATGGCCGCTGAGCCTGCACGTCCGGAGCCTGTGCTCCGCAATGGGAGAGGCCACAGAAGTGAGAGGCCTGCACACCGCAAAAAAAAAAAAAAAAGCTAATGAGTGGTAGGGCTGAGATTGGTTTGCGGACATTTGGTTCTGTCCAAAACGTCCATAAGCCATTTGGTCCACACCAAAAGGTCCTTGATGTTTGGTCCTGTTCAAACCACTTAGCACAAACCGAATATGCTCACGGACATTCTGGATCAAATTTCAAGCACTTTTTGGCATGGACCAAATGCCTTATGGACGTTTTGGAGAAAACCAAATGTCCTGCAAGGCTGGGATATGACGCAAGGAAGCTGGGCTGCAGAATCTGTGCTCTTAAACACTACGAAAGACTCTTCCTGGGTTTCACATATGACATGACATTAGGAAGATCAATGTCAAATAAGAATGATTCTCAGCTACTTCCCTATAATTGCTATGTGCCCGTAAAAGGAGAAATAATTTTAAAGTCTGAGCAAAACATGAATATATATGAACAACTGCAGCAGGCCCAAATCCTGTTATGTATTCTCCAGCCTGTCATAAATGCATTTTTGCTTTTCTATCTCAGAATATTGACAATAATTTTATTTCTTATTTTCATTTCATTCCAATAACACAGCTTTCATACATTTACGAATTAGGTAGTAGCTGAAAATATCTGATTATTTGGTGGTCTACATAACCTAGACTTGACTCTGGAAAAAAGAAAAGAATATTTAGAATTTATGATATGGAATCTGAAGCTTCCTTTTGAATTGATTTAAAACAAGTTTATTATTTTCTTATGAAAATAATGCATGTTATGGTAGAAATTTTTAAAATACAATCTGAGAAAAAGAAAGCTAAAACTCATGGCCCGGTGATAACCAATGCAAACATTGTGGTGTACAGCTTTTTAATTTATTTCTATGCTGATACCAGCTACCACTTACCAGGCATTTAAAGATTGTAAGACACCATGCCAAGCACTTATTATGCTTTCTCATAGAATTTTCACGAAAACCTACAGGGCAAATATTATTCTTCTTCTCAATTTTTTGGTAACAAGAGTAGAGAGGTCTAGAAACCGCAGCCAAGGGTTCCAACCTAGGACTATAGGGACTGCTGATACTATGATCCCAACGAGGCAGGCATCCCATCTATAACCCCGCTTCAGGCACTGTGTTGGGTAGAGGCTTAACAAATGTGGTTAGCTTTCACTTCCCCCAATTTTATCCCTTTTTTCATTTACTCACAAGTTCCCTGGTTTACTTTAACTCAATATTCCTCAACTTGGGCAGTAATGGCATCGTTGTCTGAATCACTCTTTGTTGTGGGGTCTGTTCTGTGCAATGTGGGATGTTTGGAGGTTTAGCAGCATCCCTAGCCTCTACCCACTAGATGCCAGTAGCCTTCCCCTAGTTGTGACAACCAAAAATGTCTCCAGGCACTGTGGGAGGGGGAGGGGGGACAAAACAGCCCCCATCTGAGAGCTACTGCAGTTTCATAAATTGTAACAATCTTTGAAAACTCGTAGCCTGATTTAGTCTGTTAACTGAGAAACAATTTTCTCATAGAAACAATTCAATAAAGATTATCTATGAATCTCCTTTTTTTTTTTTTTTTTTTTTGGCGGTACGCGGGCCTCCCACTGCCGTGGCCTCCTCTCCCGCTGCGGAGTACAGGCTCCGGACGCGCAGGCTCAGCGGCCATGGCTCACGGGCCCAGCCGCTCCGCGGCATGTGGGATCTTCCCGGACCGGGGCACGAACCCGCGTGCCCTAGCATCGGCAGACGGACTCTCAACCACTGCGCCAGCAGGAGAGCCCTATGAATCTCCTTTTACAAAGAGCCCCTTCAGAATTCTTGAAGGGGTCCACATGTAGTTCTCTCTGGTTTCTAGGTATTCTGCATCGTTTTACTGTTGTTTTTGAATAGTTGAATCCCTGCAAATCTTCAAATCAGTCAAGTTATAAATTAGTTTGAGGCTAATTGCCAAATCCTCTTAAAAAATAAATTTTGGGGGTTCCCTGGTGGCGCAGTGGTTGAGAACCCGCCTGCCGATGCAGGGGACACGGGTTCGTGCCCTGGACCGGGAAGATCCCACGTGCTGCGTAGCAGTTGGGCCCGTGAGCCATGCCCGCTGGGCCTGAGCGTCCGGAGCCTGTGCTCCTTAACGGAAGAGGCCACAGCAGTGAGAGGCCCGTGTACCACAAAAAAAAAAAAAAAAAAAAAAAAATTTTAAGAGTATCTCCTCAAATACTTTTATACAAATCTGGTCAATTCCTGCAGTCTCTTTTCAAATATCTCTTCTAGTAATTCTAGTCTTTGTTCTCATAATACTCTATGAGTGTATATACTCTATTTATTTGATATCATGAGTATATATACTCATGAACCCAATTCATCATTATTGCAGTTCCTCTGAGTCTGAAGTAAAATTCAAGCTCCCAAGGAATGCTTTATGTAACCTGTCATAGTCCCCCTCTTTGGATCTTTCTCTAGGGGAGATCTCCCCCTGGTTCAGCAAAAGCAGGGCAGTGTCATCTAATTATGCCCCTATGATCCCAGACTTGCCATTTCACCTACACTGTCAGGATGCACAGCTATCAGGCAGCTCATTAAAAATAATTTTGATGAAGAGCAGAAATACTGACAATTAGCTCCAGTGACCTTCTAAAATCCATTTTACCTCTTGAATTTTTCCCCACTGCAGTAGTGAAATTGTTTTCTAGAGTGTTAATGGATTCACTTTTGTCCTTTGAGGTCCTTGAAGAACAATCTTTCTCTTTATCAACGTGCTATTGAAATGGGTTTCTGAATCCACACTGCAGTGTTCCCACTTTGACCCTCACAACTAAGGAACAGAGATAGAGACACGTTATATTTGGCTTTCTCTAATTACCTCAACTACCTCTATAACAAATACCATAAAGTTTCATTTGACAACAGGGAGATTCCCAGTCCATTTACCCTCCTCCATGCAGTGAACATTTTGTAGTCTAAAATACCACCTGGTTTGATGTCAATAAAAAAGAGAAAAAAGACAAAATAGATTATGTGGTAGTCAACTATCCTTAGTCTCACTTTTGAACCATATATTATGATTCATCTTCAGTTTACATAGTGCCAAGAACTGATTGTTAACTGAACTCCTGAGAATTAGTGCATAATAGCCTGGCCATTAAAACTGCAAAAAAAAAAAAAAAGTATAATAGTAAATCAATACTATTGATAAAACAAGACAAATTCTACGAATTATCAGAGTAATTAACAGAAGCTGCTATAATAGACAAACCTGTAAATCTAAACGGTTTAACTCAACAAATGTTTATTTCTCACTCAGTTAAGTAAAAAGTAGATTGGATGGCTCTCCTCCAGCTATGTCATCTGAACCACACCTCTCCAAATTCATTTCATTAGGGGAAGAAAGGGACAAAGGAAACATGCTGGCTTATAAGTGACACTAGCAAATTCTGTTCGCAGGTCATTGTCTAAAACTAGTCTCAGGACCCTAACTCAACTAAAAAGGAAGTTGGGGGAGCTTCCCTGGTGGCGCAGTGGTTGGGAGTCCGCCTGCCGATGCAGGGGACACGGGTTCGTGCCCCGGTCCGGGAGGATCCCACATGCCGCGGAGCGGCTGGGCCCGTGAGCCATGGCCGCTGAGCCTGCGCGTCCGGAGCCTGTGCTGCGCAACGGGAGAGACCGCGACGGTGAGAGGCCCACGTACCGCAAAAAAAAAAAAAGTAAGTTGGTAAATGTAAGGGACACATGGAGTATTTGGTAAGCACTAGAATCCACGTTCAAAAGATATTACTATAATACTGAAAAACTGAAAACAGCAACTTCTTCATTCCATTTAAATATTATTATCAAGACATTAAAAGTTTTTCAAGCTCCTAATATAACCTTGAGTGAACAAGCAAGATACAAAATGAATATATATTATCTTTTAAAGAAAACTACAGGAAAACAACTTTGTTGGTAACTGTTACCAACAGTTATCTCTGTATAGTATGATTATAGGTAATTTAATGTTATTCTCTATATACTTCTTTATTGTCAAATTCTCCACGACGAGCATGTATTAAGAATTTATATCAATCAAATAAAATCAGAGTATCAACCTACTTCAGTACATTGTGCATAATAAACCCTCAATTACTGCATGAATGAAATGAAAAGGAAACGGGAAGAATTAAATGAGATTTGTTACATCCTTACATAAAATTCTATTATAATGGAATTCAAATTTTATTTTTTTATAAATTTATTTATTTATGTATTATTTATTTAGTTTTGGCTGTGTTGGGTCTTCGTTGCTGCGCGTGGGCTTTCTCTAGTTGTGGTGAGTGCAGCTTTCTCTTCGTTGCGGTGTGCGGGGTTCTCATTGCAGTGGCTTCTCTTGTTGCGGAGCACGGGCTCTAGGCACGTGGACTTCAGAGGTTGTGGCACGCGGGGTCAGTAGTTGTGGCTCACAGGCTCTAGAGCGCTGTCTCAATAGTTGTGACACACAGGCTTAGTTGCTCTGCGGCATGTGGGATCTTCCCGGACCAGGGCTCAAAACCGTGTCCCCTGTGTTGGCAGGTGGATTCTTAACCACTGTGCCACCAGGGAAGTCCCCAAATTTTATTATTTCTTTTAATTTTAATTTTTATTTATTTTTTTATTTTTATTTTTTTTGCAGTACGCGGGCCCCTCACCGCTGTGGCCTCTCCCATTGCGGAGCACAGGTTCCGGACGCGCAGGCTCAGCGGCCATGGCTCACGGGCCCAGCCGCTCCGCGGCATGTGGGATCCTCCCGGACCGGGGCACGAACCCGTGTCCCCTGCATCGGCAGGCGGACTCTCAACCACTGCGCCTCCAGGGAAGCCCCAAATTTTATTTTTTAATCAAAGAATCTCTCTTTCCTATTAGAAGACAAAGCTTTGATGAATAAGGGTTAGAATTATAACAGGTAACATTATTAGCAAGTTACCATTAGCCAGGCATGTGCTAAGCATATCACATTCTTTATCTTATTCATTCCTCAAATTCATATTTTGAAACAAGATTATACCCATTTACAGATCTGGAAGTTTGGGCACCTAGAGGGGAAAGAGGATTTGACTTAAGATAGCATGACTCTGGAGCCCGCACTCTTAACCACTACCCTATACATGTCAATTATTTTTTGACATTGAAAAATCATAATTTACATTGCATTCTTCCAAAGATTGCTAAACGAAAGTAAACTTTTAAGAAGTACAATGGATACAGCAGATTGGTGCTTAACATCCATTCTAACTTTTGCGGCTCGCGGGCCTCTCACTGCTGCGGCTTCTCCCGCCGCGGAGCACAGGCTCCGGACGCGCAGGCCCGGCGGGCACGGCCCACGGGCCCAGCCGCTCCGCGGCATGTGGGATCCTCCCGGACCGGGGCACGAACCCGTGTCCCCTGCATCGGCAGGCGTACTCCCAACTACTGTGCCACCGGGGAAGCCCATTCTAACTTCTTTCTGATGAGCCTTCTTTCCAGCAGAAGCTGGAATATTAAAATTTGCACTTTCTAAGACTGTATTGCAGGTAGGTTTTTGAGTGCGATTTAGGGTCACCGTAGACACACCTGTGTGGGATTTAGCCAGGGGAAGTGAGGCTCAGGTTACAGCTGTTTCTGCTATCCAGCATGGTCATGGAGGAATTTTCCTTCTCGGTTACATTCCTACCAGAGATTGCAGTGTCAACTCCCTCACTTCATGGCTGTTGAAGGGTGTGATATGGGGCATCCATTTACTGTGCATATCATAGCAGGCAGGGCATGGTTCTGGAACCAGCAACAGTATCTGCAGTTTCCTGATCATGGCGGCTTCTTTACTATAGTGGTGGTGGTATAACTGAAGCTGACAGCTTCCCAATATCAGAAAACTGAACCAAAATCCATGAAGAGTCACAGATGCATTAAAAAATATTCATCCAGAGCATTCTATTTGCTAGACACTACATAGTACTAGGTGATAGGAATACAATGACAAGCAAAATATACATGTCCCCACACTTAGGGAGCTTACAGTCTAGTTGTGGGAGCAGATATTAACAAAATAATTATACAAATAAATACTTATTTACAAATTCTGATTACTCTTAAAGTTTTGCTTTTCATCTTATTCCCTGAGCAGTGAAAATCATCAAGAATTGCTAGAATTCACATCAACGTACTGAATGTTTAGTCCAGTTTATTGATCTTAACCTTCAAACTAAGGTAAGTTACAATCAGGAGTTTAGAAATCAAATAAAGACAAATTCAAACCAGTAATGATGACAATGCAAAACTTCCAAGAAAACCTTCTAGCATATGGCTACAATTCAACAATTACCGTAATCAAAACTATTCTCTCCTAAAGACAAAGAAAAAAAATACAATCATGATGTCAGTGCTGTGGAAAATAACTGGTCATATTGACATACTGTTAATGGAGTCTATGTCTCTGGTTGAATAATATTGATTTCACTAATGTTCTTTCTAGTGTCAGCTCCCTTTCACTTGTCATATGGTATGCCATCTTTCAGCTTAGAAGGATTACTACTCAGCATTATGATGAGTAATGGTTTGGCAACGGGTGTCTTCAGGCTCATATCTTTTACCATGTTGGGGGGGGGGGGCTGAGTAAGTCATGTAAGATTGGATTTAGGGTAATCTGAAGACATAATTATATTCAAATCATTTTTCTTTCTGGATCTGAGCAGATTATGGGCAATATTGGGTATTACTGTACCATTAAGGCTTCCAGACAAAAGATAAACATATTGCTCATCAAGTCATAGAGTTAACCTATCCCGTAAAAAGTTTTTCTTAATAAATGATGTTAGATACTTACAAGGTTATATCATAGTCTTGTTGCAAATAAAGCAAATTTGGATAGTGCTTAAGTACAAGTGAAATATTATCTACCTTCATTTGTTTTAACTTTTAACTATATAAGGGGGAAAAGGAAAAATTAGTACATATATGTATATGTGTGTGTGTGAGAGAAAGAGAGAGAAAGGGAGAGAGAAAGATCTGAAACTTAATTATACAAAAATATGTTTCATCATTAACAGGAGAATCTACCCATCTCAGTTTCTTGCACTTAATAAACCTTAGATTGTTGCATGAATGAATGAATATGAAACACAAAAACAATTTTAGTGGCACCACTGTATTTCAAGACAATTTAGATTTTCATACCAGATTATAAGAATTAAAACTAATTTGAATCAGCTAGCTCTTCTTAGCCAGATTTAATATTGAAAAACTGATGCTTCCTGATTGTCCAAAATCTATACTGAGGCCCCCAAAAATGTTTTTTAAAGTGAGGCACTTCCATTTTCAAGATAAATGAACAAAACCTCAATAAGAGTGGTTACTTTTTTTTTTTAGAGTGGTTACTTTTAACCATATTTATGGAAATATTACTAAAGCGTATGATAGATTTTAAGAGA
The DNA here is from genome assembly GCF_964374135.1 of Grampus griseus. NCBI lineage: Eukaryota > Metazoa > Chordata > Mammalia > Artiodactyla > Delphinidae > Grampus > Grampus griseus. Next base: position 26,083,566 of record NC_139005.1, on the reverse strand, counting down.
TACCTTAGCTTGAAATAGCTTAGCTTTTTAAAGATAAAGCCATTTCTTAACAACACAGGGTATTATACACCTCTTGTCAAAAAGGGCAGTGTAAGGCATGCTGGAAAGGTTTACTGCTAGGGGATTAGCCAAAGCTGCCTGGTAAAGGAAGGCTTGGTTCCAGAAGAGGATAACATCCAGAGCAAGCAAATCTAGTGGCTGGGACACGGCAGCGGGAGGGACAATAACCTACCCTTTGTTGAATACAAAGTATGTGCCGAACTAAACCATGTGCTTAGTATGTGTCAGATGCCATACGTACATGTCATCTAAACTCGCTACAACTGGGCAATATCGTCCCCATTTTGTGGGTGAGAAATCCGGGGCTCGGAGAGATCCATACTTTCCAAGAGTAACAACTGGGAAATGGTGGAGCTTGGATTCGAACCTCAGCCTGTAAGGCCCAAACCATCCTACACAAGGAAAGCTCTGTGTTCAAGGAGTGCAGCCGTGTGACTCCTGCTGAAGGGGAATCCCAACTATAGGTAGGAACTAACTGCCCTACTTCCTCTCTGGGCACAAGGATGGCAAGATAATTGGGGAAGACTGTCAAAACACCAGGCAAACAGGCAGAGTTCAACCCAGAGTCCCCAGCAAGAGGATGGTTAACATGGGGACTTTTGCTTGGGGGCATATATAAGCAGCAATGATGGCAACACATCAAATACTGGGTCTTTGGCAGCAAGGCAATTCCAGAATCCCACCTGCTGGTGGATTGATTCTCCCTGAACACTTCTTGCCAGGACAGGCTTTTGGGACCAAGTTGTTGGTGCTGCATTGACAGATGAAAAATAGTAAAGGCTGAAGCTAACAGGACTGGGAGGACACAGGTGACACTTTGGTTACTGACGTTACAGCAATGCCCAACAGGGCTACTGGGATGTGTAGCATTACTGACATACAATAAATAGCCTAGATGGTGTACAAATTATACCCATATCACTGGTCCCATTTTTTCATTCACTCATACAACAAACACTTCTTAAGCATTTTTAATCAAGAGTGTCAGGCATTGTACAAAGCCCTAGGAAAAGAACACCAAAGACCAAGTTCCTGCATTTGAAGAGCTCATAAACCAGTGGGGACAGAGAGGAGGTACTATAAAATGACACCTTGGGATATTACAGAGGCTGTAACAGAGTTCTGTACAAGTGTGAAAGTTGCATAGAGTCGCAAGCGAAGCTCTCACGAGACTCATGGAGGGTTGTTTGCAAATAAAGTACATGAACTTCTCTGCATACAGGGACAGGGGCCAAATGTGCCACCATAAGAGTTTGAAGAAGATGAATAGCTAATATTTGTTGAATGCTTACTATGTGCCACAGGTATTCTTTCCACATATTAACTCATTTAGTTCTTACAACAACCTTAACGTGTTGCTATTATTTTTATTTTCCTTTTACATCTGGAAACTGAGCCGCAGAGAAGTTAAATAACATGCCCAAGGTCACAAGGCTAGTAAGTGGAAGAGCCAGGATCTAAAACCAGGCAGTCTAATTCCAAATCCCACACCTTAACTACTTAACTATATCACTGCCCCAACCCTTAGCACATAGTAAAGCACCCAATAATTAATGGTCAAATTAATATTAAATAAACTTTGTGACATCTGTTGGCCAAAGGGCTTTCAGGTACTGAAGGTGCCGCTGTAGGGGGTCACCCTTATTACCAACTTTACATGTATATTTTCATTTGGCATCAGAACAACCCTCTGAAGTATTATTATTATCCCCATTTTGCAGATGCAGAGACTGACACAAAGGGAAGTTAAACTTGCCCAGAATCACACAGCCAGTGTGATAGTAGATTTGGCCCAGGTAGTCAGTTTTCAGAACCCATGTTCTTAATCATGACAGTGAAGTGAATACGTGAAAACCGTTTTTTTTTTTTTAATGTGAATAGGTGAAAAAGTAAATTTCCAAGGTGAAATTCACTAAGCTGTGACCAATGAAGACAGGAAAAAAAGGAGAAAGAGAGAGAGACTGAGAGAATACCTAGGAAATAAACTGTCACACTGAGAAGACAAAGAAACGGTGGCAAGAAGATTTGGGATCAGATGCCTCCTAGTACCACCCAGTAGGTACCCTTGAGCGTCCAGGAATCTTGTTTCCTTCCAGAATAAGCAGAAAATGTGGGCAGAACCACTGATTTATCACTTTTAATATTTGGATATAGATTGAGCAAGCTTCCATTTGTCCTCTTGTCCTAGGCCCCCAAAATGCTTAGAGATAGGTCTGAAAATCTATTAATACAAACTATCCAAAATAATAGCACAACACCTGAATTTGCTCCTAGGCAAAGAGGTTTGTCCTATTGACATTTCATCCCTTCTAGAGAAGGTAAATTCCTTAGCATCCATATGCGTGAGCCTGGGTCCTTCATTAACCTTTGCATCAAAGGATACCACAAAAAGGAAAAAACATTAAGAAAGGAAATTCAAATTGACGCACAGAGGCAGGGATCAAGTACTTATCTCTAAAATTAGGCTCTAGGGACTTCCCTGGTGGCGCAGTGCTTAAGAATCCGCCTGCCAATGCAGGGGACATGGGTTCGGTCCCTGGTCCTGGAAGATGCCACATGCCATGGAGCAACTAAGCCCCCGTGCCACAACTACTGAAGCCCGCGTGCTCTAAGGGCCCACATGCCACAACTACAGAACCCGAATGCTGCAACTACTGAAGACTGCACACCTAGAGCCCGTGCTCCGCAACAAGAGAAGCCACCGCAATGAGAAGCCCACACACCACAACGAAGAGTTGCCCCCCACTCACTACAACTATAGAGAAAGCCCATGCACAGCAATGAAGACCCAACACAGCCAAAAAAATAAATAATAAATTAATTAATTTAATTAAATAAAAATAAGGCTCTAGACTCAAAATAATCATAATACTAGACAAGAGTAATTTAAAGAATTTTATCTGCTGAATCAATATCTAATATTTTAAAAACATATGCCAATTAACATCCATATTTATTAGGTTTTAAGCCTGTGAAAACCAGACCTTTGGTTTAGAAAAACAATAACTATGACTAACACATACATACCAGTACAGTAAGTCCCCTACATATGAATGAGTTCTGTTCAGAGAACACGTTCAGAAGTCCAGTTTGTTCGTAAGTCCAACAAACTTAGTCTAGGTACCCAACTAACACAATTGGCTACATACTGCTGCTTTTACACTTGCTTCTGGGTATCCTGGGCTTGAAATAAAGATACTGTACTACTGTACTCTATACAGTAAAGTACACAAAAGCACAACCACGTGTAAAGGATGTGACAATGTATGCCAGACACGTGAACTAACTTATGTGATTGGACATGCAAATGCATGTTCACATCTTTGAAAGTTCAAAACTTGAAGGTTCTGTAGGGGACTTATGTATATGTAGGGGACTTACTGTAATTATATTCTAGGCAACAGTTCAAAGTGTTTTGTATTTACTGACTCATTTAGCATACATATGTGTGTATCTGTCTCTCTCTCTATATATGTACGTATATATAATACACACATACACACAAATGTATTCAGATTGACAATAGCTAATTTATACTAATCCAGAGATAATCACCTCAGCCCTGAATTATCTGACATTTTGGGTCAGATAATTCTTTGTTTTGGAAGGATGTCCAAGGCAGTATAAGACATTTATTAGTATGCAATAGATGCCATAGCAACCTCCAGCTGGGATGGCCAAAAATGTCTCCAGACACTGCCAAATGTCTCCCAAGGTGGGGGATGGGAAAGGAGAGGGCAAAATTCCTCCCAGTTAAGAACCACGAATACATACTAATTCATTCTGTACAGGTATACACCCCTAGGGGTGGGAGTGTGTATATATATCTCTATTAGACATTTATAGAGAGAGAGGAAAAAAAGGATGTGTAAATGTATACACAGATAAATATGTACAGATAAATAAACAAATATATAAAACCCCACAAGGTAACACACACGTTTTACAAATGAGAAGACTGCAGCACAGGGATGTTAAGTAACTTCACACGGTTTAGCAAGTAACGGACCTAAAACTTAAACCCATACATTTTTACTCTAGAAGCCATGCTCTTAAACACTCAACTACACTATATAATATAATTTAAGGAATATATTTAAGGAATAAATAATTTAAAAGTCTAAACTAGAGTCTACTACTCTCTTTCTTGGAAGACAACATGGTACAAAAGATCACAATATTTGATGTCTGAGAAATCTGGGTTTGGGTCCTACTTCTCCTGGCTGTGCATCCTCAAGTAAATTTTTTACAATGTTATAAACACAAAGATAACAATTATGCCCCAGGATACTTTTGAGGACTAAATGATTGTAAAAAGTAATCTGTTAAGTCAGAGAATTAGCTTGACTACAAAAATACCACCTGATTTGTAAATGTCAAAATTATTGTTTCTATAATAGGCAGTAACATTTATTCAGTATAAAACAGTACCATCATTTTGAGAAATTGTTTTGAGAGCTAAAATGTAAGTATTTCCTGAGATTTGTTCTTAGATCACAACATTACAGGGTCAATACTGTCAAATGGGTAGTAATTTTTTTTTAAATTGGGGTATAGTTGTTTTACAATGTTGTGTTAGTTTCTACTGTACAGTGGAGCTCTCTGTGCTATACAGCAGGTTCTTATTAGTTATCTATTTTATACATATTAGTGTATATATGTCAATCCCAATCTCCCAGTTCATCCCACCCCCCACCCCGCTTCCTCACCTTGGTGTCCATACATTTGTTCTCTACATCTGTCTCTATTTCTGCCTTGCAAACCCGTTCATCTGTAAAATGGGTAGTAATCTTAAGATACAGAATCAAAAACACATTGGTAAACAGCACCACACATACACATCACAAAACACAGTTATCACATACTATATGACAGGAAACAAAATCTCTCACACGCTCATATTTATATGTGTGTTTGTATATATGTATACGTAACAATTTTTGTAGAATTTTTTCTGTTTGCAGAGGAGAATTCAAATAGTTGGGAGTTTTTCTTGAATACAAGTAATTTTCAAATTATTAAGAATATAAAAAGTTGCTTTGACTGCTTCCAGGTTTGTGTCACAGCAGCTCTCCTGGTTTATCTAAACATACGTGTTCTGAAATACATACATGTCCTGCTGGTGGTAAGTAACACCAAGACAAGCTTAGAGATGTCATCACAGCATAATTTCAAAATGTAAACTGCCTGGCAGCTAACAGCTCTTCCAAAAAGAATACTAAATATCTGGAGCCCAAAATGCCAAAAAATATTTGAAATTTTAGGAAATGGTCTAGGTTTCCAGTGCCAAATAACTTCCACAACGCTGTTAACAGTGATCTCCCAGAGTGCCTCATCTTGAGCCAATACATCCCTGCCGTGCTTTGCTTCAATTACTTTAAGCGCATCCTTAGACTTCAGCAGCATGATAGCTGGGAACCCAAGCCAAGGCTAAAGCTGCTCTCGGCTATATCCCATTATTAATTCATCCCAGGGGCTGGGACTGAGCTGTGCTGAGCAGCAGAGAAGATGGCCCTGCATCCTCGCAGGCATAGGCAGGACGAGCGCAGGCACTTTGCACACACAGACATTCAAGGAGAGCTGTTTGCCTGCTGCCTGGACTGCAGTGTGCCTTAATACCGCACACAGAAACCCTGGAGGAGCAACCATATTTAAGTGCAATTTTACTGCAGGAGGGCCTGAGTCTGCTGCTGTCTCTTTACAAATGTCTGATAATCCACTCCTGCCACAGACTGACAAGGAGCTGTTATTTTCCTTCCAGCCACTGGGGCAGACCTCAGGAGAGTAGTTCTCTCTCAGCGGGCGGCAACAGCAGGGCTATTTCAAGACCTCACTACATTTTAAAAGTGTTATTCTCCACACAGACTATAAATCACCACAGAACAACTTTTCTGAAGTATGAGCTGGTCTGTAGGATTCCTAGATAATTCCAAAAGGGTTGGCGTCACTGGGAGGGCTTAGTACCTCTAGCCAGACAGCTAATTTAAGAGACCCTGTCAGGGTTACATGTTGTAATAAAGGGGGAGAAAATTTTCAGTGACTTTAAGTCATTGTTATAAAACCCATTTAATATGGGGAATATATCTTACTATCTTAACAAATGTTCCTCCCAATAGTTTCTTTTATTTTAATGCAGTTGAAACATTAAAATAAAGCATTTTTTCTTTCTTTTTTTTTCCTCTCAGGAATTTTGGAGTGCAAGCAAATGTATGAAAGAAATGTACTGCTATTGTGCTATTCTACAACAATGATAGCAACCTCCTTGCATTTTACAAGAACTTTCCTTTCTCTGTAGAGTTTGAATTTTTTACAATAAACATTTGTTAAAGAAGATGCTTTCATTTTGAGATGTTCTTATCTCAGTGGAGAAGAGGGCTGTATTTCTCTTTTTGCGAATCCTAAAACAACAGGTCCTTGAACTAGATAATATGATAAACAAAAATTTGGCTGAAATAGCCTACTAAAGGATGAATTTTAATCTCCATAGCTGGACAGCTGAAACTCCTTTTTGCATATCAATTAGATGTAGCTGCTCATCATTCTACCTTATGGTGTTACAATTCACAGATGGTTACTCCAGGGATGGATGCATTTCAGTAACAGTTTGAAATGCCCCTGGGTAATAAAGAGTGTAAATAATTGCTATGCCTTTGAAATAATGCAATCAGACTGCTAGTGGCTGATAGGGTACAGCTGCGGACAAAGCTCACATTTTCTTTTAGGGCCCTGTCTGCACTGTGGATTAAAGAAATTTAAAAATATGTTGATTAACTGAAAAAAAATAATAAATGGCTTTCAAGATACTTGATTTTAAGAAAACCACAACTTTTTTTTAAATCACATTTTGAGTAAGAAAAGCAAAATGGTTGATTTCACAGATGCTCACCTCTCTGCCTAACTGCAGAAACAATATGGGGTAAAATGCTTGAATTAGGGGAAAACCATAAATGGGATCATTTTAATTGGATACAGGATAAAGCAGGAAGTTTATCCACAATCCATCAGTACAGACATCATTTAGTGTATGATTAAGTTGATTTATAGTGCCAGGCTATACTGGACTGTGTACAGGATATCAAATACTTTCCTACTCTTAAGAAACTGAAAATCTACTTTGATAGAAAATATGTCATGCATACAAGACAGTCCATAATTAAGTACTGGGTTATAAGCTGTACAGGCCATAAGACCACAGGAATTTGGGGAAAGGAAAGAATACTATGAGTGAGCTACATTCATTGGGAATGCTTGGAGAAGGCAGGTCTTGAGGAAGTTAAGAAAGACCTACTTTATTGAGACCAGTAAAGCCACAAGAGTGAATACGAACATGACAGATAAAGGAAATACTAGCTGCTCAGAGCTCAGGGCTCTCCTGGAGGAACAGTGAGCAGTGCTGAATCTCAGACTAAGGAGCTTGACCTTGAGCTGACAGACTTGAGGAGGCTGCTGGCAAAGGAAGGATTTCAGTGGTATTTAAACAACTGATCTAACAATGGGGAGTAAGACGAACTGGAGGGAAGAACAGAGCAGTAATTCTTAACCAAGGGTACATATCAGAATCACCTAGGAACATTTCTACACTAAATCTTGCCTTTATGTTTCAAGATTTTCAGACCACTTCAGATACTGATTGTTATGGAGCTCGGAGTAATTCTTCAAGTAATTCCTGTCTGTGAACTACTTATTAAAACAGAAGTTTTAAAAAACAAAACAAATGCCAAAAAAAAAATCCTTCTTGGGAGAATACTGAAGATATTCCAGTGAGAATCTGTGGTCATGACAAAAGGAATGGAGAAGAAGGCATTACTCCTACAGTCGCTGCAAAGGAAAACTCAACTGGACTTGGTAGTGGGACTCAATGAAGAAAAAGTTGCCAAAGATAAATGAGTTTAAGCCTAGTGAAATGGGAGAATTTCACTGACACTGACAAAATTATGGGAATACTAGTAATTGTGCTACATGAAGCCACTGAGTTGTCACTCAGTTGGCAACTGTGTCTAACAAAAAATGGCTATATGAGAGGTCAAGGCTAGAAACGTGCCTCATCAACACCAAGACGTTGGAAAAACTTATGAAAAAGAGTGAAAAAGAAGGGCAGAGGCCAAGGACTAACCTGGGTCCCTATTCACAGAGTGGGGAGATAAAGAGCATTTGGGGAACTTTGGAGGAAGAGAGTGACAAGGTGCAGGGGACAGGGGTTCGTGCCCTGGTCCGGGAAGATCCCACATGCCGCGGAGCAGCTGGGCCCGTGAGCCATGGCCGCTGAGCCTGTGCGTCCGGAGCCTGTGCTCCTCAATGGGAGAGGCCACAACAGTGAGAAGCCCGCGTACCACACACACACACAAAAAAAAATCTAACCAGATGTAGCTGTGCATTTTTTTATGATATTCAATATTATTACTATATGAAGTAGGTCTGACTTCTTTAAAAGAAAAAATAAATAAAAGATTAGGATATATTCCTATAGAATAACTCCTTAAATAGGAGAACTTATTCTCACATTGCTCATATCTCTGTTTTCTCAGAATCGGGTCCCAGCAGCCATGTTTGCACACATAAATCTCTCTGGTTATAGCCAAATGGACCAACAGCAACACCTGATCCCAGGTGGGCCACTCCATTTCTCTCTCCTTGGCAGTGCAATTGGGATTTAAACACACTAGTCTCTGCTGACTGCTTAAACTAAAGACGTCTAATCTCAGGAACTGTGGAGCATCCACTTTCCACCATGGCCATAGGGAAAGGAGAAAACGGCAAACCAAAGGCAGGGAAGAAAGAAGATGTGCAAGCAGAGGCAGGGATCCCCCTCAACCTGAGTCCACTCAGATATCCCTCACTTTGTGACTCAGTTGCTCTCAGACTCTGCTCGTCTTCCTTCTGCTGCCTCTGCTTCCACTGCTGGCACTTCTGTTCCTTCCTCCCTGTCTCACAAACTCCCAGGGGGAGGATCTGATAAAGTTTAGCTAGTCATTACCCAATACAAAGTAACCATAATGTACGTTAAAAGCCTAGGTATGCCTGGAAACATGACCTTCAATTCATCTAGTCTTGCAATAAATACTGTGCAACTTACTATGCTTGGGTTGGCACGTACATGTCTCCAAATTAATAAGAATCAAAAACGTGATTTAGGCAAAGCTGTACCATAATGCAATCAACATACTGTATACAAGTAATTAATGAGCTGTACCTGGTGAGCGGGAGGCATGCAGCAGAATACTCCAGAACAGTCAGAAGGGCTGTCAGGGTAAAAAGGCTGCCTAAGAAAGAAGAAAGTGAGGCGCTGTCCACTGGTGGAATCTGTGCAGGTTCCATGAGTGGCGAGGAGCTGTGGGAAAGCTGGACCCTGTACTTCTGTATTGGAATATGTTACACTGTCACATGCTTTGAGCAGGAATTTCCAGTCACATAAATCTCAGTATTCTTTTTTTTTCTTTTTGCGGTACGCGGGCCTCTCACTGTTGTGGCCTCTCCCGTTGCGGAGCACAGGCTCCGGACGCGCAGGCTCAGCGGCCATGGCTCACGGGCCCAGCTGCTCCGCGGCATGTGGGATCTTCCCGGACCGGGGCACGAACCCGTGTCCCCTGCATCGGCAGGCGGACTCCCAACCACTGCGCCACCAGGGAAGCCCTCAGTATTCTTTTACAGCAAGGAAATCTAATATCTTTAGGCAACTGTGTCTGCTACCATCTTTCTGACAATGCCACCACCGTCTGTTTTGATGTCTACAGGAAGGACAAAAGCCAGTGCACCCTACATGTTTTGGAATGTTTGCTGAAGTACAAAAATTTACCAGAATTGCTGAGAAGCAGAGTACAGTTTATACTAAGATTACAAGGAAGGGCCATAATGAAAATGACAGGGAAATGCTCAGAAAGAAGAGTCAGTGAATTTACCACGAGTCTTGTCTGCCTCCTTACCTATGGAAAGGTTTCTCCTCTTTCGACTACTGTCTCTGGATAACAGCCTGCATATTCTTATCTATTTCATATGATACGAGAAAACCTCTACTCTAGTGGGATATCAGACTATCATACACTCAGCACCATCATGGACCAACCCAAGGCCTCTGTGTCAGGCTGTGCAGACCTGCACTGCATAACATCAGTGGTGGCACTTCCATCACTACTCTCCAAAGCTGTACTACACAGCAGCCCTGGAAATTACCTATCTACAGCAAGGAAAAGCAAAAACAGGAGTTCAGGGATGTTAATAAGCAGTACATTGGTACAGCTAAAGAGAAGCATCTTCCTGGGTAAGTGCTTTCACACTTCTCCCTGTTCAGCCCCAAAGCCCAGTTCTTCTAATCCCTATCTTCATCCACATGCCTCTCTAAAACTGACTGGGCAACTCCTGGGATCTTCCTGTTTGTACACAGCAAACCAGGTTAAATTCTCAAGGTCAAAAACAAAATGTGTGCTTTTCTCTCATTTCTCTAGAGAAAATTTTCAGACAGGCCAAAATGATCTCCTAGGACTACTGCAGAATCCCAAACTGGTTACTCATGTTCCTTGTGATCATGTGACCAGAATTCTTCAGATAGGGTCAATGTCTTGCCTTTATTCTTTTTTTTTTTTTTTTTTTCTGTGGTACACGGGCCTCTCACTGCTGTGGCCTCTTCCGTTGCGGAGCACAGGCTCCGGACGCACAGGCTCAGCAGCCATGGCTCACGGGCCCAACCGCTCCGCGGCATGTGGGATCCTCCTGGACCGGGGCACGAACCCGTGTCCCCTGCATCGGCAGGCGGACTCTCAACCACTGCGCCACCAGGGAAGCCCTTTGCTTCCCTTTTTAAACAAAGCTACCTTGGATTGCTGCTGTCGATACAGATATTTTTTCTTAAGATTATTGTCAAGGCTTGCTGGCCATGCTGTCTCTTTGAGATTTTTCCCTCTCTCCTCCAGCCCTTTAAGTGTTTTGTTTTGTTTTTCAATTTGCACAATCATTAACAGCTGCCATCAAAAACTTTCAATTTGCATAATCATTATATCTTTTTTTACATATAGAAATTAGTAAAACTTAAAACCAAATGTGACTTGTACAGAAATCCTTTAATTTTATTTATTTTTACACATTAAAAAATGAAACACACTATACACAAATGGTTTTTCACAGCAGATTACAAGTGGGTCCATTCAGACTTGCTCTCAAAATGCTGCCGGCATTGTAAGTGCTGCCTGAGACGGCAGCTGTTAATCGTACAGCCAGTTACTCACAGCCCACATTCACTAAGTCATTGTGTACTTATTCATGTTTCAAGAAAACTTGAAAAAGTTTTTTAAAAATCATCACCATAGAAACTATAAAGAGAGTAGCCTTGAAGCAGACGTTAAAAAACAAAACAGAAATCGAGTGAGCAGTGAACAATGAACTTGAATGATTTTAATCACAAATCATTTTACTTTAAATAGCATAGAAATTCTTCTTGGTAAATCTTCACTACCAAGAAATAAGAAGTTTAGCTGTCTGATAAGTAATCAAATATCCAAAATGACTCCATCCATAGCTCTTTTCCTTCTTCCTCTACTTTCATCTCATTCACCCCCATGGCTTCAAGAACTACTTATATGCAATAATTGGACATCAAATATTGCACAAGCAGAGCAAGACCCATGTTAATGGTTCCTTATTGTCAATTTTCTTGCTTTTTCATTAGCCTTGAGACTCAGAAGTGTATTTGCGCTAGCCTGTTGAGTACCTCCACTCCGATGTCTTATAGTTCCCTTAAACTCCATGTGTTCAAAACATTTTTTTCTTAGTCTCAAATCTTTTCTCCTATGTTCTCTACTTCGGTTCATGGCCTCTCCATCCACATGCTTTCCCAAGTTGAATATCTGGAAGCCATCATGGCTCTGAAGCACTATTGGCCAACATGTAAGAGTAACTATGTAACGGCAATTACTAACAAAAATGTGCTAGAGAAAATTGCAAAGTTGGTTGCTAAATAAGCCTGACAAATGACTGTTAACTTATGCAGATGGTATAATTAGGAAGAAGAGTGAAAGAGAAGAATGAATGGATTATGAGAGAGCCTTTATTTGTATGTGTATGTCATTTGTAATTATAAATATGGGAAACTGATTAATTCCATTTTTTCCCACTAAACTCTAAGTGCTATGAAGACAGAACCCATACCTGTTTTGCTCACCTTTGTATGGCTAGCACCTATACAGTGTTTCACATATAGTAAGTACTTAGTAAACACCTGCTGGGATACACAATTGCTAACACAATTAGCTGAAAACACAATTTATCTCTACTTTGATTTATCAAAGTAGGCTTACAGAATGCCAATATATAATATCAGTCTAATACCACCACAAAAAAAGGAAAGATGTCTAGAGGAACAAATAAAACTTTCTGAGCACATGTGTTGAGTCTTCAGTTCATCATTTGACCAGAAATTTCTCTACCTCACTAGATCAAAGACTCTAATTATAATAGTGATCTTCACCTCAGCAAAACTAAACTGGCCTTGAGAGTCATTTATTATTTTAAAAGCTCCTTTAAATGATTAAACAAGTCTAAAATGTCTGTTATCAAATTTCCTGGACATCAATAGATCAGGAAGGTATGACACAAGTAGAAATGTCTAATCAAGATCTTTGAACTTGGGGGTAAAAAAAAAAGAGCCAGGAGAAAGGAACTTCTTTGAAAGCATTCCACCCAAACACCCACTGAAGGAGGAGCTGGCTCCCTGATCTCTGTGCCCAAAGCTGCCAACTCAGACTGGGGAAAGGTAAACATTATATGAATAATTTATGTACAAGGATGAGTGTGTCTGTAAGTGAACTGTCATAATGTATAAATATACAGAAAACAGAAATCTGCTGTCTTCTAGCACTTCTGTCATTTATAGAAATAATATTCATCTAGCCTTAAAACAACCAAACAAATGAAAAACTCCCTCTCCCTAACCCTTCAAATCTAACTGAACATCAAAGTCTATCAACCTGGCCCTCTAAGATCAGCTCAAAAACGATTTTCTCCATGTAAAGTTACTGGCTCTCTGTGCTCACAACACATCGTGTATTGTAAGAGTATATTATAATTATTTTAGCATCTCCCTCCTCCTTTCCTCTTCTAAGACTAGGAGCTACTTAAAGATATTCAGGATCTCCTGTGGAATAACATAGTATCTGGTAATTTAATTGGTAATCAGTAAATCATAGTCAAAAGAAAGAAGAAATGGGATTTAGGAATATAAATATAAGATTTTGATAGCAAGGATGAATCCTTTCATCCCTCCTACTTTGTACCTCTCCATGGCCTTTTCCTCTACCACTTCTGTCATATCCATGACCATTAACTTGTGCCAGAGAGCATTCCTCATGATTTCAATAATGTGTAGCTGTGGGCACTGAATGGATGTACTTAGCATCAAGGCTTCTTTACTTTCTTGTTCCTCTCTTACTCAGCAGTAAGTAAGCAGTAAGTAAGTAAAGCTTCTGCTTTACTTAGCGGAAGCAAAGACCAAAATGTCCAAAACAAAGTGCTAAGATATGCAGAGATAATACATGCATAGTGGTACTGATGAAAACATTGACAAGAATTAAGGAATACTGCTTTCAAAAAACTTAGGTCTCCCTCAACATCTATGTATATCACTCAACCATCAGGAGACAACCAACTCTTTTTCTAGATAAGAGACAATTTCACGTGCCCCCTCCCATAGTAATGCCATTGGTAACTGTCCATAAAAGTAAATGGATGGTATCTAAATACAAAAGAAGAGAGTTCTGAGCTCTGGGATGACTGATAATGCAGTTTGGCCTCTCTTGTACGAGAGTGGGGGTGTCAGAAAGGTGAGGAAGAGAAAGTGATTCTGAGTAATTTGGATTCGTATTTGAACCTTAATCTTAATGAAGGAAACAGACACAACTTTCTGTATAAAAGATTTCAGTAGATAACAGATTTTTTGACATTATTATGCAAGTAGACAGTAAATTAACCTGCCTTGATTAATGAAAGCAATTACTAAATGCTGTTATCCTAAGTGGATTAACTTTACTGTATAACATCTCCTGGTGATTCTTCAAGTGGCCCAGATAAAGCTAGAGGCCATTTGACAAAATGTTTCTAGTATCTAAGAAGGTATATTTTGCTGATTTAAACCATAATCTTTGGCATTCACACCTGCCATGGATTTATACCTCTGGTATATTCACTGGTACTGTAGCAAAAAAATTTTCATGAAGAGAAAGGGGAAATATTATATTTTGCTAGCAGAAAAGCCATTGTCCTATTGTGAGATGCTAATACTCATTTTGGAAAGAATCATTTATGATCGAAAAGACAAATCACTGTGTACAAGGAGATATTTGCAACACATACAAATGATAAAAGACTAGAATTCTGAACATATATAAAGAATTCCTACATACCATGTTTTTAAAAGACAGATAACCTAATATTTCAAATGGCTAAAGAGTTAAATAGGCATTTCATAAAACAGGAAATCCAAAATTATGGATTACCTAGGGTGGGGGAGTTGCAATGGAGGAGGGGCACAAAGGGAGATGCTGGGGTGCTCATATATTCTATTCCTTCCACCTGGGTGATGACTACATGAATAGTGGCTTTATATTATTTGTTAGACTGTACATTTGTGTTTGTGTACTTTTTCTGTATATATAGCATATTTCACAGTTAAGATGTTTTTTAAAAAGGTTATGCAGACATATAAAACTAGATGTTCTGGAAACTATGGGAGGGGACAAAGGACAAACAAAAAATATAATCAGGAGATAATAACTGCCATGAAGAAAAAGGAAGCAGGATAAGGGGAATGGGTAGAGTTGAGAGAACTATTTATAGTTGGAGAATCAGTGTCTCTGTACTTGTCTCATGGAACGCTGCTGTGGACACAGCAAAGGCAATGCAAACAGAATTCACTATAAAATTTCAAATTGTGCAGGATTTCATAAGGTCCATAAAAGATGCAGGATTTCATAAAATCCACAAAAGAGGGCTCCAATAACACCCCAAGTCCCTGATAAGAATTTTACAGCCTTAGACTGTTACCAATTGAAGAAAATAAAATAAGAAAGCCTGACTATATTTTGGATGCTTCATAAGAAAGTAATGATTTAAGCATTTTTTTAACCCCTGGAAAGTTAATGAAGTCCTCAAATTTAGTTTGAGATCTCTTTAACGAAATGCTCATAGAGTCAGATGTGAAGTGAAGGCTGTTGTAATGTGCCTTTTTTGTGGAGAAAAAATACCATAGGTAACAATAAACCATTCATTTTCAATTTGAAGAATTAGTTTATTTTTATTTTTCCAACATATTTTCACAAATATATGCATAGTTTCATATGTAAAATAAGAATAAAGAATTCCAATCAATTCTTTTTTTTTTTCCTGACTATCCACTATGAAATGTTGGTCCTAATTCTTAAGTTAATTAATTTTGCTTTGACTTTTTGTGTATATCAGTTGTTCTCAGATAATATAGATCCCCAAAATGGATTAAACTTTAAGCCCTCACCCATACCTTTTTGTTTAATACATTAGGCTGAACCATGTGGAATTACAATATTCTATCATTTTGATCTACAAAAATGGCAATTTCATACAATTCATCCTAACATGTGAGCTCCACAGTCTAAGCTGTGTCCTCCGGCTCACGGTGCAGGTCTTGCCTGGTGATGCTTGAAGAGTTGACCATTATGCAGAGGAAGGTGAAGAGACTTTTATGTTTTTTATTTTAACTTTTCCTTCCCATTAGGGATATAGGAATAATAGGATAAAGGAATCCATTATCTCCTCAGCAAAATGGAAAACATGATAAAATTTATACCTTTTAAAAACCAGACTATGATTTAGGTCTTCATTCAACAAACATTAGTTGACTACCTACTGTGTGCTAGGCCCTGGAGAGAGACAAAAACAAGTAAGACAAGGCTACTGACTCACAAAGTTTACAAAGAATGGGGAGTAAAAAAAGGTAAGAAAACCAACATGTACAGGGTATTGTGGTAAGTGCTATTCAAAAGTCTGTCCAAAGGAGGGGGTCCAAATCAAATTTCTCATTGGGCATTAGAAATCTAGGATACTGTTCTGAGACATCTTTTCATACATGTTTAACTTAACAACAAAAACACAACAAATTGGTCAAAAAATACATATCAGGACAAAAAAAAAATCAAAAATATAAATTCTGAATAGGTTACAAAAAAGATAGTAAGATCTTGAATAATATCATTTTCTTAATTTTAAGTGGCTATCTTAGAACACACGAGTATAAGATCAAAACATTGTCTTGTTTGAATTGTAAATCTCCACTTTAAAACAGCAGATGGAGTGCCTTCTGTTCACAGAAGGAAAGCCAAGGGCTCAGAAAAGGTAACCACTCACTCAGGGCAAAGAAGCAAAACAGAGAACCCTGGTTCTGAACTTTTATACCCTTGAAAGGTAACAGATTTTTACAGAATTATAAGGTAACTAGTGAAATTTCCTCAACGTATTTTCCTTTCTGAGTCAAGGAAACATGTATGTTCTAAGGAAGATTTCAATTACAATGAAAAATGTTAAATTTCCAATCACTGAATTTAAGTCACCACATTTATAGTCCTCCGGTGTATACCATGCTGTTAATGCAGTTATTAATGTCTTTTTTTTTCAGTTCTGCTTCAAATGCCAAAACTACACACTCTTAAATATGTAACCCTGGGCTTCCCTGGTGGCGCAGTGGTTGAGAGTCCGCCTGTGCCCCGGTCCGGGAAGATCCCACATGCCGCAGAGCGGCTGGGCCCGTGAGCCATGGCCGCTGAGCCTGCGCGTCCGGAGCCTGTGCTCCGCAACGGGAGAGGCCACAACAGTGAGAGGCCTGCGTACCGCAAAAAAAAAAAAAAAAAAAAAGTAACCCTGTGAGAATGAGGAAATATGTGTAAAATTTTTATCCAAAGAAATTAAAACCCAACATTTTGCTTCTTATTTGTAGATCTAGTTCTTATAAACATTTAATCAAATAGTCTTCTTAGAAAATAAAGGTCCTCTCAAACTATATGGCACTTCTTTCAATGGAAGCACGGACATGCAGTTTGATAAGAAGGCAAAGGACACGCCTCCCCAAAACAATCTAACAGAAGAGGAATTTAAAATGGTAAACAACATGAAAAAAGTTGTTCAACTTTTTTTCTTAATATTTATTTATTTATTTGGCTGTGCCAGGTCTTAGTTGCCACACGCAGGATCTTCGCTGGGGCATGCAGGATCTTTTCTTAGTTGCAGCATGTGGGATCTAACTCCCTGACCAGGGATCGAACCCGGGCTCCCTGCATTAGGAGCTCAGAGTCTTAGCCACCAGGGAAGTCCCTTCAACTTCATTAAAATGTAAAAATTCAAAATGGTATGACATTCTATGTTTTACTTATCCAATAAGTAAGGATTTTTGGAAAAGAAGGCAGTAGATTTCTATTTCTTACGTGTACAGGTCAGTAACACTTGTGACCACAAATAAATGCCAGCATTTTTTTTTTTTTTTTTTTTTTGGCTGCATTGGGTCTTCATTGACACGGGCTTAGTTGCTTCGCCGCATGTGGGGTCCTCCCGGACCAGGGCTCGAACCCGTGTCCCCTGCACCGGCAGGCGGATTCTTAACCCCTGCGCCACCAGGGAAGTCCCAATGCCAGCATTTTTAATCATCTACATTTCTAATCATATGTTTGTTTCTACTGATACATCCTCAGAGCAATAACAGACTTCAAAAGGTCAGGCCTGGGAAGATTTCTGGCAAGAAATGAAAGTTCTGTAAAATGCTTCCTGGAAAACTGAGGTCCATTTTGACTTGATTTACCACATTTCAAGGTAAAATTATGCATCTTACCCACGGACTAATATTATTTCTACCTTGAAGTTAAATATCCAAACTTTATATTATTATTCTTGGAGCTGCTTTGTACTCAGCCATGTAGTCAGAATTGTGTGCTTATGGGCTTCCCTGGTGGCGCAGTGGTTGAGAGTCCGCCTGCCGATGCAGGGGACACGGGTTCGTGCCCCGGTCCGGGAAGATCCCACATGCCGCCGAGCAGCTGGGCCCGTGAGCCATGGCCGCTGAGCCTGCGCGTCCAGAGCCTGTGCTCCGCAACGGGAGAGGCCACAACAGTGAGAGGCCCATGTACCGCAAAAAATAAATAAATAAATAAAAATAAAAAAGAATTGTGTGCTTATGAATGCAGTTATAGGTTCTCACAAAAATTAAAAGCATCACACGATAACATATTTGCTGAAGAACTCCCCACTTGTGTCTCCCCATCTTAGCTCTTTCCTTGAGTCTATTCTTTCTCACTGAATTATTCAGTCAAAACAGACTAAAGACAGGATGCATAGCAAAAATAGAGGCAATGATAGAAGAATAATGGTCTGGAGATTGCAGTGGGGTGGGGGGAGAATATGCCACTGGCTCTGGATTCTTAGATTTTTAGGAGATGGAAGAGAACAAGCAATATCGTCTACAGGAGGATGCAGGGGAGACAAGTAAGCCCCGTCGAGGAGACAGAAAGAATATTCTGGGAGGAGGTTAAGATACAAGAAAGTTTGCTTACCACGGAGAAAAGCAGCAAACAGATAAGTGGAATGTTTGGCAGGAGAGGGGTGAGGAGGTAACAGAATGGATGAGAGAAGGGAGGCTTGCCTGTAGGAGGGAACACAAGGCTTTATGAAGGTAAGTATAAGAGAAAAGATGAATAAAGGATATTCAAATCCAAGCATAACAGTCTCATATATAGCCTTTCTTTTATTAGCCCATAGTGAGAGGCTTATAAAGATGTTATGTTCTTGACTTTTAGGCATTTTTAAAAATATTACATTTTTATAAAATTTCTCTGCCATAAAAAGAAACTAAAAAAAAACTAAAAAAACTAAAAAAAAAAAAAAAAGAAACTACCTTTGCCAGAGCAGGAAGGAAGCCAGTGAACCAAGTTGCTCACTGGGAGTATAATTATAAACATTTAGCATTTTGAACATGAGAAAAAGAAAAGCTTTTATTTAATAGTCTTCAGGATCTCAAGAAAGAATTCATCCTCCATTTATTTTCAGGGAGATGTGGTGCTTCTTGGAAGAAGCTCAGAGGATCCTGCTATTAAATCAAGACCCGTGCAGGAAAAAAAATTATCCACTCCACAATAACATGGCATGTAACACAAAGCCAGTGGTACTTATCCAGCAGGGAGAGGGCCCCTTCAATACAGGGACTCCTACCGGCTGGCTTAATTACAGCACAGCAAGACAATCCACTACAAAGACAGTGCAACTGAAAGGAGACCGCTGACATCCACCCTAGGTTCAGGGACAGATGGTTCTGCTGCTTCTCTATGAGACCTAGAAAAATCTGCAAATGGATATATGCCAACAAGTTTTCAACTACCAGTATTTTTTTTTAAGCCTACCATATGCTACTATAAAAATAATCCTTAACTTGAGAGTCAATCAGCAAAGATTTACTGAGCTGGGACCAGGTGTAAGGGATAGGAAAAGGCCTAAAGCAGCTTACCATCTAGTTTAAGGACATGGATTAAACTCTGATTTAATTTAAGGGCTTTTCACTTTTTCCATCATGCTGCACACACAGAATTACAGCAGAGGCCATAAAACGACGGCCTTAAAAATTTTCAGATGATAACAAACACAAATTTACAGAAACAGAGTGGTTCCACCCTGGAAAACATAGCTTTAAACAAGGGATGATGCACTGAAGCCTAATTCAGCAGTCAAGGTAACTGAACATTGTTAAAGCAGTCACCATAGCAACCACAGGGACTAGGGCACAAGACAGATAATTAGTCCCTCCAATTATTCAGTTATAATACAGTCACTAAATAACAGCCCTGAGTAAATTCTATCTTGTAAAAAGTTTTAAGGAAAATGAAAATTTAACTACAAACTTACTAAAGAAGGACCAAGCTATTACTATCATACTGTTTTATTAAATTAACATAAATGCAGCCTTTCTGCATGCAGCAAACTCTGCCTTCCTGGTCACTTTAAAGGATGTGAATGAATCAAAATCATAAAATTATTTTTATTTATTTTTTTGGCCACGCCACAGCTTGCAGGATCTTAGTTCCCCAACAAGGGACTGAACCCCAGGCCATGGCATCGAAAGCGCCAAGTCCCAACCACTGGACTGCCAGGGAATTCCCCTCAAAATCATAAAATTAAAAAAAAAAATCATAAAATTCTTCATTCTTATGTGTGAATGTACAATAATGCCACCCAAGAAATTGAGTTAATTTACAATTTCTATAGCACACACAATTCATATTTAATACTCATAACAAGTCTATGAACTAAGAAAGCACAGCTCAATGAGTTTGAATAAATTAAATGAATGTACAGCACTTGGAGAAATGCCTGTCACGCAACAGCACTATGTAAGTCCAAGCTATTACTTCTATCTTACAGTAGTATTACTGCTGATATTATTATTATTGTTAAAAATGCAAGTTTTGAAGTCACACTGCCTGACTCAAATTTTGGTTCCATCATTAACTAGACAAGTTACCTAATCCATCTGTGACTCAATATTCTCATCTATATAATGGAAATAATAAAAACATCTACTTCGTAGACTACTGAGGGTGTTGAGATCAGACAGAGTACATATTTAGCAGACTACCTTGTACGTGGTCCGGGGCGAACACAATTTAGCAATTATAACAGTTTAAATGTTTGGTCTTGGCTCCTAGCCAGTAAACAGGGAATTGGAATTAAAACTGGGGTTTCCTGACAAAAGTGTTTAGAACACTTTCTACAGCCACACTGCTAGGAAACATAGAAACAGTCAATTTAATCAAACAGATACACCCAAGTATTATTATAACATAGTAACAAAAAGTAACATTGCTTGCACATGCTGACATCAGGTATGGAAAGGCTTTATATGTTGTAAGATAATCAGGCCAGATGCTCCTGCTGAAACATATACCACCAAACATGCTACCTTGTTCTCTTTTTTCTACTATTTTTTTCCTTTTTGAAAAATATAGAAAAATTATATATCTGAGTAAGGTATCACCACAGTAAATATTTGAGAGTACGGTTTCAGGTCACAAAAGCAAAATAACTTGTTAGTAAAACAACCACTTTAAAATACTAAGTATTCAGTGAAAACCAGAGTCATGATAAACCAAAACAGTGCTATACCTCCAGGTATTAGTAACTATTTCAGGAGTCTTAAGCAAACCTGATAATAAAGCTCTTAAATAAAGAACTGGGATATGTTTAAGAAAGAACCACTTTCCTAATTTAAGAATGTTCAAACTGGGCACACAGTGGTCCAGGTAAGCATGGGTGGACATCCTTCTAGAGAGATTGGAGTTCAGGGCAGGACTAGGACACTGAGGATCCAGGAAGGAGGGGAGGGGGATCTGAGAAACAGGGAAGGAAGGAGATGCCCAGTCATCTCCTCTTTCTCTGTTCTCTCTTCCCTCACTCTCAAAATTCACTCCATTTGGAGACTTCCCTGGTGGAGCAGTGGTTAAGAATCCGCCTGCAAACGCAGGGGACACGGATTCAATCCCTGGTCCAGGAAGATCCCACATGCCGCGGAGCAACTAAGCCTACACGCCACAACTACTGAGCCTGCGAGCCACAACTACTGAAGCCCACGCGCCTAGAGCCCATGCTCTGCAACAAGAGAAGCAACTGCAATGAGAAGCCCACGTACTGCAACGAAGGGTAGCCCCTGCTAGCAGCAACTAGAGAAAGCCCATGCACAGCCAAATATAAAATTAATTATTTTAAAACCCTGTTTAAAAAAAAAATTCACTCCATTCATCAAAAAGTCAAGTTCAGTGCTTGGTGATATAAAGTTGAATAAGACACAAAGAGAAAACAGACATGAAAATCAAAAATCACTGAACAAGGAATATTAGAGTTGCCTTGGGTTTTACAGGAGAGCATAGAGAGACATCAGCTAACCAGAACATGTACTTTGGGCAAGGTTATGTGCCAGGTGGTCCTGCACTTACCATCTCATTCAAAAATAAACATAGTCCTGTTTACTGTTCCTATTCAGTAGATGAAGAAATGTAGGCTTTGAGATATAAGAGGTACACTCAGAGTAAAATTTGGGTCCTTTTAATCCAAGTCCAGGGCTCTTGGTGAGGCATGATGACCCGCCTCCAACTCCTCTGCTTTCTCATTCTTGACTTTGCTTTCTTCTTTATTTTTTTTCAATAGAAGGGCAAGAGTGTCAGTGTCTTGATCAGAAGTCAAAACTCAAATGTCAAGGAAATTCCTGGCATCCCAGTGGTTAGGACTCCACACTTCCACTGCAGGGGGCACAGGTTTGATCCCCGCTTGGGGAACTAAGATCCCACAAGCCGCACAGCCAAAATAAAACGTCAAATGTCAACAAGGAAGCGACAGATGATACAGTAAGGTGTTATGGATGAGATGGAATGGTGGGGACTGTGGTGAACTGGAGATTCACGCCCTTTCTGAAGAAGAGGGACTCAGCTCCAGCCCACTGATGTCATGAACAAATGTGGGCCCAGGGCTTTGTGAAATCTTCCAATTTTTTGAGAGAGCTCTGAAATGCAGATTTTTTTACATGACTCTCCTTATTGTAAAAAAAGAAGCTCCCTGCACCAGATGTTTCTAAATCACTGGGCTGGCTTTTGCCTATGGGGTACCGGTTTGTGATCTCTACTCTGGATGAGAGGCAGCCCATCTCACTGGCACTGCTCTCCGTCACTCTGTTATTTCACCTGCAGAGTTTAACAACCAAGCAGCCATTGCAAAACGAACAGCAGGGCTGGCGCAGCTGTTGTCAGCAGGACTTTAATTCTGCAGTATTAGTAAGACAGCCATGTTTAATGATAGAGTTACAATGCTGAAAACAATTCAGACATCCCCCGTTCCAAAATCCATCAATGCCTGACTCACTTCCTTAACATCCCTACCAAACAGCTTTTTGGCTTCTGCTTAAACATCTCCGTTAGCCAACAAGGAAGTCTCTCTCCTCAGAAAACCTGCTACTTTTCCCTCTGCTCTTAGCCTTCCATAAAGGAAGGTCCTTCTTCATATTAAGTTGAGCTCTGTATCCTCGTATCTGCCACCCATTGGTGCCTGGATCATTATACCTAGAACACAATATTCCAGGAGCGGATGGACAGACGTTTACCATCACATTCTGGACAGTGTTTCTGTTAATGCAGACTAAGGTCACATCAGCTCCTTCACAGTCTGGTACACTTGCCTCCCTGGCCCTCAGGGACTACAGTGTGATCTAGCACTGCAAGCGAGTCAAGAGATCCACAGCAGAGGGGAAAGAAAGCTGTTATTAGTACTAGTCACATTTTTTACTTTAATTTCAGTTTAAGGATATATTTATGCCCCAGTCTCCATGTTTCTAATCTAGAGTACACACACTGCTTCCTATAAATGATTAACTCTTTAGTTTAAAAAATACTGACATCCATTTTAGTAAATGGAGTGGGTTGGTTGCCTTCACAGAATGTCAGAAGTGTATATATATGGATAGTTTGTTTTAGTTTTAGGAAGAAAAATGACAACATTTTAGCTTCGTAATAAAAGGAAGAAATATGACTACACACAATGTGTATCATGAAATGTAGCCAACTTAAGTCCAGTAAATTACAACACAACGTATAATAACTACAGAATGATGCTTGTTCTTCTGTCCAAGTCATGAATCCTTTCCAAATGTTAAATGCTTTGGCAGACATATTTTAAAATTCTTTTTTAAACAAAGCATCAAAATCGGGATCCGTGAGAATTTTCAAATTCAAATAAATATGGAATATTTCATCTCCTAAATTTAATCATGAAAAATTATTTATTCCTTCATTTTCATACCTCATCATATGATTTCTTTATATTCTTCTTAGCTTGTCATAAAGAAACACAGGAGCCATCCTGATTTCTCCCTTTCTTTTGCTCTCCCGATCAATTAATTAGCAAGTCCTTCGTCATGCATCCTGAATCATTCTTCTCTCACCCCCAAGTAGATCTCCTCCAGCCCAAGCCACCATCACCTAATACTGCAACAGCCTCTTCACTTGGCTCACTCCTTCGACAGTCTGCAAGGAAGAGCCAGAGTGATGTTCCTGAAATATTTATCAGATCACATCACTCCAGAGGCTGCCCGTTATGCTTAAAATAAAGTCCAGACTTCTTGCCAGGGCTCAAGGTCCTGGTCGCTGTCCACTGCTCCATCCTCCTCTCTAACATCCACACGAGCCCCTCCCTCCATATTGTAGGGGTTCTCTATGGAGGGTAGTACGGCTCCACCCTGGGGGGAGAGGAGGTGTTTGGAAGGTGTGAGGGTGTTTTTTTTGGTTTACTCTTTGTATTTATTTATTATTTTTTACTTTTAAAATTCAGATATAATTGATACATAACATTGTACCAGTTTTTAGGTGTACAACATGATTTGTTATATGTATAATTGCAAAATGATTACCACAATAAGTCAACATCCATCACCTTCACATAGTTCCAATTTTCTTCCTTGTGATGAGAACCAACATCTACTCTCTTAGCAACGTTCAAATATATAAGACACTGTTGTTAACTACAGTCACCATGATGTACAGCAACAGTGCTTTTGTAATCACAATGACCTAAGAGTGGGGACACGCTGGCATACTGTGGGCAGGGCCAGGGATGCTCACCACCCTCCAGGAGCCCCACAGCCCCACAATGCACAGCACAGTTCTACCCTACAAAGGACTACTGCCAAAATGCCAGTAACACCAAGCTCATTCAAACCTCAAGGTCTTTACCTTTGCAGTTACTTTCAGCCCCGGACACTGAAATCTTTTCCAGGCTTGCTCGTCCTCATCACTTGAGATGTCTTCTCCTTTGAAAGGCCATGTCTGGCCCTCATTTCTTTTTTTTTTTATAAATTTATTTATTTTATTTATTTATTTTTGTTTGTGTTGGGTCTTCGTTGCTGCGTGTGGGCTTCCTCTAGTTGCAGCGAGCGGGGGCTACTCTTCATTGCGGTGCGCGGGCTTCTCATTGTGGTGGCTTCTCTTGCGGCAGAGCATGGGCTCTAGGCGTGCGGGCTTCAGCAGTTGCGGCATGCGGGCTCAGTAGTTGTGGCTCGAGGGCTCTAGAGCGCAGGCTCAATAGTTGTGGCGTACAGGCTTAGCTGCTCCGCGGCATGTGGGATCTTCCCGGACCAGGGCTCGAACCCGTGTCCCCTGCATTGGCAGGCGGATTCTTAACCACTGCACCACCACGGAAGCCCTGGCCCTCATTTCTGAAATAGCCTACCCAGCATACCTGCCAGTCTTATTATTCCTTTACCCTGCTTTCTTCACTTTTTAGCACACGTCATTATGCAAAACTATTTCTTTATTTCCTTACTCTTTTATGCTTTTCTCCCCCACTGGTATGTCAAGTCCCCGAGGGCAGGAACTTTGTACCCCCAGTACCTAACTACAATGCCTGGGACATGGCAGGTGTTCAATAATCATCTGTGAAATAAATAAACGTCCATAGTAATTTTTCTATTTAGGATTAGGAATTTTTTAAAAAAGCTTCTTTTTGACATACAGTGTCATCTAACCTTCATTTCTAGTTATTTTTTTTCCTATGTCGTTTTCCTTTTTTGCAATGGACTCTCCCTCAAAGAGTTGTTTTTACATGCCACAACTTTTATTTTTACATAAATACATAAATACAGAGAGGTAACAGTTTAAAATTCCCAAGTCATCACTTAACTCATTCACAGAATGTGAAAGAGGGTTTTCCTATGAGTAGTTTTTGTAAACCTCAGAGTATATGTGTTACTTCTTCTGCCAATAGGGTCAGGAGTCCAGTGGCATGACTGCTTCTGAGGACAACAAT
This sequence comes from Grampus griseus, assembly GCF_964374135.1. NCBI lineage: Eukaryota > Metazoa > Chordata > Mammalia > Artiodactyla > Delphinidae > Grampus > Grampus griseus. The sequence goes on along the minus strand of NC_139005.1, from coordinate 26,057,679 downwards.
AAGCATAGGTGGTGGTGGTCCCTTCACTGTGAAAGGAGCAACTCCTGAATCCACCCGAAGAGAGAAAAAGCATCACTTTTTGTCAAGAATGTTCACAAACATATTTTCAAGACCAAGAACAGTAGAAAAATAATGCAACATAAATTTTTAAAAAATCATACTTCGAAAATAGATAGCTAGTGGGAAGCAGCCACATAGCACAGGGAGATCAGTCCGGTGCTTTGTGTCCCCCTACAGGGGTGGGATAGGGAGGGTGGGAGGGAGACACAAGAAGGAGGAGATATGGGGATATACGTATATGCATAGCTGATTCACTGTGTTATACGGCAGAAACTAACACACCATTGTAAAGCAATTATACTCCAATAAAGACGTTAAAAAAAAAAAATACTCCGAGAGCACTAAATCAAAAGTTCAAACCAGGTCTATGAAATGGGCTAAGGGAGAAGTGATAAGAGGGGATGTGTGGAATTACATCTAGATTTTAAGATATGATTTTATTTAAACATACAGAAATCTGTTAGGATATGCAAGAAGAATGAGTATAATCTGATTCCTTTTATGTTCCACACATTTAGATAGGGTCTAATTAGATACTAAATGCTAACCAGTGCTTCTCTTTGATGCATGGTATTTGAGGACTGGTATACAAGTATTGTGTGCATTTTATATCTTAATACAAACTGCCAAATCACATTCTCAAAGCTCATAGCAATTCATACTCCCACAAACAATGTATAAGAACGTTCACATTTCCACACACTTGGAAACACTGTATATTATCAATATTTAAAATTTTTCTAAGTTGATTGGTAGAAAAGTGAAAACTCACTATTATTTAATTTGCATTCACTGACTACCAATATCGAGCATCTTTTTACACATGTTTATTGATTATTTGCAAACCCTCTTCTGTTTGTCTTATAGTCTGTCCCCTTTTTCTATGGCATTATTGTTGTTTTCAATCAACTCAGGGTAGCTATATACTAGGGATAATAATCCTTTGTAAATCAATCATGTTGCTTTTTCTTTTTCCCAATCTGTTGTCTGTATTCCACTCTGGTTTGTGGTGCCTACCTCAGTTTTCAAAAAAATTTCTATGTAACCAAATGTGTCAGGCTTGCCTTTTGATTCTAAGTTTTATATCTTGCTTAGGAAGATTTCCTCCACATTGACATTTAATAAATGTTCCCAGGGATTTTCTCCTAATTAGAGTTCATTCTTTCATGATCCATTAAATCCTTGATATTCTGGTGTAAAGTTAATGGAAAGTGAAGGGATAAAAGATGAGAAAGAAAAGTATACAAGGAGAAAAAGAGACTGGAGAAGTCTTACTTTTTAATGTTAAACAGGGAGTTTTAAATGTGATGCTGGATTGCTGAATTTTTACTCCATATTGTTAATATTAGATTATAAAGGGGAAAAACCTCAAATAGTTTTGACTTGAAAATATAATTAAGCTATAAACATAAGGAGAAAATTATTGATTTAAAACTATCTGAACACAAATAACACTATAAAGGTTTTTTTTTTAAGAAGAGGAAGAATTACATTTTTCATAATATGAAAAATGAAAAAATATAAGTTGATAAAAAGAAATGAATTCCAGCTTAGGTAATATTTCATCTGAGCCTTTTCCATAAAAGTTTTAAATTTTACAGGAGTATGATATTATTTATTATTAAATAGACCAGTTAATTGGGAATTAGTGCAGAAATTTATTTTTCCCATGACTCTGGTAAGAACAAAATAACCAAGGGCAGAATTTTTATAGAGCTACAGGTAATAAAGGCACTCAAGGCAAAAGCGTTGATGTACTGCTTACATCTAAAGGTTCTTGCTTTTATTCAGATGTAGCCTCTGAGCATTCTTACTAAGAAGTCAATTCATTCATGCATTTTAAAGGCTAGTTTTATATTTTTTCTAGCATTTTTCATTGTTCCCAGCAGAAGGGTTAGTCAGAGGTCCTAGACCTCTGTAGTCAGAATCCAAAGCCAAAAATCACTGTTTTCAAACATAAAGTTAATGATATTACTCTCCTGCTTTGACACTGTCGATGCTTTTCCCATGGTATATAGATCAAGCTCCTTAGCAGTCCCACAAGTGGCCTGACCCCGTTGCAGAGGCATAAGGGAGATACTCGTAGAAAAGCAGCAAAATGGAGGTTGAAGCTGAATCAATGGCAACTGAGAGAAAAGACAAGAGAGGAGGAAAACAGCCATGAGTCCTAAACAGCAAAGGCAACGAGCGAGGAAATATTGTCTCGTATGGACAGAGCTCAACATGCGGGGTCTGGTCAACAGGTTAGAATCTACGTCAAGACCTCAGGGCCTGTGGCTCTCAGAGCCGAGGGAGTCAGGAATCAGAGGGTGGGTGAGCGATGAGGGCTCTCAGGAGCAGAAGCAGCCCAGCCACACGGAAGGACAGTGGCACTGAGGACCCTCACTGAAGGGGCAGCTAGGCAACCTGGTCACAATGGGGTAAGACTGGGAAGCTGCCACTCTCCAATTCACAAGAGGCCAGGAGGCTAAAACAAACCCGAAAACACACCAAACAGGGCACAGGAGCAGCAGAGACTTCCAGACCCCTTGTTAGGTGGAGGTACTTCTCATCTTGTCATTGGGACCTGGTGCTCAGGGGCAAAGCCTTCCCAGGCAGACGTCGCCATGGTCAGCCACGCCGGAGCCGAGGTGGGGGAACCGACAAGCCTCCTTCCAAGGCCCTTCATCGCCTCTCCCCAAACCATCTCCCACCCGTCATCCCATTTCAAATGCCACCTGCAACAACACAGATGCTGAAGAGCAACGATCGCTACAATCCTCCCTCCTTTGCAGGCTGTTTCTTCTTCCTGAAGGACTCTGCCCCTCATCTGCCTGGAAAATCCCTCCTTGTTCTCCATGCCCCTTCACACGTCGCCCTGATCAGAAACTTTTCTCTGATTGCTCTGAGTTTGCTGCCCTCCACTTTGGTGTCCTATCAAGCACAGCCAACACATTATTATTTTTACTATTTTGTTATTATGATGAATTATTATCACCATCACATCCATCATTTATCGGGTGCTTACTAGGTGTCAGGGACTGCATTAAATGCTTTAGATGGATTAGTAACTATGTTACTAATAGTTACTATATAGTTACTATCTATAGTTACTATCTCCCTCCATTTCACAGAGGAGGAAAGTGAGATTCGTAGGGTTTTAAGTATTAGCCTAAGATCACAGAGTTACTAACCAAATTCAAATACAGTTTGTTCTGACTCAAAAACCCATGATCTTTCCAATAAAACACCTTAATCACATTTGTTCATGTCTTTTGCCTCTAACAGCAAATAACTAACTTAAAAATAAAGACCACGTTTTCCTCATTTTTGTACACCCAGCATAAACTTGGCATATAACTGATGCTCTCTAACTATTTAATACATGAATGAATGAATGCATGAATGACCAGCATCCATTCCAGTCCCTCAGGAACTAGAATATCAACTGTGGCACAGAACCAGTAATACAATGTTAAACTGTCCTTACGTCACGTTAGACTAAGGTCTACTAAATGGCTCATATCGTCCAGAATAAGGGACAGAGTAGAAGAAAGTTAAGTAAAGATTATGGTTCAAGGACCCAGGCAAGTCAACACAGTATCTTTTTTAGTAAACTGATTTAATTGGTCAAACAAATGCTTACTTTTAAAACAGGTAGTCTAGTTCAACCGCTTTTCAAAATAACTGTCTTAATTACTTCACCTTTTTCTTCCAGCCTAAATGAATGCAATACCACAGACATCTCTTACACACTCGCTGTGGGGGAGGCAGGGAGAACATGCGACAAATCTCATGAGCTACCAGGTTAATTTGATCTCCTTCTCCCTGAAGGAGGTTACAGTCTCCTTGAACGTACACACATGTGGGGGAAAAAAGGCGTAGGACACGGTCTCCTGTTCTCAAATCCTCCAAAAGTTTCCCCTATCATTCAAGAGTAAAAGCCACAGTCCTGGTAACAATTTAAAAGCTGCTGCATCACTGACACCCATTCCCTTTCTGACCTCATCTACTATTCACACCCCACCCCAACCCCTCCAGCCACGCAGCCTCTTTGCCCGTCCCTCTCAAGGACGCTTTCTCTGATCCCTCCCCACTTCACAGGCCATCTCCCCCCTTTCACGCTCTATTTTTCTCTATAGCATTTAGGACCATCTAACATTCTATTTCACTTATTCATTTTGTTTATTGTCTCCCCTTCCATTCTCCCACAGAATGTAAGCTTCATGAGCATGGATATTCCTGTTGGGTTTTGTCTCTGCTGTATTCTCAGCACCTAGATCTGTGCCTAACACATAGGAGGTATTGAATATATTGTTTTTGTAAGAAAGAATGAGTGAACCTTAGTTAGCTTTATGCAATGACCTACCTGTTCACGATATTTACTTTGGTGTCCATATTTCTAAATCACATTAGCATCACAAATTAAAATGCAACTTAAAAAGTTTTCATTTGGAATTGATCAATGATGACAGTTCTTAGCATTGTCATTTCCTGAAATGTCTTACTATAACCATTGTCTAAAAGTGTAATTGTGGGGCTTCCTTGGTGGCGCAGTGGTTAAGAATCCGCCTTCCAATGCAGGGCACACGGGTTCGATTCCTGGTCAGGGAACTAGATCTCACACACATGCCACAACTAAGGAGCCCACCAGCCGCAACTAAGGAGCACATGTGCCACAACTAAAGGAGCCGGCAAGCCTCAACTAAGGAGCCCCCTTTCCGCAACTAAGACCCAGCGCAACCAAAATAAATAAATAATTTTTTTTTAAAAAGCGTCCTAGTTCTAAATTATTTTAAAATATTAACGAAAGGGGTTTTTGATGTTCAGATCATTAGAATGAGATCATTAAACCATAGTTAATTGTGAATCACCAACACTAATAACATTTATCAACTTAAAAATATAATCCAAAGGGCCAACAATTTTAAAGCATTTATAATTAGTTTTCAAGTGTGTTATATCCTTTTTTCTCTCCCTCTAGTGGTTGCTTTTTCTTCCTAATTATATTTCCTTGAGGTTTTGAGCTTAAAGGCTCAGCACACATACCAGCATTAGCAGAAAGAATGTCAGATTATGATTTAAAGGGGGGAAAATGGCCATGTATGCCAAAAAGATAATCTGTAAGATGGTGGTGTCTTCAGTTCATCAAAAGAAGCCATGTACAAGATTACACTTATCCTGTCTCCATCTAATTACCTCACATGGAGGTCAACTTCAAAAAATCTCCTAAAACTATCTAGAGAATGGCAATCAGTGAGGCTTATCAACAAAGCACATTCATGTTATAATATAAACCTCTTTCAATTTCAAAAATTGATGGCTAAGAGCTCTTCAGCAGTGGCATTTGATTCCACATTAGTCTGCAGTATGCCAGGAGAAAAACAAAGACCCATCATTCTGAACCTTCTATTTACAGACCCACACCAAACTGCACAACAAAACATTCTTAAGGAAATTGTTACTGTTACTGTGTACTTCCCATAAATGTAAACAGGTTTCTTTTTTTCATTTCTAAATATAAAGATAGAAACATACCAGATAAATACTACATTTTAGTGTAGTGCTTTTTCTCCATAAAATAATATTTGAAAACAGTAAGCATGTATAACCAAAAGAACAAGTGATAATAACCCCAGAAGTTAAAGATCAATCCATCAAAGCAATTCTTTTCTAATATTCTATTTATGAATTTGTAAAGCTGGCATAAACAACTGCAAACAGAATAGAGCAACAAAACAGACACAACAAAGGAGACAAATAACTTTTAAAGGAAGCTTCAAACAACCCTGAAGGATCGAAAATTATATACTTTTAGCATGCATCTTAATTGTCTAACATAGTTAAGTTTTTCTGTTTTTTTGTTTTCTTTAACATCTTTATTGGAGTATAACTGCTTTACAATGGCGTGTTAGTTTCTGCTTTATAACAAAGTGAATCAGTTATACATATACATATATCCCCATACCTCTTCCCTCTTGCGTCTCCCTCCCTCCCTCCCACCCTCCCTATCCCACCCCTCTAGGTGGTCACAAAGCACACAGCTGTTCTCCCTGTGCTATGCAGCTGCTTCCCACTAGCTATCTATTTTACATTTTAACATAGTTAAGTTTTTGATGACATTTGTTGGTTTTCTGAAAGGCTTTCCCAAGTGTCTTCATTTATAGAAAACAGAGAAGTAAAACGACTGTGCCATTGAGGTTTACATACCTCATGGCTCATGACTTCCCAGCTTTTCTTACAAACACTTCTATTCCTATGGAGTCATTTACTCCTAGAGTTGGAAGTTTCTAGGAGAGAGGCTCTCAGCCCTAGTTGCACCTATGAGGGAAGTGGGGTTAATATACTGAAGCCCCTCTCCACCTCCAATGACTGTTTGAATTGCCTCAGGGTGGGGTCCAGGCAGCAGTATTTTTATAAATCACCCAGCTGATCCTAATGAGTAATCTGTATTGAAAGTCACCTCTTCAAAAAGAAGACCTCAGAGGGATCTAAGCTCTGCACAAATACTTCTGATGTCCAGTTCCAAAATCTCATGTGAAGAATCTAAAGGCAATACACTACTTTATGGATGGTCATTTTTCAAATGAATGGTGATTTTTTTTTATTTTCCTTTTTTTATTAAGGTATAATTGATGTACAATATTATATTAGTTCTCAGGTGTATAACATAGTGATTCAAAACTTTTACAGATCATACTCCATTTAAAGTTATTATAAAATATTGGCTATATTCCCTGTGCTGCACAATATATTCTTGTAGCTTATTTATTTTATACATAGTAGTTTGTACTTCTTAATCCCTATCCCTGTCTTGCCCCTCCCCATTTCCTTCTCTCCACTAGTAACCACTAGTTTGTACTCTATACCTGTGAGTCTGTTTCTGTTTTGATACATTCATTCATTTATTTTATTTTTTAGATTCCACATATAAATGATAACATTCAGTATCTGTCTTTCTCTGTCTGACTTATTTCACTAAGCATAACACCCTTCAGGTCCATCCATGTTGTTGCAAAAGCAAAATTTCATTCTTTTTTATGGCTGAGTAGTATTCCATTGTACCACATCTTCTTTATATGAATGGTTATTTTTACAGGGCATGGTCACCCACCATTTCCCCTAACAACTACCAACAGAGTTCCACAATCTTTGTACTTGTCCCTCTTCCTAAAAAATCACTTCCCTCAATCTCCACATGACTGGCTCGTTCTCATCATTCAGGTCTGGGCTCAGACGTCACCTCCTGGGAGAGGCTTTTCCTGATCATGCTTTCCCCAGCCAGCCCCCATCTCTTCACTCGTGGCATTTCTCACATCTAACACGCGTGTGTGCTTTCTGACTATCTCCCCGTAAGCTCCATTCAGGCAGCTCCATCTTGTCTATCTTGCTCAACCTTTTATCTTCAGCAAGCAGCATAGTGTCAACATAGCAGCCACTCAGAAAAACTTTTGAATGAATAAATGTAACAGAACAAGAAGTAATGGACATGCCTCTGATGAAGGCTGTGTTTAAAGAAAAAGAAGTAATGGACAATCTAAAGCAAAAAAAAAAAATTCTGATTGGTTATATAATGTAAAATAGTTGACAATGTAGATTAAAAATATAGGACTAATAAAAATTATGGGTGGTTTTAATTTTCTTCATACCTTTGTATACTTTATTGTCTTCAATAAAAGTAAATTATCTTTACAATTACAACCAAAATAGTATAATAATAAAAATAATTTTTTATGGAAAGTTAAAAAGAAAAAAAACTCAACTGTCACAGGGCAAAGATGGGCTAACATAATGAGGCCCAACTGCCTGCATCATCCTGGCTTCTCCCCAAGACCCAGCATGGACAGGATGTGGCCACACTGCAGGACCAGCTCTTGCCGGCCCTGGAAACCAGCCACCTATTATGGTGTCCACGTAGGTCTGACACCAGCCAAGTAGACAAGGAATCAAAATCGCTTCCAGTTCACCCATAAAACTTCCCATCTTTTCCCTTGGTATATCACAGGCCTGCCATGGGCCAACCAAACAAATCCCATCAGTTTCTTTCACACACACCTACACTAGTTTTCTCTCTCACAAGGCCACCCAAGCTATCCTGAGGGCAGACCCTGGGCCACCTCCCCACCTCTCCCGGTCTCCAGTGCCGACCACACTCCCTGAGGCTCTCTGGTTTTCTTCCCTAATCAGTCCCATTTGCTTCACACTTGAAACGCCAGTGCCTTAAAAATACAGCCCTGTCCTAGAAATATCTGTATTTTGAAAGGATATACTATTAAATTAAAAATGTCGGGCTTCCCTGGTGGCGCAGTGGTTGAGAGTCCGCCTGCCGATGCAGGGGACGCGGGTTCGTGCCCCAGTCTGGGAGGATCCCACGTGCTGCGGAGCGGCTGGGCCCGTGAGCCATGGCCGCTGAGCCTGTGCGTCCGGAGCCTGTGCTCCGCGGCAGGAGAGGCCACAGCAGTGAGAGGCCCGCATACCGCAAAAAAAAAAAAAAAAAAAAAAAAGTCACGTTACAGAGTAATACGCACGGCATGAGTCCATTTTTATAAAAACTAAAGAATAAGAACAACAAAGAAGCGTGCATATGGATTCACATGTTTAAAGTTATTTAAAACAAGTATAAGAGAATACGCACCAAAGTATTAGCAATAGAGACAGAACTGGGAGGAGAGGAAGGGGAAACTATTTATTTGTCTATGCTTTTATCCAACTGGGACTGTTGCCACAAATTGTCATAATTACACAATGGTAATTTCTTTTTTTTTTTTTTTTTTGCGGTACGCGGGCCTCTCACTGTTGTGGCCTCTCCCGTTGCAAAGCACAGGCTCCGGACGCGCAGGCTCAGCGGCCATGGCTCACGGGCCCAGCTGCTCCGCGGCATGTGGGATCTTCCCGGACCGGGGCACGAACCCGTGTCCCCTGCATCGGCAGGCGGACTCTCAACCACTGCGCCACCAGGGAAGCCCCACAATGGTAATTGCCCTTTAAAGGGCAATCAAACTCTTGCGGCCAAAAAAAGAAAGAAAAAAGTAAAAGTGGTAATGTACTCTCAAGTATCAGTCAGTGGGAGGTGAGTGACGTTGCTTCCAGCACCCCTAACCCTAGAGGTCTGCAGGGCTGGTTTTCCTCACTGTGCCAGGCCAGCTTCTTGACCATTGTTTATGAGTTTATACATCTCTCAATTCAGAATGCAAACGGGATTCCCTGGCGGCGCAGTGGTTAAGAATCCGCCTGCCAATGCAGGGGACGTGGGTTCAAGCCCCGGTCCGGGAAGATCCCATATGCCACGGAGCAACTAAGTCCGTGCACCACAACTACTGAGCCTGCACTCTAGAGCCCGCAAGCCACAACTACTGAAGCCCACATGCCTAGAGCCCATACTCCACAACAAGAGAAGCCACCGCAATGAGAAGCCCGCACACCGCAAGGAAGAGTAGCCCCCGGTCACCACAACTGAAAGTCCGCGCACAGCAACGAAAACCCAACAGAGCCAAAAATAAATAAATAAATAAATAAAAGAAAAAAGAATGCAAACAAACTGTGAAAACATCATTAAACTGTTCATATATTCCATATTCTGGAAATTAGGTTTGAATAAAATGACAACCAATTGCACAAATTATTCACTTGTCTTATTAAACTGAGAGTTGAGTATTTTATCATGCAACTTATTCCTCCCCTTAAAAGAAAACATGAACTTAAAAACCTCATATAACTCAGGCATCAACTTTACCCTCTGAAACTGCTCTTTCCCCCTAGAACCTTCCTTTGTGAATGGAACCACCTTCTAATTCATCCTGATATTCTCAAATCTACTCTCTTCCTCACATTCCACACCCAGTCACATCCAACACCGCATTCCACCCTACACCTCCTAAACAGCCCTCAGGTTTGTCCTCCCCTCACTACCCCTACTGTCTCTGCACAGCTCCAATCCACCCTCTACGACCAATACCATGACCTTTTAACTGCATGTTGACTGAGGTGTTTGAGCATGTCAGGGTAGTAAGGTGCAAAGAAAGTGGGCTTCTTCCTGAACCAGGTTTCACCACTTAGCTTTGTGGCCTTGAGAAGGACCCATAGCCTCTCTAAGACCAAGTTTTCTCTTCTGTATGATGCAAGCCATATCTACCTTGTAGAAGGATTGCTATAAGAATTACCGATAAGGCATACAAAGTGCCTAGTCCTAAATGGGGCTGTATACATAGTTCAATGCTTTATTACTTTAATTATTTTCTTATCTGTAAAAAAAGGCAATAAGCCTCTGAGTTACTTTGAAGATTAAACGATAAAATGTAAGGCACCAAACACAGTTACTGTTTCCTTTCATTTCCTTTTAATGGTTCCCCATCCCTAAGACAAAATACGGCCACTGCCACTTTCCCAATTTCATCTCCTGCTACTTCTCCTTTAGCATAATGAATTTTTTTTATATGTTTTTTTTTTGGCCATGCCATGCGGCATGCAGGATCTTCCCCGACCAGGGATCAAACCTGTGTCCCCTGCATTAGGGAGCACAGAGTCTTAATCACTGGAGAGCCAGGGAAGTCTAGCATAATGAATTAGGTGCACAGTCAGACTATGCACCGCTTCATGCCCTTCTCTTCTTCAAAGCCATGTTTACAAGTAAAATCTTAGGTGTAAGAAAGTCTTTTCTATATATTTCAACATGCAAGTTAATTATCATATTTTCAAATTTGGAATGCAATATCCATAAAGTACAAGTGTATTTATTGGGAAGATAGGGAAGAATATTTGTAAGCATAAAATTCTGAAAAAAATCTTCAAACCATGGCTGCTGTACATGTTCATGCAAATATGATTAATGTGATGAGAGATTATAAAATCTTGCTAAATGGTATCTGAGAAATAACTTTGCCAGGGATGAAACCTTGAGTTGAAATAAAAAGGAAAAATGGTACAAGTTAGAGAAACTGGGTCAAAAAAAATATGATTAAAGTGATTATGCTTGTTTGTTGAGGTTGCTTATAAACACTTTCCAAAAGTATATGTCCATATACTTTAGATGTTTAATTAATTTGATAATAAATGTGATAAGTATAACATGTCTTCTTTAAAAACAACAAGAGATAAAAATACTAGCTTAGATAGATAAATTCAATGTTAACTTTCTCTATGTTTATTCATAGACTGGAAAAGAAATATGGGGGGGGTTCCTCATATGATTTTATGATTTAGAATTTACAAAGAGAAGAGAAACTAACAATCTTTCTAAGCATAAGAGGAAAAAAATTAGTTCTGTTTAAAGATGAATTCAGGTAAATGGCTTTTGTCAGGTCCCTAATGTGACAATCTCTAAAAGTATGTAAGTTCAGTGTTTATTTCTTGAATGATTTAACTATAGTCCTGAAAAAGCATCGAGTTGGCTCTAAGACGAAAAGCTGCTCTGTGTCCACAAAGTGCTTCCTCAGCAGCTGGTGTCTATCCTTAGTATCAGGTTGAGAAAATGAGCAAGGAAATGAGTTGAAGATTCTTAGTAGACAGTCCACTGTATCCCAGCTGCAAAACTTTTCTAAAGTTGTCACATGGATGTGTTTTCTAAAATGTTACCAGGAATGCTGAATCATTTCTTTCTAAGGGGATCTTTTAAAACTTTACTACATTCTAAATTTAAAACATTTTTAAAACAAAAAACAAAACAAAAACCTTAAATTCTAGGTTTTTTTTTTTTAATGAATGTTTATTTTTCAGTTTCAAATTATCGTAGAGAAGACTCTTCTTCAAACACTATTTTGGCTTGGGTGACAGGCATAGTGCTGATTTACACATATCCCAAACATACAATCAGCCAGGCCCTGAACATAACTGGGCATGGGTGCCCCCCAGGCCACTGAAAAGCAAGCATTATTCATGAAATCATAAAGCCGTGATTAAATATTCTAGTGGACATGTGCTTTGTCCAGCTCCCCAAAGATAATGAAAAGGAGAACATTATGATGATCTCAGAAGTCATTCTTTTCACATCATTAGTACTTTCCTTTCAAGTGTGTTCTTTCAGAATTATAGTAGTCATGTAGGCACCGGGCAGAGCCCTAATGATATGAGGCCAAGCCAAAGAGCAATCCAGACTTAGGGAAGAAAATAACTAGAAAAAAATTAATGAATTCATCATCTTGATTCTACACATCTTCAGCAATACTGCTCACCTGCATTATTGTCAGAGCTGTATACAGCCTGGGAAGGAGGGCAGCAGCATTGCTGGGTGCTGACTCTTGAAAACAACATGACCTTAGAGACAGCCGTGTCGCGACACTGCAAATTACTAACGTCCAGCTTGGACTTAGCACAGTATTTTTCTGTTGACATTCCCATAAACTGGTCCAATTACTTTTAAATGAATCATATCTGTTGAAACAGCCTGGAAATAAACCAAAGATTTTATACTTGGTTTTATAGTATAGAGCAAGAACATCACTTCCTATATATACCTGCAAATGAACAAAACTTCCTTTTGAAAAATCAGAGCGCTAACAAAACGCGTTTTTCAAAAATGGCTTCTATATGCTATCATCACTGCAATATCTTAGTTCGCACAATTATTTTGGATTTACTTTTCAAACAGGAAACATTACTGAGACTGATTTAGCTCATTTAAATAATACTCCCAACTAAAGTATACATCATGTTTAAAGGATCAAAATCACAGGTCTCACTATCAAATAATCAATATAATGATTTTTTATTACCTTAAAATACATTTTTATATAATAGTATAAGCCAGTTCATTGAGAACATAAAATTAAATTATATTTATGCCAAATGCAACTCAAAATACATATGTAAACAAGTATCATCTGGCGAAAATAATCCTGATAAACTTTTATTAACCTCCTGCTGTACAGAACAAAATACACCTCACTGTTTTACAGAAAAAAATTATAATTGGTATTTGCATTATTCTCTATTAAGAAAACACTGTTACACCATTCTTACGAAACATTTTTTGTCATTTTTCCTATTACTGCTGATGAAAGTAATACAGGTAGTGTTTAATACTAATCACTTCCTATACTCCTCAATTTTCTTAGTCTTTCTCCGACACTAACCAATATGCACTAGTGAATGCTTGATAAAGTATATCTTCTTCCAGTATAAATTTATTCTTTCATAAAATACTTATTGTATGCTCACTATGTGCTGGGCTTTGTGTTAAAGACTTTGGATGCAATATAAATTAAGACAGATTCCTTGCCTTAAGAGCTCATGGTCTAGTGAAGGCAAAAGACAATTGCATTAAGGTTTACTATGCACGATGAATACAATGACACAGAAAAACCCTAGTAGGGTTGTTTGAATCAAGCAGGAAGGACAGTTAACAGTTAAAGTCCATTTCATTAAATTAAGTCTACCATCTTTATCAAGGAGGTGGTAGCTAACACTGCCTGGTTTGCACTTCCTTGTCTTGGTAAAGCAGTGTTGATAAGTGTAGACAACATCAAAACATCTCTGAAAATTACCATCACCTTCCTGACTTCACAAGGTTTAGCATCACTGAATTCAAACATACCAGCTTAAGACCTAATCTAAGTTGGAAAATACCATTAAGTCCAGCTGTAGTTAATAGACGTGTACATGGTAAAACAAAACAAAACAACAACAAAATGAACTAGAAAGGTACAGCCTAACGCACAAAAAATCAGATTTCTAATTGGGGTTTTCACCATATGTTTATTTTCTGGCATCTAGGCATCAGAATAAAAATAAGACATACCTGAAACTATAAATGCTTACCATATTATGTACTAAATTAGAAGGCAAATTGATTAGATCTGTCATAAATCATGTTTTTTAAATGTAATAACACAAGACACCCCTTGAAAAACTGTTTAAGTACATTATAAGAATAAAAACGTGTATAGAGCAAATTAGAAATAATATTTTAAATGCCAATATGCACCTAAAAATAAAGACATGCCACATAGAAAAGCGGTGTGTACATTTACATTTATGCTACCCATAGTACCCCAGGAACTGGGTAAAAGAGACTGAGTTCCTTCAACAATATGTATATTCTTCTAAATTTTTGATATTCACTACTTATTTTCTTCTAATACATTAGCCAGTCTTTAAAAGAAGCCAAATACCAAAAGATCAAAGAGGACAAGTGTTATATATACATGGCCAATTTGTGACATTCTGGTTTTATACATACAGTCATTTCAAACAGAAGAGCCTTACGTGAAACGCACGGCTACCCACGCATCTGATATATACCATTCTTTCACACCATTTGTAGGGGAATTAAATTTTCCCTGTTCAGGGTGACCTTTTAAGACTTTGGGCATGGCCCACCCTCACTCAGAGGTGAAATCAAGGCAGCAGCAACACCCAGCAGTAGAGTTGTTTTTCTCCTGCTGCCGGACGACAAGAATAACTAAAGACAAGGAGAATGAAGATTGCTCAAGTCTTTGTCAAATGGGATTGGCAAGGAGTTCTCCTAATGACAGTTCCCAATCTCATCAAGGAGTGGTTATGTTCAGCAGAAGGCTGAGGTACCATAGGTTCTACAACCTGAAACCGTGGGTCCTCAACACAAACCCACTCATCGACTTTGTGGATTATGGGATTGTTACTGAAACCTGGACGTGATATAACAGCAGTTTTGAGAAGTTTGATTTACGCATTCCAGCCCAGCTGAATGTCGCCTTAGAGTGCTGAGGCTTGAGGACTCTTATGAATCTCCCTCCCGCACAGCCTGAACAGCCATCGCCTCCCAAATTCCAGCTTATACATTCATTTCCTGGGCAAATTCTCTCTTGGGGGTAAAACAATGAACTTTCAATCTTCTCTTATCTACAAAGAGCTCTAAGACGAAGAAACAGTCCTTTCAATAGCATCCTTTCCGACTTCTTTATAAATGATGAGTGGGAGTTGAGGGAGGGGGACCGGGCCGAGCAAGGAAGAGGTGACAGGCAACTCACCTCTTTCAGCTGCTCCAGCTCCTGTCTGAGGCTGTCATACTCAGCCTCCAGCTCGTCATACTGCTGTTTGAGGGTCAGCTTCTCTTCCAGTACCACCAGCCCGTACTCGGCCGCCTGGATCTTCTCGTGGGTCGTCTCCGTGAGCTCCTTGGTCAGCCTCTCTATCTCGGTCTTATAATGGTCCACAGTCTGCAATACCTCTTCCGCGGCCATAGCCCCGGCGGATGGAGGCAGGAGGGGGTAACGGGGTGTGGGAGATGGATGCAAAGCAGGCGGGGGAAGGGAAAAGGAACTAAGGAGGGAAGGATGAAAATGGAAAAGAAACGTGTAGCTGGATGTACGAGCAGAGCAATGCCCCGGTTGCCCCTCCGGCAGCCGCGGCTACACCGCCTGAGAAACCGGCGAGAAATGCAACATGGAGAATGCAGGGGAGAGGATCAGGGGCGAGGCGGCAGCTGCTGCGGCATGTGTCCTCCGGGCCGGCTCCTGCGTGCGGTCAACAGCCGTGCGGCATGGCCAGGCTGCGGCGGCCGGAGGCTGCGAGGGGCTCCGATTCTGCTTATTCAGAGACGCACAGCCGCCATGTCTCCGGGCAGCGTCACTGCAGTCTCCTCGGGCCCCGCGCTCCGGCTCGCCGCGCCCGCCCGCTCCACCTGCTCCGTCCGGCCGCGCTGCAGCGGGTGCGGAATGATGCAGCGTCGGCCCTCTCCCTCCCTCCGCGCCTGGCCGGGGCTCCGAACGGGGGGCGGGGAGGCGGACGGAGTCGGCGCGGGGGGAGGGGCAGGGACCAGACGGAAACCTCCGGAGGCGCCTCCCGCCGGGCGGCACCGCGGGTGCGCGGGACCGATGCCTAGTCGGCCGGACGCGCGCGGGGAAGGACCCCCAGCCAGGCCTGGCCCGGCCCGCCCTGCTCGCCGCCGGCAGGAATTCCTCCCAGGGCTTTGCCCTGGTGGGCGTCGAAGCCCCGGAGACTGGCTTAGGCGCCCGGCTCTCTCACTACGACGTGAGCCCAAGCTCAGGAAGCTGCCTGGAATCGGCGCCTTGCTCAAAGAGAGGCAAACAGTAACTAACGCGCTCGGGGCCCGCGCATCCTCCTTCTCACCCCCTGGGCTCGCGGCATCCTTCCCTGGCCTTCTGCACCCAAACGCTGTGCTTCCAAAGCCTTCCAGACGACCCCGCGCAACGCTCCCGCTTCCGCCCCTTCCGCCTCCTTCCTCTTCCCATCTCTCCCCTCCTTTCCCTACATGGCCTGGTTCACCTCACGCTCTCTCCAAATAACCGTATTACAGGACAGTCTGCTAAAGATTGCTTGCCCTCACCCAAGC
The DNA here is from genome assembly GCF_964374135.1 of Grampus griseus. Lineage (NCBI taxonomy): Eukaryota > Metazoa > Chordata > Mammalia > Artiodactyla > Delphinidae > Grampus > Grampus griseus. Next base: position 26,041,373 of record NC_139005.1, on the reverse strand, counting down.
TTTCTGTGCCCAGCTTATCACAACATCACTACTCAGAAAAAGATCTCTATAATGCATGCACCCAGAAGCCTCTGGGTACAATTATTTCTTGCCCCAGTAGTTCTATTCTATGGATTCTTCAATAAAGGAAAACTGCATGAAATTCCCTCTATACAGTATCAACAGTACCCTACAATAAATATTCTTAAAATAATAAGAGCTAATAGTTCTGGAGCCCACGTGCTAAGCTTTCTTCGAAGTATGGTACATGAAATTTCTCCCATCCTAACAGCAACTCTTTGAGGTAGGAACCATTATCCTCAATTTACAGGTGGTGAAAGAAAGGCACAGGAAAGTTGAGCGATTTGCCCAAAGTCAGGCAACTCTTAACTGGTGAAGCCAAAATTTAACCGTAACTCCACAGCCATAACCTGAAACATTATGTTGGCTTCACCTTCACTCATTACTAAAACAAAACCAATAACTACATATTATATGCTCGTAAAATGACCACTTTAATCAATGCAAAGAGTGATGATGAAGAGTCACAAAAGGAGATGAAGGCAAAGTCAGAATGAAAGAGGGTAAAGAAGAAGAGATGAGAATAGAGAACAACCAAGAAGAAAGGAAGCAATAGGAGCAGAAAAAGAACTATTTCTGTGTAACTCGTAGGCTGTGGGATCAATAGATCAAGGATCTGACCAGTTCCTTCCCTGTCTCCTGGTGGCACTTGTCACAGAGCTGTTTCTCAGTGGCCAAGAGGTGTTCAAACACATACACACACACACACACACACACACACACACACACACACACACGCTCTTTCTGAGTTAGAATGCAGGACTCTCCCATTGTTGTGCCCAGGGTAAAGAAAAAAAAAAAAAGCAATGGTTGATGGTGTGGAAGAGCAAATGACAGTGTCCTTACAAAGCCTTGACTAATAGGTTCTCTGGATGTGATTTTCACTGTCTCTGAAAACGTACAAAAAAAGATTCCTTCCACATGCTCACAATTACAACAGAATATTCTCTTGTGATTGATCAAAAAAAGAGAGAGAAGGGAAGGGAAGGGAAGGGAAAGGGGGAAAGGAAGAAAGAAAACACTTGAAACTTTGGACCACCGTGAATTCCATTCCACCTGTGCAGGCTTGCTCTCATTGCAGTTGAGACGCCCCTCCCCACCCCTGTGTGCTCCTATAGTGCCCATTCTCTGTCACAATGATGAATGACCATGAACTGCTGAAGAGAGAGGAAGCCTGTAATTGCAGTTAGCTAAAACTGTCTTCTTCCCAGGATGCCCTGGCGGTCCCTCACTCCACAAAGTATAAGCACAGCCCTTCAAAGGGGTCATAACACTTGGAGTAGATTGCTTGTGTCTCCCCTTCCTTTGGATAGAACTAAGAATGGAGTTTTCTTCTGTGACTTTTCTTTTTCTGAGTTTCTATTGCCACCCATTCCCTATGCTCCATCCTGCCCCATTTTTCTGACTGATATATTTTTGTTAATATATTCAGCCTGACTTCATTCAGACATGTACACTATTTTAATACTTTAAGATTTTGTTTATTACAACTTTGATCCTTTCTATGTTCATATTAAACTTGAAAAAAAGTAAACGTTTCCTTATACATCATACTCTTCCAGTACTTCACAGTTATATTTCTCTCTTTCTTCCTATATATGTCATACATATCATATATACACACATACATATATATGTGTATATAAATCAATGACAAGTATCTAGAAAATAATTTCTTAAATCATTCCTAGAAGCAGGGTTCCTTCATATTTCTTTATCCTAGCAGCCTCCAATCATTTATGCAACATTCTAACAAATATTTAGGAAAAAATTGTATTGCTGTGGTCTAGCACCTCAAACCAACTTTTCACCAACTTTGTCAGCATGAATATTGCTTTCTCTTGCTCTCATTCATTCATCAAACCAATGTTTATAAAGTACCCACTATGTCCTAGATATAACACTAGGCGTTGTGAAATCAATGACCAATAAGATGTCAGTGCTCAAGGGTCCCTGACTCATGGAGCTTATGTTCTGGGAGGGACAGACAATAACATGAATAAAAAACAGACAACAACAACAAAAAAGACAAATTAATACAATAATTCCAAATTGTGACATTGACAGGCAGGTTACAGCATAGTGGTTAAGAGCACAAGCTTAGTCTGCTTGGGTCAAATCCCAATTCACCACTTATTAGTTGTGTGTGCCTCAGTTGCCTCATCCTTCTTTTTTTTTTTTTAATTTATTTATTTTTGGCTGCACTGGGTCTTAGTTGCAGCATGCAGCATTTTTTTTTTTTTTTTTTAGTTGCAGCATGTGGGTTCTTAGTTGCAGCATGTGGACTCTTAGTTGCAGCATGCATGTGGGATCTAGTTCCCCAACTAGGGACCAGGGATCGAACCTGGGCCCCCTGCATTGGGAGCATGGAGTCTTACCCACTGGACCACCAGTTGCCTCATCCTTAAAGAAGGGCTAATAATTTAATCTACAAATGAGATTGTTGTGAATAGAATAGTATTTAACACCTAATAAGCAGCATCTGTGTGTTTGTTTTTTAATTTTTTTAAAGAAAAATAAGGATAAAATTGAGGTAGAAAAAAGAAATAACAGGATAATCAATGGAGATCTCTCTGAAGAAGCGATTTTATACTAGTATCTAAGGAACATGGAGGAATCGGATATGCAAAATGTAGAGGAATTGCTTTCTAAGGAGCGGAAACAGCATATGTAAAAACCTAAGGCAGAGAAGAGCTTGGTGAGTGCAAAGAATAAAAATCAGAGGCGGAGGCTGATTAAGCAAAAGGGAGATGGCCTAAGACTACATTAGAGAGATAGGCAACACTGGAGACACACTCAGATACTGTGCCTACCTTGCAGGTTAGAATAGGGAATTTGGCTGTTGCACACCTGAAACTAATATAATGTTATATGTCAATTATATCTCAATTTAAAAGAAAAAGAATCTGGTCTTTCAAAGTGCAAACAATCACAGAGTAAAAAACTTTTCAAGGGAAATGAGTTTCACAACACACAGAAACAAGAGGAGACAAGATACTTCTGTGTAGCTTCTCAGCATGTACTAGAAAAATCTTTAAATAGCCCTACTAACTGAATCAGGCTTAAAGTCAGAAGAGCTGATAGGTCATGTGTTGTGATTTTGAGCCTCCCAGAAAGGACTTTTTAAATCCTCTGCCCTTCTTTCTAATCCCCCTCAATGATGTCTGAAACTTCTTTGGTAATAAATAAAGTCTATCATCTAATAATTAGAAATAAGTTTAAAAAGCAAAAAGTTAGTAAACTTAAACTTACAGTTATATATGCTTTTTGTTTTTTCCTGATTCTGATAGAGTTACACCGAGGAAGGAACTGAATGGTTGAAAAGGAGAAGGCTAGGAAAACCGAAGACAAATATCTGATTCACATTTGTGCCTAAGGTTGGCCTGGCACTCAACACTTCAAGACTTGAATAGAATTCTTAATTGCTTCTTTCTGCTAAAATATTCCACTTCTCTTGGTTTTTGATGGCCCTGGAATTTATATAGAGATCCTGAATCTGTTCAGAAGATTTCCTTTGCCTAACAGCCAAAAAAACCCAAAAAAACAAAAGAGAGGAATTTGGGTTTTATTTTCAGCACAGTGGGAGGTTATTGGTTATTTAGTCAGGAATGAAATTATTTGATTTATACTTTAAGACTATCACTACTATGAGTAAAAAGTTTGGAGGTATTGAAAGATAGAAGTAGGGTCACTAGTTAGGAAGCTGTTGTGATTGTCCAGGAGAAAAAAAATGGTGATCTGGACTGAGGTGGTGGCAGTAGGAAAAAGAAGTGGATGGATTCAAGATATATTGGGAGAGGGGTTGGAAGAAGTCTCAAGACTTGGTTGAAGATTGGACGTAGGATGGAGTGAAAAAAAAGGAATCATGAATAAACTCTAATTTTCTGACTTGGGCAGTTGGGATTATGGTTTGCCATTAGTTAGATTGGAAAGACTAGGAGGGAGTTTCAGGAGATTAAGAGTTCTATTTTGGACATATTAAGTTCAAGACAGTTTTGAGACATTTGAATAGAAATGTTAAGCAGAAAATTGGATGTAAGACCAGAATTAAGAAAGACTTCTTGGGAGATATAAACAATTCTCCTCTGGAAATCATTAGCATTACATGGTATTTAAAGCAAAGAAAATGAATGAGATTGTCTAGGAAAAGAGTTTAAATAGAGAAGAGAAGGCATCCAGGACCTATCCCTGAGGAACCCCTAGTAAAGGCTGAATGGAAGAGGAAAAGCCTGCAGAGAAGGGACCAGTCAGTGTGGGTAGGAGGAGAACCAGGAGAGAAACATCTGAAGGGAACAAAAGAAGAGAAGGTTTGAGGGGTGAAAGAATAAGGACCAAGTCAGTGCCATTGAGAGATCAAAGTCGAGTAAGATGTGGACACAGAAATGTCACTGAATTTGGAACACAGAAGAGGGTACTCTCTTTTTTTCTTTTCTTTCTTTTTTTTTTTTTCAGTATAATACACTTTATTTTATTTTTTTAAATTTGTTTAAATTGAAGTATAGTTGATTCACAATTCTGTACAGAAAAATGATTCAGCTATACATATATATTTTTTGGATTCTTTTCCATTATAGGTTATTATAAGATATTGAATATAGTTCCCTGTGCTATACAGTAAATCCTTGTTGTTTATTTTATATATAACGGTGTGTATCTGTTAATCCTATACTCCTAATTGATCCCTCCCCTGCAAGTTTCCCCTCTGGTAACCATAAGTTTGTTTTCTATGTTTGTGAGACTGTTTCTGTTTTGTATATATTAGATTCATTTGTATTATTTTTCAGATTCCACATATAAGTGATACCATATATTTGTCTTTCTCAGTCTGACTTACTTCACTCAGTATGATAATCTCTAGGTCCAACCATGTTGCTGCAAATGACATTATTTCAGTTTTTTATGGCTAAGTAATATTCCATTGTATATGTACACCACATCTTCTTTACCCATTCATCTGTTGATGGACACTTAGCTTGTTTGCATGTCTTGGCTATTGTAAATAGTATTGCTATGAACATTGGGGTGCACGTAGTCTTTTCTGGTTTATTTTATGGTTTCCTTTGCTGTGCAAAACTTTTAAGTTTGATGAGGTTACATTTGTTTATTTTTGTGTTTATTTCTTTTGCCTTGGGAGACTGATATAAGAAAATATTGCTACAATTTATGTCAGAAAATGTTTTGCCTGTGTTCTCTTCTAGGGGTTTTATAATATCTGGCCTTACATTTAGGTCTTTAAACTATTTTGAGTTTGTTTTTGTATACAGTGTATGGAAGTGTTCTAACTTCATTGATTTACATGAGGCAGTCCAGCTTTCCCAACACCACTTGCTGAAGAGACTGTCTTTTCTCCATTGTATATTCTTGCCTCTTCTGTTGAAGATTAATTGACCATAGGTGTATGGGTTTATTTCTGGGCTCTCTATTCTGTTCCATTGATCTATATGTCTGTTTTTGTGCTAATGCCATGCTGTTTTGATTACTATAGCTTTGTAGTATTGTCTGAAGTCAGGGAGCCTGATTCCTCCAGCTTTGTTCTTTTTCCTTAGGATTGCTTTGGCAATTTTGGGTCTTTTGTTGTTCCATGTAAATTTCAAGATTATGTGTTCTAGTTCTGTGAAAACATGTCATGGGTAATTTGATAGGGATTGAATTAAATCTGTAGATTGCTTTGGGTGGTATGGCCATTTTAACAATGTTAATTCTTCCAATCCAAGAGCATGGGATATCTTTCCATTTCTTTGAATCATCTTCAATTTCCTTCATCAATGTTTTATAGTTCTCAGATTATAGGTCTTTTAAAAAATTTTTTCCCAGAAGTTTATTTTTTCTTCCAGTTTTATTGAAATAACATTGGCAGTGTATAAGTTTAAGGAGTACAGCATAATTGTTTGACTTACATACCTCATGAAGTGATTAACACAATAAGTTTAGTGAACATCCACCATCTCATATAGAAACAAAATTTAATAAATAGAAAAAACATTTTTTTCTTGAAAGGAGAACTCTTAGGATTTACTCTCTTAACAACTTTCATATATAACATACAGCAGTGTTGATTATATTTACCATGTTGTACATTACATCCCTCGAAGGTGCATGTTCTTAGCAAGAGTAGCTGGTGTGGAACAGAGGGTGAAAACCAGATTGTAATAGATTAAAGCGTGAAGAGAAGTTTCAAATGTGGAGACAGGCTGAGCAGACAACTCCATGACTGCAGAAACAATGGAGGGGTAAACATACAATAAGATGGTGGAAAACATACAATAAGATGGTGGATCTGTGGTACATTGGAATGCTCTACTATGTAACTGCTGGTGGGAAATCCACCCTCCAAAACACCTCACTCACTGAGACCTCCAAATGCATACTAAAGGTAGATGTGAGTTTTCCCCCATCAATGCCTTCTGAAGCCAGGACTTGATTTTCAAGCAGCTCAAATACTAGCCTTCTGGGAGGCTGCCCTTGGCCCAGATCCTGGAGCAACCCTGGGTCCAGGCCCACTCCCAGAAGATGCTGCCTCCCTCTGCTCACATGGCTTCCTGAGGCCCGTCTGCTCTGTTTTGTGTGTTTATTCAGGGAGTTCTCCCAGCTCTGCTACCTCATCTTTTGTCTCTTCTAAGATGCATGATGCTAATTAATAAAAGCTGGAGTATTTTGTGTTGGGGGGGGGGAACAGCCACATAGCTGTCCTCTCCCTGTTTTATATCTTCAAAATCAGTGGCGATCAGATTCTCTGGGTTTGTTTCTTAGCCACAGCCTGTATAATTGTCATCTTCCCACCAGAAAGGCACTGGTAATCTCATAGCACTCAATTTAATTTTAGTTGGGATTGCATTTTTCCATCTGTTTTTTGCTTTACTTTCTAAATGATGTTTTCTTCGAAATTCTTGATTTTTACCATTTTTGTTATCAGCATTTGCCTATTTTGGGGGACAATTTCACCTCATTAATTCTTTCTTCATTATTAAATCTACCCTCTGTTTATTTTGGCTGGAAAGAACCAGAAGAATTTGCAGCACACTGCAGCACACAGGCTAATATAACTTATTCTTTTATTAAAAGAAGACTAAAAAATTCTGACTACCAGGTATTCTTTCTTTAGAATTTTTCCACTGACCAGCCTTGATTTTCTTGATCTGAGGCAATGTTCTGAGACACCTGTTTCAGAATACCAATTCCTCTTTTTTATAAAGTTTATTTTGAGGACCATTTTAATGAGCAAAACTGTATGTTACCCAACATAACCAAAAATAAATAAATAATTTTTTTAAAAACCTATATGCTAGCAGTTAAAGTGATAAATCCATCTAAGGTTTTACAAGGTGCTGTGGATCAAAGAATTATAAAGTTTGGTTTTGAATAAATTTTTGTCACCCACCTGGGTGAAAAAGCCCAGCCAAAGTTAAAAATCATGAATTTATAGAGACACTAAAAGCCACATAGTTTTATGGCTTTTTTCAGAAGACCAAGTATAAGAGTTGTTATAGTATTTGGTCTTAGTTCCTGAATAGCTCCAGATCCATGAAGGTGAAAGAGTGTCTTGTTATTCATAACAAGCCCCTTTCAACCACATCTGAGTTTATGTTAATGAGATAAGTGACTTTTGAAGTGTTCCTAAGGAGGGGGCTGGTTGCTAAGGGGACCAATCAAAATTAGAGAGTTGGAACTTTCAGCCCCACCTCCCCACCTCCGAGGAGGAGAGAAGGATTGGAAGTTGAATCAATCACTGTTGGTCAATGATTTAATCAATCATGCCTATGTAATGAATCCTCCATAAAAACCCAAAAGGGTATGGCTGAGGAAGCTTCTGGGCTGGTGAACACATCCACGTGCTGGGAAGGTAGCACACCCCAACTCCATGAGGACAGAAGCTCCTGTGTTTGAGACGCTTCCAGATCTTGCCCTATGTAGCTCTTCATCTGACTGTTTATCTGTATCCTTTCTTATATCCTTTTAATAAATCAGTAATCTAGTAAGTAAACTGTTTTCTTAAATTCTGTGAGCTGCTCTAACAAACTAATCCAAACCAAAGACTGGGATGTGGGAACTAAACTCGCAATTAATTGTGGTGAAACCTGGTGGTAAAGCTGGTGGTGAAACCAAGCAGGACCATGTCCCCTATTTCTTGTTTGTAGGAAAAAGGCTTCAGCCTCCTAGACCTTCTATGAGTTCAAACAGGACAGATTCAAACAGTTTGATAAAACAGAGCCCTAGTTCCTCCTCAAGGGATATACATAACAATCTGACACACGTCTCTGAGTTCTTCTACAGGAACTAAGGCCCCCACCCAGGTGGAGGATGGTAACTTCAGGCTGAGCATAAGTACGTGAACCTCAGACTGGTCAGAACCAGAAGGCTGAGGATTGAGATTCCTGGAACATCACCCTGTTACCTCACCACCAATCAATCAAAAGAAGGTCACATACCCTGCAGCCCTCACCCCAAATTTGCCTTTAAAATTCTTCCCTGAAACCCATTGGAGAGTCAGTCTTTGGAGCACTAGTGGCCCATTATCCTTGGTTGGCCCTTGCAGTAAGGCCCTTTCTCTGCTCCAAACTGACGTTTCAGTTTGTTTGGCCTCACTGTGCATCGGGTGCATGAACTTTGGCTCAGCAACAGTGGGAAGCATGGGTAACAACCTAGACTTTCAATTGGTGTCTGAAATGAGGGGCAGAGAGGACAGTTTTATGGGACTGAGCCTTTAACCTGTGGGATCTGATGCTATCTCCAGGTAGGTAGTGTCAGAATTAGTTAAGTTGTAGGACACCCAGCTGGTGTTGCAGAATTGCTTGATGTATGGAAAACTGACACATCTGGTGTCAGGAGTGCAGTAGTATGGTAGTAATGTGAGGGTAAAGGAGACACACAGGAGGAAGAGTGTTTCTCTTTACAGTGTGAGTCCTGTAATATAACTTTTTGCCAGATAGCCTGAGGTCCCAGGTATATCAGAGGGTAGATGAAGCTAGAAGGTCACAGCATTTACTGAGTATTAAAAGGTTAAAAGTTTATGGTGACTTAGTCTCACACACTAACATGTCCTGGGGGGAGAATTAGTATTTCCTGGTTAGCATACTACCCCAAATCCTGGGAATAAGAAGTTTGATTCCCCAACATGAAACCATCAACCTTCTTTCTTAGGTAAATAGATAGACCTGACTTTAATCCTTAGTCATCTTCCTTCCAAGCTCTTTGATCTTGTACAAGGTATTTACCTGCTCCAAGCCTCAATTTTCTCATCTATACATAGGAATGAGTATACTTCCTTCATAGAGTGGTTACGAGGTTTATGAGTGGTAATTTCTTTTTCCCTCCCAAGACCCTCCTTCTTACAGTAGAACAATATTCATCAAGAATTTAGAGATTAAGGGACAAAAACAAAGATAAAATGTTTATAGATGGGAAACTACATGTGCTTCTTATGTGGTAACTATTATGGATGTCATTAAACTATAAGAAGGCTCATAGTGGAGATTTCGGATCTAATATGCACCCGAATTTGTGTGGAAGTTGAAATAGCCCAGCAAGATTACCTAAAATGAAGATGAGGGCTGAGAATGGATCCTGGGCAACACACATATTCAGAGGGCAGGAGGGGAAGCTAGGTGGAATCCTTGAAGGAGGTGTAGTTTTTTCCAGTACCCTGTGTCCTCTGTGTGTGTGTGTTCACGTGCACATGTGTAAGCACTATTAAAATAATCTCAAGCTTGTCTAGTTTAACCTTTTCTCTCTAGATATAGGAGCTTTCCCCCTTCACCCACCCCTCTCCTGTACTGATGTCCTAGGACGTGTTTACAGAGGATGCTCATACAGGGTAATGAATGAGGGAGTCAGCAATGCCTTGTGGTGCGGCAATTATCAATTTAATGCAAGTTCGGGAAGGAGCAATATCTCTATATCTCTGAGAAGAAACTGGTGTAGACCCTAGGGTGCTGGTGAACATGTTGTTGTTCAAGTGCAGGTCTATCTGATGGGATATCAGGGCTCAGTAACCAACCTCTCCTGAGCACAGAAATATCCTAGCCCTGGACCCTCACTTCGTGGGCAACTTCAGAGATCAGCTTCTGGGTTTCCGAAGGCGTCTCTGGAAATCTTGCTTATCGCTACCCTACTCCATAATCTGTTTCCTCCACGTTGTCATTCTGCCTCCCTCCATTTTCTCCTGCACCCCAAATAAATCAAATCAAATTAATATCTGTCTTTTTCTTTCCCCTTGGTTTGATGATAAATCAAACCTAGGACCCAAGCAATTAGGAACCGAAACTAGTGCCTCTTTCTGAGATATTCCAATCCAACTAGAAAGTGTCTTCCATTCTTCTATTGCAGTAAATAATAGGAAAAAAAAGATTCTATATTAAGAAAAACTGAATATTCTTATCTTGCTACTATATTTTTTAAACGCTGTTGAGATCGTATGTTATACATAGTTTTGTATCCTGCTTTATTTATTTAATATTATAGTCTGAAAAAATGTTCATATTATCAAAATACTTCCTAAGCATCATCTTTAAAACCTGAATAATTGACCATTTCATATTGTAATATTTTTTTAACCATTCCTACTCCAATCCAGTGGTCCTAATGCAAATAAAAACGGTATGACAAAATAGGTACTGAATTCTAGGTACTTGTTGAAAAGTACAGTCTGAATTTCAGGACTTTGATAAATCACATTTATCAAAGGGGGGATTATTTAAGGACTATCAGCCCATTCACTCGCAGGTACTCTATAATCTTTAGACCAGTACAGAGCAAGATGCCTGGCCCACATCCTGCTCGCCTGTTACCGCGTTTTGATGTTGGGTCATGAGGCCCTATGAGAAAAGTCTCTGGTGGGAGACTCAACCCACCAGAAGTGGTTGTCTTGTCTACACAAGGATGCTGTTGAAGTCATTAGCCATGACCTTACATACTGTCTCTTTTTATGAGAACCTTCTGTGTTCTGTGGAATAAATCTGCGTCTGTTCTTATTACCAAGAATAGTTGGTATTCTCTGGAGAAATTGATCTGCTTTTATTTCATGAGTACTGTGAATTGTATAAGTGATCAGATTTTCCTTTATCCAAGGCTGCTAGAAAGCATCTAGGCAAACTTGTGACCTTCTTTTAGCAAGTGTATAGGTTGCATAATATGTATTTTCAGCCTTATTCCTAGCGCTGTTTTAGTCTCCACCACTGTTTATTCTTTCTTCTACGGAATTTTTGAAATTATCTTGTTCACTATATAACTCTGCCTGCTGCCTTAAGTCTTTTCTAGAACCAGGCTATAGATAATAGTGGTTCAGGGTCTGGCTCTAGAGCTGGAACCACTTCCTGTCTGAGTGCCCTTGGGCAAGTAAGTTACTTTCCTTCTCTGTACTTCAGCTTCTTATTTGTAGGAAAGGAATAATAGTGTCTGCCTTGTAGAGCTCTGATGAAGACTAAATGACAAAATAAATGCAAAGACCTCAGATTTGTCCTTAGCTCACAGTCAAGTGCTTAAAAGAAATTGTAAACAACTTAAGAAAAATTATTATAATCATTCTCCTATTATTGGAGTTTTACCTTATACAGAGCTTATTCCAAGTGAAATTACTGGGTCAAAGAGCATGCATGTTTTGAAGGCTGTGTGCTAAATTTCACATCAATTGAAGTGGAAGAATCTTCAATTTTACCATACTTTTATCAATGCTGAGTACTATTATTCTAAAAAAACTTTGCTGATTTAACAGGCAAAGAAAGAGTATCATCTTATTGTCATTTCAATCTACAGTTTGTTGATAACTAATGAGAATGAACCTTTTGACCAAAACTACTATGTTTATTTATTTATCATTTATATTTCTTCTCTCTCTTTTCATCTTTTGCAATTTTCTTATTCAGGTCTTTGTATTTGTCTTTTTTTCTATTTAAATAAGATAAGGGGACTTCCCTGATGGCGCAGTGGTTAAGAATCCACCTGCCAATTCAGGGGACATGGGTTCGAGCCCTGGTCAAGGAAGATCCCACATGCCGTGGAGCAACTAAGGCCGCATGCTACAACTACTGAGCCTGAGCTCTAGAGCCCACAAGCCACGACTACTGAGCCCACGTGCCACAACTACTGAAACCCGCGAGCCTAGACCCCGTGTTCCGCAACAAGAGAAGCACCGCACTGAGAAGCCCATGTACCACAAGGAAGAGTAGCCCCTGCTTGCCACAACTAGAGAAAGCCCGCACACAGCAATGAAGACCCAACACAGCCAAAAATAAGCAAATAAATCAATTAATTAATTTAAAAGAGAATGTATTTTAAAATAAATAAGTAAATAAGATGAGGGACTCTATTTTCTCTGTCTCCAGTCATCTGCCAAGAGAGGGGAAAATAGGGGAGTAGAGGGACTTGAGGGAAGTAATAATCACAGGGAATGGAAAAGGGGCAACCAGGAACACATAAATGGATTTCTGGGCCAGCATGTGGGTCCTGCAGAGTAAACTGCCATCTTATTAATTGAGGATGGATGTGTATCGTTCTAAAAGCAAAACGCACTACACACGGGTAATAGAACATCTCCATAATCTCTCTCCTCTTTTCCTTTTAAAACATGACCAATTCCACAAAAAAATAGTCAAACATTAAGTTTTATTCTTTAAGTTGAAATAAAATTCCTTGAATTACAAAGCAGTTGTAAGATCATAAACAAACACTTCTCTGTTGCAAAGACTGTTTGTAGGAGAGTAATTATTTTTTGTAACCACGGAAACCCACCTGATGCCATGGCTACATAACCAGCTTGCACAGACAATTTTTAGTAACCAAGTCAAACAAATCACTATACCTACTAAAATCATTTCATTTTATTTTTTAATTTTGGCCTCACAACTTGCAGGATCTTAGTTCCCTGACCAGGGCAGTGAAAGCATGGAGTCCTAACCACTAAACTGCCAGGGAATTCCCCTAAAATAATTTCATTTTAGAAATGTTTTCTCTCATTGCCAGTGGAGGCAAGCTAAATGGTTTGGCACAGTGTTGCACACCCAACTCAACTTTTTAGCTTCTCTTTTGTGACATTTTAGCTTTTTCTGTTCTTCCTAAAAATTCTTAATGAGTACAAAGCACATGCTCTAATAGTTCTCTCATCTGTCTTCTGATTTCTCCTAATAAAGTCCCTGTATATATACTGAGAGACAAAAGATGCTATGCCCAGCCCATGGCCACATACTGGACAGAGCTACACAAACCTCACTGACAATTTATTTCATGCACAAATACAGTCTTTGGGTACTTAAGGAAAACGCAGTTACAAGCTCTTGATGTCCAATTTGGTAAACAGATATAAAGGTTGATTCCTTCCTAACTCATTTTTTTTCTTCAAATTTTTTTTAAAGGTAGCGTGTCTTGAACACCACTCTATGCCAAGCCCTGTTCTAAGTGTTTTACATATATTAACTAATTCACCCCTTACAACAACCCCAGGAGATTGAGGGTAATTATAATGATAATGATACTATTCCTATTTTACAGATGAGGAAATGGAGGCACAGAAAGATTACGTACCTTGCCCAAAGTCTCACAACTGACAAATGATGTTCATCAACTGTTCATATAAACCTCTCTTAAGCCATGTACTCCTCTCCCACTGAACTTTCTACCACTTCCTCCTCTATCCCCAAGGAGTAACTAAGAATTACACGTCATGTTCTCTACCAAAATGCAAACATTTGGACAAAACAGTAGGCTAGTAGTCACAAGACTTGGATTCATGTCCCGTGTGGCTTTAGTAAAGTCATTAAATCCTGCTGGGCTTTGGTTTTACCATCTGTCAGATGGGAATAATAATAATACCTGCATAACCTCCCATGGCAGTCATAAAAATCAAATGACATGATGGAGATGAAAGGTCTTTGTAAGGTGAAAAGTCCTGAGCAACTCCAATGACTTTTTTTAAATACACATTTCTTCATTTATTTATTTATTTATTTTTATTTTTAGCTGCATTGGGTCTTCATTGCTGCACGCAGGCTTTCTCTAGTTGCAGCGAGTGGGGGCTACTCTTTGCTGTGGTGTGCAGGCTTTTCACTACGATGGCTTCTCTTGTTGTGGAGCACGGGCTCTAGGTGTGTGGGCTTCAGTAGTTGTGGCGTGGGCTCAGTAGTTGTGGCACACGGGCTTAGTTGCTCCGTGGCATGTAGGATCTTCCCTGACCAGGGCTCAAACCCGTGTCGCCTGCATTGGAAGGTGGATTCTTAACCACTGTGCCACCAGGGAAGTCTCTCCAATGACTTTTTATATCCGTGCTCTTAGGAATTGTCAAGGAGGTTTCACAGAAGAGACAATATTGGAGCTAAGTTTTGAAAGATGTATGTGTGTCCTAATATAATCACTGATAACATTTACTGAGCAATTACTATGTTCTAGGCTCTGTGCTAAGAGTTATATATGCATTATCTCATTTAATCCTTACAACAACTCTATGAGGTCATTCAGGTAGGTCCTACCCACCCCACTCATATAAATACCTGTTGGCATGATTCAAGAATAGATCTGTCATGCTGTTGTCCACTAGTCACAGTCCAAAGAGAGAAGTGCTGGTGGCTGGAACAACAAACTGCACAGGCCTTGAAGGTAGCAACATGTATCCCAAGCCATGGCCTGGTGAGAATAATTTGCTTTGGTCAATGGACACATCCTGAGACATAACTGGCTTTTCCCATTGCATTGGGAGACTTGGGAGTCTTTTCTTAACTAGTTTTGACAATCGTTCTGGTTTAAGCTTTGCCTGCTCAGTCAGACCAAGGACATAATAAGAGACCCCAATGAAAAGACTAGAAATGTGGATTGTCCAAAAAACAGACCCCTAACTTATATAACCACAAATTAGGAAATACATTTTAAGCAATGCAGAATGAGTCAAGTGAAATATCATTGCTGATTTTTGTTCATGTTTCCAAATATCACTCCTGAAGCAGTTAATACAACTAAAAAGTGAAATGGACCATTAAAGCAATTGTTACAGAAAACAGGAGGTAGCAATGGCATGAGGGGCAGGCTTTCCAGACTATGGAAACATATAATGAAGCTGAACATGTAGGGCCCCAAGAAAGGACAACTAGTTGAAGTATGTGGCTCATATCACAACACATCAAATTGATTTTTTTTAATAAACTTATTTATTTTATTTATTTATTTTTGGCTGTGTTGGGTCTTTGTTGGTGCACACGGTCTTTCTCTAGTTGCAGCGAGCAGGGGCTACTCTTCGTTGCGGCATGTGGGCTTCTCATCGCGGTGGCTTCTCTTGTTGCGGAGCATGGGCTCTAGGTGCATGGGCTTCAGTAGCTGTAGCACACGGGCTCAGTAGTTGTGGCTCATGGGCTTTAGAGCGCAGGCTCAGTAGTTGTGGTGCACGGGTTTAGTTGCTCCGTGGCACATGGGATCTTCCTGGACCAGGGCTCAAACCCGTGTTCCCTGCATTGGCAGGCAGATTCTTAACCACTGCGCCACCAGGGAAGCCCCAAATTAATTTCTAAAAACCATTTTTTTCACTTCAGGACCAGAAATTCTGTCACTTATCTCCAAGACAAAAATAAAGAAATCCCAAACTCTTTTGATTGTTTACCTGAATGTGACAGGCAGAATTCTCATGAGATGAGTTGAGTGAGGTTGGCTTCATGTCACATGTAGGTCAGGCAAGGCTGATGCTTTCAGGACCCATCTTACTCCATGAAAATCATTCTCCATAATATAATTGTTGTACTTTTCAATTGTGGCTTTGAACAGACAGGGGTAGAGAAGCACTCAAAGCCTGTCTTTCTATCAGAGCCAGGGTGTGGGCTAAGAAGGACTCCTAGTAGAGAACAAGGGAGGTGAGCAGAAGAAATTTTAGTCACCAGGACGGTCCCTATACCAGGCCACACTACTTTGTCCTTTTACCCTAAAAAGAATTCTCTTAGCAATCTTTCCAAATATATCCACAACCTGTAATGAAGGATGTTGAGTGATTATTAATCCACCAAACCATGTCTACAGCTGTTTACTTCATAGTGTTGCGCCTGTACCATACCTGGCTCTTCTGGATGGATACTGACAAATAAACATTGTTGATACAACCAGTCCCTAAAGGGAGTTATTTTAATTATGTCTTCATTGAGCTCAGCAGTTCACAACTTGGGCTCCTGTAGATCACTCATTTTGGGGGACACAATTTACCACCTTTAAAACCTGTGCAGAATGTTATAATTTTTGAAAAAAGATGGAACACGGAATAATTTGAATTAGGGGAACCCATGAAATGATAGTTATGATAATAATGATATCCAACCAAGCCTACAGTGGAAAATTGAACTATGACCACTAGTTGGACTGAGGAAAAATTATAAACGGTCAGGGGCAGGCAGGGGGCAGGGCATTAAGTAAATCCTAAATCATTCAGTTTACAGCATATAATAAGGAATACGTTCAAACACTGAAAGGGAAGGAAAAAAAGAATAACATAATTGGTGATCAAATAATAAATTAAAAAATGTAATTGTTTATAAATTTTATACTTTCTCTTTATTGGAGAGTTCAAATATGTATGAAAATAGAAAACTTGTTATTGTGTTTCTCTTCTATATGTGGGCAAATGCAAGCTTACAAACTTTTGTAGGGGAAGAAAGACTTTCTCTTTACCCTTCTAGGTATGATATCTGGGGCTATAAAATAAACTGACATCAGGCAGGTTAACAAAAGGTACACAGATTTATTAATTTTTAATATTATAGACAGAGGGGCCTCACCGGGGGAAAAAAGTGAATACCCCAAAAAGCTGTGCAATCTGAAAGCTTATATACAGTCTTTACAGGGAAAGGGGAAAGGGACGTAAGCCACTTAGGAAAGAGTAAGTGATTTTTAGGAAAGATGAATGGGCCTTAGAACAGGTGGGAGATATGATAGTTTGTGACAAATGTTTGTGGTGTGGTGTCGACTTCAAGTCTTCTCTGGTTGATGAAACTAGGGGGAGGAGAATCTAAGACCATTGGATTCCTTTGGGAGGATCGGTCTTTAGGCAGATAAGGGGAGTTCAAAGAAGGCCTCTTCTAACATTTTGTGTTTTTCAAGTGCCTTCAGCTCAAAATAGTCAATAACCCAAATCGGCATATTTTTGAAGTCCTTCACTTTTTTTTTAAACATCTTTATTGGAGTATAATTGCTTTACAATGTTGTGTTAGTTTCTGTGAAGTTCTTCACTTTTATAATTGAAGCTGCAAAGACATTGAACCAGCCATTTGCAGAGGCTGTGTGCTCTACAGAATGAGATGGAAGCAGGTCAGATGCCCTTCTCTGGAACTCCCTCACCCCCTCAGGGGGCCTTGCCAGCGTGCTAGTCAGAAAGTACACCCTGCAAGTGCTTTATCTTTAATAAGCAGGAGATTTTGTTAATTAGCATCTTGAGGTTAGAAGAATTCTCACTGGTAAAATTGATGGAGGTCAAGAAATGTGGAGTGGCTAAAGTGTTTTAGTCACTCTTGGCTAGAACAGAGTATAAGAATCTAGGATGTTCTTGCTAATTATTAGAGAAATGCAAATCAAAACGACAATGATCTATCACCTCACACTGGTCAGAATGGCTATCATCAAAAAGTCTACAAACAATAAATGCTGGAGAAGGTGTGGAGAAAAGGGAACCCTGTTGGTGGGAATGTAAATTGGTGCAGTCATTATGAAAAATAGTATGGAACTTCCTTAAAAACTAAAAATAGAATTCTCATCTGATAGAATAGTCCTACTAGGCATATCTCCAGAAAAGACAAAAACTCTAATTCAAAAAGACACATGCAAGGGACTTCCCTGGCTTCCACTTTCTGGTTTAAGACTCTGTGCTTCCATTGCAGGGGCAGGGGTTCCACCCCTGGTTGTGGAACTAAGATCCCGCATGCCACATGGCTCGGCTGGAAAAAAAAAAAAAAGACACATGCTCCCCAATGTTCATAGCAGCACTGCTTACAATAGCCAAGGCATGGAAACAACCTAAATACCCATCAACAGATGACTGATTTAAGAAGATGTGGTATGTGTGTATATATATATATATATATATATATATATATATATATATATGCCATGAAATATTACTCAACCATGAAAAAGAATGAAATAATGCCATTTTCAGCAACATGGATGGACCTAGAGAATATCATACTAAGTGAAGTAAGTCAGAGAGAGAAAGACAAACATTATATGATATCACTTATATGTAGAATCTAAAAAAATAATACAAGTGAATCTATATACAAAACAGAAACAGACCACAGACATAGAAGACAAACTTATGGTTACCAAAGGGGAAAGCTGGGGCCAGGGGTGGGGGGAAGAGGGAGTTAATTAGGAGTATAGCATTAACAGATGTAAACTACTATACATAAAGTAGATATGCAACAAAGATATACTGTATAACACAGGGAACAATATTCAATATCTTATAATCTATAATGGAAAATAATCTGAAAAAAATATATATATATAACTGAATCACTTTGCTATACACCTGAAACTAACACAATATAGTAAATCAACTATCCTTCAGTAAAAAAATAAAAATTAAAAAATTTTAAAAATTAAAAAAGAATCTAGGATGTTCTGAAGCCTGTGCCTAGGGGATGCCACCCAGTTGTTGACTCTGTCTCGAGTGTTCAGCCATTGATTCAGAGAATTCAGTTGCCTGAGGGCAATGATGAAGTTACCCACATCCTGCCTCCAGAATACTGACACCTCGCCTCAGAATGAAACTTTCATGTGAGAAGTGCTTCAGCACCTGAGGAAGCAGATTGGGTCTTCATCTAACCAAGTAGGACCAACTGTATGAACTTTGCATGCCTGCTTGCTGATAAGTTCTTGCTCCATAACATCTGTGTGCGTGCTCTAATTTTGTCTGAAACTTGCTTTCATTATAACCTGGTAGTGAGGGATAGGGAGTAGTTAACCCTGACCCACCTCTAACTAAGAGCAGTGAACCAATGTCTATCAAGAAATAACCTAAAGGACTTCCCTGGTGGCGCAGGGGTTGAGAATCTGCCTGCCAATTCAGGGGACACGGGGTCGAGTCCTGGTCCAGGAAGATCCCACATGCCACAGAGCAACTAAGCCCATGCATCACAACTACTGAGCCTGCGTGCCACAGCTACTGAAGCCTGCGTGCCTAGAGCCCTTGCTCCACAACAAGAGAAGCCATCACAACGAGAAGCCCACGCACGGCAATGAAGAGTAGCGCCCCTGCTAGCCACAACTAGAGAAAGCCCGCACACAGCAGCGAAGACCCAACACACCTAAAAATAAATAAATAAATATATATTTTTTTAAAAAAAGAAATAAGTCCAAATTGTTGCACATCAGTTAACAACTATGTCCAATATTCATTTTACTCCTCTTCCTTTGTGTAAAAGTCATGATATTTGGGGGAGATTGATTATTCCAGGGGGTCGCTTTTGATTAAATCTTTGAAGGGAACACATAAAGAGTCCTTCTCTTCCCACCTGGGCTCTGGACCAACTGAGAAATATTACAAAGGAATAAGGCATATAGAAACCCAAATATTACTTTTAGTGCTGATTAAGTGTTATTTGGAAAATGAAGCTTTGTGTGGAAGACAAAATAATTTGTTAACTCTTCATCTTCCAGTCTAGACCTTAGAATAGGCCCCTGAGGGCAAGTTTGGGACATCAGAGCAGACACACATTGGGCTGGAAAAAGAGAGAGGAAGAAAGAGACCAAAATTCCCATGTTTAGGACTTTTGATAATTTAACTTCACCTGGTTAAGAAATGAGGCTCATTGGCCATTGCTCACCAGTCAGGCAACATACCCAATCCACGTAAAGAATATAAGGGATGAAGCAAGTGGCCTTACCTTAACACACTTAGTGTTAAGAAAAAAATATATCAATAAATTCTGTACCTGGTTTTCTGTCATAAGATCATCATCCTCTCAGGTCCTTGGACCAAATGTAGGCAAAGAACAAGAATCAGCTGCTCTCTAGCAACCTCCATGGCCCAGCTCAGTCAGTCCTCCGCCAGTTGCATCTGTGGGGCTGGGAATAAAAATGTCCAACATGAGCCTGTGGGTCTGGGACCTCCCCACAGTCCCACACCATGGCACTCAAGGCACAATACCCAGCTACCCATGACCAGCCCCATCAAGAGCCCTGCCACCTCCACGGTGTTGCAGGGAGGAGATCTATGTTCTGTGCCAGCTGTGAAGGAACTCTCACTCTCTGCTCCTTCCAAACTTAAAGGGTTCCCTCCTTCTGCTCTTAGCTCTTCCTTTATGCAGTCATGAACCCGGAACTAAGAATGTGAAATTAAATTCATTCCCACTTTATAAAGATGAAAAAGGGAGGCTTGTCTTAATTGTCAAAGCCTAGATTTGACACCAGAACTGAGTCTATTTAGCAAAAACTCTAAACTTATCCAAAATTTAATATTTACCTCTAGAGATCAAGCATGAAAAACTATATATATATATATATATATATATATATATATATAAATCATATGGTGCAAGCTTTTGATAGTATAAAATGAAATTGTATTTTAAGTAAATTTCCTTCTCAAAAGAAGGAATCAGATTTATAACGTTATTTTATACACTGTTAGTTCATTAGATTATGACATAAATATGGCTCAGCTGTTGTCTATTTTAGCAAAATAGACTCAGGGTTGATGGAATGAACTAAGTCATCACTGTGGCTTCTATCCAGAACAAAAACAAAGTTGAGATATAACAATAATCGTGGAAGCATTTTAATAGCAAGATATTTATTTAATAAATACTTACATTTTGCATAACAAAAAAGAGTAACACTTAAAAAACACGGCAAATTGCTTAATGTTTGCAGTATATTTTTAAGAGCATATGGTCAAAGAATTTCAGAGCATTTTGGTAAAAAAATGTGTACAGAGTGACCAGGATCTTGTTTTAGGGATCTCCACAAAAAAAGAAATAGTATAGGATAGTGAGATTCATTATAAATGTAAATCTAGACATACACTGTTTATTTTTTAAAAAGAGAGCTAAATAGATATGAAAGCAAAGTTGATAAACTTCAGTAAAACAATAAAAATTCATTAAAAGCACAGATTCTTTACATCAGCCACAATATTACTTCGCAAGGCAGACCTTCTCAGACCTTAGGCTGAAGGTGCCCTAATGCAGTATTGAGAGAAATTCCACTTAAGCCAGGAAGGCTGCTTTAATCAACCCATCAGGAGAGGAACCAGAGGAAAAACCTACTCCATGTAAGGAACCCTTTGCCGCGAGACCATCTCCACAAATTTAAGCAAACAACCACAAGCATGGAGCACAGGGAAACGGAATGGAAGTTAGTATTTTTTTGAGAACATAGTGTATATCAGGCTGTACATATTCAAGTTTTTTGACTACACAGTACACATCTATGAAGTATTTTACTGCTTTATGGATGACAAAACTGATGTCCATTAAGTAAAGATATACAACCAGCAGAGCCAGAATCCAAACCCAGGTTTGTCTTCTATCAAGTTCTCTGCTCTTTCTGAGCCTCTTTTTCTTCAGACTTAGGTCTAAACCAAGACCCTCACTTTAACCAGATTGCCACCTCTGAGATCAGACTGGGGCTTTCCAAGAAGTACTTAGAAAAGGCGGAATGTAGGGAAGGAGAAGTGAAGAAGAGAGAAGTATCAAAATTCAAATTCAGAGGTCTAGTCCAGGGGTCAACAAACTTTTGCCATAAAAGACCAAATACAGTAAATATTTTAGGTTTTGCAGGCTACATGATCTCTGTCACAACTCCTGAACTCAGCCATTAGAGTGTGAAAGCAGCCGTAGACAATGCTTACACAAACAGAGCAGCTGTGTTCGAATAAAACTTTATTTATGGACACTGAAATTTGAATTTTTTATAATTTTCACATGTTACAAAATAGACCTTTTTTTTCAATCATTTAAAAATATAAAAACCATTCTTGGTTCATGGGCTAAACAAAAACAGGCATTGGGCCAGATCTGGCTAAAAACCCATAGTTTGCCAACCCTTGCTCTGGGCTAAACCAGTCCTCAACTAGTAACTTATCAATTAAACTTTTTATGAGTTTCTTTCTTCTCAGTGATCTGCTTTCTTCTTTTTCCTCACTTTTACCTCATCTTTTACTGTTACTCCATTTAAATAAAGCCTCCTATGCTGACATACAAACTTACGGAAATAAAAACAATTAAGGAAGTGATTATTTTCACAGCAATAACAATGTCTTATGGCACAGGCAGCAGGCCTGGTTCTGGAGATAAGTTTCAGTCTTACCAAAAATAGCATAAAACTCTTACAACAGACACCACCAGTGGAGCATTTTTTTCTATCAGATATTCTGAAAGTAGTGAGACCTGTTGTACAAACAGAGCCTTTAACAAAATAAATCAAATTGATGAGCAAACAGCAAAACACAAACTTCTTTGAAACAAATGTCTAAAAACAATAGATCTGAGATTTTAAAAGGGTTACTTTTTTAAACAATATTTATTTATTTATTTGGCTGCACCGGGTCTTATCTGCAGCATGCGGGATCTTTTAGTTGTGGCATGCGGGCTCTTAGTTGCGGGATGTGGGATCTAGTTCCCTGACCAAGGATTGAACCCGGTCCCCCTGCATTGGGAGTGTGGAGTCTTAACCACTGGACCACCAGGGAAGTCCCAAAAGGGTTACTTATTGATGAAATAAAAATTCACATTTTAAGACCAGGCAAGAAAAATTTAAACATAAAATTTTTCTCCGCCCATTTGGGCCTCCTCCCTCCCTCTAGTATGAATTGTGCATCTGCCTTGTGTGTTAACCAGACCTCCCCAATGGCAGAAATACCCGCTCAAACATAAAGTTCACAAAAATGTTTTTTCTGGCAGTAGCCATGTAACTCGATAGAAGATAACATTCCTTTCTGAATTCTGTAAGGGGTCACAATGACCTAGCACTTGCCTTGTATGTGCAGATATCTTTGGTGAACTTTATGAAGAATGCCAATATATCATTTCCCTTAAAGATAGCAGTTCTGGTGCAGAGCAGACTGGTCAGACAGCCTGGGGAGACACTGGGCCACACCTAATGGAAGTTCTTAGCTTAAATAGTTACTTGTGACCTTATAAATGTTACTAGCTATATTACTTGTATTCTGCCTATTTTACAAGATTATTGTTTCTTGCATTGCCAAATGTGTGACTGAGCTTCAGATAAAATTAATGATGATTAGGTTACTTGAAATGATTGATCAAATATATAGTTCTATAAGATTGATTGTAACACTGCAATTCTACATATGCGAAGAAGCAAGGAAAAGGAACCATTTCCAGGACCATAACAGACTAGTAAAGCAGGTGGTCCAGAGGCTTTTGGCTACTGTTAATAGGGCCTAGTCCAGCAATAAGCACACTGAGTGACCTATCAATGAAATCTTCACTTGACCTGGAAATAAGCATTCCTAGCACCGTGGGCCAAATTGGTCATGAAATGCTTCCCAAACCTTGGTCAAAATTATGACTGAAGGAGAAGGGATTGTAAAATAAAGGATGTTGCCCACCATCCAGTTCTACAAGAACTCAGTCATTAGCCACTGCAGTCAGTGACCTATAATACACACCCTAAAAGGAATTCAGGGCAAAGATAGGGATGAGGCACTTTCTGCTCTGGGAAAACAGAAGAACAGGCCCTTAGGTAGTTAGAAATATTTCAGGAGAAATTTTTTGTAAACTTGGACTCTTGCATCTTCCCATACTTAGAAAAGCACTAAAACCATTAACTAAGGTATCTATTCCTCATTGCTAGCAGCATCCTTCCACTGAGATGTGTGCTTAGTTGCACATACCCCTTCACCAAAATCACATATATACTGACCTCTCCCCTTCCCTCTTTGGAGCAGTTCTCAGAGCTGTCTCAGAGACCGTCTCCCATGTTATAATCCTCAGTTTGGTTGAAATAAAATTTTCCATTTCTTTCTTAGACTATTGATTAAATTTTTGTTGACATTAACTAGGCCTAATAAACAAGGGGGATTAACGTGCAAATAATATGATTTGAGTTCAACACATACTGAATCTGATTATCTGTCGAAATGTGCTAAAATTGTTATAATTGGTGTTCATTTTTCCTTTAAAAATCTTTTTCATACTTTGCTGTGTTCTGTTGAGTATTTCTATTTGTATATTGAAACTAGTCTTTTTATAAACACGAAGTTTTTCCTTTGTAAGATGATGTTAATAAGAAAAGCATGATTCAGTTTCAAGTAATTTCATAGTAAACTCTATGAAAGCTACACGATCCTGCAGAGAGACACACTTTATCTTCTGAGATATTCACTAAAGAAAATTTGATTGGGGGACTTCCTTGGTGGTGCAGTGGCCAAGAATCCGCCTGCCAATGCAGGGGACACGGGTTCGAGCCCTGGTCCAGGAAGATCCCACCTGCCGCGGAGCAACCAAGCCCGTGTGTCACAACTACTGAGCCTGCGCTCTAGAGCCCATGAGCCACAAGTACTGAGCCCACGTGCTACAACTACTGAAGCCCACACGCCTAGAGCTCGTGCTCCGCAACTAAAGAAGCCACCACAGTGAGAAGCCCATGCACCGCCATGAAGAGTAGCCCCCGCTCGCGGCAATTAGAGAAAAAGCACGTGTGCAGCAACGAAGACCCAATGCAGCCATAAATAAATTGCTGTGCAATTTATTTGAATACATAATGAATGTATGAATACAAGAAGAAAATGAACTAGAAGCTGCTAAATTTGAGGATTTAAGATAGTAGACATGTACTGCAAAGCAGGAATAAGTTCATTTGTACACTTGTCACAGTTCTCTCTGAGAAGTGTTGTCAAAGGAAAAACAGGCTCTGAAAATGAATGAACAGTGGAGGTACTGAATGCAAAGAAGAGCTTCACTCTGTGGTATCCGCCTTCTGGCAGCAGCAGGAAATGTTCAATCTGCCACTTGGAGACTCCTCGTGAGTGGACTGACATTCTTTGCTGTCAGTACCCTGTGCATGGGGGTGAAAAGTCCCCCAGAATCCTTCAGGAAAAGGATATCCTTGTCACTTGTCAATGCCCTTGACAGGTTGTAGGACAACCTGTCAGCTAGCTGGTGGTACTAAATTAATGAACATTGCCCTTGAAAGAAACACACACACACACACACACAAACACACACACACACACACACACACACACACACACACACACAGAGAACTAACAGTTTAGCATAGAATAATAAATGAAGAAACTTCCAGTTTTTTTGTGGGTTTTTTTAGGTGTTAAAATGTGCCCATTACTAAGGTGTTGAGTGTGGGAGCGGTTAGAAAGCATTCTTCCCATAACCAGTTCGAACACCTTTTATTTAACACCTCATACAAGATCACAGCAACACAAAAGGGATGTCCACAGGCTGGATTTTCCATATACTCAATGTAGGAGCAGAAGAAAGGCCTTATTTGGCCATATTGCTTCAGAAGTAAATTTAAAACAAGTTGAAACAAAATTTGTAAGTATTTAATTTCTTTGAATCAGATCATCTTATTTTAAAAATACTATATTAATTATATTTATATTATATATATAATTATATTACAATTATTTTAAAATACATAAATATTTTAATAAGTTTATATACTGAGCTACATAAAGGAAATTTCTCAGGAATAGCTCCTTAACCTACGGCAAGAATCCACATTTCCTCCTCCTCAGCCCAGGGGAGGTATCATCCACTCATCATGGCCGACATTACTGAAATTCCATCTCAGTCATTCTAACACTAATGGTTTTTCAGAGATGCTACTGAATTGCAATCCATTTGCTCTCTCTGCCTGGTGGCAGTCACTAAATTGAAGAAGTATCTCCTGTAAAGAAAGATCCTTTTTTAGGGAATCCTGTGGGAGATCCTCCTATTGGCTCATTCAGTGCCAGTTCCAACCCCTTCTAGCTTTCCATCCTGCACTGTAGATGCTGGGAAACTAAGAACTCAGTCTTCTAGACTCCCTTGTGGCCACAGTTACATATACAACCCAGGTTTTGCCAAGCAAGCCTGGGAGACTAGAAGGTGACAAAAGTCCAATGAGGAGGCAGCTGCACAGAGGCCGACTGGCCCTTGTTGCAGAGGCATTTGAGTCTTCCTGAGCTGCTGTGGCAGAGCTTCTGCTGACCAACTTCTAGTGTCCTGGGCACCCAGTGCTTACTTGCACAACTTGCACAAGTAGCAGTGGGGTTTCTGTGTTGACAGTCCGTGGTGTGGTGGGGTATTTCTTTGAGTTGTGCAGCATTCAAGCTTGGTCCCTGGCACTCTTGGAAATTCTATAAGCTATTCTATACCCTGAAATAAATAGGGACAGTGTATTACTTTGTTTCAACTAAGAACCCTGACAAATACAAGCCTGGGCCCTAAGTGCAAGGGCATTTTGAGGATCCAGTAGACCTAGAGGTGAAAACTGGCTTTACAAATTGCTAGCTGAGAGGCCTTGGGCAAGTTCCCTAAACTTTCTGTGCTTAAGTTCCTCTGTTATAAAATGGGGTAAGGGAGGAGGCTAATACCTACCACACTGGGCTGCTATGAAGAGTCAGTGAGGTGATGTCTATAACATAACTGGTGTGGGGGGCTGGGGATGAGGGAAGGCTGACACATAGTAGGTCCTCCCTACATCATTGTGTCCTACATTTTAAACATATAATGTTTATATTGGAGTAGACTACCAAACTGTTTAAAGACATACAGTGGTGGGCAGGGAAAAGTATAAAGTTCAAAAAAGTTGAAAAAGTTAAAAAAGTTCAAACTAGGATAAAAGGAAAAATAAAATTCCAGGGGAGGGTTGGGCCAGGAATTTGTGAATGTGGGGTCACAGTGTCAGATGAGATAATGCTTAGAATTAAGACCAGACTGATGTGCTAAAAAGAGAAAGTTAACTATAAGTTAGGAATGCATGTTTTTGCTAGTAAAAGAAAATATAATTTCACATTTAAACAAATAACATAAATTTTCTTACAGAACATGACCAGAGGTAGGTTGTTGCTGGCATCAGTTCAGCTGCAAAATGATGCCATCTGGGATTCACTCTGCTGTGCTTATCATTGGCTTTTGTCCTCAGGCTTGTCACCAAAATGTTGAAGGAGGGCTGCTTCTGCTGCTCCAGGCATTCCCTCAATTCAAGCCAGTAAAAGGGGGAGGTGGCAAGAGCCTTTTCCTTTTGTATCTTTGTTTTATTTTTCAGGAAAGGAATCCTTCCCAGGTCAGCTCTACTTCCATCTCACTTGCCAGAATTGGCTCATGTATCCACTTTAAATAAATTATTAGCCAAGGGAACAAAATCATAGGAGCACTTTAATTTTTAAAAATATTATGTTCCGGTATACACAGATGTGTATAAAATTGATGACTAAAAAGAACCTGCAGTATAAACAAACAAACAAAACAACTAATACTAAACTTTCTTTGGGCTATTTGTATGGAAATATGTTAATATAAATGTTTCAGACATTACATGAAATTTTTTAAAATCTTATATGTTCTGTTATAATGTTATAAGTCATAATTCTAGTTATTACTTTAAAATGTATATCTCAGGAACAACTAAATTTCCTTGCCAATTGCATTATTATGAACTTTCATCAAATCTTTAACCGTGGTCATTTTTAAGTCTTTTGTCATTTAGACAGTCCTGGGTGTACTCTGATGCTTTTGCAAAGATGTTCCGATGAAAGGGTTTCATCTTCAAGGAATTCATGGAAAAGACTCTGACAAGTACAGGATTCTGGTAACTGACTATACTGTTGAACTGAATGAATAAGCATTTTCAGAACTCTAATGGAAAACTGATGAACTCATAAAGTGCTAATGAAAGATCAAGATGAAAAAAAATTAATTACATGGGACTGAGTGAACTGATGAAGATGATTATCATTTTTGTGACTTTCTGTTTGAATAATAAAAAAAAAATCCCACAAGGACTCAGAGGCAAAAAATATACAAATCAATTTTCACTGCAAAGTAAAGGAGCTGTTACAGTGGAGGATTACTGGACTGAATGTCAATATTATGACATAGTATGAGTGTGTTTCGTGTTCGGTAATTGCAATCATTGTTGCTTTTGTTGTGGTCATCCATTTACAACGCTTGGCATCGCTTTACTTATCTCTTGTAAAAATAAAACACAGTGTGTGTGTGTGTGAAAAAAAAAAGAAAAGAAAAGATTAGGACACACAGAGAGACATCATGGATGCCTTTGCACAGAAGAAAGACCACGTGAGGACACAGTGAGAAGGTGGCCATGGCAAGTCCAAGGAAAAGGCCTCAGGAGAAACCAAACCTGCTGACACCTTGATCTTGCACTTCTAGCCCCCAGACTGTGAGAAAATATGTTTCTGTTGTTTAAACCACCCCAGCTGTTGTATTTTGTTTTGGCAGCTGTAGCAAACTAATACACACCTCTTATGCCCTTAAAAATATATATATATTATGTTCGGACTTCCCTGGTGATCCAGCAGTTAAGGCTCCAGTCTCTCAATGCAGTGGGTCCAGGTTCCATCCCTGATCAGGGAACTAGATCCCTCATGCGGCAACTAAAGATCCCGCACGTGACAATGAAGATCCTGAGTGCCGCAACCAAGACCCAGTGCAGCCAAATAAATAAATAAATAAAATAAAAATATCATGTTAGTTGTGTGGTTTAGAAAGGGAAAGCCAGACATTCCTGTTTCAAAGAAGTGGACAAATAAGGGTGAATTGAAGCAATAAAAGCAGGGTTGGGGGGCTTCCCTGGTGGCGCAGTGGTTGAGAGTCCACCTGCCGATGCAGGCAACGCGGGTTCGAGCCCCGGTCCGGGAAGATCCCACATACCAGGGAGTGGCTGGGCCCGTGAGCCATGACCGCTGAGCCTGCGCGTCCGGAGCCTGTGCTCCGCAACGGGAGAGGCCACAACAGTGAGAGGTCCGCGTACTGCAAAAAAAAAGCAGGGTTGGTTTTTTTTCTACTTATCCGTGGCAGTTCTTGTGCAGTGACAAGGAGAGGAGTGTTTCTTATAACCATACATAGCCCTGGCCTTGAGATCTGCTGGGAATCCAGCGTGAACTGGCAGAGAGATGAATGTAAGCCCCAGGAACTAATGAATTGTGACTAGGAAGCATACTGATAATAGAATCACTCCCCAAACTATTGACAGTATCTTAAATTTAAGAAGTCCAAAGTTGTGTGTGTGTGTGTGTGTGTGTGTGTGTATGTGTGTGTTTCTGTGTGTGTGTGTTATGGGGGCAGGGGTGGATTTTCGTCTGATCCAGGTTGGAATCAGTAGCTAAGGAATCCCTTCTGATAGACAGGGACCTCAGTATAAGAGTCAATGGGTACTGGCAAAAATTGCTGTCAAAATTATGGCACCATTGTGGACACAAGAATAGCCAAGACACAGGACAAAGCTGGGTTGTCTGGGAGCTGAGGCCAATTCTACCAGGAAGAAAAAAAGAAAGCTAACTAGAGCTATGCAGGGGATCTGTTCCATCACCAAATGGACTGGTTAATAGTAGGACTCAAATCCCAGTAGGCACTTAAGAAGAATCCCATTCAATCAAATTAGACACATAGAATATGGAGTGAGGAAGGGAAAAGAGGAAAGCTGTACATCTGAACTTTACCCTGGGCTCAGTTAAGCAAATCAACTCCAGATCCTACCCATGTGAGATATTGGGGGGGTCCTAATCCAGTCAGATTTATTTTTCATGGACTTGGAGACTCTGCAACTGTAGAGCAAGGTTGTGATACTCAGCTGTTGAAGGAGGGAAATTTGTTCCCTCCTTCAACAGCTGAGTATCACAAACTGATCATCCATTAAGCGCCAAACACTGTTCTAAGTGCTGGGGATACAGTAGAAGGCAAGACATATAATCCCTGCCCTCATGGAGTTCACTGGTTTCCCTTGAACAATAACTACTGACCAAGGCCACAGCTTACCAAGGCTTCAGCAACCCCTGATATGGGAGGAAATGAGTCTCATGTAGGGATTAAAGGTGTGCAAGACATGAGCCCTGTCTTCAAAGACCTGATAGATTAAAGGGAAAGTTTCAGTCAGGAGACTGTTCCAGGAGATTTCTAAGGAGACAGAGCCACTCACATTAAGACCATGACAGCTTCAGGAAACTAGTGCCCCTGCCTCTCAGAGAGTGTGCCCACAATCTCACAAAGGGCAAGGGCTACAACTAGAGCTACTCTTACTCTAATACAGGGAGAGTCAACTGGAGCATCCTACATATGCCACCTGTCCCCAACCTTTGCATCTTACCAGTTAGGTTTTCAGAGTTTGATATTCTTCTGGAAAATATGGGCATTTCCTGGTTAACTGATAATCAGTATACATCAAGAACAAGAGAGCTGGCAACATATGTCATTAATAGTAGACTGTCATGCAGATGTCTATACTTCTAACAGTTGTGATTGTGGCTTTGCTTTTTGTCCACGTTACCTGCCACATAACTGAAAACTCTTTCTGCTAGTGATTGTTTGCCTTACTAATGTGATAACCTCAATTAAAAATATAAACAGAGGACTTCCCTGGTGGCACAGTGGTTAGGAATCTGCCTACTAATGCAAGGGAAACGAGTTTGAGCCCAGATCCGGGAAGATCCCACATGCCACAGAGCAACTAAGCCCATGTGCTGCAACTACTGAGCCTACACTCTAGAGCCCGTAAGCCACAACTACTGAGCCCACGTGCCACAACTACTGAAGCCTGTGCCCCTAGAGCCTGTGCTCTGCAACAAGAGAAGCCACCGCAATGAGAAGCCCATGCACTGCAACAAAGAAACAAAGGGTAGCCCCCTCTCTCTGCAACTAAAGAAAGCCCATGTGCAGCACCAAAGATGCAACACAGTCAAAAATAAATAAAATAATAATTAAATAAATTTATTTAAAAAAACCAAGGTCCAGAAATTGAAAATAAGTCAAAACAAATGAATCTATATTGCACAGTATCTTTAAGCAACTTCAATGAGATATATTCTGAGAATAAAAAGAACTGTAAAAAAAAATCTTGAACTTCATTCAATATTCTTACTGTTAGTAATGATATTTGTATTGATACTTTGGTACACATATCCATATATTGTAGGCTAAAACAAATAATTACGCTAATGTTGTTTGGAACCAGAGTTTTCAACGTGAGATACAAGTAAATTAAATAAAACATTTTAAGTAAGAGCACAGTAATCTAAAACTTCACTTGGAAATATCAATATGTATTCGTAATTTCTTCCTGGTGCTATCCAATGAAAAGCCCTAGAAACAATGGCAGTAGCAATGAACATTGCTAAAATCTAGATTGCAGTCTTTAAATATCATTCCTCATCTGCAACAAAGCAACTAAAGCTAATAAGTGAATTTGGCAAAGTTACAGGATACAAGGTTATTATATAACAATCAATTTTATTTCTACGTATTAGCAACAAAGAACTGGAAACTGAAATTTAAAATACCATTTACAGTAACAACCAAAATATGAAATACTTAGAAAAAATTTTAACATAATATGTATGAGACCTGTACACTAAAAATTGTAAAACGTTTCTGAGAGAAATTAAAGAAGATCTAAATAAATGGAAAGGTACACTATGTTCATAGACGAGAACAATCAATATTATTAAAATGTCAGTGCTCCCTAGTTGATCAACAGATTCAATGTAATTCCAATCAAAATTCCAAGAGTCTCTTTTGTAGATATTGACAAACTACAACTAATATGGAAAGTCAAAGAACCTAACAATTTTGAAAAAGAAAAACAAAGTTCAAATACTTATACTACTTGATTTCAAGACTTATCATAAAGCTAGAGTAATCAAGACAATTTTATATTAGCGTAAAGGTAGACATATAGGACAATGGAACAGAATAGAGAGTCTAGAGAAAGAGCTATATGTATGTGGTGTATAGATTTCCAAAAATGATGCTAAGGTAATTCAATGAGGGAAGAAGAGTCTTTTCAACAAGTGATGTGGGGACAGCAGCATATCCATACAGGAAAAATATAAATCTCAATCTTATTTTTTAAAATTTTTTAACATCTTTATTGCAGTATAATTGCTTTACAATGGTGTGTTAGTTTCTGCCGTATAACAAAGTGAATCAGCTATGTGTATACATACATCCCCATATACCCTCCCTCTTGTGTCTCCCTACCACCCTCCCTATCTCACCCCTCTAGATGGTCACAAAGCACAGAGCTGATCTCCCTGTGCTATGCAGCTGCTTCCCACTATCTATCTATTTTACATTTGGTAGTGTATAAATGTCAGTGTTACTCTCTCACTTCATCCCAGCTTACCCTTCCCCCTCTCTGTGTTCTCAAGTCCATTCTCTACGTCTACGTCACGTCTTTATTCCTGTCCTGCCCCTAGGTTCATCAGAACCATTTTTTAAATAAAAATTCCATATATATGTGTTAGAATATGGTATTTATTTTTCTCTTTCTGACTTACTTCACTCTGTATGACAGACTCTAAGTCTATCCACCTCACTACAAATAAAACAATTTCGTTTCTTTTTATGAAACCTCAATCTTTTACCTCATACCATACACAAAAATTAACTCCAAATGGATCATAGAACTAAAGACAATAGTTAAAACTATAACATTTCTAGAAAACAGAGGGAGAAAAATATTTAGAATCTTAGGTTAGTGAAAAATATCTTAGGACATAAAAAAGCAGAAACCATAATAGAAATAATTAATAAGTGAGGGAGGACTTCCATGGTGGCGCAGTGGTTAAGGATCTGCCTGCCAATACAGGGGACACAGGTTTGAACCCTGGTCTGGGAAGATCCCACATGCCATGGAACAACTAAGCCCATGCATCACAACTACTGAGCCTGCGCTCTACAGCCCGCAAGCGACAACTACTGGGCCTGCATGCCACAACTACTGAAGCCCACACAACTAGAGCTGGTGCTCCACAACAAAGACAAGCCACTGCAATGAGAAGCCTGCGCACTGCAACAAAGAGTAGTCCCCTCTCTCCACAACTAGAGAAAGCCCGTGTGCAGCAACAAAGACCCAATGCAGCCAAAAATTATTTAATTAATTTTAAAAAATTAATAAGTGGGCCTCCCCTGGTGGTGCAGTGCTTGAGAGTACGCCTGCCGATGCAGGGGACACAGGTTCATGCCCCGGTCTGGGAAGATCCCACATGCCGCGGAGCGGCTGGGCCCGTGATCCATGGCCACTGAGCCTGTGCGTCCAGAGCCTGTGCTCCGCAACGGGAGAGGCCACAGCAGTGAGAGGCCCACGTACCGCAAAAAAAAAAATAAAAAAATAACAAAAATAATAAATGGGACTTCTTCAAAACTTAAAATGCCTGCTCTTTGAAAGATACAATTAGATATTCATAGGACATTCCATCCAAAAGCAGCAGATTACACTTTCTTCTCAAGTGTACATGGAACATTCTCCAGGATAGATCACAGCTTGGGTCACAAATCAAGCCTTGGTAAATTTAAGAAAATTGAAATCATATCAAGCACCTTTTCTGACCCAATGCTATGAGATTAGAAATCAATTAAGGGGAAAAAAAAACGTAAAAAACACAAAAACATGGAGGCTAAACAATATGTTACTAAATAACCAAGAGATCACTGAAGAAATCAAAGAGGAAATCAAAAAATACCTAGGGACAAATTACAACAAAATCATGACAATCCAAAACCTATGGGATGCAGTAAAAACAGTTCTAAGAAGGAAGTTTATAGCAATACAAGCCTACCTCAAGAAATAAGAAAAATCTCAAATAAACAATCTAACCTTACACCTAAAGGAACTAGAGAAAGAACAAACAAAACCCAAAGTTAGTAGAAGGAAAGAAATCATAAAGATCAGAGCAGAAATAAATGAAATAGAAACAAAGAAACAATAACAAAGATCAATAAAACTAAAAGCTGGTTCTTTGAGAAGATAAACAAAATTGATAAACCATTAGCCAGATCATCAAGAAAAAGAGGGATATGACTCAAATCAATAAAATTAGAAATGAAAAAGGAGAAGTTACAACAGACACCACAGAAATACAAAGCATCCTAAGAGACTACTACAAGAAACTCTATGCCAATAAAAAGGACAACCTGGAAGAAATGGACAAATTCTTAGAAAAGTCTAACCTTCCAAGACTGAACCAGGAAGAAACAGAAAATATGAACAGACCAATCACAAGTAATGAAATTGAAACTGTGATTAAAAATCTTCCAACAAACAAAAGTCCAGGACCAGATGGCTTCACAGGTGAATTCTATCAAATATTTAGTGAAGAGCTAACACTCATCCTTCTCAAACTCTTCCAAAAAATTGGAGAGGAAGGAACACTCCCAAACCCATTCTATGAGGCCACCATCACCCTGATACCAAAACCAAAGATACTACAAAAAACGAAAATTACAGACCAATATCACTGATGAATATAAATGAAAAAATCCTCAATGAAATACTAGCAAACAGAATCCAACAACACATTAAAAGGATCATACCCCATGATCAAGTGGGATTTATCCCAGGGATGCAAGGATTCTTCAATAAATGCAAATCAATCAATGTGATTCACCATATTAACAAATTGAAGAAGAAAAACCATATGATCATCTCAATAGAGGCTGGAAAAGCTTTTGACAAAGTTCAACCCCCATTTATAATAAAAACCCTCCAGAAAGTAGGCATAGAGGGAACCTTCCTCAACATCATAAAGGCCATATATGGCAAACCCACAGCAAACATAATTCTCAATGGAGAAAAACTGAAGCCATTTCCTCTAACATCAGGAACAAGAGAAGGATGCCCACTCTCACCATTACTATTCAACATAGTTTTGGAAGTTTTAGCCACAGCAATCAGAGATGGAAAAGAAATAAAAGGAATCCAAATTGGAAAAGAAGAAGAAAAACTGTCACTGTTTGCAGATGACATGATACTATACATAGAGAATCCTAAAGATGCTATCAGAAAACTACTAGAACTAATTAAGGAATTTGGTAAAGTTGCAGGATACAAAATTAATGAACAGAAATCTCTTGCATTCCTATACACTAATGATGAAAAATCTGAAAGAGAAATTATGGAAACACTCCCATTTACCACGGCAAAAAAAAAGAATAAAATATCTAGGAATAAACCTACCTAGGGAGACAAAAGACCTGTATGCAGAAAACTATAAGACACTGATGAAAGAAATTAAAGTTGATACCAACAGATGGAGAGATATACCATGTTCTTGGACTGGAAGAATCAATATTGTGAAAATGACTATATTACCCAAAGCAATCTACAGATTCAGTGCAATCCCTATCAACTTACCAATGGCATTTTTCACAGAACTAGAACAAAAAATCTTAAAATTTGTATGGAGACACAAAAGACCCTGAATAGCGAAAGCAGTCCTGAGGGAAAAAAATGGAGCTGGAGAAATCAGACTCCCTGACTTCAGACTATACTACAAAGCTACAGTAATCAAGACAATGTGGTACTGGCACACAAAACAGAAATATAGATCAATGTAACAGGATAGAAAGCCCAGAGATAAACCCACACATCTATGGGCAACTAATCTATGACAAAGGAGGCAAGGATATACAATGGAGAAAAGACAGCCTCTTCAATAAGTGGTGCTGGGAAAACTAGACAGCTACATGTAAAAGAATGAAATTATAACACTGCCTAACACCATACACAAAAGTAAACTCAAAATGGATTAGAGACCTAAATGTAAGACCAGACACTATAAAACTCTTAGAGGAAAACATAGGAAGAACACTCTTTGACATAAATCACATCAAGATCTTTTTTGATCCACCTCCTAGAGTAATGGAAATAAAAGCAAAAAGAAACAAATGGGGCCGAATGAAACTTCAAAGCTTTTGCACAGCAAAGGAAACCATAAACAAGACGAGAAGACAACCCTCAGAATGAGAGAAAATATTTGCAAATGAATCAATGGACAAAGGATTAATCTCCAAAATATATAAACAGCTCATGCAGCTCAATATTAAAAAAACAAACAATGCAATCCAAAAATGGGTGGAAGACCTAAATAGACATTTCTCCAAAGAAAACATACAGATGGCCAATAGGCACATGAAAAGCTGCTCAACATCACTAATTATTAGAGAAATGCAAATCAAAACTACAATGAGGTATCACCTCACACCAATTAGAATGGGCATCATCAGAAAATCTACAAACAACAAATGCTGGAGAGGATGTGGTGAAGAAGGAACCCTCTTGCACAGTTGGTGGGAATGTAAATTGATACAGCCACTATGGAGAGCAGTATGGAGGTTCCTTAAAAAACTAAAAATAGAATTACCATATGACCCAGCAATCCCACTACTGGGCATATACCCAGAGAAAACCACAATTCAAAAAGACACATGCACCCCAGTGTTCATTGCAGCACTATTTACAATAACCAGGTCATGGAAGCAACCTAAATGCCCATTGACAGACGAATGGATAAAGAAGATGTGGTACATATATACAATGGAATATTACTCAGCCATAAAAAGGAATGAAATTGGGTCATTTGTAGAGACGTGGATGGATCTTTAGACTGTCATACAGAGTGAAGTAAGTCAGAAAGAGAAAAACAATATCTTATATTAACGCATACATGTGGAACCTAGAAAAATGGTACAGATGAACTGGTTTGCAGGGCAGGAATGGAGACACAGATGTACGGAACAAACGTATGGACACCAAGAGGGGAAAGTGGCGGGGCATGGTGGTGGTGGTGTGATGAATTGGGGGATTGGGATTGATATATATATACTAATGTATATTAAATGGATAACTAATAAGAACCTGCTGTATAAAAATAAATAAATAAATAAAATTCAAAAATTCGAAAAAAAAAAAGGAAGATACAATTAAGAAAATTAAATGGCAAGCCACAGACTGGGGGAAGTATTCATAATACATATGTCTGTCAAAGGACTTGTATTCAGAATATAAATTTTTTAAAAAGGAATCCTTACAACCTAATAATAAAAATACAACCCAATTTTTTTAAAAATGGGTGAATGATTTGAACACTTTCACCAAAGAAGATATATGAATGGTCAATCAGCACACAAAAAGATGCTCAAAATCATAAGTCATCAGTGAAATGCAAATTAAAGCCAAAATGAAATACCACTATATACCCATTTGAATAGCTAAAATTAAATACAATTTTTCACTAAAAAGCACCAACTTGATCCATGTCTGGGGCAGAAAATGTACAAGATGAGCTTGGAACAGATTGTTATACCAGAAAGCAAAGATTCTATCAAAGGCTAATAATAATGTTTTGATAAGATTCTATCAAAAACAGAAACAAAACCCATGAGCCAGATTGAGAAGGCTCACATTAGTCAAAGATGAGATGATTTGATGATCAAAAAACATTATTATTCCAAGTGATTAAAATGAGTTAAAAACATAAAAAGTGGGCTTCCCTGGTGGCGCAGTGGTTGAGAGTCCGCCTGCCGATGCAGGGGACACGGGTTCGTGCCCTGGTCCAGGAAGATCCCTCATGCCGCGGAGCGGCTGGGCCCTGAGCCATGGCTGCTGAGCCTGCGTGTCCGGAGCCTGTGCTCCGCAACGGGAGAGGCCACAACAGTGAGAGGCCTGCATACCGCTAAAAAAAAAAACAAAACAAAACAAAACAAAAAAAAGTGGAGAAAGGAAAAAAAATAAGATTTCATGGACGAAGTTAAAGTTGTTGGGCACCAACGCATTATTTTAAAAATTTCTAATTAAAGGGAAAGAACTGAGAATTTATATTACCTTTGCAGCATGAATAGTATTTCCTGGAAATCAAAGAGCTCAACTGGATAACAGTGATACTAGAATTAGAAAATCAACATTTTGCAACTCCTAATGCAGTGACTCAAACAGTGGTTATCAATGGATAAAATCATTATGTAAAAGGTAAAAGGAAAACTACAATAAAGGGATCAGATTGCCCCTACTTGAATTTACTGATCAATCTTATCATCCACTAAAAGTGAAATAATCAGATAGTACATGCTTTTGAATATAATGCAATATGAAGCCCACAATGGACTTCTCTGGTGGCGCAGTGGTTAAGAATCCGTCTGCCAATGCAGGGGACATGGGTCTGAGTCCTTGTCTGGACGATCCCACATGCCGCAGAGCAACTAAGCCCGTGAGCCAAAACTACTGAGCCCGTGTGCCACCACTACTGAAGCCCACATGCTTAGAGCCTGTGCTGCACAAGAGAAGCCACCGCAATGAGAAGGCCACGCACTGCAACGAAGAGTAGCCCCGGCTCACTGCAACTAGAGAAAGCCCACACACAGCAACAAAGACCCAATGCAGCCAAAAATAAAAAATAAATAAATTTATTAAAAGAAAATATATATGAAGTACACAGCATCACCTATGAAATGGTCTTAACAAAACAAAACTCTTGAACCTGAATCTAATCAAGCCTGATGTCTACAAGAAACATGAAGAATAGTGGAGAAAGTTAAGGATGAATCTTGGGTCAAAACCAGAATTTAGGACATTCTGCAGAACAACTTACCTGGCTTTGTAATCAAGTCAATGGCATCTTTTTTTTTAAGTGATGGGCTCTGATACATCAAAAGAGGCTGTGGGAAACTGAATGCAATCTAATTTCACTGAGGAATGTTGAATAATGTGACTGACCACATATACTGTCAAGTAGATGCACTTTCAGGGGCAACTGTAGGAAGCATTGGTAAAGAATTATAAAAACAGGACATCAAAGTAATGTCCAATGTTACAATGTTAATGTAACATTGTAAACTGAGTAACTACTGACTGTTCACCAATAGTAGGATGATGTATAACAACTTTAATTCCAGGTAAACATAGCTGAAAATCCACCAAGGTTTATAATCACTTGTGTGCTACCTGAATGCATTAATTTTTTCTTTTTTTGGATCAATAATAGTCTTAGCAGTGGTGGGTCGTGTGTGTGTGTCGGGGGGGGTGGATAATTTATGAGTACGGGACAAACAGATACAAACCACCATACATAAAATAGATAAGAAAAAAAGATTTAATGTATAACACAGGGAACTATATTTAATATCTTATAATAACCTATAATGGAAAATAATCTGAAAAAATATAATACATATAACTGAATCACTTTGCTGTACATCTGAAACTAACACAATATTGTAAATCAACTATACTTCAATAAAAAAAAAGTAAGACTTCTCATGCCAAGAAAAAAAGTGAGGTGATGTACGTGTTATTTAACTTGATGGGGAAAATTCTTTTACAATGTATACGTATATCAAACTATCACATACACTTTAGATATCTTACAGCTTTATTTGTGAATTATACCTCAATAAAGCGGAAAAAAGATAAGACTAATTTTTTAAAAACTTTTTAAAAATAATAAATGTAGCTAATTCTATGTTTATGAATTTGTATCTTCCTTTGGGTCTAAATTTCTTGTTTCCGCAACAAGTTTCAACACACTTTTTTTTTTTTTTTTTTTTTTTGCGGTACGCGGGCCTCTCACTGTTGTGGCCTCTCCCGTTGCGGAGCACAGGCTCCGGACACGCAGGCTCAGCGGCCATGGCTCACAGGCCCAGCCGCTCTGCTGCATGTAGGACCTTCCCCGACCGGGGCACGAACCCGTGTCCCCTGCATCGGCAGGCGGACTCTCAACCACTGTGCCACCAGGGAAGCCGCTCAAAACATTTTTAAGAGACAAAAAACAAATGTGATAAGTGGACATTTTTTTGTACCGTAATTCAAAAAACACAATAATATAAAGATATTTTTAGACCCTTGGAAAAACTTGAATAAAGACTTACTAGTAGAAATTTGAATATGGGTATTGGGTGATATTAGAAGATTATTGTTAATTTTAGCTCAAGGACTCTTCAAAGGCTTGGCTGAACCATACTTATGCTGCAGACTAAGATGCTTCCATCAAAACTTTTCTCTCCCTCTCCTTCACTCCGGGTCAGTCTTGCATCAATCTGATGGTTCTGATCACTCTGTCTTCCTCAACTCCTTCCATATTTCCTTTCACACTAGCATTTTCCCTAATAAAATACTTCATGTTTAATCCCATCTTGACATTTGCATCTCAGAGGAGCCAGACTAATATGTAGTAGTATATGCTCAATCCTGCTTCACATGCCTATGTTGGTTTTTTTCTATTACTTCCACATCTCCTTCCACTTGTGTCTTTGTAACATACCCCCAACTCATCCTTGAGGACGGTTGAATTTACCTGGATTTAAGATATGAAGCAGGAAGTAAATGTGCAAGCATCTCTCTTCCAGCTGATGTACACATGAGATGCCCCAGCATCCATCAGCTTGGTTTTTTGAATATCAACAGGACAGATTTGGGTTGGAACAAATTCAAGCCATGGAAATGGGTTTATTCAAGTACTTTGCATATGACAAAATCTTATGCCTGCTGTGCCTGTAAGAACGAGGCATCAGGCAGCCAAGAGACACCCAACTTTAGCCCTAGATCTTCCCATTCAAATAATCCACTTATTGTGCATTCGAACAGCCCCTCTAGCATAGGCAGGCATTTAAGTCCAAGCTACTCTTTTTCCATGCCGATCACACAACTTTTAAGCAGAGTATATAGCAAAGTACAGGAAGATTATCTCTGAAGCACAACAAAATACACTGGGAGATATTCTTTCTGTCCCTGTGCTTCTGGCTCCTTTCGGTACACAGCCTATCTTTCACATACAATTTCTCTCTTCATACTAACCTGGTAAAAATCCCTCAAACACCGTTCTGTCATACTCTTTTTGGAGGTTGCAGGGTTTCAAATTATGGTCAATCGTTTCCAGAAACACACAGTCTGGATTGAAATCCCAGTCTCACCTCTTCATATTTTATAAGACTTACTTTCCTGGTCTGTAAATTCGGGTCTGTAAATTAGGCTCCTGCCTCACAATGTTGTGAGGATTAAATAAGGTAATGTTTGATACTGATTGGCCTATGCTCAGAGCACCATAAATGCTTAAGAATATTATTTTCACTTGACACCGTAGACTGGGCATCTCCACTTACTTTTTCCTGCTCTCTAGTGTGGACTTTGTTCTCAGAGGCTTTCCATGGGTGAACCATCTCCATTCTGGGGTCGACTGGGGACAGAGCACTTAGGAGATAGGATTCACAGATAAGCCCTTGGCGGAACAAAGTGGGAAAGAGTGGTTTTTCTCAGCAAGTGATTAGTAATGGCTCTAAGGACATTGGAGAGAGTTTTTGCTCACCTGGCATTCCTTTTGCAAGACACAGTAGTCAATTCTGGCTGATTTAAGCAGGTAAAAAAGTTTATTCAACCGATATTACATTTCTCAGATAATTGTTTGGAGGGCTAGAGAACCATGCAGCCAGCAGGTGCTGGAGAGAAAGTTCATCACACCTGTTTCTTCTGTCACTGACTCTCAAATCAATAGTCAAACTGGAACATCGCCAGACATGTCAGTGACATGTCTGTGCACTAGAGGTAACACAGGATGGGAAAGTCTAGTATCTGTCATGTTGTTGTGGAAGGTCATCTCTGCCTCCAACTAAGACTCATTGGAGAATTTCTCCCAAATATATCAAGCAGCTCAGTTGCTGGGTGGACCAAAAAAATGGACAAACCTACCACCCAGAGCCTTCTTGCAAGCATTCTGCAAGAAGAATTGAATGAGTAGTCGTAGCTATGTACAGCTATGGGTAGGAACAGTGACATGAAACGTCTCCTCAGGACCCTTATGCATTAATTGTTCCCCATTCATTTATATCCTCAACTTCTCCATATCTGTTGGTTCATCCTCTTCAGTTAATCAAAAATTTTTAACTCTCTCCAATCATTAAAACACTCCTTTCCATTTACCATCCCTATGTTCAAGCTCAAGTAACCTCTCACCTAGAAAATAGCCATAGCCTGATGACTGATGTCTCTGCTTCTCTTATCTTCCTTAAGCCCATCTGCCACATGTGTCAGATTGATCTACCTAAAGTGGAAATTTTCACCATATTACTTCTTTGCCTAAAACCCTTTAGACACTCACTCACTGTTTACTAATTAAAAATAATTCTCCTCAGTAAGTCTGCAAAGCCTTCAATGAACTGGGCTCCCCAGGTCCCCAGTTTCATCTCCTTCTTCTTCCTATAATAAACTTTATTTGCAGGTAATGTTGCAGGAGCTGCTCACAGCTCTCCCTCTTCCAACATGCCACTGTAAGCTTGAGATTCATGGTATGGCTTGTGATTGCTCTCCCCTTGCAATGTCTTCCCAATTTTCTTTGCTCAGCCAACTCTTGCTCTTCTAAACCCAGCCCATTTATTGAACAGCAG
This sequence comes from Grampus griseus, assembly GCF_964374135.1. Lineage (NCBI taxonomy): Eukaryota > Metazoa > Chordata > Mammalia > Artiodactyla > Delphinidae > Grampus > Grampus griseus. Next base: position 25,999,008 of record NC_139005.1, on the reverse strand, counting down.
CTCAGATCTCATCTGCTCTAGAAAAACTTCCCTGATCTCCCAGGCTTGGTTTAGTACCCTTCACATTGCTCTAATGGTGCCAGGTACAAAAATTTACCTTAGCACTTACCTTACTTGTTGGAATATCTATTCACGCCTTTGCCCAAATCAGTAGACTCTTCCAAGGAAGCATGGAGCACAGAGTTTATACAGGTGCTTTAAAAATGTTTTCTGAACTGAACTGAAGTTATTATAGCAAATTCCACTGGAAGATATAAGTATTAATCAGTTGGTGGTTGATTAATATATGTTGATATAGGCATTGTGAAATTATTAAGTGATTTGTCCCTCAAATACAGGTAATTGGAGAATTGGGTGGTTTTAGCTGCATGTTTTCTAGTCTATTTAATTGTTCACCTAGCTAAGAACTGTAACCGCAATGTATTTTCTTCTTCTAAAGTGATTGATGTATGTGGAAATATTATGTGATTTCAAGAATAGTTATTATAACATTAAAAATGCAAGTCATAGCCTGTTAAAGATTGTTCAGCTAGCCAATATTAAAATTCAGAGTGCTTAAAAATTCAGATAAATTCTAACATAGATACTGTAATGAACTAGATCGGTGTCCCCAACCCCCAGGCCGCCGACTGATACCAGTCCTTGGCCTGTTAGGAACCGGGCCGCACAGCAGGAGGTGGTGAGAGGTGGACGAGTGAGTGAAGCTTCATCTGCCACTCCCCATTGCTCGCATTACCGCCTGAACCCCCTCCCCCCACCACCCCCGGCTGTGGAAAAATTGTCTTCCACGAAACGACTCCCTGGCGCCAAAAATGTTGGGGACCGCTGAACTAGATGAACTAATATTCTCTTCTAGGTAACTGCTGGCAGAGACTTCTCAATTGAATATTTTCCCCTCTGCTGCCATCTTTTGACTGAACAGTGGAAAATATTAAGAAGAAATTAAGGAAAGAAATTTTATTGTTGATTACACATATTTTATGCCAAGCACTAGCTGAGGGAATTTCACATATATTATTTCATTTTATACTCATAGCAACCTTCTGTAGATATTATCATCCTCCTTTTGATAAGGGAGAAAACTGAGTGTAGCAGACACTGTTGTCAGTTTTCCTAAGCCTGACATTGTTCATCATGCAGACAAATCCTTCATGGATATCTGACCGCCTCCCCCCCACCCCCCCAGACTAGGAGATAAATCTTGACTGGCCTGAGCACTCATGATTCTTTCCCAGAGACTGATTTGAGCAAGGGTGTGGAATGAAATTATAGCCAATGCAATCTGCTAGGGGGAAATTTTAGTAAGTTTTTCTTAGCTCTTATAAAGAGAGTCAGGTAGAGGTATATCATTTTTTTCTGCCTCTGAACATTATTATTCCTATGTGACTAAGAAATTGTGGCAGCCATCTTGGAACCATGAGGGGAGCCAGCCTAAGGAGACAAACCAATATGCTGAGAATGGCACAATGGAAAGATGGATGAAACCCGGTTTCTACATGATATCACTGAGCAGCTGCTCTAATTCTAGAATTTTTTTATGTGAAATATTATGTGTAATTAAGTCATTTTTATTTTGGATTTTCTGTTACTTGCAACCAAAAGCATCTAACTGATTTACTGAGGCTTAGTGAAATTAAATAATTTGCAAATATAAAGATTTGAATCTAGTACATCAAGCTATTATCCACCTGTTTCTTTCTTACATACTGAAAAGAATCAGGAACTCTGACTGGGGAAAGGTTAAAATTGTAAGCTCTTACCAAGCTAATGGAGGGTTTAAATTCCTAAGGAAGGAATGTGTAATGCTGGTTGGATCCTGAAGCAAAAAGAAACAAAAGAAAACTATAAAGAACATTATTAGAACTATTGGGAAAATTGGAATATGAACTATATGTTAGATAATAGGATGGCTTACTATATAAATTCTAAACTTTCTGAGTGAGATCATTGTATTTGGATGTCTAGGAGAATGCCCTTACATTTAGCATCTAAAGTAAAATGTTTATTAAAAAAAAATAAGTTAGAGAAAGGATTCACAACCACTAAGTTTTCTCACAGAAATGCTCTAAGAAGGGGAATAGGGACAAATTTCTTTCCTTTCCTTCTTGGCAACTGGGAAAATTCATCTTTTAAATTATCTTTACAATAGAATAATGGATGAATGGAAAGAAAGAGAATTAATTAAAGCAAATGTGGTAAAAATTTCATGATTGAATCTAAGTGGTATAAGAGTGCTCACTACAGTATTCTTGAAACTTTTCTAAAGGTTTAAAATTTTTCAAGATTAAAAGTTGAGAAATATCAAAGTATAACTTCCAAAAACTTAAAAACATGACTTTCAGAAATATGAGGTGAGAAAGTGCCAAAGGTGAATCTAGGTTGAAAGTTTAATTAACTCATTAATGAAGGGGACCAGCTGAATGGAAAAACTGGTTCAAAGGAGAATTTGAGGGACTGTATATATATATATATACATACACACACACACAACCACTAAGGGAAAAAAATGCAATCATATGATTGCTAAATTAGATACAAAACTACTTAATTAAAATGAACATTGAAACCTTTGGGGTTATCTTTTCTACTGGACAGAAATCACTTAAATATGTACTAGAAAAAATATCATTTGGAAATTTTCCATCCACTTAACATTTAACTTCATAGAGTCTCAGTCCTAATTGATTGTGCATTCCCCTAGAGCAGGGGCTCCAAGTGTGGTCTTGGAGACCTTTTGCTGGGGGGGAGCCACAGAATCCTTTAAAGAGGTCAGCAGGGTCAAATTATTTTTGTAATAATACTAAGACATTATTTGCCTTTTGCTATCTCCTTCTTTTATAAGTGTATAGTAGGGTTTTTACATGTGATATTGCTAAAGATTATATAAGAAGCAGATGTGAAAACCCATCTGCCTTCTATTAAGCCAGACAGTAATGAGATTTGAAAAAAAAGTAAAACAATGCTGTTCTACTCACTAATTATTTTACTTTTGTAAAATAGAGTTATCTTTTAATAATGTATGTTATTTATGCTAATAAGGAATGAGTTTATTATTGTTTTAAAATAATACATTAAATATTGATTGACATAGTCCATATAAACAAAGGTTTTTGAGGTTCTCAATAATTTTTAGAATTTATGGGAGGTGTAAGGCCAACAAGTTCGAAAACCATTGCCCCAGAATATTAGGTGATACTTGGCAGAGCTTCTTCTAGTATAACTTTGAAAGTATACTGTCATAATTTTGCTTTACCTTCAAGTTGTAGGTAAGTTTTCCTAACAGAAAAAAAGTTGATAAATGAAATAGAAGAAATAAGTTGGATTTATTTCCATTGTGAAAAAGGAAAAATGAATAAAAAAAGATATCTGGACACTGCAATCCATAGCCAAGGCAATCTTGAGAAAGAAGAGCAAAGCTGGAGGCATCACATTTCCTGATTTCAAACTATATTACAAAGCTTTAGTAATCAAGACAGTATGGTATTGGCATAAAAATAAACACATAGATCAGTGGAACAGAATAGAGAGCCCAGAAGTAAACCCACACATATATGGTCCATTCATTTATGACAAAGGAGCCAAGAATATACAATGGGGAAAGTACAATCTCTTCAGTAAATGGTGTTGGGAAAAACTGGACAGCCACTTGCAAAAAAGCTGAACCACTATTTTACACCATACATAAAAATCAACTCAAAATGGATTAAAGACTTTAATGTAAGACCTGAAACCATAAAACTTCTAGAAGAAAACATAGGGGGTAAGCTCTTTGTCATCTTGGTAATATTTTTTTGGATTTGACACCAAAAGCAAAGGCAACAAAAGCAAAAAAAAACAAATGGGCTACATCAAACTTAAAACCTTCTGTACAGCAAAGGAAATCATCAAGAAAATGAAAAGGCAACCTATAGAATGGAAGAAAATATTTGCAGATCATTATATCTGATAAGAGGTTAATACCTAAAATACAAAAAGAATTCATACAACTCAATAGAAAACAAATCTGAATAAAAAATGTGCAGAGAATCTGACTAGACATTTTGCCAGACAAAACATACAAATAGCCAACAGTTACATGAAAAAGTGCTCAACCTCACTAATCTTCAGGGAAATGTAAATCAAAACCATAATGAGCTATCACCTCACACTTGTTAAGATGGCTTTTATCAAAAAGACAACAGAAAATGATGTTGGCAAGGATGTGGAGAAAAGGGAACACTTGTAAATGTAAATTGGTGCAGCCTCTATGGAAAACAGTATGGAGATTCCTCAAAAAGTTAAAAGTAGAGCTACCATAAAATCCAGCAATTTTACTTCACAGTACTTATCTGATGGAAATGAAACCACTATCTCAAAAAGATACCTGTATCTCTATGTTTATTGCAGCATTATTTACAATAGCCAAGACATGGAAATAACCTAAGTGTCCACTGATGGATGAATGGACAAACTCTGGTGTATATATATATATATATATGTATATATACACACCAGAGTTACACACACACACAATGGAATACTACTCAACCATAAAAAAAGATGAGATCAGGTAGGGTAGATTCTGGAGCCAGACTGTTCAGGTGCAACTCCCAGCTCTACCACTTAATAGTTTTAGTAAGATTTATGAAATTGGATCTATCTCAGACCATAAGAGTAACTCGTCTCATAGGCTTGTCATGAATATTAAATGAGTGAATACTTGTAAAGCACTAGAATGTTACCTGGCACATAATTAGAACTGTGTGCTTACAGTATTATTTCACAAGAAAACTCATGCACATGTTTATCACACTATCTATCAGTTTCTCCAAATACTGCTTTCTCTGAAAGGTGTAGCAAAGTAGTTTCCAAAGTATTTCACATGAAAATAGGGTTTGATAGTCACATAAACTTGAGAAACACTGGAAAAAGAAAAAAAAGAGAGAGAGAGAGAGAGAGAGAGTCCTGATTGAAATCAGGATATCACACATGGCTTTCGTAGCTTGCAGTCATGACTTAGGGGGTCATTCTACTGTAAAACACCTAACACTTGCTGCAATTTTTCAGATTCCAGAATAATCACTGATAATATGTTAGTTTGTAATGTTTCAATTATATTTCTATACACATTAAATTTATAGTTTTGTTGTTATTGAGAAATTTCTTCAAGGCAGGAGAATTGATCTACATAACTTTTAAAAAAAATGGCTACTATGATACAGTCATACCTCATTTTATGGTGCTTCACTTTATTGCACTTTGCAGATACTGCATTTTTTTTTACAAATTGAAGGTTTGTGGCAACCCTGCATCCAGCAAATCTATTCGTACCATTTTTCCAACAGCATTTGCTCACTTTGTGTCTCTATGTCACAACTTGGTAATTCTGGTGATATTTCAAAACTTTTCATTATTATTATATTTTTTATGGTGATCTGTGATCAGTAACCTTTGATGTTACTACTGTAATTGTTTTGGGGCACCATGAACCTCGTCCATATAAGATAGTGAACTTAATCGATAAATGTGTATGTTCTGACTGCTCCATGGACCAGCCATTCCTGTCTCTCTCCCTCTCCTTGGGCCTCCTTATTCTCTGAACCACAGCAACATTGAAATTAGGACAGTTAATAACCCTGCAATGGCCTCTAAGTGTTCAAGTGAAAAGAAAAGTCACAGGTCTCTCCCTTTAAATCAAAAGCTAAAAATGATTAAGCTTAGTGAGGAAGGCATGTCCAAAACTGAGACAGGCAGAAAGCTAGGGCTCTTGTGCCAAACACTTAGCCAAGTTGCGAATGCAAAGGGAAAGTTCTTGAAGGAAATTATAAGTGCTACTGCAATGAACACACCAATGGTATGAAAACAAAACAATCTTACTGCTGATATGGAGAAAATTGTAGTGGTTTGGATAGAAGATCAAACCAACCACAACATTCCCTTAAGCCAAAGCCTGATCCAGAGCAAGGCCCTATCTTCAGTTCTGTGAAGGCTGAGAGAGGTGAAGAAGCTACAGAAGAAAAGTCTGAAGCTAGCAGAGGTTGGTTCATGAGGTTTAAGGAGAGAAGCCTTTTCCATAACATCAAAGTGCAAGGAGAAGCAGCAAGTGCTGATGCAGAAGCTCCAGCAAGTTATCCAGATGAAGTAGCTAAGATCATTAATGAAAGTGGCTACACTACACAACAGATTTTCATTGTAGATGAAACAGCCTTCTGTGGGAAGAATATGCCATCTAAGACTTTCATGACTAGAGAGAAGTCAATGTCTGGCTTCAAATCTTCAAAAGACAGGCTGACTCTCTTGTTAGGGGCTAACGCAGCTGGTGATTTTAAGTTGAAGCTAATGCTCATTTACCATTCCGAAAATCCTATGACCCTTTAGAATTATACTAAATCCACTCTACCTGTGCTCTATAAATGGAACAACAAAGCCTGATGACAGCACGTCTGTTTACAACATGGTTTACGAAATATTTTCAGCCCACTGTTGAAACCTACTGCTCAGAAAAAAAGACTCCATTCAAAATATAATTGCTCATTGACAATGCACCTGGTCACCCAAAAGCTCTGATGGAGCTGTATTACAACCAGATTAATGTTATTTTCATGTCTGTTAACACAGCATCCATTCTGCAGCCCATGGATCAAGGATTCATTTCAAATTTCAAGTCTTAGTATTTAAGAAATACATTTTGTAAGACTGTAGCCGCCATAGGTAGTGATTCCTCTGATGAATCTGGGCAAAATAAATTAAAAACCTTCTGGAAAGGATTCACCATTCTAGATGTCATTAAGAACATTCGTGATTCATGGGAAGAGGTCAAAATATCAACATTAACAAAAGTTTGGAAGAAGTTGATTCAAAGCTTCAGGGATGACTTTGAAGGGTTCGCGACTTCAGTGGAGGAAGTAGCAGCAGATGTGGTGAAAATAACAAGAGAACTAAAATTAGAAGCAGAGCCCAAAGATGTGACTGAATTGCTGCCATCTCATGACAAAACTCAGATGGATAAGGAGTTGTTTCTTATGGATGAGCAAAGAAAGTGGGTTCTTGAGATGGAGTCTCTCATGGTGAAGATGCTGTGAAGATTGTTGAAATGACAACAAAGGATTTAGAATATTACATAAACTGAGTTGATAAAGCCGTGGCAGGGTTTGAGAGGATTGATTCAAATTTTTTTTTTTTTTTGCGGTACGCGGGACCCTCACTGTTGTGGCCTCTCCCGTTGCGGAGCACAGGCTCCGGAGGCGCAGGCTCAGCAGCCATGGCTCACGGGCCTAGCCGCTCCGCGGCATGTGGGATCTTCCCGGACCGGGGCCCGAACCCGTGTCCCCTGCATCGGCAGGCGGACTCTCAACCACTGCGCCACCAGGGAAGCCCCTGATTCAAATTTTGAAAGAAGATCTATCATGGGTAAAATATTACCAAACAGCATTGCCTGCTACAGAGAAATTGTTCACGAAAGGAAGAGGCCATTGATGTGGCAAACTTCATTGTTGTCTTACTTTAAGAAACTGTCACGGCCACCCCAGCCTTCACCACCCATCAGCCTGATCAGTCAGCAGTCATCAACAAGCAAGACTCTCCACCAACCAAAAGATTATGACTCACTGAAGGCTCAGATGATGGGTAGCATTTTTTAGCAATGAAGTTTTTTTTTTTTTAATGTAGCCAATGAACATTTTATTCTTTTCTTTTTCTTTTTTTTTTTTTTTGCCACACTGCATGGCTTGTGGGATCTCAGTTTCCTGACCAAGGATTGAACCCAGGCCACAACAGTGAAAGCGCTGAATCCTAAACACTAGACCACCAGGGAACACCCAGCAATGAATTTTTTTTTTTTGAATTTAATTTAATTTATTTTTTTATACAGCAGGTTCTTTTAGTCATCAATGTTGTACACATCAGTGTATACATGTCAATCCCAATCTCCCAGTTCATCACACCCCCCCACACTGCTTTCCCCCCTTGGTGTCCATATGTTTGTTCACTACATTTGTGTCTCAATTTCTGTCCTGCAAACCGGTTCATCTGTACCATTTTTCTAGGTTCCACATATATGCGTTAATATACGATATTTGTTTTTCTCTTTCTGACTTAACTTCACTCTGTATGACAGTCTCTAGATCTATCCATGTCTCTACAAATGACCCAATTTCGTTCCCTTTTATGGCTGAGTAATATTCCATTGTATATATGTACCACATCTTCTTTATCCATTTGTCTGTCGATGGGCATTTAGGTTGCTTCCATGACCTGGTTATTGTAAATAGTGCTGCAATGAACATTGGGGTACATGTGTCTTTTTGAATTGTGGTTTTCTCTGGGTATATGCCCAATAGTGGGATTGCTGGGTCATATGGTAATTCTATTTTTAGTTTTTTAAGGAACCTCCATACTGTTCTCCATAGTGGCTGTATCAATTTACATTCCCACCAACTGTGCAAGAGGGTTCCCTTTTCTCCACATCCTCTCCAGAACTTGTTGTTTGTAGATTTTCTGATGATGCCCATTCTAACTGGTGTGAGGTGTTACCTCATTGTAGTTTTAATTTGCATTTCTCTAATAATTAGTGATGTTGAGCAGATTTTCATGTGCTTCTTGGCCATCTGTATGTCTTCTTTGGAGAAATGTCTATTTAGATCTTCTGCCCATTCTTGGATTGGGTTGTTTGTTTTTTAATATTGAGCTGCGTGAGCTGTTTGAATATTTTGGAGATTAATCCTTTGTCCGCTGATTCGTTTGAAACTATTTTCTCCTATTCTGAGGGTTGTCTTTTCATCTTGTTTGTAGTTTCCTTTACTTTGCAAAAGCTTTTAAGATTCATTAAGTCCCATTTGTTTCCTTTTGTTTTTATTTCCATTACTCTAGGAGGTGGATCAAAAAAGATCTTGCTGTGATTTATGTCAAAGAGTGTTCTTCCTATGTTTTCCTGTAAGAGTTTTATAGTGTCCAGTCTTACACTTAGGTCTCTAATCCATTTTGAGTTTATTTTTCTGTATGGTGTTAGGGAGTGTTCTCAATTCATTCTTTTACATGTAGCTGTCCAGTTTTCCCAGTACCACTTATTGAAGAGACTGTCTTTTCTCCATTGTATATCCTTACCTCCTTTGTCATAGATTAGTTGACCATAGGTGCATGGGTTTATCTCTTGGCTTTCTATCCTGTTCCATTGATCTATATTTCTGTTTGTGTGCCAGTACCACATTGTCTTGATTACTGTAGCTTTGTAGTATAGTCTGAAGTCAGGGAGTCTGATTCCTCCAGCTCCGTTTTTTTCCCTCAAGACCGCTTTGGTTATTCAGGATCTTTTGCGTCTCCATACAAATTTTGAGATTTTTTTGTTCTAGTTCGGTAAAAAATGCCATTGGTAATTTGATGGGGATTGCATTGAATCTGTAGATTGCTCTGGGTAGTATAGTCATTTTCACAATATTGATTCTTCCAGTCCAAGAACATGGTATATCTCTCCATCTGTTGGTATCATCTTTAATTTCTTTCATCAATGTCTTATAGTTTTCTGCATACAGGTCTTTTGTCTCCCTAGGTAGGTTTATTCCTACGTATTTTATTCTTTTTGTTGCAGTGGTAAATGGGAGTGTTTCCTTAATTTCTCTTTCAGAATTTTCATCATTAGTGTGTAGGAATGCAAGCGATTTCTGTGCATTAATTTTGTATCCTGCAACTTTACCAAATTCATTGATTAGCTCTAGTAGTTTTCTGGTGGCATCTTTAGGATTCTCTATGTATAGTATCATGTCATCTGCAAACAGTGACAGTTTTACTTCTTTTTTTCCAATTTGTATTCCTTTATTTCTTTATCTTCTCTGATTACTGTGGCTAGGACTTCCAAAACTATGTTGAGTAATAGTGGTGAGAGTGGGCATCATTGTCTTGTTCCTGATCTTAGAGGAAATGCTTTCAGTTTTTCACCATTGAGACTGATGTTTGCTGTGGGTTTGCCATATATGGCCTTTATGATGTTGAGGTAGGTTCCCTCTATGCCCACTTTCTGGAGAGTTTTTATCATAAATGGGTGTTGAATTTTGTCAAAAGCTTTTTCTGCATCTATTGAGTTGATCATATGGTTTTTCTTCTTCAATTTGTTAATATGGTGTATCACATTGATTGATTTGCGTATATTGAAGAATCCTTGCATCCCTGGGATAAATCCCACTTGATCATGGGGTATGATCCTTTTAATGAGTTGTTGGATTCTGTTTGCTAGTATTTTGTTGAGGATTTTTGCATCTATATTCATGAGTGATATTGGTCTGTAATTTTCTTTTTTTGTAGTATCTTTGTCTGGTTTTGGTATCAGGGTGATGGTGGCCTCATAGAATGAGTTTGGGAGTGTTCCTTCCTATGCAATTTTTTGGAAGTTTGAGAAGGATGGGTGTTAGGTCTTCTCTAACTGTTTGATAGAATTCACCTGTGAAGGCATCTGGTCCTGGACTTTTGTTTGTTGGAAGATTTTTAATCACAGTTTCAATTTCATTACTTGTGATTGGTCTGTTCATTTTTAGCATTGAAGTATTTTTAAAATAAGGTATGTACATGGTTTTTTAGACATAGTGCCAATCCACAGTTAATAGACTACAGTATAGTGCAAACATTATTTTTATACACACTGAGAAACCAGAAAATTCATGTGACTTGCTTTATTGCAGTGGTCTGGAACAGTACTGAAACAGAGCAGGACCCTATGGTCCTTGCCCCTCATGTCCTCAGCCTGCCTTTTGTCTGTAGAAAAATGTTAGCCAAAGAATAAATTTAATCAGAGAAGTGAGAAAATGCAGAAACAAAAGAAAACAGTCAAAGGAGACTAAATAATAATAGTTCAGTCATTAAGCAAAGTCAAGAACCTTTATTTCCTCCTCAAGGGCTATAGATAATATTCTGAGTCATACCCTTTGAGCTGTCTTATAGATATGGAAACCTCCACCTGGTGGAAGAAGTTAACTACATGATAACCAGACTGCAGCCATGTCATAAGCTGCCACAATTCTGAAAACTGGCCTCAAAGAAATGGGAACAAACCGACCCTGGAAGTGAAGACTAACTGTACTTAGAACAGTCAAGATGACGCTGATCAGGCCACTGCATGACTACTTTCAAAATGACTGTCAGAGCTGACTGTGCTGTTTCTGCATGTAGCCCCCTCCCTCTCTATATAAAAGTTCTTGCCCACTGATTGTTGGGGGTAAGGGGGAGTTGGCCTTTGGTCCGCCTTCCCCTGCAGGTTGCTGGCCTCCTAAATAAAGCACTTTCCACCAACCTTGCCTCTTTATTGGCTTTTGAGCAGCAAGTGGCCAGACCCCCACTTTCAGTTACAGTACTTGAAATATTTTCAATGTATGCCTGAATTTCATTTTACAGATATGCCATAGGTTGTTTTTTCTTTTTTCATTAAAAAATTTTATTTATTTATTTATTTTGGGCTGTGTTTGGTCTTCGTTGTGGTGCGCAGCCTTCTCAGTGCAGTGGCTTCTCTTGTTGTGGAGCACGGGCTCCAGGCACGCGGGCTTCAGCAGTTGTGACGCACTGGCTCTAGACTGCAGGCTCAGTAGTTGTGGCACACGGGCTTAGTTGCTCCGCGGCATGTGGGATCTTCCTGGACCCGGGCTCGAACCTGTGTCCCCTGCATTGGCAGGCGGATTCTTAACCACTGAGCCACCAAGGAAGTCCCTGTTTTTTCTTTTTTAAATCAACTCTCCTGTATGTAGACATTTAGATTGCCTTCACTTTTTCTACAACAACACAATAAGCATGTGAGTATACATATACAATATATATCTATGTATACACACACATATAGATATAGATATAGATAGATATCTCCACATTTATTTCATCTTTTTTTGTACGGAGAGGTTTTTGACCCTAGCTTTCTATGCCAGGCAAACTGATCAAGGAAAACTTAAAATGCAGGAGAAAAGTGTCAAATGTCACCTTTGCCTTTCGTTTTTGTAGAAGTCCCAACATCCAGCCTTCCCTGGGAGTTAGCCAGAAGAAAGCATATACCTTTGATCTGACCACTCACCTTCAGCCCAAGCCAGCCTCCCAGGCAACAGAATAATGCTGCCCTCCCTACCCAAACCCCAGAGGCAAGGGCAGTTTTAGCCTGCAGGAGATCTTTTGTTCTGTTTTCAGTGATTTTCCACAGGAACTGTACTGCTCCCTAGAGGACAATTTGGAAATTTGGGGAGGTCTTTCAGATTGTCCCAATGAATGGAATTTGAGGGTGAAGGGATTTGAATGGGCACTACAGTCATTTAGTAAGTGGGGCCAAGGACACTATACAATGTGTAGAATAGTCTCACAATGAAAACCTGTTCCTCAGCCAGCATGAACTTCTAATATCCTTCCATGTATTTATGGAGGTTAAAAGTCTGTTTATAATTATCTGAGCTTAAACCTAAATTTGCATGTTTCATCATTCTTTTGTTAAAATTTTTTTAACTAACTAATTAATTAACTTTTACTTTTGGCTGCTTCGGGTCTTTGTTGCTTGTGCACGGGCTTTCTCTAGTTGGGGCGAGCGGGGGCTACTCTTTGTTGAGGTGCGCAGGCTTGTTGCAGTGGCTTCTCTTGTTGTGGAGCATGGGATCTAGGCATGCAGGTTCAGTAGTTGTGGCATGCAGGCTCCGTAGTTGTGGCTTGCAGGCTCTAGAGCACAGGCTCAGTAGTTGTGGTGCGCGGGCTTAGTTGCTCCGCAGCCTGTGGGATCTTCCTGGACCAGGGCTCGAACCCATGACCCCTGCATTGGCAAGCAGATTCTTAACCATTGTGCCACCAGGGAAGTCCCTAAACCTAACTTTGCTTTACATATATCAAACTATTTTTGCATGTTTTTAGTAGACACTGAATTTTCCAGGAATGAAACCACTGTGCAAATCTAGGAAAGATTGTACTTTACTTGGCCAAGGATTTTACTGTGTTACTCACCAATTTGGAAAATTATTTCTTCTGAAGGCAACTCCAGTTATGATATTTGAGTTGGTGACATATCATAACTGTTTCTGTATGCATTTGTATTCATTGTGTTTTCATTATTCTACATAGAGGCCCAAGCATCTCACTATTCATTAGTGTAATCATAGCAAATATTTACATATTAACTATATATTATTTTTATAATAATTTTCTAAAAAAATATATTTATTTATTTTTGACCACACATAGAGGCATGTGGGATCTTAGTTCCCCAACCAGGGATCAAACCCACGACCCCTGCATTGGAAGTGTGGAGTCTTAATCCCTGGACAACCAGGGAAGTCCCTGTGTGTTTCAATTTAAGCATTATACTGATTTTTAAAAAACTGTGTATATAGGTAGGTGTGTAGTAGAATGGGTGTTACAACATATTTATTACTGAAAGGAGGCACATGAAAAGACATTTTAAGATACTGAGCAAAACAACCTAGCTTCCCATTGCCTGACTTCCTCACTATACTGTGAAAGTGACAGGGATAGGTCCTATTCATTGCAGTAACCATCTGGCTCATAGTATGTGTTCCATAAACATTTGTTGAATAATGACTTAGGGAATTTGGAGTTTTCAGGTTGGTAAACATGTGGAGATTTGGGGAGAGGTGTGCACTCAGAGAGCATGGAAGCTCTGCACACTTTCCCACATGCCTTGCCTTGTGCATCTCTTCCTTCTGGCTGGTTGTGAATTATATCCTTTTACAATGAACCAGTGATCTGGAAAATTAAAGAATACATGGACACAATTAAATATTTGATTAAGAATGAGTTAAGAAAACAACACGAGACCAGAAAAAAAAAAAAAGGAGTTGGTGGAGCTAAGTATATAAATTAAGGTAAAGTTAATGCTATTGCTGAAATCGTTTTGATTATACAAATAAAAGTGACATTGTAACAAATGTAAAGCAATAACCTGGGGGGAGAAGCTTGTGGAAACGACATCAGTTGTAAAGAAAATGCACAAGGTGATTGAAGTGACATAAAAGGAAAATGAGAGAAATGGAAGATAGACAACGGAATACTTACAATGATGGGTGTGTAAATTCAAGAAAACATACCAAATGAAATGTTATTGAATGCTATTAGATGTGCAGATGGGAAGTCTCATTGTACCCCAAGAAAAGGAAATTAACAACTACAACAATATTTATCATGATGTGGTCAAACTTCATAGTAAAAAAATGCAAAATTTTATATTTAAAGAAATGTTGCAGTTCTTTTAAAAGGATAAAAGTAAGCTACTTGTAAATAAAACAGCATAAAAGAAAACAAATATCTAAAACATTTTGAGGGGAAAAATATTTAAAGAAATAAAACATAGGGAATTTGAACCAAAGGACTTATCTGAAGATAGTGGAAACAGATAAATTACGTATTAAGGGTTCTCAAGCAGCTGTCATGAAAATTATCCAAAACTTGGAAATAAGGCAAAAAAGATGAGTAGACATCCTTTCAATACATGTGGGGGCAAAGCCCACCCAAGGATTGTCCAGGGCAAGGGCCAACACACTTCATCTGTAAAGGTCTAGATAGTAAATATAAGGTTTTGTTGACTTTAGGACTCTGAGTACTCAGACCTTCCACTAAGAAAATGACTGAATTCCAATAAAAATTTATTTACAAAATACATGGAGTGGATTTGGCCAGAGGGTCATGGTAACATAAAGTTTATCCCATTATTTACTATTGATTAAAAGTCTCAGAATTAGTGAAGTTACTTGTTAACTTGGAGATTTTTGTCTGGTAAGGCTGCAAATAACTCTGTTGGTAGAACTTACAACTCCAAAGATTTGTGGTCGATTGGGCATTAATCAGTTTTATATCCTATAAATCTTATCCTATAAATATCCTTGCTTCTAATATGCTCTTTGAATTGGTCATAGAATCTTTATTGGTTCCTTTATTAATCAATGAGTTAATTAAATCTCTGACATGTGTTCACTTTATATTTGCCAGAGAGTCATGATTTTAACTTTTCGAAAATTTTGCTTTACCTACAGTTTATACTTATATCTCCTAAGTGTGCAAACATAGACTCTAGTCACAGGTCTTCTCCACTAAAACAGGAAAAGGACCAGTGATTATATATGTTGCATTTCACGAATTTTGAAAAGGCTGGGTTAGCACTATGAAATAGAGTTGTAAATTCAGTTAATTTCAAATCTTGGTGGGCAAGTGGCTGTAATAACCAAAACAGATATCTCATGAAACCTCTTCATACACAACAATTGGGATGAGGCTCAGATTAACAATGTTAAAGCCATATTTCAAACAGTATTGACAATTTTGAATGTTTTGATCAACTTCTTGTAAAAATATGCTAGACTTTTTTTTTTTTTGTCAAGTAGCTGTCTAAGAGCTTCTACTGTTGTAGGATTCCTGTTTGCTGGTATATACACTATTTGCACTATTTTTTAAACCAACAGTTTCTCTGCAGGAGTCTCTTAAAGCTATTTGTCCATTGTGTAAGGATAGGTTTAGTTGAAACTAGATAATATTATCTGCACTTAATCAGGCACTCACAGTCTGCAATATGTTACTACACTTTGAAGGGGTTCAGAAAGGAAAGTTACCACAATGTGAAGCTTCATCTCTTTCCCAAGAAGGTGACTTATGACAGATACAGACACAGAGTGAGGAACAGACTGGTATGTTAAATTTCGGTACTAACTTTTAAATTCTTGCTTGCTTTTTTGATAAAAATAAAGTAAAACTCTGCATCCCAGTGTTTTTTCTTGCACACTCCTGGGGTACACCCAGCCCACTAGAGTCTGAGGTTTGGCAGTCACTAGGTGGGTACCACCACTTGGTGGCAGCAGCAGCCTTCAACTGTGGGATCCATTTTGCAGGGATAAGTAAGCCGCTTCTTAAAAGAGAAATAGTTAAAGGCAGGCAATGACAAGATGCAGTCAGACACACACAGGTCCTTCCTTCTGACGACTGACATTGTTGAATTTTACCCTGTGCTTCTGGAAACCAGCAATGGTAAAGAACACCTCCCCCAACCTTTTGTTTTCCAAAATCCCCCCCCCATTCTTTTGTATTCTAGGAAAGGGCTTACTCAAAGAATCACTCTTCCCCCATTTGACTCATAAAACCCACTGTCTACTCTTTCTCATGACTCCCATAATCCTTGCAGATGACTCCTCTCTTTACCTGTGACAAGGCCAAACACAGATCATTCCTTCCCCTTTTGCCAGACCCTGCTGACAAGTCCAGACACAGATCCTCCAACTTCCCATTCTTTGTTATAATCGATTAGCTATTTTTTGTTCCCCTGAAACTAGTTAACCACAGAGAAAAACATTTTCTGTTCGGCTACCTGACTGAGATTTCTCCTGCTTACAAAATAACCCTAACTGTAAAACCCTCCACCTATGGCCTGTTTATGTCCCCTCCCTATGTAAGTCAAAGGCAAAACCACCCTGCAGAGGCACTCTGATGTCAGATCTGGGGGGCTCTTCTTACCACAATAGCCTTGAGGCAGGAGATAGATGGGCCCTAGGCTGGGCAGCTGGAGTTGTGCCCTGTGGATGGATACTCCAAAATAGCAGGAGGGAGGAGAAGCTAAGTCCTGCCCAGATAAGTGATAAAAGACCACATATTCCTCATTCTCAAAGTCAAGGAGACCTTCCCAACTACACATGTGCAGAAAGGCTCCTCAGAGGTCAAAAGGGAGGGGGCATCACCTCATAGTAAGTGATGTCAACCTACCCATAGACCTCTTCACTAGAAACCATCTTGGCTAAGAGACGCACACACATACACGGGAGGACCCAGAGATAAACCAAATACGGATTCAGAACCATGCAAAGCAAGATGATTGGCCAAAGGAAACCCAGACAAAATGCACCATAAAAGTGATTCAAACTACCATGAGGGCACTTGAGGGCACTCTCTCTGAGCCCACCCATGTGTCTATCCACACGTACTCTTTTTCCTCCTGGTAAACATTTTACTTGTTTCACTACTTTCAGTCTCTATGTGGAAATTCATTTCTGCACAGCTGATGGGCCAGGGCTTTGTCACTGGCCACTGTCCCTTGTGGTCTAGTGGTTAGGATTAGGCACTCTCACTGCTGTGGCCTGGCTTTAAACTCTGGCTGAGAACCGAAATGTTGCTTCAAGTCACTGCAGGCTGAGGCCACCCAAGATCAGCCTGAATAAAGTCAATCTCCTTACTTGCTTGGTTCTGTCTGTGACATATTCCTTGATTCCTCCTTAAAGAAGCTTCACTCTCATGAGACCTAAGCCTGTCATCCAGGCAGATAGAGTACTACCTACCCTGCACAATGTCTTCTGGGTAAACCTCCCCAAAGACATAGACACCTCTTCATTTTTAATACCCAAACTTCATAGATATATGTATTTCTCAATATAACATTTCAGCCAACATGTATATAGACAAATCTTCTGTTTACATTTAAGCATAATACAATATTTTAACAAAATGAAATGCAGGAAAAGCCTTTCATTCTAAATATTATTGATGTTTCTTCAGAGTGAGTTGTGGGTTGCTTTGTGTCCCCTGAAAAAGATATGTTGAAGTCCTAATCCCTGGTACTTGTGAATGTGACCTTATTTGGAAATAGGGTCTTTGAAGATATAATTAAGACGTAAGTTAAGATGAGGTCATAGTCAAGTAGTGTAGGCCCTTGATCCAATATGATTGGTATCCTTATGAAAAGAGAAGAGGGTTTCCCTGGTGGCGCAGTGGTTGAGAGTCCACCTGCCGATGCAGGGGACACGGGTTCATGCCCTGGTCCGGGAAGATCCCACATGCCACGGAGTGGCTGGGTCCATGAGCCATGGCCGTTGGGTCTGCGCGTCCGGAGCCTGTGCTCCACAACGGGAGAGGCCACGACAGTGAGAGGCCCACATACCCCCCCCCCAAAAAAAAAGAGAGAAGAGACACAGAGAGAGACATGCACAGGGAGAATGCCATGTGACCATGGAGGCAGTGACTGGAATAATGCATCTACAAGTCAAGGAGCACCAAGGATTACTGGCAACATCAGAAGCTAAGAGAAACACATGGAACAGATTCTTTCCTAGAGCCTTCAGAAAGAGCATGGTCCTGTCAACACCTTTGCTTTTGGGCTTGGGCCTCCAAATTCATAAGGCAATAAATTTTTTTTTAAGCCATCCAGTTTACTGTGCTTTGTTTTGACAGCCCCAGAAAACTAATACAGAGTCCCTGTAAAAATTTTTTGAAAATTGTGAAATTGAGTGTCCACAAAAAGGATGAAGTACAGGACCATTAGCAGTGTTAAAATAAAAATTACACTGGACAAAGTTAAACAGATGAAGAAGACTTTATCCAATGCTACTGCAATGGGAGGGAGAGGCCAGAACTAAGTCTGAACTCAAATCCATGGCAGCAGAGAGGTAATGCTTTTTAATGGCTGGGGTGAGCTAGTAGAAAAGTACTGGAGGACGTTATGGGGAGGTCACAGGCCATCTGTGTTTGCTGATTGGCTTTATCCAAAGGAAAAATAATTTTCTCATATCTTTATGACAAGGGATAGTTTTGCAACCTGGAGCAAGGAACCTTGGAGTTGGCGCCTACCCTCGGTCAGAAGCTGTGAGATAGGGGTGCATCTCCTTTGCTGATTACATTTCAAGGGAGGGCTCCCAGGTTCTTGAGAAAGACTTTCCTGGTTGTAAAACTGATAAGAGGCTGTTAAAAAGATTTACATCTCAAAGGGGCAGAGAAAAAAATTACAATTACAAGTCTTCTAAAGTAAAGGGAGCTCAGGGGCCTCAAGTCAGAAAGAAGCCAGTTTAAGTTTAGTCAGACTGAGGGGAACATTAAAGCCATCTTGGTCAGTGGCCTTCTGCACAAAGCCTGCTGTTCGTTATCAAATGTATTAATTATTTGGTGAGAAAGAAACAAAGTTCTAAGCTCTTGACAGTTAACAAGATGGTTTGGATTTTTAATTATGTATAGGTATATTACCACCCTTTAGCAACCTGTTTAAGAAATTAGCTGAGGGCTTGGGGTTGACATAGTAACATAATTTTTCCTACTTAAGATAAATGTAAATAGGCTCCAGACTAGCATTTTCGTGCAGAACAACTAATTTTCAGTGACAGATTACTGATACACAGCAGGAGATGACTACATTTCTAAATTGTTTAATTTTTTTAAAAGAATTTTTAAAACTCATAGATCTAAATTTCTTTCTTTTTTTTTTTTTTTGGCTGAGCCACACGGCTTGTGGGATCTTAGTTCCCCAACCAGAGATTGAACCCGGGCCCTCAGCAGCAAGAGCCCGGTGTCCTAGCCACTAGATTGTCAGGGAATTCCCCCAAATTTCTTTTAAATAACTACCTATCTGACAGGGTGATTTAGTGCAGACCCACCATATTCTGAATCCTAGAACAAGGTCATGTTTAATGAGCTTTCTCTCTGAGTCCCCCACTTCTACCCCCACACTCATCAAGATCCAGGACAGATGGGCCATCAACTCAAAGACCAACAGCAGGACAACCGCACTGGCAAATTGCCTAAGAAGATTGGAAGTGAATAACAAACATCTGTTCTAAAATCCATAACCCAGATCCAAGAAGGAGACAGCTGCTAGCCATATTCCCTCTACCCCAAGAATGCTTTTAAATTGCTGTTGGATGCCAAGAATTAAAAAACAAAGAAGAAACAAACACAATAGAATAGAAAATAACAGAATGCATTGTATGATGTCAGGCTAAGTGTTGATTTGGTCATGTATGTATGTATGTGCCCTAGGTCATAATATAAGTT
Organism: Grampus griseus; assembly: GCF_964374135.1. Lineage (NCBI taxonomy): Eukaryota > Metazoa > Chordata > Mammalia > Artiodactyla > Delphinidae > Grampus > Grampus griseus. The sequence continues at coordinate 25,979,280 of NC_139005.1, read as the reverse complement.
GTATTACTTTGAGAACTATTCTAGGAAACGCCCAGTAGTTACTTGAAGGGAATCAATACTAAATGTCATAGATATCTACAGGCCAGGATTTGAGATCTAGTCCCACCCCCCTCAATTCACCTACCAATCAATATTATTGATAGTTAAATCACTCAGGGAAATTTTGGCTGTCCCAGGTTTGGCATTTGAAACCCAGAACTCATTGCATTACCACTCTCCTCTTGTTTCTCTCACCTCGTGGCAAGCAGCCTCTTTCACTCACTCCTGGTAGACCAGTAAGGAATAAAGTGGGCAGGTATGAATGAAGAGAAATCATGTCAATTCTTGTTTTGTAACTGAGCAGAACCCTATTGGATCCTACAGGGACAGACCCCTCCCCTATATCCTCTGCTGTAGCTCCTTTCTGAAGTACCTAGATAATAGTATCTGATGTACACTTCCTGAGTTATTTTACAGATGCTGAAACCACGACCAAATGGAAGAAATTAACTACTTGATGACAATGAACCCTCAGAACTACTGGTGCCTAAGGACTGATACCTAAACATCAACCAATCAGAGAATTGTGCACAAGATGATCACATATCCTGTGACCCCCCCTTCCCTCACCTGGCCTTTAAAATTGCTTTGTTGAAACCCCTTGGGGAGTTAGGGGTTTTAGAGCACGAGCCACCTGTCCTTCTTGTATTGGTGCCTTTACAATAAATACTGCATTTTCCTTCAACGCAACCCAGTGTCAGTAGATTGGCTTTACTGCACGTGGGTGAACAGACCTGAGTTTGGCTCAGTAACAGTTTATCTAAATAGATACAGACAAAAATAATCCTGAGGGAGTAGAGAATATCTTAAATCAAGCTCTATCACTTTTACAAATGAGAAAAAGTTAATGTCTTTGACATGAAGTTATTTTCTTGAGGTCACATAACAATTTTCTTTTTAACATCTTCATTGCAGTACAATGCTTTACAATGTTGTGTTAGTTTCTGCTGTATAACAAAGTGAATCAGCTATACATATACATATATCCCCACATCCCCTCCCTTGTGCATCTCCCTCCCACCCTCCCTATCCCATCCCTCTAGGTGGTCACAAAGCACTTCGCTGATCTCCCTGTGCGATGCAGAATAGATAGCTGCTTCCCACTAGCTATCTATTTTACATTTGGTAGTGTATATATGTCAATGCTACTCTCTCAGTTCATCCCAGCTTACCCTTCCCCCTCCCCATGTCCTCAAGTCCATTCTCTACGTCTGCATCTTTATACTTGTCCTGCCCCTAAGTTCATCAGAACCATTTTTTTTTTTAGATTCCATATATATATTAGCATATGGTATTTGTTTTTCTCTTTCTGACTTACTTCACTCTGTATGACAGACTCTAGGTCCAACCACCTCACTACAAATAACTCAATTTTGCTTCTTTTTATGGGGCTGAGTAATATTCCATTGTATATATGTGCCACATCTTCTTTATCCATTCATCTGTCAATGGACACTTAGGTTGCTTCCATGTCCCGGCTATTGTAAATAGTGCTGCAATGAACATTGTGGTACATGTCTCTTTTTGGATTATGGTTTTCTCAGGGTATATGCCCAGTAGTGGGATTGCTGGGTCATATGGGAGTTCTACTTTTAGTTTTTTAAGGAACCTCCACACTGTTCTCCATAGTGGTTGTGTCAATTTACATTCCCACCAACAGTACAGGAGGGTTCCCTTTTCTCCACACCCTCTCCAGCATTTATTGTTTGTAGATCTTTTGATGATGGCCATTCTGACCAGTGTGAGGTGATACCTCATTGTAGTTTTGATTTGCATTTCTCTAATGATTAATGATGTTGAGCATTATTTCATGTGTTTGTTGGCAATCTGTATATCTTCTTTGGAGAAATGTCTATTTAGGTCTTCTGCCCATTTTGGGATTGGGTTGTTTGTTTTTCTGATATTGAGCTGCATGAGCTGCTTGTATATTTTGGAGATTAATCCTTTGTCAGTTGCTTTGCTTGCAAATATTTTCTCTCATTCTGAGGGTTATCTTTTGGTCTTGTTTATGGTTTCCTTTGCTGTGCAAAAGCTTTGAAGTTTCATTAGGTCCCATTTGTTTATTTTTGTTTTTATTTCCATTTCTCCAGGAGGTGGGTCAAAAAGGATCTTGCTGTGATTTAGGTCAAAGAGTGTTCTTCCTATATTTTCCTCTAAGAGTTTTACAGTGTCAGCTCTTACATTTAGGTCTTTAATCCATTTTGAGTTTATTTTGGGGTATCACATAGCAATTTAGTGATAGATTTACAGTGAGAAGTTTCATCTTCATATTTTCTGACCAGGGCTCTTCCAGCTAACTCCTCGCTACCCCCTGATGGAGAGGTGTGTGAAGAGCATGCAGGTGTGGATATGTTTTTATTGAATTTTATTCAAGAGTTTGCCCTCTGGACAGTCTAGAACACAGCAGGCAGTGGTGAGTGTAGTTGGCATTCCTGTCCATTCTTCCTCAATTTACCTGGAGTCAAAGCATCTAAAGGCAAGACTCTGAGACCAATTTGGCATCATTAATCTACAGCAGTTGTCTAAATGGGGCTGAGGATGGTCTTCTGAGCATCGTGTTCCCATAGTTTTCAAGAGGCAGTTTACGGACAACTGATGAAAATTTTATCTACAGTTTATTAACCACACCCAAAGACAAAACAAAACCAAAAGTACAAGTAGTTTGAAACTTAAAATTTTCCATCATTTATAACTTAATAAGACAGGAAGAAGAAGAAGGAGAAGGGGAAGGAGAAGAAGGAAAAGAGGAAGAAGAGGAGGAGAAGGAGGAGGAGAAGAAGAAGAGAATTTTCTTCTGAATTCCAAGACAAAATTCTACAATGTGAAAGTGTTAGTGAACACAAGTTCACGTGCCCGATGCACAGTGAGGCCAAACAAGCCAAAACATCTGAGTTGGGAGCAGAGAAGGGTTTATTGCAGGGCCATGCAAGGAAATGGCTCCTGCCCCCAAAACCCCGAACTCTCAGAAGTGTTTCAGCAAAGCATTTTTAAAGGCAAGGTGAGAGAGGGGTGAGGTTGGTTGTTGCAAACTTCTTGGTGCAGGAATTCTTTGTGCTTGCAGCTGTCCAGATAACTCTCTATGAATGGAGTCCTAAGGGTCAGAGCCTTGAGAATAGGCTGTCCTGTATATTTCAGGCTATAGGCAACCTTCTTTTTCTTTTTTAATAAATTTATTTATTTTATTTTATTATTTATTTTTGGCTGCATTGGGTCTTCATTGCTGCGTGCAAGTTTTCTCTAGTTGCAGTGAGCAGGGGCTACTCTTTGTTGCGGTGCGCAGGCTTCTCATTGCGGTGGCTTCTCTTGTTGTGGAGCACGGGTTCTAGGTGTATGGGCTTCAGTAGTTGTGGCACATGGGCTCTGTTGCTCTGCAGCATGTGGGATCTTCCTGGACCAGGGCTCAAACCCATGTCCACTGCATTGGCAGGTAGATTCTTAACCAATGCGCCACCAGGGAAGCCCTAGGCAACATTCTTAACTGGAAGCAAAAGCAATAGAATATAAAGGTTAAAGTAAAAGAAACAGATCTAATATGGAGTCAGATTTATTCTTCCCTATTACAAGAGGCTTAATGAAAATCTAGAAAAGTTTCTACCATTTTTCGTCAAAATTCATTCTTCATTATTCAGTGAATACAACCTTAATTCATTGTATTATTATTATTATTAATTGTGAAAGGATTCCCACCACCAAGTCAATTAACACATCCGTCACCTCACATATATTTTTTATGATTTTAAGATATTTTATTTATTTATTTTTATTTAAATATAGCTGATTTACAATGTTGTGTTAGTTTCAGGTGTACAGCAAAATGATTCAGTTATGTTTATGTATCTCTTTCAGATTCTTTTCCATTATAGGCTATTACAAAATACTGAACATAGTTCCCTGTGCTATACAGTAGGCCCTTGTCATTTATCTATTTTATATATAGTGGTGTGTACCTGTTAATCCCAAACTCTTATCTCTCCCCTCAACTCTCCCTTTTGATAACCATAAGTTTGTTTTCTATGTCTGTGAGTCTATTTCTGTTTTGTAGATCTTTTGTATCATTTTTTTAGATTCCACATATAAGTGATATCACATGATATTTGTCTTTTTCTGTCTGACTTACTTCACTTAATATAATAATCTCTAGGTCCATCCATGTTTCTGCAAATGGCATTATTTCATTCTTTTTTATGGCTGAGTAACATTCTATTGTGTATATATATATATATATCTTCTTTATATATATATAAAGATATATATACACATATATACACGTATATATACATATATATAAAGATATATATATACACATATATATACATATATACATATATATACACATATATATGTATATATATATATACACACACATATATATATATCTTCTTTATCCACTCATCTGTCAACAGACACTTAGCTTGCTTCCATGTCTTGGCTATTGTAAATAGTGCTGCTATGAACATTAAGCTGCATGTGTCTAACTCTAAATGAATTAGAGTTTTTGTCTTTTCCAGATATATGCCCAGGAGTGGGATTGCTGGATCATATGGTGACTCTATTTTTAGTTTATTGAGGAATCTCCATACTGTTTTCCATAGTGGCTGCACCAACTTACGTTCCCAACAACAGTGTAGGAGGGTTCCCTTTTCTCTCTACCCTCTCCAGGCATCTTTTCATGTGCCTGTTGGCCATCTGTATGTCTTCTTTGGAGAAATGTCTATTCAGTTCTTCTGCCATTTTTTGATTAAGTTGTTTGATTTTTTTGATATTGAGTGGTATGAGCTGTTTGTATATTTTGGAAATTAAGCCCTGGTTGGTTGCATCATTTGCAAATATTTTCTCCCAGTCCATAGGTTGTCTTTTCATTTTGTTTATCATTTCCTTTGCTGTGCAAAAGCTCTTAAGTTTCATTAGGTCCCATTTGTTTATGTTTGCTTTTATTTCTATTATTCTAGGGGACAGATCCAAAAAAATATTACTGTGGTTTATGTCAAAGAGTGTTCTTCTTATATGTTCCTCTAGGAGTTTTATGGTATTCGTTCTTGCACTTGGGTGTTTAATCCCTTTGGAATCTATTTTTGTGTGTGGTGTTAGGGAGTGCTCTAATCTCATTCTTTTGCATGCAGCTGTCCATCTTCCCCAGTACCACTTACTGAAGAGGCTGCCTTTCCTCCATTGCATGTTCTTGCCTCCCACAGCCTAGCACATCCATCACCTCACATATTTGTCTTTTTTTTGTTGTTGTTAAACCCTTTAAGTTCTACTCTTAGCAAATTTCAATTATATAATAATTATAAAATTTCAGTTACTACATAATACAGTGTTATCAACATAGTCACCATGTTTTACATTAGATCCTCTGATCTTATTCTTCTCATAGCTGAAAGTTTAGACCTTTTACCAAACTTTCCCTATTATTTTCACCCCTCAGCCCCTGGCAACCACTTTTCTGCTTCGTTTCTATGAGTTTAACATTTTTTTTAAGATTCAGCAGATAAGTGATACCATGCAGTATTTGTCTTCCTCTGTCTGGTGTATTTCACTTAGCATAATGCCCTCAAGTTTCATCCAAGTTGTTACAAATGGGAGGATTTTCTTCTTCCTCATGGCTAAATAACATTCCACTGTATGTCTACACCACATCTTCTTTATCCATTCATCTGTTGGACACTTAAGTTGTTTCCATATTTTGGCTCCTGTGAATAAGGCTGCAATGAACATGGAAGTGCAGATACCTCTTAGATATTCTGTTTTCATTTCCTTTGAATATATACCCAGAAGTAGGATTGCTGGATGATGTTGTAGTTCTATTTTTTGAGAAACCTCCATGCTGCTTCCATGGTGGTTATACCAATTTACATTCCCACCAATAGTGCGCAATGGTACCCTTTCCTCTACATCCTTGCCAACACTTGTCATCTCCTGTTTTCTTGAAGATAGCCATTCTAACAGATGTGAGGAGATACCGGATTGTCATTTTGTTTTGCATTTCCCTGATGATTAGTGAGGTTGAGCACCCTTCATGTACTTGTTGACCACTTCTATGTTGTTTTTGGAAAAATGTCTATTCAGATCCTCTGCCCATTTGAAAATTAGATTAATAAATATACAATTTAATGAGATTATAAATCTTAATTCATTTAAAAATTTAAATACACTTTATTTCCAATACTCCTTTTCCTTGACCCAGATCAAAGTTTTTCTAAATTTCTCTTCACAATTAGTGTCTGTGTAGCATGACTGGACATAGACCAGATTCCATTCCTTATGGCTAATCCAATGTAAAGTTGTCAGGTGGCTCAAGTCAAAATCCAGAAACTGTTAGGAATAAAACCAAATCAATATAATTGTATCCAGTAAGAGTTTATTGTGCATAGAAGAACAGTTTGAAAACTGGGAGTCTTCAAACCAATAGGGGCACTAAGCACAGAGGCATTTTATAGGATGGCTTATACAGTGAAAACAGGGAAGCAATTTAATCTTTATAATGATTGGTTATAGCAGTGGGGTTTTTCCAAATGACAGGGGATTGGTTAAAAGTGGTCTTCTTATGCCATTTTAGGCAACCTAAAACAATTTAGGTTAATTTAGGTTTTGATTATGATTTTCGGGAGAATTTACAATCCAAGTTAAGTTCTGCTTACTTTGCAGAGTAAGCTATATTAGGTTTCGCTTATTTGGCTGAACTGGTTCTGTCTGCTCAGGAAATTTTCAAGTTTGATCTCCATTTTGAATTTTATTTTAACACCTCTATTCTTGTTCACTTGAGAAATTAACTTAAATGCTTTCCCTTACATAATGAGCAATTAAGGAAGGATACAAAGCCCCTGCCCACTAGAAGCATAAGCAGACAAGTGTAAAATTAAAAGGTAATTTTGAACCATGTGATGCTGAAGCAGAAATCATCTCATAGAGCATCTCATTCAACCTTCATTTACAGATGAAACTGTTTTAGTTAATGAAAGATCCTGAAGGAGAACTCGTTGCCTCATTATACTTCAGTCATCAAATCACCAAATATTTATTAAGCACCAACATTGTGTCAGACGCTAGTAGGTGCTGGGTAGACAAAGGACAAGATAGATAAGGTCCCAGCCCTTGCCAAGCCTACAGTCCAGTGGGGAACAGACCACAAAAATTGAACAAGGAAGGCTTCCCTGGTGGCGCAGTGGTTGAGAGTCCTCCTGCCGATGCAGGGGACACGGGTTCGTGCCCCGGTCCGGGAGGATCCCACATACCATGAAGTGGCTAGGCCCGTGAGCCATGGCCGCTGAGCCTGAGCGTCCAGAGCCTGTGCTCTGCAACAGGACAGGCCACAACAGTGAGAGGCCCGTGTACCGCAAAAAAAAAAAAAATTGAACAAGGGAACTATATCATAACAAACTGCATTAAATGCTATAAAGATAAAAATAAGTGTGCTTTATGAAGGAATAAAAGAGGAGGACTCCCTAAAACAAATCAGATGGTTAAGTTTCTCTTAGAAGAGATAATATTTAAGCAGAAAACTAAAGGATGAGAGAGAGCCTGCTATGGTTGGTTGAGGGAGAAGCTTCAGGAAGAGGGAGGAGCATGTGAAAGCTTGGAGTAGGAAAGAACCTGTTTATTCCAGGACTGGAGAGAAGGCCTGAGTACTTGGAGCTCAGTGAGTAAAGGGTGCAGCTTGTTTTGTCTTTAGTGTCAATCTCTTTCCTTAAAGAAAAACTTATGCTGCAACCCAGTAAGTAAAACACAGTAGAGCACAGCTTCTCTGATGGAAAAGGTGGGCAGAATACCACCTAAATGAACACATTAGCAAGTGAAGGGATCAGAACTATGCCTGGCTCATAGTAGGTGCTTAACAAATGTTGGCTTTTAAAGAGGCAAGGATGGGCTTCCCTGGTGGCACAGTGGTTGAGAGTCCGCCTGCCGATGCAGGGGACACGGGTTCGTGCCCCGGTCCGGGGGGATCCCACGTGCCGCGGAGCGGCTGGGCCCGTGAGCCATGGCCGCTGAGCCTGCGCGTCCGGAGCCTGTGCTCTGCAACGGGAGAGGCCACAACAGTGAGAGGCCCGCGTACCGCAAAAAAAAAAAAAAAAAGGCAAGGATAAGAAACCTTATTCCTCCTCCCCCAGCTTTCCAGGTGTCCCCTTAGGGGACTCAGAGAAATGCCTAGTGTTCCAAAGAACAGAGCTTGATAATCATTGCACTATTGCTGCTGCCTCACAGAGGAATATGAATTTCTGAAACGGTGTTGTTTATAAAATCAACTTAATACAAATAATCTTTCTGAAAGAGACTTGATTAGTGAGGAATTCTGATTAAAAGTTACATATGGGTCTTGATTTATGGAGAATCTTTAACAATACATAATGGTAAGAGAAGTAAGGAATGTGAAGAATCTCAGATAAGGCACAATTGATACAGTAAAAGGAGAGCAACCAGGAAAAGGTGGATAGCTGACACTATGTGATCTGGTTCAGTGCTTCTCAAATATTCAGGCATAAGGATCACCTGAAAAACATAAAACAGCCCCAGATCTTCTGATTTAGCAGATCCAAGGTGGGTCTTGAGAATTTGCACTTCTAACAAGTTCCTAGATGATGCTGGTGCTGCTAGCCTGGGGACAGTACTCTGAGAACCACTGGTCTAGATCCTGGAAACCTGAAAAAAATTAAAGGGAGACATATTGAGAGACAGGTCATACCCAACTATGAGGTTCTTTTTTTTTTTTTTTTTTTTTTGCGGTACGCGGGCCTCTCACTGTTGTGGCCTCTCCCGTTGCAGAGTACAAGCTCCGGACGCACAGGCTCAGCGGCTGTGGCCCACGGGCCTAGCCGCTCCGCGGCATGTGGGATCTTCCCGGACCGGGGCCCGAACCCATGTCCCCTGCATCGGCAGGCGGACTCTCAGCCACTGCGCCACCAGGGAAGCCCCTGAGGTTCTTTTTGACAGAATTAGTCATCTCACATAGTTACAGGTGGGTGAGGGTCAGCCACTCACCTGCACCCTTCCTACCAGGTTACAGTGAAAGCAAGTCTCTGGCACACAGACATTCATTTGCAAACAGATACAAAATTCAGAAGCCCTGCTTTGTAAGTTCAATCTGCTCTCTGTTCCTTTAAGTGCTCAGAGCAAACCTAGCCTAAAAAGTTCATGCAGTTAATCAGGATAAGAATCAGGCTCACTGACCCCAAATCCTCTGAGCCAGCGGCTGGATGCAGGATGTTTAGGGATCAAGATTTGGATGCCATCCTTAGGGCTAGAGGCTTCCAGAGCTCTGAATTCTTATACCCTGTTCATGCAAGCATGGGAGCATTCCTAAAATATTTCAGCCAATCCACATTTCTTGAATATCACTAATTACACCAATAAAAACCCATTTCGAAAACTCACTTTGATAATTTGTAAATCCTCTGGGCTTTCAGAAGTAAAGAGAACTCAAGCTTTGTAGTGGCCACTCCTAGATTATGGCCTTCCTATTAAAATGCCAGAGGGACTTCCCTGGCGGTCCAGTGGTTAAGAATCCGAGCTCCCAATGCAGGGGGCACAGGTTCAATCCCTGGCCAAGGAACTAAGATCTCACATGCTGCGTGGCCAAATAAATAAAGAAGTAAATAAAATGTCAGATAACCCCTTTGGTGCACCCCTGGAATACCCTACAGGACACCTACTCTGTTCATGCTAATGTGTTTGAACGACAATTACTTTGTAAGAGTCACAAGACACAGTAAAATTTCAAAAGTGAAAAACGATTTTTAATAAAGTTGAGAAAAGGCATAATATTCACAGATTTACTAGAAAGTGGGTTACACTCTGATTTATTTATTATTTTAGCCATGTGGTTTGTGGGATCCTAGTTCCCTCACCAGGGATCGAACCTGGGCTCTCCCAGTGAAAGGGCAGAGTCCTAACCCCTGGACCACCAGGGAATCGCCAAGGTGTATTCCGATTTAGCTTAGCATGTTGTTGATGGTCTAAGAATGACCTGGAGAAGAGGAGCTCATATTGCAATAGTGTCTGCTTCTGCTCTTCCTCCTTCCTTTCTCAGCCTCCCTGTTTCTCCCTTATGAGACACCTTCTTTTAATAACTTGTGATGTAATGTGTTTGTCTGTGTGCTATTTGTGGTGCTTCATCCTGAGCCAGACAGAGTGGAGGGCCAGTTAAGCAGAGCCCCAGAGTGCAAATCTGTAAGTGGGGAGGGTTACCATATATTTATACTATCTTCCAAACAGTACAATTTTAAGGTTAAGAGGTGCCAAAAATAATCTATGATTATTTCTGAGACTTTTGAAAAATTTGTTTATTGACCAACAAATTGGTTTTATTATTTTGGTGGATCTATACAATAATTTAATTCCAAACCATTTTCAAAGTAGTATTCTTTCTAAGAAAATAAAAAACAAGGTCTATCTGAATACATTAAAGCAAAAATTAAAACCTTTATGTTGATTACACAAATATTAAAAGATAACATGAGCAAAATAATTACTTTAGGTACATTATTCATATACCTTATTCAGTTTCTTTTATTTTTCAGCTTTATTGAGGTATAATAGACAAATTGTTTATATTTAAAGTGTACAACATGATGATTTGATATACATATATACTTTGTGAAATGACCACCACAATCAGATTAATTAACACATCCATCACCTCACATAGCTATCTGTGTGTGTGTGTGTGTGTGTGTGTGTGTGTGTGTGTGTGTGTACGTGGTGAAAATGCTGAGGTCTACTCTCAGCAAATTTCAAGCACACAACAAAGTAATATTTACTATAGTCACCATGCTGTACATTAGTTCACCAGAGCTTATGCTTCTTATAACTGAATCCTTTGACCAGCATCTCCCATCTCCTTCCCCACCTCCACCTTCCGCCTCAACCCTCTGGCCGTGATAACCACCATTTTGTTCTGTTTCTATGAATCAACCTTTATTTTTTTTAAAATTGATTGCACACATAAGTGGGATCATGCAGTTTTTGTCTTTCTCTGTCTAATTTCACTTAGCATGATGTCCTCTAGATTCATCCACATTTTTGCAAATGGCAGAGTTTCCTTCTTTTTCATAGCTGAATAACATTCCAGTGTGTGTGTGTGTGTGTGTGTGTGTGTGTGTGTGTGTGTGTGTGATCACATCTTCTTTATCCATTCATCTGTTGACAAACAGAGGTTGTCTCTATATCTTGGCTACTGCGAATAATGCTGCAATGAACATGGGAGTGCAGCTATCTCTTTGAGATAATGACTTTGTTTCCTTCAGGTACAGGCATACCTCAGAGACTAAATCTAATATTGCAATAAAGCGAGTCACATGAATTTTCTTGGTTTCCCAGTGCATATAAAAGTTATCTTTACACTATATTGTATTCTATTAAGTGTGCAATATCATATGTCTAAAAAATGTACATACCTTAATTTAAAAATACTTTATTGCTAAAAATGCCAACCATCATCTGAGCCTTCAGGAAGTCATAACCTTTTGGCAAGTGGAGGGTCTTGCCCGGATGTGATGTTCATGGCTGCTGACTGATCAGGGTGGTGGCTGCTGAAAGTTGGGATGGCTGTGACAATTTCTTAAAATAAGACAACAATGAAGGTTGCCACATTGATTGACTCTTCCTTTCATGAAGTTTCTCTGTAGCATGCAGTGCTGTTGGATAACGTTTTACTCACAGTAGAAACGCTTTCAAAATTGGAAAAAATCCTCTCAACCTTGCCACTGCTTTATCAATTGAGTGTATGTAATATTTTAAATCCTTTGTTGTTTCAATAATCTTCACAGCATCTTCACCAGGAGAGATTCTATCTCAAGAACCCACTTTCTTTGCTCATCCGTAAGAAGCAACTACTCATCCATTTGAGTTTTGTCATGAGATTGCAGCAATTCAGTCACATCTTCAGGCTCCACTTCGAATTCTAGAATCTAGAATGGTGAATCCTTTCCAGAAGGTTTTCAATTTACTTACTCAGATCCATTAGAGGATCACCGTCTATGGTAGCTATAGCCTTACAAAATGTGTTTCTTAAATAATAAGATTTGAAAGTTGAAATTACTCGTTGATCCATGGGTTGCAGAATGGATGTTGTGTTAGCAGGCATGAAAACAACGTTAATCTGGCTGTACATCTCCATCAGAGCTCTTGGGGGACAAGGTCCATTCTACATGTCAGGAAGAACATTTGTGATTCATGCAAAGAGGTCAAAATATCAACATTAATAGGAGCTTGGAAAAAATTGCTTCCAACCCTCATGGATGACTTTGAGCGGTTTAATACATCAGTGGAGGAAGTAACTGCAGATGTCGTGCAAATAGCAAAAGAATTAAAATTAGAGGTATTTTTAAATTAAGGTGTGTACATTGTTTTTTAAGACATAATGCAGTTGCACACTTAATAACTACAATATAGTGTAAATATAACTTTTATATGTACTGGGAAACCAAAAAATTCATGTGATTTGCTTTATTGCAATATCAGCTTTATTTCAGTGGTCTGGAATGCAATATCTCTGAGGTATGCCCATACTATTTATCCAATTGAAAGGAGGCATTCCATTAAAAAGCTATTCTTAGAAGTCAAGATATTTTAAATTAAAATTATAGAATTTCAAAATTAAGTATTTCGTCTCTCGTTGTTTAAATCTTTCAGCTCTTCCTTGCTTTTGTAGAGATAAATTGCAATATCTTATTATTTGTAAGTTTTGTATTCAATAATTACAATTTGCTACAAGCTTTGGAAACTGAAAGTTTGGGGGCACTGCATTTCTGAAATATTTTGATTAAAGGTTTTTATCTCATTTTAGACACAAGGCATTTGAACAGGACTCCCTAACCAAAAGGTTCAATGCCATTATAAGCCACTTGGGTTTACTTAAAAAAGAGTTCTTCCTAGGGGCAAGGCGGGAATAAAGACACAGACCTACTAGAGAATGGACTTGAGGATATGAGGAGGGGGAAGGGTAAGCTGGGACAAAGTGAGAGGGTGGCATGGACATATATACACTACCAAATGTAAAATAGATAGCTAGTGGGAAGCAGCTGCATAGCACAGGGAGATCAGCTCCGTGCTTTGTGACCACCTAGAGGGGTGGGATAGGGAGGGTGGGAGGGAGGGAGATGCAAGAGGGAAGAGATATGGGGACATATGTATAACATTCACTTTGTTATAAAGCAGAAAGTAACACACCATTGCAAAGCAATTATACTCCAATAAAGATGTTTAAAAAAAAAAAAGAATTCTTGTGAGACTCAGACATTTAAATTTTTAAATTAATAATAGTTCTTATTTGAATCCAAATTAGCTTCACCAATATTTTGTATTTTAATTAATCTGTGTATATAAATTTTTTTTTTTTTTTTTTTTTTCGGTACGCAGACCTCTCACTGTTGTGGCCTCTCCCGTTGCGGAGCACAGGCTCCGGACGCGCAGGCTCAGTGGCCATGGCTCACGGGCCCAGCCGCTCCGTGGCATGTGGGATCTTCCCGGACCGGGGCACGAACCCGTGTCCCCCGCATCGGCAGGCAGACTCTCAACCACTGCGCCACCAGGGGAAGCCCTGTGTATATAAAATTTTTAATAAATTTTTACAGTATGGTTTCTATTGCCATTGGTAGATTATTATAGATTTTAAAAAACAATTATGTGTGCATCTCAATCAATTCCAAGAACATTTCTGATCCATGGGTTTCTTTTTTCTTTTAATTAATTAATTAATTTTTGGCTTTGTTGGGTCTTCGTTGCTGCGCGCAGGCTTTCTTTAGTTGTGGCGAGCGGGGGCTACTCTTTGTTGCAGCACGCGGGCTTCTCATTGCAGTGACTTCTCTTGTTGTGGAGCACGGGCTGTAGGTGTGCAGACTTCGGCAGTTATGGCATGCAGGCTCAGTAGTTGTGGTGCACGGGCTTAGTTTCTCCAGGGCATGTGGGATCTTCCCGGACCAGGGCTCAAACCCATGTCCCCTGCATTGGCAGGTGGATTCTTAACCACTGCGCCACCAGGGAAGCCCCATGGGTCTCAATTTAACAAGAACATTGTTTTATCATAAAGCTGTACTGCCTCAAAATTTACATTACTTTTATCAGTGAAAAACCAAATGATTTTACTTCAGTGGTGAACTTTTTAACTAACATTACAGTAGTATTCACAACAAAGTTAGATGTTTCACCTTTGACAGAATGAGCTTCTAAAAACTTGACTTGGTTCCATGAATTATATAGAAAAAATTCAAACTAATATTGGAATTATATTGATGACACCAATATAAAATGGACATTATTGAATTGGCTGCAAAGTTCTCTTTCCACTAAGACAGCCAATACAGATATCACTTTACTTTTCACATGGGCACAAGAAAACCTAGACTTGAAAGTGAGCAAAATTAATTTAGAAGACCTGTCATTTGGTCTAAATGAGAAGTCATGCTTCACAGACAGAGAATACACCTCTAAGTCTGCATGTGTCATCTTGAGGCACACTTGTCTTTAAAGACATGTTAACTAACGTTGGAAGTAGATGCTGAGTTTTCTTCAGCAAATTTGGGTCTTCTACTTTTCCTGTCATCAGTGATGTTACTATAACCATTACTGGCCATGGTAAATATTAATAAATATTTTGTACAATTTATACATTCATCATTAACTTTCTTAAAAACCAAAATGGACTTAGTTTTTCATCCTGTAAGAATGTTTTAAGAGCTTATTCTTCCTGAAGGAGATTTTGGAGGAAAATTAACATACAGTATAATAAATAAATGGCTGTAGATTTACACTATATATAGTATAATGCACATATATTTATACAATATGTAATAAAACCACTGAAGCAAGAGTGACCAGACTACTCCGTATACAGTGTGGCAGGACTGCTCAGCCTGTTTCCTTCACTTACTTCATAGACAATTCACCTATAATTAGGTGGCCTGGAGGCTCTGTGCGGTTCTTCGATGGAAGCATGGGCCATGGCACAACTGACAGATGTTATCAAGTGGGCAGCAGCAACAGCATCCAATCCTTCTGCCACCGTCACTGGACCTGACTGAGTTGACTGTCCCAGCCACCAGTGTCGGAGCACTCTGCCTCTGCCTGCAGTCCTTGAGGAGGGAGGTGTTGGTTAAGTGATATCTAGCAAGCCTTGGGAAAAGGTAGATTGTCTTTCCCATTGAAAATGAGAGCCCTGTTCATGGCACATGTGCCTCACAAACTACTAAATGAGGCCATGGCAGAAGCTAGAAGTGCAAAGTGCAGGTCTACCAAACCCATCCCAGCTTATTTTAATACGTCTATTAATAACAGCATTTTGTTTAAATATGTTTTTTAAAATGGGACAAGCTGAGTTGTGGCTGTCCAAAGCAAACCTCCAGGGACCTGGTAATGTATGGGAATATGGAGGAAATTTATTTCTCAGATCTCTTAAGGATATCCTGTTGTGGTTAGAGATCAGTGTGGTTGTCATTGAGCGGCTTGAGTTGGCAAGGTGATGAGATCTCCCAAGGTCATACTCAGTGACCCTAACTTGTCTCTGAGGAGCGAAGATTTGGTAACTATAAGCCATCTGGCTGTGTGACTTTAGACTCTCCAATGCACTTCTTCTAAATAAATGCTGAACATATATTTAAACAATATTGATTTGATGGTAGACCAAACAACCAGAGTGGTGTGTTTCTGCCTCCATCTCTGGTATTAATTGTGAGTGATTCTCAAAATGTTAACCTCTGCATTTGGCATCTATAACAGTTTCCTCCTATAACACCCCAGTCATGAAAAGGAAGGTTGTTGATTTTCAGAAGTATTCTTTGTGTGTGTGTGTCGGGGGGGGGGGGGGGGGAGGAACTTATATGTTTATTATATTGGGTTGTCCCATCCATAAAAATACCATTTGTTTAGGTTTTTTTTCTCATGTTTTGTTTTGTTTTTACCAATAGTAGTTTCATTACTTATGCCTAATAAAACTTAACAGTTTTAGTTATATTTTACTCTCAGCTTACTTCTTTTTTTCCCCAGCTTTACCGAGGTATGATTGACAAATAAAATTGTATATATTAAAGGTGTACAATGTGATGTTTTGATATACATATACATTGTGAAATGATCACCATTGTCAAAGTAAATAACATATCCATTACCTCACATAATTATCATTTCTTTTGGGATGTGATGAGAACACTTGAAATCTACTCTTAGCAGATTTCAAGTATAAAATACAATACTATTAACTACAGTCACCAAGCTATACATTAGGTCTCCAGAATTTATTCATCCTATAATTGAAGGCTTGTACCCTTTGACCAGCATTTCCCCTTTTCCCCTACCCTCCAGCCTCTGGTAACCACCTTTGTACTCTCTGTTACTATGAGTTCAACATTATCCTTAGATTCCACATGTAAGTGAGATCATAAATATTTGTCTTTCTTCGTCTGGTTTATTTTACTTACCATAATGTCCTCTAGTTGTCATAAATGGCATGATTTCCTTCTTTTTTATGGTTGAATAATATTCCAGCGTATATTCTTTATCCATTCATCTCCTTTATCCATCCATCTATTGATGGACACTTAGGTTGTTTCCATATCTTGGCTACTGTGAATATGCTGTAATAAACATGGGAGTGCAGATATCTCTTCTAGATACTGATTTCATTTCCTTTGGCTACATGCCCAGAAGAAGGATTGCTGGATGTTATTGTAGTTCTATTTTTATGATATGTATTTATATGACATGCAGTTCACATACTGTTTTCTGCAGTTGGCTGCACCAATTTACATTCCCACCCATAGTGCACATGGGTTCCATTTTCTCCACATCCTTGCCAGTACTTGTTATCTTCTTTTTGATAATAGCTGTCCTAGGACTTCCCTGGTGGCGCAGTGGTTGAGAATCCACCTGCCAATGCAGGGGACATGAGTTCAATCCCTAGTCTGGGAAGATCCCACGTGCCATGGAACAACCAAGCCTGTGCACCACAACTACTGAGTCTGCACTCTAGAGCTGCGAGCCACAACTACTAAACCCACGCACCACAACTACTGAGCCCACATGCTGCAACTACTGAAGCCCATGTGCTCTAGGGCCTGTGTACTGCAAATACTGAGCCCACATGCTGCAACTACTGAGGCCCATGCGCCTAGAGCCCATGCTCCACAACAAGAGAAGCCACCGCAATGAGAAGCCCATGTACCACAACCAAGAGTAGCCCTCACTTGCCGCAACTAGAGAAAGCCCACACGCAGCAACAAAGACCCGACGCAGCCAAAAAAATTAAATAAATAATTGCTGTCCTAACAGGTGTGAAGTGATATCTCGTGGTTTTGATTAGCATTTCCTGCTGATTAGTAACGTTGAGGAGTTTTTCAAGTACTTGCTGGTCATTTGTATGTCTTTTTTAGAAAAACATCTATTTAGGTCTTCTGCCAATTTTTCAATTGGTTTATTTGGTTTTTTGCTATTAAGATGTATGTGCTCCTTTATATTTTGGAAATTACCCCCTTATCACATGTCCATTCTACCCAAAGTGATCTACAGATTTGATGTAATCCCTATCAAAATTCCAATGACATTTTTCACAGAAATAGGAAAAATAATGCTAAAATTCATATGGAACCACAAAAGACTCTGAATAGCCAAAGCAATCTTGAGCAAGAAGAATAAAGCTGGTGACATCACACTTCCTGACTTCAAACAACATTACAAAGCTTTAGTAGTCAAATAGTGTGGTACTGGCATAAAAATAGACACATAGAACTGTAACAGAACAGAGAGCCCAGAAATAAACCCACACACATATACACAGTCAATGAACTTTCAACAAGGTGCCAATAATACACTATGGGGAAAGGATAGTACCTTCAATAAGTGGTGTTGGAAAAACTGGATATCCACATGCAAAAGAATTGGATTCTTACCTCATACCATACACAAAAATCAATTCAAAATGGATTAAAGACTTCAATGTAAGACCTGAAATGGTAAAACTCCTAGAAGAAAACATTGGGTAAGAGCTCCTTGACATTGGTCTTGGCAATGATGTTTTTGGATTTGACACCAAAATCACTGGCAAGAAAAGCAAAAATAAACAATTGGGACTACATCAAACTGAAAAGCTTTTGCACAGCAAAGGAAAGAATCAACAAAATGAAAAGGCAACCTCAAGAATGGGAGAAAAGATTCACAGACTAGAAGTATTCTTTTTAAATGAAAAATAACCTTGAAAGGGGGGAGATGACAATGACAGATCTGATGAGCTTGAATATGCTTTCAAATGAGATAGATTAAAAACTAAATAAAACATGTATTTTGAGGCTTAACATAACTGTTTAGCCAGTAAAATTAATTAGACAACAACCAATCCTCTCCCCTACCTCTGGTTTTATAGAATATAGCAAAAATAAGGTTTGGAGTAACAATTTAATTCAACTTCATTTACAAACATTTACTGAGCATTTTCTAAGTGAAGAGCAATAGAAAGCAGTAAACTAATGTGCCATACCCTAAAGGAGTTTCCATTTCCTAAGAGGATACAGACACTAACTGAAAAACTATGGCTATAATACGGTTTGAGAGGTTATGCTAACACAGCAAGAGTAAAGTGTAATAGGATCTCAGAATTGGAGCTCAATGAATTCTCCCTGAAAGGGTTAGGAAATTCTGCACAGATGAGGTGATATTTGAGCTGGGCTTTGGAGTAGAATGAGTAGGATTTGTTCTGTCAGCTGGAGAAGCAGTAAAAGGATTTTCTAGATAGAGGAGACATACAACATGAACAAAGACAGACAGTTCCTACATGCCAGAGGCTGATATGTTTATTTGGAGAAAGTGGAGAAGTTTAACATGGCTGGCACAAACTAAATATAAGGTAGGAGCATGGGGGTGAGAGTAAAAATAGTTTGGTCTGTGAAAATGAAGACTAACTGAATGAGAACAGGCAAAGCTATTCAGAGCTTGCTATAGCAAGGGAGTCAGTCACCATCACTTGTGTTTGGCAGAGACGCAAAGGCAGGCAGAGGAGTGGGAAAGATTTATAGTGGAAAAAAGAGAAGGCTTTAGGTATGCTCTGATATCTGGGCTTTGGTCGATAACTGCCAGCTTCTCTAATTTTTGCCCTGGATTCCAGCTAGGGACTAACTGGAGAAAGACAATTATGTTCCCCTAACCAATCACATAGGATGTTCCGTTTCTAGTGAGCTGGCCACCAGCTTCTCCATACCAGCAACCTCTGATCATGACATACCTGGAGGCTTCCCTTTTCCACTATAAAGGTTTCCCTCTCCTCTGCCTGCCTTAAGTCTTTATTAAAATACAAGTGATCGTGGCTGACTCCCTTGCTATAGCAAGCTCCGAATAAATAGCATTTGCTTGTTCTCATTTGGGTGGTCTTTGTTTATTTCCACACAGTCAAGTCTAAGCTACCATCTGGACCACCTCAAGTTTCGTCTTCAACTCTTGCCTTCTCCAATAATATAAGTTGATATCAACTATCTAAATCTTCCAAAACATACAAAATATTATAGTGTTTATGATGAAAAGCTTTGCATTGTGTTTGTAGCTGGCACTGTTGGTGCCCTTATCCATGCTCCTGACTCTATAGTGTATGCTTGGCTGATTTCCAATGGTCCGAGGGTTTTATCTGGTGGCCTGTATTTAAATATTCCCCCAGCAGTCCATGACCAATTACTGAAGGCAATTGGTGTATAAATACCTCAGCTCCCTCACCGCTCTGGTGGGATGACTGGGAGGCATGCTTTCTACACCAACTCCCAGAGTTCCCCAGCAGGATTAAGCTACAGTTGCTCACAGTGGTAGCTAACTTGATAACTCACCCTTTCTTTAACTGCCTTCCTTTCCATCTTTGTCTCACTTCTCTATTCCTCTAACCAGTGTTTCCTAAGATCACATTCCAAATAAATTACTTGCTTTCAAATCCTTTCTTTAGGGTCTGCTTCAGTGGGAACCCAAGTAAATATAGTGTTAGAATTAGAAATAACCCAAATCACCTTTATTCTAATAACTAACAACTGCAGAAAGAAGAGAGTACCCCCCAAATGGGTTTTCACGGCTATATATGTCTTAGAAAAATAAAGAAAAGAGAAGGGGGGTGGGAATTGGTAATGCCATTAATAATTTACAGTATAACAGACATCTGGTTTATTAACAGACAATTTTCTAATAAGAAATAAGTTTTATTACTCTATGCCCTGGGAGGGTGGGAGGGAGGGAGATGCAAGAGGGAAGAGATATGGGAACATATGTGTATGTATAACTGATTCACTTTGTTATAAAGCAGAAACTAACACACTACTGTAAAGCAATTATACTCCAATAAAGATATAAAACAAAAAATTATTGAGGATTCCAATGAACTTTTATTTACATAGTTTATATTTATAAATATTTACTATATTACAAATTAAAACTAAACTTGGAGATTTATTAATCTATTTTAAATAGCAATAATAATCATGAAAAATACATTGAAAAAATAATAAACTCCCCCAAAAAACCAATTTTCTCTGAGAATAGAGGCATTGTTTTACATTTTTGCAAATCTCTTTGATGTTTAGCCAACCAGAAGACAGCTGTATTCTGATATCTGCTATAGATTTAATCTGTTATGATACCAGATGCCATGTAGCCTCTGGAACACTTCATTCCACATTCATAAGAGAAAGACAGTGAAAAAAGCAAATAATGGCATAGCATTATTTTGAAAATAGTTTTGACTTTATGGAACCCCTGGAAGGATTGGGGGATCCCTAGGGTCTCTGAGCTACACTGGAAGAACTGCTGCATTAAAGGATACACAGATCAGGGTAGCAGGGAGCACACATTCTATTGAACATAGTTACACTGTAGGAGATAGAAGTTGAGGCACCCAGTCTCTCCAGTCTTGGCCTTTGGCATCTTTCTAACCTGGGGAGCCACATCATTACATCCTTATATGAAAGTAACACCCTCTTGCTAACTGACAAGTCTCCAACACCTGTTGCTCATATTCTTCCTATTGCTATTTATTGCTGCTGCACATCACTCTGTGCCCAAGGATAAGGACTTTCCAGTTTCTGAAGCACAGAGGCTTGGGGGGAGGGGAAATGTGCCAGCCACTGGCAGGAATCTGACTTAGGCCCAGCTTTCAGAGCATGACTAATCTTCACATGACTTGACCACATTTCTTTGGTTGGATCACGCAGGGAGAGTCAAGCTTCTTTCTCAGCTCAGAGCAAGATTTGGGCACAGCATATACGCAGAGCACAGTCATATTAGATCCAGTGAGAGTTCCTCTTCGCAAGGCACTTCATCTATTGTTCTCTTTTTTTGTAAACTTTTTATTTTTTAATTGAAATATAGTTGACTTACAATGTTGTGTTAATTTCTACTGTACAGCAAAGTGATTCAGTTATACATATATATATATATATATATATATACACACTATTTTAAAAAAAAATAAATTTATTTATTTTTGGCTGTGCTGGGTCTTCGTTGCTGTGCGCGGGCTTTCTCTACTTGCGGTGAGCGGGGGATGACCGCTCCAATTTCCAGGTGAACTTAGGTTGTGTGACAAATTGTCCTCTCTTGAGGACAAGTTATCATTTATCTTGAGAACATGTATGTGATGGGTTGCATCTACCTGGCTATATAAAAGTGTGAGATTTCTTTCTGTCTTTACAATCTCTTAGGACACTGCCTGTGATACACACCACATTTTAGTTTAATGTTCACTCAATTGAAAAAAAAAAAAAGAACTGTTTTCTTTTTCTACTACCTTCATGGAGAAGTTTACTGGGCTGGGGGAAGATTTTGTTTCTAATTATACTTCCCCAACGAGTGTTTGTTATATTATTCTTTGTACTTCTGGTTTTTTGGTTTTGGTTTTTTTTTTCAAATCAGGAAGATAAAAGATATATGAATGGACAGCTATTCAAAAATGTTGTCTAGGTACTTCCCTGGTGGCGCAGTGGATAAGACTCCGTGCTCCCAATGCAGGGGGCCCAGGTTCGATCCCTGGTCAGGGAACTAGATCCCACATTCATGCCACAACTAAGAGTTTGCATGCCACAACTAAGAAGCCCGCGAGTCGCAACTGACCTGGTGCAACCAAATAAATAAATAAATATATTTTAAAAATTTTGTCTACTTTCCTATACTGCTCTTTCCCTAAAGCAAACTTTATTTTGTTTAGCAACTAAGCCATTTTTCCCCATGCTGCTACTTTATGAAAGTTTTTGCATTTAAATGTCTGAAAAACTGTACTGAGACTTTAGTATTAAACACATATTTTAAGATTAAGAGCCTTTAGAAGAAGAGTTTTTTTCCCTCTCAAACATGTTTTCTAGTATCTGTCAACTGAAAAAAAAATGCACACCCTAAAAGTTGAGAATTATGTTTTAATTGGGGTATTACTGAGGACTTAAGACTTAGAGAGCTCTGAGAGACTGTTCCAAAGAGGTAAGAGAGGAACCAGGATACATAGGAAATTTTGCAAAAAAAATCCCAGGTAGTCAAACATCAAAAGATAACCGCTAGGACAATTAAACTTCAAAGCTTTTGCACAGCAAAGGAAACCATAAACAAGACAAAAAGACAACCCTCAGAATGTGAGAAAATATTTGCAAATGAAACAACAGACAAAGGATTAATCTCCAAAATAGATAAACAGTTCATGGAGCTCAATATCAAAAAAACAAACAATGCAATTAAAAAATGTGCGGAAGACCTAAATAGACATTTCACCAAAGACATACAGATGGCCAAGAGGCACATGAAAAGATGCTCAACATCACTAATTATTAGAGAAATGCAAATCAAAACTACAATGAGGTATCACCTCACGCTCATCCGAATAGCCATTATCAAAAAAATCTAGAAACAATAAATGCTGGAAAAGGTGTGGTGAAAAGGGAACCCTCCTGTACTGTTGGTGGGAATGTAAATTGATACAACCACTATGGAAAACAGTATGGAGGTTCCTTAAAAAACTAAAAATAGAACTACCATATGACCCAGCAATCCCACTATTGGGCATATACCCTGAGAAAACCATAATTCAAAAAGAGACATGTACCACAATGTTCACTGCAGTACTATTTACAATAGCCAGGACATGGAACCAACCTAAATGTCCATCGACAGATGAATGGTTAAAGAAGATGTGGCACATATATACAAATGGTATATTACTCAGCCATAAAAAGAAACGAAATTGAGTTATTTGTAGTGAGGTGGATGGACCTAGAGTCTGTCATACAGAGTGAAGTAAGTCAGAGAAAAACAAATACCATATGCTAATGTATATATATAGAATATAAATAAATAAATGGTACTGATGAACCTAGTTGGAGGGCAGGAATAAAGATGTAGACATAGAGAATGGACTTGAGGACACGGGGTGGGAGGGGGAAGCTGGAGCAAAGTGAGAGTAGCATCAACATATATACACTACCGAATGTAAAATAGTTGGCTGGTGGGAAGCAGCAGCATAGCACAGGGAGATCGGCTTGGTGCTTTGTGATGACGTAGAGGTGTGGGATAGGGAGGGTGGGAGGGAGGCTCAAGAGGGAGGGGATATGGGGACATGTGTATGCTTATGGCTGATTTGCTTTGTTGTGCAACAGAAACTAACACAGTATTGTGAAGCAATTATACTCCAATAAAGATCTATTAAAAAAAATTAGGAGATTGAGCTTACACACTACTATGTGTAGCAGAGATAGACAACAAGGTCCTACTGTATAGAACAGGGAACTATATCCAATATCTTGTAATAACCTATAATGGAAAAAAATCTGAAAAAGAATATATATATAAATGAATCACTTTGCTGTACACCTGAAACTAACACAACATTGTAAATCAACTATAATTCAATTAAAAAAAAGATAACTGCTAATTAAAGAAAAACCAGGTATCTCAAGTTAAATAATTTAGCACTTTTCTGTGTATGGGAAGATGCAAGAGTCTGGGCTTAATGAAATTATTCCTTTGATATGCACCTTATCTAGGGCCAGTATCCTGCTTTTCTCCATCCTGAATGCCCTAAGCGTGCACCGTAAGGGGGCATCTGCAATGGCCACAATATCCTTTGTTTACTGATATAGCAAGTGACATTCTTTGTCCACATATCCATTGCAATTTCTTCTTTGATCCAAGGTTTATTTGTTTTATTTACTTATTTTTTATTGAACTATATAGTTGACTTACAATATGATGTTACTTTTAGTTGTACAACATAGTAATTCAATATTTTTTATAAATTACTCTCCATACAAAGTTATTATAAAATATAGTCTATGTTCTCTGTGCTGTACATTATATCCTTGTAACTTATGTACTTTACAACTACTACTTTGTATCTCTTGATCCCCTTCACCTATTTTGCCCCTCCCCCACTCCTCTCCCCTCTGATAACCACTAGTTTGTTTTCTGTATCTGTGAGTCTGTTTCTGGAAGAGGATTTTTAAATCTAAAACAGTACAATGGAACTCATAGAGAATTTCTTTTTTTTTTAAATTTATTTATTTTTGGCTGCGTTGGGTCTTTGTTGCTGTGGGCCGGCATTCTCTAATTGTGGTGAGTGGGGGCTATTCTTAGTTGTGGTGCACGGGCTTCTCATTGCAGTAGCTTCTCTTGTTGCGGAGCATGGGCTCTAGGCGCGTAGGCTTCAGTAATTGTTGCACGTGGGCTCAGTAGTTGTGGCACACGGGTTTAGTTGCTCCAGAGCATGTGGGATCTTCCAGAACAGGGCTCGAACCCGCGTCCCCTGCACTGGCAGGCAGATTCTTAACCCCTGCGCCACCAGGGAAGTCCCGAGGATTTCTTATTTTCCTGTAAAATATGTTTTAAAAATATGATTTTTTTCTAGCTTTATCTAGATATAATTGACATAAAAATTGTATACATTTAAGTTGTACAAAGTCATGTTTTGACGTATCTATATATTATGAAATTACTACAACAATCAAACTAATTAACATATCCATCACCTCAGATTGCCACTGTGTGTGTGTGTGTTGAAAGTGGTGTGATTTAAATTTTAAAAACCAATGCCTGTCTCTGCTGCCAAATTGTAACTTCTCTAAGATCAGCGTCATTGTCTTATTTATTGCTGTACCTCCTACTCCTAAACAGTGATGGGTACATAGAAGATGTCCAATAATTTTTTAGTTGAATAAGTGAGAAGTTAAATATGTAAACATAACAAAACCAGAACATCAGCTATGCCTTGAAAGATAAACTTAGCTAGATGATGCTACAATCCACACTTGTAGTTCTTTTTGAGTATAGGCGCTTTATGTCTCCGCAGCTTGTGTTTAGGTATGTGTATGTGGGATTCATCCTTTATCTCTGTCCCTTCTGTTTGATTCTTCATTTCTCATTCTTTCTTGATCTGTCAGTGCCCTTTTTCAATGCTTCTTTTCTTCCACTCTTACTGCTTTCTCTTTGGAGTATATTTTTCTTTGACTTACTTGTTGGGTAGAATTATATACTCCTTATTCCTAACTTAAAAACATGTGAGTTAGGGCTTTCCTGGTGGTGCAGTGGTTGAGAGTCCACCTGCCGATGCAGGGGACACGAGTTCATGCCCCGGTCCGGGAAGATCCCACATGCCGTGGAGTGGCTGGGCCAGTGAGCCATGGCCGCTGAGCCTGCGCGTCCGGAGCCTGTGCTCCGCAACGGGAGAGGCCACAGCAGTGAGAGGCCCGCGTACTGCAAAAAAAAAAAACCCAAAACAAAACAAAAAACAAGTGAGTTAAATAGTATAATAAATTAAATTGTGTAATAATTTGTATAACTATTTGTATCAATGGTCATTGATAAAAGGACCTTTGTCCTCCTTGTTTACAGTTAGTCTAACTCTTTGTTAAGTGAAAAAGTAGTGAAAACTTCTGGTTTCTGGTTCCACATGTAAGGATGTTATTAGTGCCACTCTGTCCTAACAATTAAAAGTCTGCATGGACTGAAAAATCAACAACTTTTCTTGGATCTGTAAGAGACAAGGACACAGGGCAAACTGCTGCCCCCAAGACTGGAGAGACAGACTGGCAAGTACATGGAATCCAGGCCTTCCAGAGCAGAGATTCAAAAGTGAAAGCCACCATGGGAAACAGTGCTGGGATAGGAAATCAATTGACAAATTGTTGGAGGCTCATTATGGGTAAACATGAGTGTTAAAAACTCCAAGAGGAAGCTTCCCTGGTGGCGCAGTGGTTGAGAGTCCGCCTGCCGATGCAAGGAGCGCGGGTTCGTGCCCCGGTCCGGGAAGATCCCACATGCCGCGGAGCAGCTGGGCCCATGAGCCATGGCCGCTGGGCCTGCGCGTCCGGAGCCTGTGCTCCGCAACGGGAGAGGCCACAACAGTCAGAGGCCCACGTACCGCAAAAAAAACCCCAAAACTCCAGGGGGACTCAGTTATAGAAGGAACACTACATTTTTGTGAATTATACCTGCAGGAGCTCAAACAGGTTCTCACAGTAAATATCAGCGAAAATATCAGTGCTTCTGGCTGGGTGAGGAGAAAGGAACTATTTTGAAATATACCAGAACACTCTGTTCTTAACAAGGCCTGCCCTCAGGGGAAACTAGTTAACCAGAACCTAATTTGCTGGGGTATTATCAGAGCCTCATTGAATTGGGAGAAGGAAAATACCCAACTCCCACCCACTCTAGCCATGCTGTCCCACCTAAGTAGGGAGAAAAAGCTGGGAAACACGTTTGAAGTTCACAGTTAAGAGGCATAGGCTCACTAAGATTGAGACCTAATCATAGGACTGTGGAAGGCTTCTCATCCCCCTCACAATTTATCTTCACATTACTAAAGTCCTATTTATAGTAGTTCTTTTTACCTGGTACATCCTGTCTGGCTATCAAGAAAAAAATTTCAAGGCATGGTAAAAGGCAAAAAACACAACTTGAAGAGGTAGAGCAAGCATCAGAACCAAACATGGCAAGGATGTTGGAATCATTAGACCAGGAATTTAAAACATCTATAATTAATATGCTAAGAATTACATCTGACTTCTCAGAAAACATGCAAGCAAGAAGATAGTGGAATGAAATACTTTGAGAGAAAAAACCCACCAACCTAGAATTCTGTACCCTGTGAAATTATCCTTCAAAAATGAAAAAGAAATGAAGACTTTCTCAGACAAACAAAAATTGAGGGAATCTGTTGCCAGTACACCTGCCATGCAAGAAATATTAAAAGAAGTTCTTTAGAGAGAAGGAAAATTGTATAGGTCAGAAACTCAGATGTACATTAGGAAAGGAACAACATTGAAGAAAGAATAAATGAAAGTAAAATAAAAACTTTTATTTTTCTTATTCTTAATTGATCTAGCAGATAACAGTTGGCTCAAAATAATAGCAGCAATGTATTTGATTATGTGTGCTTATGTATATATCTTATATATGTATCTATATATGCTATGTATGCTTTTTATAAGTGAAATGAATGACAGCGATGATACAAGGGATAGGAGGGAGGAATTAGGATTATTTTATTATAATAAAGTATGCACACTACCCAGGAAGACATATACGGTTATTTGAAAGTGGACTTGGATTACTTGTAAATGTTTATTGCTAACTCTAGGGCAACCACTCAAAATGGTAAAGAAAAAAAAAATTCTTTTTATACATATACGTGTGTGAGTGCATGTGTGCGTGCAAGAGGAAGGAGGGAAAATGGAATCATAAAAAGCTCAATTAAAGTGACAAAAAGCAGAGAAAGAGTGAAAGACAAAAATAAAGGAACAAAGAACAAGGGCAAAACATAGAAAACAGTAACAAATATGATAGATATTAATCTACTATGTTAATAATCACTTTTGAGGGACTTCCCAGGTGGTCCAGTGATTAAGACTCTGTGCTTCCACTGCGGTGGGGCATGGGTTCAATCCCTGGTTGGGGAACTAAGATCCTACATGCTGTGCAGCACAGCCAAAAAATTTTTTTAAAAAATCACTTTGAATGCCAATGGTATAAATGTACCAGTTAAAAGACAGAGATTGTCAGAGTGGATCAAAAAATAAAACCCAGGGACTTCCCTGGTGGCACAGTGGTTAAGAATCCGCCTGCCAATGCAGGGGACACAGGTTCGAGCCCTGGTCTTGGAAGATCCCACATTCCGTGGAGCAACTAAGCCCATGCGCCACAACTACTGAGCCTGCAACACAACTACTGAAGCCTGCACACTTAGAGCCAGTGCTCTGCAACAAGAGAAGCCACCACAATGAGAAGCCTGCACACCACAACCAAGAGTAGCCCCTGCTCGCCACAACTAGCGAAAGCCCGTGTGCAGCAACAAAGACCCAATGCAGCCGAAAAAAAAAAAAAAAAAAAAATCAACGAATATAATCCATTGCATATACAGGCTGAAGAAGAAAAGTCACATAATCATGTCAATGGATGCAGAAAACGCATTTGACAAAATCCAACACCCACTCATGATAAAAACTGTCAATAAACTATGAACAGAGGGTAACTTCCTTAACCTGATTAAAAAATATCTGCAGAAAACCTACAGCTAACATCATACTTCTCATGGGAAACTAGAAGCTTGCCCACCAAGATCAGGAACAAGGCACAGATGTCCTCTCTCACCAATCCTTGTCAACATTGTACTGGAAGTCCTCACTAATGTGTTAAGACAAGTAAAGGAAATAAAAGATATAGTTTGGTAAAGAAGAAATAAAAACAGTCTTTGTTTGCACATGACATGCACATGACATCTATATAGAAAATCTGAAAGAATCAACCAAAAATCTCCTGGAACTAATGAACAATTATAGCAAAGTTGCAGGACAAAGATTAATACAGGCACACCTCATTTTTTTAAAATTTATTTATTTATTATTTTTGGCTGTGTTGGGTCTTTGCTGCTGTGCACGAGCTTTCTCTAGTTGCAGTGAGCGGGGAGCTACTCTTCATTGCAGTGTGCGGGCTTCTCACTGCGGTGGCTTCTCTTGTTGTGGAGTACGGGCTGTAGAGCGCACGGGCTTCAGTAGATGCGGCACGTGGGCTCGGTAGTTGTGGCTCACGGGCTTAGATGCTCCACAGCATGTGGGATCTTCCCGGACCAGGGCTTGAGCCCGTGTCCCCTGCATTGGCAGGCGGATTCTTAACCACTGTGCCACCAGGGAAGCCCACACCTCATTTTATTGTAATTTGTTTTATCGTGCTTTGCAGATATTGTGGGTTTTTTTGTTTTGGTTTGGTTTTTTGCAACTTGAAGGTTGTGGCAACCATGTGTTAAGCAAAGTCTATTGATAGCATTTTTTAAAAATTTTTTATTTTATTTATTTATTTTTGGTTGTATTGAGTCTTCGCTGCTGCACGCGGGCTTCTCATTGCAGTGGCCTCTCCTGCCGCAGAGCAAGGGCCCCAGGTGCACAGGCTTTGGCAACTGTGGCCCACAGGCTCCAGAGCACAGGCCCAGCAGCTGGGACACACGGGCCTAGCTGCTCTGCGGCATGTGGGATTCCCCCACACCAGGGCCTGAACCCGTGTCCCTTGCATTGGCAGGCGGACTCCCAACCACTGCGCCACCAGGGAAGCCCAATACCATTTTTTAAACACTATTTGCTTACTTCATGTCTCTGGGTCATATTTTGGTAATTCTCGCAATATTTCAAACCCCACTACCAGCAAAAATATTATGACTTGCTGAAGGCTGAGATAATGGTTAGCATTTTTTAGCAATAAAGTATTTTAAAATTAAAATATGTATTTTTTAAAACATAATGCTATTGCATACTTAATAGACAATAGTATAGTGTAAACATAACTTTTATGCACTGGGAAACCAAAAAATTCATGACTCGCTTTATTGTGATATTTGCTTTATTGCATTTTATCAGAGGTATGCCTGTATACAAAAGTCAATCACGTTCCTATATACCAGAAATGAAAAACGGAATTTGAAATTAAAAACACAATACCATTAACTTTAGCACCCCTAAAATTAAATACTTAGGTATAAATTAACAAAATATTTACAAGATTTATGTGAGGAAACTACAAAACTCTGATGACAAAATTAAAGAACTAAATAAATGAAGAAATATTCCATGTTCAAGAATAGGAAGACTCATTATTGTCACGATGTCAGTTCTTTCCAACTTGATCTATAGATTCAAAGTGATCCCAATCAAAATCACAGCAAGCTATTTTGTGAATATTAACAAACTAACTCTAAAAATTATATGGACAGGCAAAAGACCCGGAATAGTTAATGCAATATTGAAAAAGAACAAGGTTGGAAGACTGACACTACCTGAATTCAAGATTTACTATAGAGTCACAATAATCAAAATAGTGTGATATTAATGAAAGAACAGACAAATAGATCAATGGAACAGAATAGAGACCAGAAGTAGATGCACATAAATATAGTCATCTTTGAGAAAAGAGCAAAGTCAATATAATGGAGCAAGGATACTTTCTTCAACAAACGATGCTGGAACAACTGGACATCCACCTGCAAAAAAAATGAATCTAGATATAGACCTTATATCCTTCATCAAAATTAACTCAAAATGGATCATAGACCTAAATGTAAAACACAAAACTATAAAACTCCTAAAAGATAACATAGGAGAAAACCTAGGTTACCTTAGTTGTGGTGATACCTTTTTGGATACAACACCAAAGCCATGATCCATTAAAGAAATAATTGATAAGCAGGACTGCATTTAAACTAAAAACTTCTGCTTTATAAAAGACAACATGAAAAGAATGAGAAGACAAGCTACAGACCGGGAGAGAAGGTTTGCAAAGGACACATCTGATAAAGTGATGTTATCCAAAATATATAAAGAACTCTTAAAACTCCACAATAAGAAAACAAACAACCTGATTTATCAAAATGGGTCAAAGACCTCAACAGACACTTCACCAAAGAAGATATAGATAGGCAAATAAGCATATGAAGAGATCCTCCACATCATAGGTCATCAGGGAAATGCAAATTAAAACAACAACGAGATCCCACTATACACCTATTAGAGGGACCAAATCCAAAATACTGACAACACCGAATGCTGGAAAGGCTTTGGAGCAACAGGAACTCTCATGTATTACTGGTAGGAATGCAACAAGGCACAGCCACTTTGGAAGGCAGTTTGGACGTTTCTTACAAAACTAAACATACTCTTACTATATGATCCAGCAATCATGTTCCTTGGTATTTAGCCAAAGGAGTTGAAAACTTATGTCCACATGAAAACGTGCACACAGATGTTTATGGCAGCTTTATTCATGTGAAAACTTAGAAGCAACAAACATGTCCTTCAGTAGGTGAATAGATAAATAATGGTACATCCAGGGACTTCCCTGGTGGCACAGTGGTTAAGAATCCACCTGCCAATGCAGGGGACATGGGTTTGATCCCTGGTGTGGGAAGATCCCACATGCTGCGGATCAACTAAGCCCGTGCGCCACAACTACTGAGCCTGTGCTCTGAAGCCCACAAGCCACAGCTACTGAGCTTGCATGCTGCAACTACTGAAGGCCGTGTGCCTAGAGCCCATGCTCTGCAACAAGAGAAGCCACCACAATGAGAAGTCCGTGCACCATAACGAGGAGTAGTCCCCGCTTGCTGCAACTAGAGAAAGCCCGCAGACATCAATGAAGGCCCAACGCAGCAGCCCCCCACCAGAAAAAATGGTACATCCAGACAATGGGATATTATTCAATGCTTTAAAGAAAGAAAAAAAAAAGAGCCATAAAAAGACATGCGGGAATCTTAAAAGTAGATCATTAAGTGAAAGAAGCCAACCTGAAAAGCCTAATCCCTACTGTATGATTCCAACTATGACATTCTGGAAAAGGCAATGAAAATTCTATGTATGATACTGTAATGATGGATACGTGTCATTATACGTTTGTCCAAATCCATAGAATGTACGACACCAAGAGTGAACCCTAAGGTAAACTGTGGACTTTGGGTTATTATGATATATCACTGCAGGTTCATCAGTTGTAACAAATGTACCACTCTGGTGGGGATGTTGGCAATGGGAGAGCCTATGCATGTGTGGGCAGAGGGTATATGGGAACTCTCTGTACCTTCCTATCAATTTTTTTTTTTTTAATGTGGTACGCAGGCCTCTCACTGTTGTGGCCTCTCCCATTGCGGAGCACAGGCTCCGGAGGCGCAGGCTCAGCGGCCATGGCTCACAGGCCCAGCCGCTCTGCGGCATGTGGGATCTTCCCGGACCGGGGCACAAACCCGTGTCCCCTGCACTGGCAGGCGGACTCTCAACCACTGCACCACCAGGGAAGCCCACTTTCCTATCATCAGTTTTGATGCAAACTTAAATCTACTAAAATATAAAGTCTTGGAGTGACATCAGCATCATAGTGGCATGACACCCTCCTTTTTCTCTCCCCTTCAATCTACAATCACTAAAACATTCATAACTCAACAAAGGTTCCTCTGACCAACACACCAGGACACTGGAGAGTTCCACACATCTGCACATCAAAAGGTGGGTGGACTGGAACACATAGTGAAGGCAGAACCAGGGGAAGAGAGGAGGCAGTGCCTGTGATCCTAGCCCCCCAACCACAGTGACTGACCCTGCAGACTCAGAGAACCTGGTAGCAGCAGGGAAGGGGGAGCACAAGACACCAGCCCCCGGCCATGACAGCACCTGTTGCCACAGGAAACTGAGCAGCAGCAGCAGGGCCTGGGTCCCTGTCCCTCCAGGGGGACCTGCAACTCTGGCCCCCTTGCCTGCAACAGCAGTGCCTGTAAACCTGACAACCCCCATGTGGCAGAGATGCCTATGACCCAGCTCCCCCCACTTCTCCTTCCCCACATTGGCAGAGCCTGTGACCCAGGTGACCCTACATGTGGCAGAGGCACCCAGTATCCCAGTGCCACATGTGGTGACGCTAGCAACAGCAGCAACACTGACAGCAGTAAGGCACCAGTGATGCTTGGGGCACAAGTAGTGAAGACAAGGTGCCTGTGATACCTCTAGCAGAGGCAGTGGAGGGTGGAAAATGCTGATTCTCAAATATAGCCAGAAGCAGCTCAGGTTAAGAAAAACCAAAACTTATGCTATAGCACTACTTACTGAAAAACAAAAGAAAGGCCTCTAATTATTAACCTATGTATTGTTAGTATTATATAAAAAAAGCTTTACCTAAAGAAGAAAGGTATTCACTACTTCAAATGTGCCAGCAGAGAAACAAGTCATCAAGCACCATGAAAAACCACAGTAACACAGTATCACACAAAAAAGAGACAATTTGCCAGAAACAAACTTAAATTCATAGAATATTGGGAGCTAACTGATAGAGAATTCAATATAGCTATCATGAAGAAACTTGACGAGCTACAGAAAATTCAAAAAGCCTGTTCAATGAGCTTAGGAATAAAATTAATGAGAGCTGGGATAAAGAATGCATTAGAAAGCACTGGAAATATAGCAGACCATATGGCAGAGAGAATTAGTGAGCTTGAAGACAGAAATTGAGAAATGATACAGGTAGAAGAGGAGAGAGAACTAAGGTCTAAAAAGTAATGAAGGGGACTTCCCTGGTGGCGCAGTGGTTAAGAATCAGCCTGCCAATTCAGGGTACACGGGTTTGAGCCCTGGTCTGGGAAGATTCCACATGCCATGGAGCAACTAAGCCCATACGCCACAACTATGGAATCTGCACGCTACAGCCCGCAAGTCACAACAACTTACCCCTAGTGCCACAACTACTGAAGCCTGTGCGCCTGGAGCTGGTGCTCCACGACAAGAGAAACCACTGCAACGAGAAGCCCACACAACACAACAAAGAGTAGCCCCTGCTCACTGCAACTACAGAAAGCCCGCGTGCAGCAATGAAGACCCAATGCAGCCAAAAATAAATAAATAAAACAAATAAATTTATTAAAAAATAATGAAGAAATGTTATGAGAAATATCCAACTCTATTAGGAAAAGCAACATAAGGATAATGGGTATTCCAGAAGGAGAAGAGAAGGAGAAGGTTGCAGAGTTTATTTAAAGAAATAATTGCTGAGAACTTCCCAAACCTGGGGAAGGAACCAGATATACAAGTCCACTAAGCTAAGACAACACCTAATTACCCCAATGCAAAAAGACCTCCTCAAAGAAACATTCTAGTAAAACTATCAAAAGTCAACGATAAAGAAAGAATTTTAAAGGAAACCAAGGAAAAAAAGATGGTAACCTACAAAAAAACCCAAAAAGCAAACAAACAAAACATTAGGCTGTCAGCAGATTTCTCAGCAGAAACTCTACATGCCAGGAGTAGAATAACACACTCAAAGCACTGAAAGATAGGGACTTCCCTGGTGGTCCAGTGGTTGGGACTCTGTGCTCCCAATGCAGGAGGCCTGGATTCGATCCCTGGTTAGGGAACTAGATCCTGCTAGCCTCAACTAAGAGCCTGCATGCCACAACTAAAGATCCCGTGTGCCACAACCAAGACCTGGTGAAGCTAAATAAATACATAAATAAATAAACATTTTTTTAAAAAAAATGGAAAGATAAAAACTGTCAGCAAAGAATACTCTATCCAGGGCTTCCCTGGTTGTGCAGTGGTTAAGAATACACCTGCCAATGCGAGGGACATGGGTTCAAGCCCTGGTCCGGGAAGATCCCACATGCTGTGCAGCAACTAAACCTGTGCGCCACAACTACTGAGCCTGTGTGCCTAGAGTCCATGCTCCGCAACAAGAGAAGCCACCGCAATGAGAAGCCCACGCACCGCACAAAGAGTAGTCCCTGCTCGCTGCAACTAGAGAAAGCCCACACGCAGCAATGAAGACCCAATACAGCCAAAATAAATAAATAAAATAAATTTATTAAAAAAAAAAGAATACTCTATCCAGCAAAGTTATCCTTCAGATAAGGAGAAATAAAGCCTTTCTCAGACAAACAAAAGCTGAGGGAGTTCATCAACACTAGTTGTGCCTTACAAGAAATGTTGAAAAGAGCTCTTCCACCTGAAAGAAAAAGGCAAAAGTACACAAAACTTTGAGTTGATAAAGAGAGAGTCAGAATCAGAAAATTGTAACTCCATATCAGTATAGGTTGTTAAATAATTATAGCATAAAGTTTAAAGGGGAAAAAAGGCAGTAAAAATAACTATAGCTACTTCAATTTGTTAACAAACTCACAACATAAAACAGGATAATTTGAGACAACAATAACATAAAAGGGGAAGAGAAAAAGGACAGAACTCATATAGGCAAATGAAGATAACATGTTATCAACAGAAAAAGGACTATTTTATCTATGAGACATTTGATACAAACCTCATGGTAACTACAAAACTTAAGTCTAGGGCAGAGACACAAAACATATAAAAAGAGGAAGCTGAGAAAAACATCCTAGAAAACCATGAAAATAAAATGGCAGACAGAAATACACACAAAAAAAGAAACAACAGAGATACAGAGCAACCAGAAAATAAAAGATAAAATGGCAGTACTAAGTTCTCATTTATCAATAATCACCCTAAATGTAAATTGACTGAATTCATGAATCAAAAGACACAAAGTGGCTGATGAATTAAAAAAACAAGACCCAATTATATGCTGCCTCCAGAAGACTCATCTCGGCTCTAAAGACATAAATAGGCTCAAAAGTGAAGGGATAAAAGATGATACTCCAAGCAAATAGCAGCCAAATAAAGCAGATGTAGCCGTACTCATATCAGACAAAATAGACTTCAAGCCAAAAAAGGCAACAAGAGACAAAGATGGATGTTATATAATGATAAAAGGGACAACTCGTCAAGAAGACATAACGATTATTCATATATATGCACCTAACAGAGGAGCACAAAAAGATATAAAGCAATTATTAACAGATCTAAAGGAAGAAACTGACAGCGACACAATAATAGAGGAGGACTTTGATACTCCACTTACATCAATGGATAGATCATTTAGACAGAAAGTCAACAAGGAAACAGTGGCCTTAGATAAAACATTAGATTAGGGCTTCCCTGGTGGCGCAGTGGTTGAGAGTCCGCCTGCCGATGCAGGGGACGCGGGTTCGTGCCCCGGTCCGGGAGGATCCCACGTGCCGCGGAGCGGCTGGGCCCGTGAGCCATGACTGCTGAGCCTGCGTGTCCGGAGCCTGTGCTCCGCAACGGGAGAAGCCACAACAGTGAGAGGCCCGCGCACTGCAAAAAAGCAAAACAAACAAACAAAAAACATTAGATTAGATGGACTTAATAGAATTATAGAGAACATTCCAACCAAAAGCATCAGAATACAAGTTCTTCTCAAGTGCATATGGAAACTTCTCAAGGATACACCATAAGTTGGAAAACAAAACAAGTCTCAATAAATTTAAGAAGACTGAAATCATATCAAGCATCTTTTCCTAACACAGTGGTTTGAAACTAGAAATCAACTACAAGAATAAAGCTGGAAAAATCACAAATGTGGAGACTAAACAACATGTTACTGAAAAACTATTGAGTCAACATAGAACCCAAAGGAGAAATAAAAAATATCTGAAGACAAATGAAAATGAAAACATGACATACCAAAATCTAAGGAATGCAGCAAAAGTGGTACTACAAGGAGAGTTTATAGCAATACAGGCCTACCTCAAGAAATAAGAAAAAATTCAAATAAACACTCTAACCTTACACCTGAAAGAACTAGAAAAAGAAGAGCAAACAAAGCCCAAAGTTAGTAGAGGGAAGGAAATACAAAAAGCAGAGCAGAAATAAATAAAATAGAAACTAAAAAGACAATAAAAAAAATCAATGAAACTAAGAGCTGGTTCTTTGAAAAGATAAATAAGATTGACAAACTTTTAGCTAGACTCACTAACAAAAAAAAAAAAGAGAGAAGGTTCCAATAAATAAAGTCAGAAATAAAAGAGGAGAAATTGCAACTGATATCACAGAAATAAAAAAGAATTACAAGAGAATACCATGAACACCTATATGACAACAAACTGGACAACCTAGAAAAATGGATAAATTCTTAGAATCATACAACCTTCCAAGACTGAATCATGAAGAAATAGAAAATCTGAACAGGCCAATCACTAGTAAAGAGATTGAAACAGTAATCAAAAATCTTCCAAAAAACAAAGTCCAGGACCAGACAGCTTCACAGGTGAATTCTCCCCCAAATTCAAAAAAGATATAAACCTATCCTTCTCAAACTCTTCCAAAAAATTGAAGAAGAGGGAACACTTCCAAACTCATTTTACAAGGCCAACATTACCCTGATACCAAAAGCAAGCAAGGACAATAAGAAAATTACAGGGCAATATCCCTGATAAATATAGATTCAAAAATCCTCAACAAATTATTAGCAAACTGAGTATAACAATACACCAGAAGGTTTATATACTATGATCAAGTGGTATTTATTCCAGGGATGCAAGAATGGTTCAATATTCGCAAATCAATCAATGTGATACACCACATCAACAAAATGAAGGATAAAAATTATATTATTATCTCAATAGATGCAGAAAAAGCATTTGACAAATGAAACCTGTTTTTCAAAGATTTCAATCTGATTCATGCACTATAAAGCCACTCGCCCTCACAATGGCCTGTAAACCCAACTTCAGTAGGAGTTAAAGAATCTAGGATTTAGAGTCAGGGAGTAGTGATTTCATCCTGCCCTTCCAATTAGCTGATAGGTTGTGCCTGTTAGGCCCTGAGATACAGAATTCAAAGATGTAGTTTCTGCCTTGAAAGCAAACACTAGCTGGAACCTGGGCAAAGAAAGATTACAGAAAAACACTTTTCATCCAACAAGCATTCATTGAGCACCTACTGTGTGCCAGGCACTATTCTTCACAGCATGGAATCATGGTCAAAAGTACAGACTCTGGAATCAGCCTCCCTGAGTTCAAATCCCAGCTCTGCCATTTACTAGCTGTATGACCTCGGACAATGTATTTTACCTCTTGGTGCTTCACTCTCCTAATCTATAAAAGGGCGATAACAGGAATTCCCTGGCAGTCCTGTGGTTAGGACTCTGCGCTTTCACTGTCGAGGGCACAGGTTCCATCCCTGGACAGGGAACTAAGAACCTGCCAGCTGAGTGGTGCAGTCGAATATAAAAAATTTTTTAATAAAATAAAAATAATAAACGGGCGATAATAATAGTACTTAACTCAGAGCATTATTATTACAACAAAATGAGTGCCCAATTGTAAAGCACTTAAGGCAATGCCTTGCACATTGGAAATTATATATAAGTTTTTGTTAAATAAATAAAAATAGGCACTGGGAAGCAAAGCTGTAGCTATAATTGTCTTAAAATTTGTCAGGACCTTGGCATGGAAAAAAAATAAGTTATTTTATTTTATCTTTTTTTTTTTTTTTTTTTGCGGTACGCGGGCCTCTCACTGTTGCGGCCTCTCCCGTTGCGGAGCACAGGCTCTGGACGCACAGGCTCAGCAGCCACGGCTCACGGGCCCAGCCGCTCCGCAGCATGTGGGATCTTCCCGGACCGGGGCACGAACCTGCGTCCCCTGCATCGGCAGGCGGACTCTCAACCACTGAGCCACCAGGGAAGTCCTATCATTATTTTTTTAATAAACAACTCTTTTTAAAATTAATTAATTAATTTTGGCTATGCTGGGTCTTAGTTGCAGCATGCAGGATCTTAGTTGCGGCATGAGGACTTCTTAGGTGTGGCATGCGGACTCTTGGTTGTGGCATGCAAACTCATAGTTGCAGCATGCATGGGGGATCTAGTTCCCTGACCAGGGATTGAACCCAGGCCCCCTGCATTGGGAGCGTGGTGTCTTACCCACTGGACCACCAGGGAAGTCCCACGTTACTTTATTTAACACTTTCCTATATTGAGAGGATGATTATGAAGAAAAACAGTAGTTTAAAAGTCAGTTTTATAAATTCATTCATCTGCTCCACAAATATCCATGGAGTCCTGCTCTGAGACAGGCACTGTTCTGTACAGTAAACAAAGTGCCTCAAAGAACTTAGAGCCCAGTGGGAAAGACAACATGGAACAAACATGCAAATAGCCATAAACTTACAACTGAAATTTGTGCCAGGAGGGACAAGGCAGAGTCCAAAGAAAATTATAAAAGAAAGACTTAACCTAGATTAGGAAGCCTGGGGATGAGTCCTAGCAAGTGCTATTTAAGCTGAAATCTAAAAGATGAGGCTTAGAGGAGAAAAAAGGAATGTAGAAGGGAAAGGGGGAAATGTTCCAGGAAAGGGCACTGCAAATGTGAAGGCCTTGAATGTTAGAGGAATTTGGGGGTGCTCAAAGAAAGGAGGGAAGCTTGGGCGTTGGGAAACAGTGAGAGAAGAGTACGCTGAGACATGAAAACTGACACTTAGGCAGGAGCCACAGGATGCAGCGCCTTTTACCTGTACTAAGGATGTTTGGAGCAATAGAAAGGCATTAGAAATGATGCACAGGGTGCTGACATGATCATATTTGCACGCCAAAACATTGCTCTGAAGATATGAAGAATCAAAGTGTAACAAACCTACCATATTCTATTTTCTATAAATTTTCACATTAAGTTAAAGTAACTAGGAATATTGTAGATGTAACAACAGAGGTAAAAGTAATTGTTCAGCTTCTCCAATCAAAGATGCAAGTCCTAATCTTTTTTAAAATTTATTTATTTATTTATTTATTTTTAGCTGCATTGGGTCTTCGTTGCTGCACACGGGCTTTCTCTCTAATTGCAGCAAGAGGGGATACTCTTCCTTGTGGTGTGCGGGCTTCTCATTGCAGTGGCTTCTCTTTGTTGCAGAGCATGGGCTCTAGGCACATGAGCTTCAGTAGTTGTGGCACACAGGCTCAGTAGTTGTGGAGCACGGGTTTAGCTGTTCTGTGGCATGTGGGATCTTCCCAGACCAGGGCTCGAACCCATATCCCCTGCACTGGCAAGCGGATTCCTCACCACTGTGCCACGAGGGAAATCCCGCAAGTTCTAATCTTGATTAAATATATTTACTTGTTATATTGAGAGCATACTAATAATTATATGGCAAAATAAGAATTTGACGTTCAGAATGTTAACAAATTTGTATTATTTTGGTTGGCTCAAAATGCCAAGCAAGTGTTATCATTTTATTTTTTTGTATAAATTTATTTTATTATATTTATTTCATTTTTGGCTGTGTTGGATCTTGGTTACTGCAGGCGGGCTTTTCTCTGGTTGTGGAGAGTGGGGCTACTCTTCGCTGTGGTGTGCAGGCTTCTCACTGTGGTGGCTTCTCTTGTTGGGATCAGGGGCTCTAGGTGCACGGGCTTCAGTAGTTGTGGCACAGGGCTCAGCAGTTGTGGCTCATGGGTTCTAGAGTGCAGGCTCAGTAGTTGTGGCGCATGGGCTTAGTTGCTCCGCGGCATGTGGGATCCTCCTGGACCAGGGCTTGAACCCGTGTCTCCTGCGTTGGCAGGAGGATTCTTAACCACTGCACCTCCAGGGAAGCCCCTCGTTTTATTTTTTTATTTCTTTTTTTTTTTTTTGGCCGCAACACTTGCGGGATCTTAGTTACCCAACCAGGGATTGAACCCTGGACCTCAGCAGTGAAAGTGTGGAGTTCTAACCACTGGGCTTCCAGGGAATTCCCCAAGTGTTGTCATTTTAATCTGATTTAGATAAGTGAGCAGTAGGAAGAAATGAAAGTAGGATATAAAAGTAGGAATGATTATACATTCTATATTTGACAGAGAATTTTATTTACCTAAAAATTGTGAAAAAAATGGCAAGTCATTTTACTTTCAAAATTTTCTCAACTTCCGATAAGATCACCAAAGAAATCTACTCAGTCAAGCTGAGTTTAATAATTTTACTGCAGCAGAGGAGAGGCCACCTTGACTTAACTGTGACTCAGGAGCGAGGGTGCAGATTAGGGTAGGACTACTGAGGATCAAGAGTTTGAAGGCTTAGAGTTGTGGTTTAAAGATGGTCCTTCAAGGCAGAGACTTGTTTGGAACTGGGCCAAGTTTATGACAGCAAAGTGAAGATTTCTGAGTAGTTTTTGATAAACAAACTGGTGTCAGAGAAGCAAGCTCTTTGTCCAGGTGAGCAAGCTGTTATTTTAATAGGATAGCTATTTCTGTGGGTGATCTGCCCAGATACACTGCTTGCTCGACATATCCTAAGGTAAGCAGTGAAGTTATTAATTCTTTGCAGTCCTATCTTCCTAGATAAGAATTTCATGGAACAAAGAATTAAGGCAAGTAGTCTCTATTTTCACTTTCCTTTCAAAAATTCTCCTTTTAAAATCCAGGGACTTCCCTGGCGGTCCAGTGGTTAAGACTCTGTGCAGGGGGCGCAGGTTCAATCCCTGGGCAGGGAGCTAAGATCCCACATACTGCGTGGCACAGCCAATAAATAAATAAATAAATAAAATCCATTAATACAAGAGATCAATGGGATGTGGTTCAGAAAAATAACTGCAGCAAGTATAATAAAGGATTAATATCTTAATATATAAAGAACAATATTAATATTAAATATATATGCTGCTACATGTTGTTCACATAATCTTTAAATGTGAAGACTCAAATAGGTTAAAATTAAAAGCATGAAAAAAGTTATACCATGCAAATACTAGTGATAAGAAAGCTGGATTGGCTGTGTATATCAGACAGGCAGACTTC
Source organism: Grampus griseus (assembly GCF_964374135.1). Classification (NCBI taxonomy): domain Eukaryota; kingdom Metazoa; phylum Chordata; class Mammalia; order Artiodactyla; family Delphinidae; genus Grampus; species Grampus griseus. The sequence goes on along the minus strand of NC_139005.1, from coordinate 25,937,670 downwards.
ACAACAAGGAATATTAGTAGAGAGACAGATATATTTCATATGATAAAAGGATTCAAGAAGACATTAACAGTCCTAAATATATATGCACTTAATAATAGAGTTTCAGGACTTCCCTAGTTGCGCAGTGGTTAAGAATCCGCCTGCCAATGCAGGGGACACAGGTTTGAGCCCTGGTCTGGGAAGATCCCACATGCCGCGGAATAGCTAAGCCCGTGCATCACAACTATTGAGCCTGTGCTCTAGAGCGCGTGACCCACAACTACTGAGCCCACGTGCCACGACTACTGAAGCCCGCGCGCCTAGAGCCCGTGCTCCACAACGAGAAGCCACCGCAATGAGAAGCCTGCACACTGCAACGAAGAGTAGCCCCTGCTTGCTGCAACTAGAGAAAGCCCACACGCAGCAAGGAAGACCCAACGTAGCCAATAAATAAATAAAATTAAAAAAAAATAATAGAGCTTCAAAACAGACTGTTACATGGGAACAAAAGTGACAAAACTGAGAGAATATGGCTATTTCTCAATTATTGTTGGCTATTGTTTTCAATTATTTTTTCACCCCCTCCCAGTAACTAATAGAAAAATAGATAGGGAATTCCCTGGTGGTGCAGTGGTTAGGACTCTACGCTCTCACTGCCAAGGGCCTGGGTTCAATCCCTGGTCGGGGAACTTAGATCTCACAAGCCCTGTAGCAGCCAAAAAAGAAAGAAAAATAGATAGAAAGCAAGCAAACAGAACAAGATATAGAAAACAAAGAAAGAATGACAATGAGTCCTTCCTTGTCCTCAATCCCTAGAGCTCATCAATCACAATGTCTTCGTGATACAACCTCCTCTACACTTCTTAAATCTGTTCCCTCATCCCCATTTCCACGAGTTGGACATGAACTGACCTCGTTCCCCCATTAGTTAGCAGCAACCTAATTTCCCGTTGGTAATCAGGATCAACTTCCCAGCCATTTGTGTGGCCCCTGTTTCTCTGCTTGTTGTTTAAGTAGCATGAGAAACCCAAAATTGTAGGAGGGAGTGTCTGCTCCTAAATGAACAGAACTATGTCAGTGCTCACTAGTGGAACATTCTTTTCACTGGACACTGGGACCTCCAAACCCTCTGAGCCCAATGATTATAGAATGGAAAGAAAACTTTCCTTAAGTGGATTATTATTTTTGAAAGCAGAAGGCCATACAATGGAATATTATTCAGCCATAAAAAGGAATTAAGTATTGGTACATGCTATAACATGGATGAACCTTGAAAGCATCATGCTAAATGAAAGGAACCAGATGCAAAATGCCACATATTGCATTTCATTCATTCATACGAAATAACCAGAATAGGCAAATAAATCCATGGAGGCAGGAAGTAGATTAGTGGTTACCTAGGGCTCAGGGGAGGGGAATGGAGAGGACTGCTAAGGGTATGGGGTTGCTTTTGGAGGTGATGAGCATGTTCTGGAATTAGATAGTGGTTATGGTTGCACAACTTTGTGAAAACACTGAATCGCTGAATTGTACACATTATATGTGTATGTGAATTATACCTCAATTTTTAAAAAGCAAGGGGGAGAAGTGAATAGGAACTTTCTGAACCTCCTCCACTTGGTTCCTGGGCTCATGTATTTAGCTGTGCAGGAGATGTCACCATATATTTCTAATGGTTTAAGTCACATATTCATCGTGTACAACAGCACCCCAATCCTGTAACGTAATTTTCTTTTAGCTGATGTAGTCACTGAGCCATTCTACCACTTTGTCAAGCCAGACGCTTCTGGGTTTCTGGGGCTTGTGATAATGCTAGTGAATTCTGTGAGTATAATTCCATTTCATTATGTCCTTCCCTGTAAACAAATTCCTCGGTCTGAGGTGATGTGTGTAGAATATGAATGAATGGAATATGAACTGCAATGAATGAGGCCTGTTTAGTGCCAGTAGAAGCATTTTAGGCAGGAAAGGCAAATCCATATCTGGAGCATGTTTCTATTCCCGAGAGGACAAGTAGCTGCTCCTTCCATGATGGAAAGTGTCCAATGTATCAATTTGCCTCCAAATGGCTCACTGGTTCCCTGGGGGACGGTGTGTTCAATCAGGGGCTCAGCATGGCCTTGACTCTTAACACGTGAGGACCTGGCAGAGGCAGAAGCCAGATAAGCCTCAGTGAAGAAAAGTCCATGCACAGCCTCCTTTCCTGTTGCCGTGTCACTTTATAAATGGGCCTGTTAAGCAAGTACCAGGCAGCTGGGGAAATAGGTTGCCTGTTACCATGGGACAGAATGTACTGTCCATCTGATTACTGAGAGGCTACTCTGCACCAGATGCCCTCTGATGAGCACTGATATGGGTTACAGATTTGTCACACATGCCCATTCTGAGAGGTCCCCCACTTAACTTTCCCCCAGACTTCACCAATTTTCCAACCTTGTTCTTCCTAAGGTTCCATTCAGCAGGTCAACCCATTAGCCACTGTCCATGAATCAACACTGCTTCATACATAGGATACTTACACATCCATTTCCAAAATCAATAACCAGATACACTGGCTCTTCAGCCACTCTGCCACTTGCTTAATAGGTTTATCAAACCAGATATGGCATTTTCTACATACGTTCTGGTAGTTAACGTTGGTTTTGGTCTGTCTGGACTAGTTTATAGCTGCTACAGAGGTAAATGAAGCAGTACTTTGTGTCTGCTCCACATTTAATTACAACCAAGAATTTGCTCTTGTAAAGGCTGTGAAGTGTTAGAGTATAAGGAACTAAAAACGATTTAGAGGATTGATTCTCCCCTGTTCCTAGTGGCAGGCTATAATGACTTTGGCTTCATCACTGTCATTTCGTATCATCTCTGAGTAGGGCTATAAAATACTTCTGGTTGGAGTCAGCATATTGTACAAACCAATTGGTAAACCAGGACCCTACTTTCTTTCCTTCTGTTCACTCCTCATAAGGCCATATGTGTGGACTGAGGGAAAGCCAGTGCAGAAGGAGCAGGTATGAGAGAATGCTGGGCTGCTTGCCTATATGTTTTAATTATGCCTTCAAGACCTGCGTGGACTAGTCATGTACATACTATTTGCACTTAACTGTGAAATGCTGCTGCACCAGTCCAATCATGGAGCTTTGTGAATCAGATAACTCTGTACTCCTGGGCAGCTCAGGTTGCATAGTCAATTCGTGTCCTCAGAACAGGGCCCAGTAGCAACCTAGGAGCTTCTTCTCTAATGGAGAACACGTGTTAGCAAAGGAGGACATGGTGCTAGGGGCTGTGCTAGGATTCTCCTAAAAGATGTTTGTGAGAGGCTACAGACAGCACTGAAACTCCCTGTATCACTGGGCTTGCAGGGCCACTAGGCCTGAGGGGCAGGGCAGCTTGCACCACAGCCTGGGCCTGCTGGGGAACTTTCTCTTGCCTGGGGCCTCACAGAGATCTGGAGTCCTGTGAGTTATGATATAAACTGCTTAGGACAGCACATCCAAAGACCTATCAAATATCATGCCTCTTTGTGGTGGTGTCCAAGCTCATACTGCTTGCTGCACGACAGGCCAATAAATTGAGAGATGAGGTGTTGGGGCAAGGAATAGCAACTTTATTTAGAAAGCCAGCAGACCGAGAAGATGGTGAACTACAGTCCCAAAGAAACATCTTACCCGAGTTAGAATTCAGACTTCTTTTATATTAAAAGGGGAGGGAGTATGGCTGGTTGTTGCAGACTTCTTGGTGCAGACCAGACCCCGGAAGGTACGTGATAATCCTTTGTTCTTGCAGCTATCCACATAGGTCTGGTCACCATGTTCCTGTAAACCTCCAACAAGACAAATGTTATTCTTTTCTGCAACTTTTTATCTCCATATAAATGAAAAGTATTATACCTTTAAAGGTCAAGCCTGGGAGGCAGAGTCTTGAAAATGGGCTATCATGTACATTTCAGGTTATAGGCAACATTCTTTTAGACAAAGGTGCAGAGCCAGCATGACTAAGCACAGGCAACAGAGCACAAAAGTTAGAGGTAAAGGAATAGATCCAGTATGGAGTCAGGTTTGTTCTTCTCTGTAACTTGTGCAATTTGCACCAGACTACTACCAGGCCCTCAAAACGTAACTAATGTCGCTGGCCCTTGAATTTTTTAAAAGGTTTATTTCACATCCTCTGGTGTGCATGTGCTTTATTAAGTCTTAGAGAATGCTTATTATTTTCTACTTGTCAGGTCTAATTAACATATCATCAAGAAAATGGACCAGTGTTCTCTAGGATGTCAATATGACAAATTTCACTCTATAACAGAAAGCAAAACACTTGAAAGCAGATGTCTAAGCTACAACCAAGTATACACATTGTTACTGGTCGATGTCACAGAAGTTGAAAGAATTAAAATCAGGAGGCTAGAGGGCAGCCAGGTGCTCAGTTAGCCCACAAGGGAACCTAGATAAGGCCTCAGACAGGCTATACGAGGTCTTATGCCTGTCTGGCAAAAGCCTGTGGGGATCCTAATGACTGAGAGATACACTTGGAATTTTCCACCCATCCTATAACACTATACTATCCAGTAAGGAACATATGGCCAAATAGCCACATGAACTATTTAAGTTTAAATTAATTAAAATTAAAGAGTTAAAAATTCAGTTCCTCAATAGATATATGTGGCTAGCACCTACACTGTCAGTCAGATACAGAACTACTGAACAGTACTGCTATAAAGTCAGAGTTGGAGTAGCCAGTGATATCTCCCTAATTAGCTAACCGACAAGGTTCCTATAGGCCTATCAAAACAACCCATGCACCTATGGTCAATTAATCTATGACAAAGGAGGCAAGAATGTACAATGGAGAAAAGACAGTCTCTTCAATAAGTAGTGCTGGGAAAACTGGACAGCTTCATGTAAAAGAATAAAATTAGAACATTCTCTAATACCACTCACAAAAATAAACTCAAAATGGATCAAAGGCCTGGATATAAGGCCGGACATAGAACACTCTTTGACATAAATCGCAGCAATAGCTTCTTTGATCCACCTCCTAGAGTAATAAAAACAAAAATAAACAAATGAGACCTAATTAAACTTAAAAGCCTCTGCACAGCAAAGGAAACCATAAACAAAATGAAAAGACAACCCACAGAATGGGAGAAAATATTTTCAAATGAAGCGACCAACAAGGGATTAATCTCCAAAATATACAGACAGCTCATGCAGCTTTTTGTCAAAAAAAAAAAAAAAAAGCAAAAACCAGGCAGAAGATCTAAATAGACATTTCTCCAAAGAAGACATACTGATGGCCAAAAAGCACATGAAAAGATGTTCAATATCACTAATTATCAGAGAAATGCAAATCAAAACTACAGTGAGGTATCACCTCACACCAGTCAGAATGGCCATCATCAAAAAGTCTACAAACAATAAATGCTGGAGAGGGTGTGAAGAAAAGGGAACATTCCTACACTGCTGGTGGGAACGTAAACTGGTACAACCACTATGGAGAACAGTAAGGCGAGTCCTTGAAAAACTAAAAATAGAAATACCATATGACTCAGCAATCCCACTCCTGGGCATACATCCAGAGAAAACCATAATTCAAGAAGATACACACACCCCTGGGACTTCCCTCGTGGTCCAGTGAACAAGACTCCATGCTCCCAGGGCAGGGGCACAGGTTTGATCTGTGGTTGGGGAACTAGATTCCACATGCACGCCGCAACTAAAAAAAGATCCCATGTGCCACAACTAAAGATCCTGCATGCCACAACTAAGACCCAGTTCAGCCAAAATAAATAAATAAATAAATAAACATTACACAAAAAGATAAATGCACCCCAATGTTCACTGCAGCATTATTTACAATAGCCAAGAAATGGAAGCAACCTAAATGTCCAGTGACAGAGGAACAGAAAAAGAAAATGTGGTACATATACACAATAGAATATTACTCAGCCATAAAAAAGAACTCTTCCAAAAAACTGCAGAGGAAGGAACACTCCCAAACTCGTTCTATGAGGCCACCATCACCCTGGTACCAAAACCAAATAAAGATACTACAAAAATAGAAAATTACAGACCAATATCACTGATGAACATAGATGCAAAAATCCTCAACAAAATACTACCAAACAGAATCCAGCAACACATTAAAAGGATCATACACCATGATCAAGTAGGATTTATCCCAAGGATACAAGGATTCTTCAATATATGCAAATCAATCAATGTGATACACCATATTAACAAACTGAAGAATAAAAACCATATGAACGTCTAAACAGAAGCAGAAAAAGCTTTTGACAAAATTCAACACCTATTTACGATAAAAACTCTCCAGAAAGTGGGCATAGAGGGAATATACCTCAGCATAATAAAGGCCATATATGACAAACCCACAACAAACATTATTCTCAATGGTGAAAACTGAAAGCATTTCCTCTAAGATCAGGAACAAAACAAGGATGTCCACTCTTGCCACCATTATTCAACATAGTTTTCAAGGTCTTAGCCACAGCAATCAGAGAAGAAAAAGAAATAAAAGGAATCCAAATAGGAAAAGAAGTAAAACTGTCACTGTTTGCAGATGACATGATACTATACATAGAAAATCCTAAAGATGCCACCAGAAAACTACTAGAACTAATCAATGAATTTGGTAAGGTTGCAGGATACAAAATTAATGCACAGAAATCTCTTGCATTCCTATACACTAACAGCAAAAGATCAGAAAGAGAAATTAAGGAAACAATCCCATTCACCACTGCAACAAAAAGAATAAAATACCTTGGAATAAATCTACCTAAGGAGGTAAAAGACCTGTACTCAGAAAACTATAAGACACTGATGAAAGGTATCAAAGATGACACCAACAGATGGAAAGATATATCATGTTGCTGGATTGGAAGAATCAATGATGTGAAAATGACTATACTACACAAGGCAATCTACAGATTCAATGCAATCCCTATCAAATTACCAATGGCATTTTTCACTGAACTAGAACAAAAAATCTTAAAATTTGTATAAAGACACAAAAGACCCTGAATAGCCAAAGCAATCTTGAGAAAAAAAACAAAACAAAACTGGAGCTGGAGGAATCAGACTCCTTGACTTCAGACTATACTACAAAGCTACAGTAATCAAGATAATATGGTACTGGCACAAAAACAGAAATATAGATCAATGGAACAGGATAGAAAGCCCAGAGATAAACCTATGCACCTATGGTCAACTAATCTATGACAAAGGAGTCAAGAATATACAGTGGAGTAAAGACAGTCTCATCAATAAGTGGTGCTGAGAAAACTGGACAGCTACACAAAAGAGTGAAATCAGAACACTTCCTAACACCATACACAAAACTCCAAATGGATTAAAGACCTAAATGTAAGACCGGACACTATAAAACTCTTAGAGGAAAACAGGAAGAACACTCTTTGACATAAATCACAGCAAGATATTTATTGACCCACCTCCTAGAGTAAATAAAATAAAAACAAAAATAAACAAATGGGACCTAATGAAACTTAAAAGCTTTTGCACAGCAAAGGAAAGCATAAACAAGACAAAAAGACAACCCTCAGAAAGGGAGAAAATATTTGCAAAAGAATCAACAGACAAAGGATTAATCTCCAGAATATACAAACAGCACATGCAGCTCAATATCAAAAAAACAAACAACCCAATCCAAAAATGGGCAGAAGACCTAGATATTTCGCCAAAGAAGACATACAGATGGCCAAGAGGCACATGAAAAGATGCTCAACCACTAATTATTAGAGAAATGCAAATCAAACCCACAATGAGGTATCACCCCACACCAGTTAGAATAGGCATCATCATAAAATCTACAAACAATAAATGCTTGACAGGGTGTGGAGAAAAGGGAACACTCTTGCACTGTTGGTGGGAATGTAAATTCCCCCAAGCCACTATGCAAAACAGTATGGAGGTTCCTTAAAAAACTAAAAATAGAATTACCATATGACCCAGCAATCCCACTACTGGGCATATAGCCAGAGAAAACCATAATTCGAAAGACACATGCACCCCAATGTTCACTGCAGCACTATTTACAATAGCTAGGTCATAGAACCAATCTAAATGACCACTGACAGATGAATGGATAAAGAAGATGTGGTACATATACACAAAGGAATATTACTCAGCTATAAAAAGGAACAAAACTGGGTCATTTACAGAGACGTGGGTGGACCTAGAGACTGTCGTACAGAGTGAAGTAAGTCAAAAGAAAAACAAATATCATATATTAACGCATATATATGGAATCTAGAAAAATGGTACAGATGAGCTGGTTTGCAAGGCAGAAATAGAGACAAAGATGTAGAGAACAAACGTATGGACACCAAGGGGGAAAGGGGTGGGGTGGGATGAATTGGGAGATTGGGATTGACATATATACACTAATATGTATAAAATAGATGACTAATGAGAACCTGCTGTATAGCACAGGGAACTCCACTTCGTTGTACAGTAGAAATGAACACAACATTGTAAAACAACTATACCCTAATTAAAAAAAAAAAATGAAATAATGCCACTTGCAGCCACATGGCTGGAACTAGAGATTATCACACTGAATGAAGTAAATCAGACAAAGAATGACAAATATCATATGATATCACTCATACGTGGAATCTAATTTTAAAAAAATGATAACAATGAACTTATTTATAAAACAGTAACACACTCAGATTTTGAAAACAAACTTATGGTTACTAAAGGGGAAACGTTGGGGGGGAGGGGATAAAGTAGGAGTTTGGGATTAACATATATACACTACTATATATAAAATGGGTAATCAAAAAGGACCTACTGTATAGCACAGGGAACTCTACTCAACATTCTGAAATAATCTGTATGGGAAAAGAAACTGAAAAAGAATGGATATATGTATATGTATAACTGAATCTCTTTGCTGTACACCTGAAACTAACACAACGTTGTAAATCAACTATACTCCAATAAAATTATTTTTTGAGAAAGTTAAAGTAAAAAAAGGTGTATCGGGCTTCCCTGGTGGCGCAGTGGTTTGAGAATCTGCCTGCTAATGCAGGGACACGGGTTTGAGCCCTGGTCTGGGAGGATCCCACATGCTGCGGAGCAACTAGGCCCATGAGCCACAAGTACTGAGCCTGCGCGTCTGGAGCCTGTGCTCCGCAACAAGAGAGGCCGCGATAGTGAGAGGCCCGCACACCGTAATGAAGAGTGGCCCCCGCTTGCCACGACTAGAGAAAGCCCTCGCACAGAAACGAAGACCCAACACAGCAAAAATTAATTAATTAATTAATAAACTCCTACCCCCAACATCTAAAAAAACATTAGGTGAATCATTATTCAGACATGCTGATTTCTTAAAAAAAAAAAAAAAAAGGTGTATCAAAGCAGATAGGCAATCCCTACACAGTTTCTGCTGGTAACTTAGTCTTGGTTTTGGCTGTCCAGATTATGCCTGTTTGTAGCTGCTACACAGGTGAATGAACCAGTCCTCTCTCTCTCTGCTTCATATTTAATTACACTCAAGAATTTATTTTGCTCATAAAAGTGCTGTGGGGTTTTGCACTATTAGTAACTCAAAGGCTATTTAAAAGAGTTATTCTCTTTCTAGTGGTAGGATATAATGAGGTTGGTTGCAATAAGAATTCAGTTTTTACTAGTCACATGCCATACAAGTACCTCTGAATATTTATTTTTGAATAACCTCACTTTTAAACATGTTCTGACGCTTAAACATTTTCTGATTCAACAAGCGCTTCACATAAGTGCTACATGATGGATTCTTATATTTGTGGCTGTATTTCATGTCCTTGTTAATGTGCTAGTTTTTAATTAACATATCAGTTCTTTCATCTGTCTGTAGAGGAAGCAGAGAGGAGAGTGAAGAGCTCTGGAGTCAAGTCAGAGCTGGGCTTGAATCCTGGTTCTATTACTCACTTAACACAAGTTATCTAACCTTTTTAAGCCCAAATGTTCACTCCTCAATAGTCATTTACTTAGTCAGAAAATAAATAATTATTAAGAAAATAGGGATTTCCCTGGTGAAGCAGTGGTTAAGAATCTGCCTGCCAATGCAGGGGACACAGGTTCAAGCCCTTGTCCAGGAAGATCCCACATGCCACAGAGCAAGTAAGCCTGTGTGTTACAACTACTGAGCCTGTGCTCTAGAATCCGCGAGCCACAAGTACTGAACCTGCGTGCCACAACTACTGAAGCCTGCGCACCTAGAGCCCGTGCTCTGCAACAAGAGAAGCCACCTCAACGAGAAGGCCGTGTACTGCAACAAAGAGTAGCTTCCGCTTGCTGCAACTAGAGAAAGCCCATGTGCAGCAACGAAGACCCAAGGCATCCAAAAATAAAAATAAATTAAAAAAGAAAATAAGCTAGGAATTGGGTACACAATGATGAAGAAAACAAGTGTTTTCCTGTTTCACACTGGGGATAATGATATCTGCATCTCTAGGTGGTGTGTGTATTAAATAAGATAATAAGAGCGATAGATCGGCAGAGCACCTGACAAATCCTCAAAAAGTGAGGACCTCCTATGTACCTACAGACACTTGAGCAACTTTTATGTGCTGGCCTGTGCTGTCCAATTAGTGGCCGCAATTGGCTATTAAGAATCTGAAATGCGGCTTCTTTGGTGGTGCAGTGGTTAAGAATCCGCCTGCCAATGCAGGGGACATGGGTTCTAGTCCCGGCCCAGGAAGACCCTACATGCCGCGGAGCAACTAAGTCTGTGTGCCACAACTACTGAGCCTGTACTCTAGAGCTCGCGTGCCACAACTACTGAAGCCAGCATGCCTAGAGCCTGCGCTCCGCAACAAGAGAAGCCACTGCAATGAGAAGCCCATGCACCACAACGAAGAGTAGCCCCTGCTCTCCACAACCAGAGAAAGCCCATGCACAGCAACAAAGACCCAACACAGCCAAAAAAAAAAAAAAGAACCTGAAATGCTAATCTAAAATAGGATGCACTGTACATGTAAAATACACACCAGAATTCAAAATCTCAGTACCAAGAAAAAAAAAGATGTAAAATATCTCATTAATAATTTTTATATCAATACATGATGACAATATCTTTTTTTTTTTGGCTACGCCATGCAGCATGTGGGATCTTCGTTACCTGACCAGGGATCAAACCCATGCCCTCTGCATTGGAAGTATGGAGTCTTAACCACCGGACCACCAGGGAAGTCCCCTGACAATACATTTTAAATATATTGACTTAGACAAAATATATTATTAAAATTAATTTCACGTTTCTTTTTAATGTGACGACTAGAAAAAAATTTAAAATTTTTAAAATTTATTTATTTATTATTATTATTTTTTTTTTTTGCAGTATGCGGGCCTCTCACTGTTGTGGCCTCTCCCGTTGCGGAGCACAGGCTCCAGACGCGCAGGCTCAGCAGCCATGGCTCACTGGCCCAGCCGCTCTGCGGCATGTGGGATCTTCCCGGACCGGGGCATGAACCTGTGTCCCCTGCATCGGCAGGCGGACTCTCAACCACTGCGCCACCAGGGAAGCCCTATTTTTATTTTTGGCTGCGTTGGGTCTTCGTTGCTGTGTGCAGGCTTTCTCTAGTTGTGGAGAGCAGGGGCTACTCTTCATTGCGGTGTGTGGGCTTCTCATTGCAGTGGCTTGTCTTGTTGCGGAGCACGGGCTCTCAGGGAAGGGGCTCCAGTCATTGTGGCATGCAGGCTCAGCAGTGGTGGCTCGTGGGCTCTAGAGTGCAGGCTGAGTAGTTGTGGCGCATGGGCTTTGTTGCTCCATGGCATGTGGGATATTCCCGGACCATGGATTGAACCCGTGTCCCCAGCACTGACAGGCAGATTCTTAACCACTGCACCACCAGGGAAGTCCCAACAACTAGAAAATTTAACATTACATATGTGGCTCACATTTCATTTCTACTGAACAGCACTGTGCTAGACAATAGGCACTATAAGACAAATATAACTAATTCAGGGTCCCTGCACTCAAGGAGCTCCTAATTTCTCCAGGAATTGAGAGTAATTGTAATATAATACAATAAGCACTCCTACAGCAGTAGAAAACTCAGCAAGCTGGTACTGTACAAAGAAAGCAATGGGAGAGAATGGCATGGAAAGCAGTGCAGAAAGAGGTCTAACCCTAAAAGAAAACTGACTTTAGGGAATGGCATTTAATGAGGTTCTTTGCAGCCCCATGGATGATTTGACTGATGCTAGCAGAGTTTCCAAAGCCCCTTCAATACCAGTGGAATTTAGACACAGTGGCTATATGTGAAGTGCACACAGTGTGGTAATAGTACTGCCCAACTGCAGCAATTCCATGCGACTGGATCATTGAAAGGGTTCCTGTGACTTCGCAGGATATACTTAAGTAATTTTAAAATAAAAGTATGTAGTACAGCATAAGAAAAAAAGCATAGACAGCCATAGAGAAATCTGAGGCTTCTGGACACAGCTCCCAGGGCCCTTTCTTAGTCTTTGGACTATGAACCACCAAGACAGGAGTGAGATACTGCAATATCAGGGATGCCGAGGCACAAGTCTACCCAGGGGTCTTTTATACTCTGCACCAGGTAGCTAAAACCCGTCTAGGCAACTGGTTAACCAGGTGTATCACTGTCTATCCTTATCTTGGCCAAGGAGCCTGACTTCCAGGCTTCCCTAGAATAAGCATAGAGCTACTCGAATCAAACAGAAAGTTCACATGTCCATTCAGGCCTTCCATTCCCATATGAAGAAGGAACAATTTAGGATTTAATTTAGGAAAAGACTGTTAGGCAGCTTCCAGGATGGTCCCTAGTGATCCCTACCCCTTCATATTTATACCCTTGGATTACCCCCTCACCTTGAGTGTAGGCTGGACCTTCGTGACTCACTGCTAACAAACAGAATATAGCACAAATGATAGGATGTCACTTCTGAGATCGTCACAAAAAGATTGTGACTTTCATCCTGCCTCTTTCTCACACTCATGTTCTATCACTTTGAGGAAAGTCAGCTGCCTTATGAAGAGACCTGCACCGCAAAGAATTGAAAGAGGCTCCAGGCCAATGCCTGTAAGGAACTGAAGCCCTCAGTCTAACAGTTTGAGAAGCCTGAATCCTGCCAAGAATCACGAGTGAACTTGGAATTGGATCCTTCCAAGTCAAGCCTTCAGATGAGAACACGATCCCAGCCAACACCTTGACTGCAGCCTTATGACAGACCTTGAAGAGGAGCACCCAGTCAAGCCACATCAGACTTCTGACCCACAGGCACTGTGACATAGTAAGTGCTTGTTGTTTCAAGCCCTAAACTATGACAATAACGGATACAGGGATCTAACAATGAGCTTCATTCTGCAACAGGAGAAGCACATGATGATAGTATATTCCAAATATACGAAGTTGGTAGGTGGTACTAAGTCAGAAATGAAGAAAAGGGAGGCAGTAAGCAAAGTTAAGGTCACACTGACACAGGAAGAAGTTACGACAGAAAAAGCACAAGGCCACTAGAAATTTTAAGTGCAAAGCCAAATACAAGTGGAAGCTGAAGGGCAGTCTGTGTGAGTCCTGTGCTGGGATTACTTAGAACACATATGCTGGAAAATTATTCCAATACTTCTATTCATGGAGAAAGGGCAGGTGTTGATATGCATCATGTAATGGAAATGCTCCTTGGTAACTGTACTGTAATTGTTGATTTTAGTATTTGGGGTCAAATTATAAGTTGTTTGATGATTATATTAATTCTTAGGTAAACTTAAAAGCTGTTTGACCTTAAGTTAATTTTCTGTAGCTCAATGTTCTCATATGTATAAAACAAGGACAATGTGACTTCCTGGTTTACTGTGAATATTAACTTATCATTAATGAGAGGAAATGAGTAAGGGTTAATTAATAAAGGGTGTACTTGAATCTGAAGAGAAAAATGAACTGTCCACACATTTTGTTTCCTACAAGATCCTTTGAAGCATCTAAAAGGAACTGAACTGAGTTAAGATAATTCTCACCAAGCCTAACTTGGTATTTTGCTCAGGCCACGCAACCATGAGTAAGTATAGGATTTACATTTGATATTTTGATGTCCTAAAAATAGAGTTTGGACCCCAAGAAATTATAGTATTACAAGGTAGGAGCCACATTTTGGATATGTAGTTCAAAGCAAGCAGAGCATGCAAATTCCCAGTGACCAATGGAATGTAACATACCTAAAATGCAGCTGTGATGGCAGCAGTTCACTGATCACTGGGTCCCCACAATTTCAACAGCCTGGAATCTCAAGCAAACCATCAACTTGGAGTTGATCAACAGAGAGATCAGAGAATAAAAGACAGCAGGAAAGCAACTAAAAGGACTTAGAAGAAAAGGAAAGGCTAAATTTCCTTTCCTTCCCTTCTAACTCTTTGCATTCAGGTCAATAGTCCAGGTTTCTGGCTATTTTTTAAAAAAATTCTATTATCTCATAGACAAATCTATTCTAATTAGGCAAAGCAAAAGTTAGGATAAATTATAAAAATCTCATATTAAACCACAGACATTCCTTCCATTAAAATTTATCCTGAAATACCATCTATGGTATTTCACCTGGGAAGATGGTGCCCTGGGTACAAGTTCATGACTCCATTCCTTTCTAGAATCTATACTGGGTGACTCAACCACAAAGAGGTTAGGGTTAACTCATTTAAGATTGTTGCCTTCCATCATGGCCTGCAAGAAAAGGAGATGGCCATTGCAAAAGTTCCATTGAAACTGGCCACATGCTTAACACAATCAATCCTCAGTCCCAAGACACCTGTTCCCACAGGCAAGGCAGACCTCTCCACCCACTCAGTGGCACCCACACCATGGCACAATCCAGAAACAAGATTCCTCCCTCTTCTTCTCCCTTATCCAATCCACCATCAAGTCCTATTGGCTCTCCCTCCAGAACAATGTCACCATTCAGATGGATATTTTCACTCTATATTTCTCCTCTAAAATTAGTCTTATTATCACTTTCTTTCTGTGATCAGTTCTTTACGTGGATGTCTACTGATTTGTTTGATCTTTCACTCTTGCATCTCACTTTCTATTTTTTATTCCCTTCTTCCTGAAGGACCTCTTCTTTGATCCTTTCTTTCATTGAGGGTTTATTTGTCTTTTTCATATTATGCATAAAGGAATATTCTACACACAATTGCCCAGAGCCTCAAACACTTGAAAGACCGAATTTCTTTTTACTAATTTTAAGTCAAAGCAGTCTTCTTTCATTCTCTGCTGAAATTAACCACTGAAATTAGATGTTATAAAATCTTCATTGGTACCTGTAAGGTGCAAGCCTCAACAAGTAAACACCATGCCTAAAGTGAAAACATTAACTATTAAAAAATTAAACAATAATGATAGCAGCCAATTCAACATTGTTAAATATACATGTGCAACTCTAAATGACTTATCTGATTTAAGTATTTGAAATTTAATGTCGACTTTTTGGTAATAAGGCAAGACTGAACATATCCACCTAATTGTGCTTGTGCCTCAGTGGTTAAGGTGCTTGAATCACCACTTTAACACTGAGATTTTTTTTTACAATCTTAAAAACTGAGGAAACTCAAAAGATACTTATCAAAATTTATTCCATGAGAAATTGAAACACATTTTTAAAGCATTTTTCATTTAAAATTAAACCCATTATGGGACTTCCCTGGCGGTCCAGTGGTTAAGACTCAATGCTTTTAGTGCAGGGGGAGGGGGTTCCATCCCTGGTCAGAGAATTAAGATCCCACATGCCATGTGGTGTGGCCAAAAAAAAAAAATTTTTTTTAATGAAAAATAATTATCAAAACATTTGATAAAAGTCTACCATTGGTTCTACATTTTTGCAAATTTCTAATATCTAAGTTTATGGTGGACTCCTGAATTCTTTCTGTTACATCTTTATTGGAGTATAATTGCTTTACAATGCTGTGTTAGTTTATGCTGTACAACAATGTGAATCAGCTATATGTATACATATATCCCCATATCCCCTCCCTCTTGAGCCTACCCTCCCTATCCTACCCCTCTAGGTCATCACAAAGCACTGAGCTGAATTCTTACTTGTGCCTTCTGTTGTTGAGCTATGTTGTCTTGAAGTATGTCAAAAAAAAAATCCGATCTCACATACAGATATACTTTTTATGTGAACAAAGAGTGTGTTCATAGCCTTTTCAGATAATCATGCATTATTCTTCTTTGATACTGTGCCAAAAGTTGACAAGCAATTGTTTCCTGAAGATTTAGTTGCAATGTAGAAGCTGTCACCACAAAGAAATTTTCAGTTTTAGTAAAATCCATTGGTCTTCGTGGCATTTTGAAAGGATCTCTTATCTCTTCGCACTGGTCATCAGAAATATTGGTTCACTAAGGTATACAGATCTTCCAAATATTGACACTTCTTACCACACAACATCAAAAATAATTGTGTTCATTAATATTCTCATTGAGTTGACTAGAGATCCAGGTAATGGGATGCTATCAAGCTCAGCGTCTTGGATACAAAATTTCGAAAATCCTAATTTCTCTTCAAAAGCTCAAATTATCATTGATAACAAGTATTTTTATTCCCCTTGAAATATCAGGATGACATAGTTCAAGACAAACGTGTCCATGATTCCTTCAAGTAAATATGATGTTCCATGGGACTACTTCTCAATGACCATCACACAACCATTGCTTCTGTATCTCTCTTGGTTCAAATCATTTGGGAATGCATACATTTCTTTATGTGTACCTGCTAGTTCATCACTTAGGATATTTAAAAGATGTATATTCAGGGGTTGAGATTTAACAACATAAACAACTTTCACCACTTTGTCAAAGACATTCTTAAGGGAGACTTTTTTTTTAATTGAAAGATTCCAGCACTAAAGAACACAATGACCATTTTTCTAAAATGGTGGAGTAGAAGGATGTGTCCTTACCCCTTCTTACAAGAATCACAACTGCTGAACAACCATCAATAAAAAAACGCTGGAACCTACCAAAAAAAGATACCCTACAACCAATGACAACGGAGAAGCCACAACGAGAGGGCAGGAGGGGTGCAATCACAATAAAATCAAATCCCATACGCACCAGGTGGGCGACCCACAAACTGGAAAACAATTATACCACAGAAGATCTCCCACTAGAGTGAAAGTTTTGAGCCCCAAGTCAGGCTTCCCAGCCTCAGGGTCCTGCAACAGGAGGAGGGGTACCCAGATAATCTGGCTTTGAAGGCCACTGGGATTTGACTGCAGGACTTCCACAGGACTAGGGGAAACAGAAACTCCACTCTTAAAGGGCACACACAAAGTCTTGCACACATAGGATCCAGGGGAGAAAAAGCAGTGCCAGACTTACCTGCTAGTATTGGAAGGTCTCCTGCAGAGGTGGGGGGTGGCTGTGGTTCACTGAGGGGACAAAGACATTGGCAGCACCAGTTCTGGGAAGTACTAACTGTGTGAGCCCTCCCAGAGGCCACCATTAGTCCCACCAGCCTGTAGGCTTCAATGCTGGGTTGCTCAGACCTAATAACCAAATGGGAGGGAACACAGCCCCACCCATCAGCAGACAAGCAGATTAAAGTTCTACTGAGCACTGCCCAGTCCAGAGGGACAAGACCCAGCTCTATCCAACACCAGTCCCTCCCATCAGGAATCTTGCACAAGTCTCTTAGATAGCCTCATTCACCAGAGGGCAGACAGCAGAAGCAAGAACTTCAGTCCTACAGCCTGTGGAACAAAAACCACAATCACAGAAAGTTTGACAAAATGAAATGGTAGAGGTTTACATCCCAAATGAAGGAACGAGATAAAATCCCAGAACTAAGTGAACTGGAGATAGGCAATCTTCTGGAAAAAGAATTCAGAATAATGAGAGTGAAGATGATCCAGGACCATGGAAAAGAATGGAGGTAAAGATCGAGAAGATGCAAGAAATGTTTAACAAAGACCTAGAAGAACTAAAGAACAAACAAACAGAGAGGAACAATACAATAACTAAAATGAAAAATACACTAGAAGGAATCAAAAGCAGAATACCTGAGACAGAAGAATGGATAAGTGACCTGGAAGACAGAATGCGGGAAATCACTGCCATGGAACAGAATAAAAAGAAATGAAAACAGTCTAAGAGCACTATGGGACAACATTAAATGCACCAACAGGGACTTCCCTGGTGGTCCAGTGGGTAAGACTCTGCGCTCACAATGCAGGGCCCCTGGGTTTGATCCATGGTCAGGGAACTAGATCCTGCATGCACGCCATGCAACTAAGATTTTACATGCCGCAACTAAGAAGTCTGCACGCCATAAATATGAAGTCTACATGCCACAACTAAAGATCCCACGTGCTGCAACTAAGACCTGGTGCAACCAAAATAAATGAATAAATATTTTTAAAAAAATGCACCAACATTCTCATTATAGGGGTCCCAGAAGGAGAAGAGAAAAAGAACATGAGAAAATATCTGAAGAGATAATAGCTGAAAATTCCCCTAACATGGGAAAGGAAACAGTCACCCAAGTCCAGAAAGTGCAGAGTCCCAGGCAGGATAAACCCAAGGAGGAACACGCTGAGACACATACTAATCAAATTTACAAAAACTAAAGAAAATGAAAAAGTATTAAAAGCAACAGAAAAATGACAAATAACATACAAGGGAACTCCCATAAGGTTATCAGCTAATTTCTCAGCACAGACTCTGCAGGCCAGAAAGAAGGGATTGGCACAATATATTTTAAGTGATGAAAGGGAAGAACCTACAACCAAGAATACTCTACCCAGCAAGGCTCTCATTCAGATATGATGGAGAAATAAAAAACATTACAGACAAGCAAAAGCTAAAGAGAATTCAGCACCACAAGAGCAGCTTTGCAACAAATGCTAAAGGAACTCCTCTAGGTGAGAAAGAGAGACCAGCAACTTAAAACAACCTGAACATATAGACTGCTATATCAAAACCACATGGGAGGGGCTTCCCTGGTGGCGCAGTGGTTGAGAGTCCGCCTGCCAATGCAGGGGACATGGGTTCGTGCCCCGGTCCGGGAAGATTCCCACATGCCGTGGAGAGGCTGGGCCCGTGAGCCATGGCCACTGAGCCTGCACGTCCGGAGCCTGTGCTCCGCAACGGGAGAGGCCACAACAGTGAGAGGCCCGCGTACCGCAAAAAAAAAAAAAAAAAACTACATGGGAATAGCAAACCCAAGAACTACAATACACACACACACACACACACACACACACAAGCAACCCAAAGACAACAATAAAGATGGTCACCAAACCACAGAAGAGAACAAAAGATGAAGGGAAGAAAAAAGACCTACAAAAACAAACCCAAAACAATTAAGAAAATGACAATAGGAACATACATATCAATAATTACCTTAAATGTAAATGGATTAAATGCGCCAACCAAAAGACAGACTGGCTGAATGGATACAAAAACAATACCCATATATATATGCTGTCTACAAGAGGCCCACTTCAGACTTACTGACACATACAAACTGAAAGAGAGGGGATGAGAAGGTATTCCATGCAAATGGAAATCAAAAGAAAGTGGGAGTAGCAATACTCATATCAGACAAAATAGATGTTAAAATAAAGACTGTTATAAGAGACAAACAAGGACACTACAAAATGATAAAGGGATAATCCAAGAAGATGATATGATTGTAAATATGTATGTACCCAATAGGAGCGCTTCAATACATAAGGCAAATACTAACAGCCATAAAGGGAGAAATCAACAGTAACACAATAATATTAGTGGACTTTAACATCCCACTTACACCAATGGACGGACAATCCAGACAGAAAATCAATAAGGAAACGCAGGCCTGAAATGACACATTAGATCAGATGGACTTAATTGATATTTATAGAGCATTCCATCCAAAAGCAGCAGAATACACATTCTTCTCAAGTGCACATGGAACATTCTCCAGGATTGACCACATGCTGGGCCACAAAGCAAGCCTTGGTAAATTTAAGAAAATTAAAATCATATCAAGCATCTTTTCTGACCACAACGCTATGAGATTAGAAATAAACTACAGGAAAAAAAACTATAAAAAACACAAACACGTGGAGGCTAAACAATAGGCTACTAAACAACCCATGGATTACTGAAAAAAATCAAAAGGAAAATCAAAAAATACCTACAGACAAATGAAAATGAAAGTACAATGATCCAAAATCTATTGGATGCAGCAAAAGCAGTTCTAAGAGGAAAGTTTATAGCAGTACAACCTTACCTCAGGAAACAAGAAAAATCTCAAATAAACAACCTAACCTTACATCTAAAGCAACAAGAGAAAGAAAAACAAACAAAATCTAGTTACTAGAAGGAAAGAAATCATAAAGATCAGAGAAATAAGTGAAATAGAGACAAAGAAAACAACAGCAAATTTCAATGAAACTAAAAAGCTGGTTCTGGGACAAGACTCCATGCTCACAATGCAGGGGGCCCGGGCCCGATCCCTGGTCAGGGAACTAGATCCCACATGCTGCAACTAAGAGTTCGCATGCCACAACTAATGAGCCTGCACGCAGCAACAAAAATCCTGCACGCGCCAAGATCCTGCATGCCACAAGTATGACCCGATGCAGTCAAATAAATTTTTTTAACTAACTAAATAAAAGCTGGTTCTTTGAAAAGATAAACAAATTGATAAACCTTTAGCCAGACTCAAGAAAAAAAAGGGAGAGGACTCAAATCAAGAAAAAGGAAAAATTACAACTGACACCATAGAAATACAAAGAATCATAAGAGACTAATACAAGCAACTGTATGCCAATAAAATGGACAACCTGGAAGAAATGGCCAAATTCTTTGAAAGGTACAATCTCCCAAGACTGAACCAGGAAGAAATAGAAAATATGAACAGACCAATAACAAGCACTGAAATTGAGACTGTGATTAAAAAGCGCCCAATAAACAAGTCAAGGACCTGATGGTTTCACAGGTGAATTCTATCAAACATTTAGAGAAGAGCTAACATCTATCCTTCCGAAACTGTTCCAAAAAATTGCAGAGGAAGGAACACTCCCAAACTCATTCTATGAGGTCACCATCACCCTGATACCAAAACCAGAAAAAGATAACACAAGAAAAGAAAATTACAGGCCAATTATCACTGATGAACATAGATGCAAAAATCCTCAACAAAATACCAGCAATCCAAATCCAACAGTACATTAAAAATATCATATACCATGATCAAGTGGGATTTATCGCAGGGATGCAAGGATTTTTCAATATCCACAAATCAGTGTGATACACCACATCAACAAATTGAAGAATAAAATCCATATGATCATCTTGATAGATGCAGAAAAAGCTTTTGACAAAATTCAACACCCATTTATGATAAAAACTCTCCAGAAAGTGAGGGAACCTACCTCAACATAGTAAAGTCCATATAAGACAAACCTACAGCTAACACCATACTCAACAGTAAAAAGCTGAAAGCATTTCCTCTAAGATCAGGAACAAGACAAGGATGTCCACTCTTGCCACTTTTATTCAACATAGTTTTGGAAGTCCTAGTGACGGCAATCAGAGAAGAAAAAGAAATAAAAGGAATTCAAATTGTAAAAGAAGTAAAACTGTCACCGTTTGCACGTGACATGACACTATACATAGAGAATCCTAAAGATACTACCAGAAAACTACTGGGCTCATCAATGAATTTGGTAAAGTTGCCGGTTTCAAAATTAATACACAGAAATCTGTTGCATTTCTATACACTAACAACACCCCATTTACCACTGCATCAAACAGAATAAAATACTGATACCTAGGAATAACCCTACCTAAGGAGACAAAAGACTTGTACTCTGAAAACTATAAGACACTGATGAAAGAAATCAAAGATGACACAGATGGAAAGATATATCATGTTGGATTGGAAGAATCAATAATGTGAAAATGACTATACTGTACAAGTCAATCTACAGATTCAAGGCAATCCCTATCAAATTACCAATGGCATTTTTCACCAAACTAGAACAAAAAATCTTTTTTTAAAAATGTATTTATTAATTTAATATTAATGGCTGAGTTGGGTCTTCCTTGTTGCGCGTGGGCTTTCTCTAGTTGCGGTGAGCAGGGGCTACTCTTCTTTGCAGTGGGCGGGCTTCTCTTGTTGGGGAGTATGGGCTCTAGGCACGTGAGCTTCAGTAGTTGTGGCTCACGGGCTCTAGAGTGCAGGCTCAGTAGTTGTGGTGCATGGGCTTAGTTGCTCCACGGCATCTTCTCGGACCAAGGATCAAACCTATGTCTCCTGCATTGGCAGGCAGATTCTCAAGCACTGCACCACCAGGGAAGCCCAGAACAAAAAATCTTAAAATTTGTATGGAGACACAAAAGACCCCAAATAGGCAAAGCGATCTTGAGATAGAAAAATGGAGCTGGAGGAATCAGGTTCCCTGACTTCACGCTATACTACAAAGCTATAGTCATCAAAACAGTATGGTACTGGCACAAAAACAGAAATATAGATTAATGGGTCCATTGATAGAAAGAGATTAGAAAGTCCAGAAATAAGCCCAGGCACCTACGGTCAATCTATGACAAAGGAAGCAAGATTATGCAATGGTGGAAAGGCAGCCTCTTCAACAAATGGTGCTGGGAAAACAGGGCAACTACATGTAAAAAAATGAAATTAGAACATTCTTTAACACGATACACAAAAATAAACTCAAAATGGATCAAAGACCTAAATGTAAGACCAGACACTATAAAACTCTTAGAGGAAAACATATGCAGAACAATCTGACATAAATCACAGCAATATCTTCTTTGATCCACCTCCTAGAGTAATGAAAATAAAAATAAACAAATGGAACCTAATTAAACTTAAAAGCTTCTGCAGAGCAAAGCAAACCATAAACAGAACGAAAAGACAACCTGCAGAATGGACAAAAATATTTGCAAATGAAGTGACCAACAAGGGAATAGTCTCCAAAATTTACAAGCAGCTCATGCGGCTTAATATCATCAAAACAAACAACCCAATCAAAAAATGGGCAGAAGACCTAAATAGACATTTCTCCAAAGAAGACATACAGATGGCCAAGAGGCACATGAAAAGATGTTCAACATTGCTAATTATTAGAGAAACGCAAATCAAAACTACAATGAGACATCACCTCACACCAGTCAAAATGGCTATCATCAAAAAATCTACAAACAATAAATGCTGGAGAGGGTGTGGAGAGAAGGGAACCCTCTTGCACCGTTGGTGGGAATGTGAATTGGTGAAGCCATTATGGAGAACAGTATGGAGGTTCCTTAAAAATCTAAAAATAGAGCTACCGTATGATCCTGCAGTCCCACTCCAGGGCATGTATTTGGAGAAACACATGGTCAGAATGGGTACATGCACGCCAATGTTCATTGCAGCATTGTTTACAATAGCCAAGATATGGAAGCAACCTGAATGTCCATCGACAGAGGAATGGATAAAGGAAAATGTGGTACACATATACAATGGAATATTACTCAGTAATTAAAAACAATGAAATAATGTCATTTGCAGCAACATGGATGGACCTAGAGATTGTTATGCTGAGTGAAATTAAGTCAGACTGAGTGAAGTAAGAGTAATATCGTATGTTACTGCTCATATGTGGAATTTAAAAAGAACTGATACAAATGAACTTATTTAAAAAACAGAAACAGACTAACAGACTTAGGGAATGAACTTATGGTTACGGGGGGAAGGGATAGTTAGGGAGTTTGGGATTGGCATGTACACACTGCTATATTTAAAATGGATAACCAAACACAACATTGTAAAGCCACTATACCCCAATAAAAATATGGATAACCAAGGACCTACTGTATAGCACAGGGAACTCTGCTCAATGTTATTTAAAAACCTAAATGGGAAAAAAATTTGAAGTATACATACATGTATAACTGAATCAGTTCGTTGTACAACTGAAACTATCACAACACTGTTAATCAACTATAGTCCAATGTAAAATAAAGTTAAAAAAAAAAAAAGAACACAATGACCAATATAATGACCACTAATATTCATAGCTTGGAACCATTGCATTGACTCGACCGGTGCTATGGTGCCAGTTCTACCAACCATTGCTTTTCTAACTGATCCTTCTACTGACATTGCTCAGGAAGAGCACAATGGCTTTTCCTATGGAAGCATGCTATTTAATATTTTGAGAAGCCCAGTCTTCTCAAGTCTTCAGAATGTATTTTTAAAACTTGTGATAAAATATACATAAGAGTTTACTATAGTTTTAATATGTGTGAACTATGTAGCATTAAGATTTTATGAAAACAACACATTTCTACTTCTAGTAGTCATAAAAGCCCAGAAACATCTGAAGAGTTATATTTTGCCGTCCTTGCAATTTCCTGAACCTAGTAAATTTTTGCTCTTCTAATGAATGAACCTGAAAATATTTACTTGTGACAGCTTAATTAACATTTCTCCTTTTAAAAACACCTTTCTAAAATGTGCTCTGTTGTGAGGGCAGGAAATCAAACACAAATCAAACTGTTTCGGATATACTTTTTAAAAAATAAATGTTTATTTCAAGTATGAAAAGTAATGTTTAGATGTTATCCAAAAATTATGTTCAGTTTAACAAGTATAAAACAAGACTCCGACAAAAAGTTTACAATTCAGTATAAAATACTTAAGAATATACTTTGACATTCACAGTGAGGATTTCTGAAAAATAAATTTTGCTAATAAGTTTTAGAAACAAAAATACAGTCCCAGAGGAAATAAGTCCTTAAGTAATGCACAGGTCTCCCTTAGGATGGATAGTTAGCATTTCGAAACAAGATTTGTATAATAATTCATTTTAAAATAATGGTAAACTTGGTTCAATAATGTCAGAATTCATGGTTTCCCCGACAAATACCATCTATTTCTTATGCCTGCTACCCACAGATAAGGTTCTCAAGCCAATTTAATTAAGTAACTTCAATGATATACATAACCTAAAATGGTAACCAAACTCTGAGAAATTTTATCACGGCAATCTGAGTATTTCCAGAAAAATAATTTGAACAGAAAGTGACAGAAATTTTCTTGTGGCAATTAGAGAACCATCAGAAGAATTAAAGTCTGAAAATTATTCTAAAGGACTGCTACCAAGACTTCTGCTTCTCTTCTCCATGTACATCTTTTTGTAGGTTTGAAACATTGCTTTTGAATCTTTTACTGGGTTTTGTAGTGTCTCAAATCCATCTGCACTGAAACTTCTCTTGGAGAGTCTTGAATTAGCCAAAACATTATCATCTAAGGAAACAAAAATTTTATTTACTTTATTACTCTTAATGTTAGTGACTAGTATACAATCAATATAAATTGAGACGGAAAACATGCGTTGTTCTCTGGGATAAAAAATTAGGGAAAGAGTTAAGTGTGACAAACTATGGCTCTTTACCTACAGAATTATAAAGTAAATACACAGGACATCTTGCCTCTCCTTTGGGGGCTGTTTTCTAACATCACCCCCATCTTTACTGCCCAGGGCTATTCTGCTCTACCTGTACGCTTGCCCAATAAAAACTCATTATTTGCATACTATTATGAACGTGACTTTCTTAACAGCCATCTAAACTAGCAATATAAAAAGCACAAACGCAAGCCAGTTACAAAGAGTAAATGGAAGGTACAGTTTGCATATTCTGGCCTTGTTATGCACTAGGTGTTCTAAGAAATATCTGTATTTTTCTGTTTCTTTAGACTATTTCAGTGCTGTTATTAGCCTCACTATCCCTTTTTTTGATGGGCCCAGCCAGCTTTTCCTTTTTCTGTGTATTTCTAGATGTGCCTCTATATCTCAGAAGCTGTTCCAATTCTGAATTCCCGTACTTCACATTCCTGCTGTAGCCACTCCTTTCTGAATAAGTTTTCTTGTATCTTTTTCTGCCTGGGTGGGTCAAGCACTCTGTCCTCTTCTTTCTTTATTTTTTTTGCTAACAGAGGCCGGCTACTCTTAATTCTTTATCTGTTTCAAATTCCTCTCCGTGCACATCAGCTTTCTGTTATGAATGCTGATACCTGAGGTGCAGCTCTAAGCTGCTTTCCGCTGGATTCTGTCACCTCCTCTTCTTCTACCTCACCCTGACAGCTTCACGACTTGCTCCATCTACACTCCAACCTTTGCCACCAAATTTAGGTGTTGCTTATCTAAAGTGTGTTTTTTATAGCTCTCTGGGAGTTCCAGTTCTTCAGCCTCTTCCTCTTGGTATGTTCTGTCTTTCATGATTTCCCTGAGTCTCATAAGACTTTTTTTTTTTAATTATAATTTTATTTTTATTTATTTTTGGCTGCGTTGGGTCTTTGTCTGCACGCAGGCTCTCTCCAGTTGCAGTGAGCGGGCTCTAGGCACGTGGGCTTCAGTAGTTATGGCTCACAGGCTCTAGAGTGCAGGCTCAGCAGTTGTGGCACACGGGCTTAGTTGCTCCACAGCATGTGGGGTCTTCCCGGATCGGGGCACGAACCCATGTCCCCTGCGTTGGCAGGCAGATTCTGAACCTCTGCGCTACCAGGGAAGCCCTTGTAAGACTCTTGACAGAGCTCTGGACTTGTTTCTTAGCTTTTCTCTCACCCTGCTGCATCTCTCATTGCACCTGGGCCCTGCTTTGTGTCATTTTCATAGTGATCCTGAGTACTGATGTCCCACCTTCAGTGTTTATTGCTCATCCTGTCCGCAGGTTATCTTCACGTCTGTCGTTTAGCTCATGCTGCTCCCTGAGCCTCTGGTCAACCTGTGCATATATCCGTCTTCTGAGTATTTTCAGATTCAGATTCCAGTTATGCCTCCCAACTCTCTCTGAAGCAAAACTTATGGCCCTCCCTTTTTCCAAGGAACTTTCCTGCTGCAATCTCCACACCCATTTCCATCTTTCTCATATTTCACTTCCTGTGTTCCAACTTTAGGGGTGTGTTTTCTACTCTCTCACTAATTAATTTTCCCCTCTTTCCGTTGTCTTCCTGTTCTAATTAAGAGTGCACATTTCTTCTTCCTTTGATTCTTTCATTCAGGTTTCTTTTTCCCTTTATGGATCTTCAATGTATAAGCCTCCATTTCTACATGCCTGCTTACATATATTCTTTATAAGCTCTTCTCAACCTTTGTCACACTTCTTCTCTTGCTTCTCTTTATTGCTGCTCATGGCAAAATTCTGCTTCTCCCAATTTTCAAAAGACTCTTATGAACTCTTCATATTTAATTAACCCAAACTAAATTTCCTGAACCCTAGGTTCCAGTTCTCAATGCAAAACCCTAAAACACAAAATACATTCATTCCACTAATTAAAAATCAGATACTAAAAACTCTGGTTTTCTTGTTGGCCCTCAGCCCAAAACCCTTCCCAGTAAACAAACAAACAAAACCCCAAAAAACCCAAAACCAAACCGAAACAAAAAACTATGAGCATCTGTCTTTCGTCATCAAAATAACTCAAATTCCACACTTAATAAACTTTGAAGACAGGGATGTGGTTCAAGTCCCTATTGAGTTACTGGCTATGTAACTTTAGCCAAATGATCTAACCTCTCATTGATAAATGGGAACATCTTTGTCTCCCTGGTTTTGAGAATTTAATTAACTAACTTGCAAATAATCTAATCTAGGGGTTGGCTAACAGGGTATGCCTGTGGGCCAAGCCCGGCCTCTAGCAAGTTTTGGTAAAGTTTAATTGGAACATAGCCCATGCTCATTCATTATTCTACAGCCATTTCTCACTGCAATGTTAGAGTATTTAGGAGAGACATTATGATTTGCAAAACCTATCTACACAGAAGAAGCATGCCAACCCCTTGTCTTAAGTCACTGTGATGAGAATTCTCTTGTTAAAAGGAAATAGATCACTACTTCTCTGTCCACAGAATGACAGAAAAAATAGGAGAATGTCTTCCTACCACTCATACAGACACTGAACTATCTTCTAAAAGAATATGGATAAAAACCAAACTTCACAATAGTTTCCATAACTGTAATCCAGCTTATATATGATAGAGTGCCAGGTAAGTAAAATAAAAACTTAAATAGACAGTTTTACCTATTTCTTGGTTGGCTTCCGGCATCCTTTTCTCCTCAGTCAAACATTTTAACCAGTCTTCTTTTGTACTTTTTATTCCTGAAACTATTTAAATATTCATTTTCAGATCTCTAGATATTGCTATTCATCTCTTTTAGTACTATAATGAAGGAAAACCATGTAAGCCTAAATTAGATTTTAGAAGGCATCAGATATATTCACACATAACTAAAAAGGGCATGGAAAAATGCTTTCTCCCCTATGACGTGCCTGAATCTCACAATTTAAAAGTTTACCTTCATTATGTAATTATGTTTCTCCCACTTGGGCTGAACACCAACACATCTCGAGATACTTAAGGGCACATGAGACAGAATGTACCTCACACTGCTGCTGCACCCACTTCCAACCAGGCCCTCAAGATTCTAAGGATCTAGTTTGAAGAACCAAGTGTAATCACCAGTACTTTACAAAATGAATTTTATACTCTATATACTCATATATCCCTACCAACTTCCAAGAAAAAGTACCTTATTTACATTGTAATTTTATGCACCCGAACAGATACTGTCTGAACACAGTACAGGAAAAACTACGATTTCCATTCAAATCCTTTAGTTTTCCAATCTGGGTTTCTCAACACACCGTTTTACATATACTATCCACAACCCATAAATGTTTCCTTCTACCACAAATAATGAGTCCTCTATTTTCTCCTTCCATCTTGCACTACATTGAGAATTCTATCCTTCGGCTAACCAACAGTCATGATTTCCATTCGGGTTTGGTAACTCAACAATGGACAACACTGCTTCCAAGATCCTCCCATTGCATACTTCATGAGTAGACTAGAAGGTACCACTTCAGTGATAACACAATCACCAACTGCTTCAAAGATGACTATAAGGCAAACCACTTCCGTGTGTACAAAAAGATTTCATTAACATTACATATCTCCTAACACTTAGACCAAAATTTCAAATTCACAGGGCTTTGAAACTGCAAGTCCCAAAAGAGAATGAACAAAGGCAAGACCTGAAATAATGTACACTTGATGCTTTTCTGACTTAGCACAAAGAGTGCTAAGTCACTTCTTGGCACAAAAGGAAATCTTTGTATTTGGCAAACCTTACAATTTTATATACCTCTTACCTTTAATGTGAATGTAATATAATTTAAAATAAGTGGGACACAAACTTAAAACAAATATTGCCCAATGAACCATCAACTTACTGAGAAAACTAAATACTAAGTAAAGGCAAAATGCATTTAAGTCTCTCCTAGCTACAGGGAAGTCAGGAGAGATGCTCTGTCCCTTGCTGAACTACAGTATTACAATGTTGCAGACACCATCAAAAAAAATCATACTGGACCTTGCACAGGAGCTTGCTCCTTCCTAGGAGTAGATGGCAGATCATTCTGGTCTTTAACAGGGTTTGTATTCTTAAATAGTCCATCTGGACATAATTTAAACTCCAGCATGCTTAGTTTCTCTGTGGCATCTTTCACAGGTAAAAGGGTCTTAGGTTTATTTTCTGGTCTCTTTTCTTTATTAAGCTTCCTGGGTGAACTGTCTAATTTCGTGAGACAAATGCGCTCACGTTCAGTGCATTTAAATGCAACTCTATTCAGATACAGTTTCCTTTGATCCTTTGCTTGGGAAGCCATTTGGCAGAATTCAACGTCATTATTTACATTACTTAAATTTTTGTCTAATTTGGTTTTATCAATCCACATTTTATCAGGTTGCTTTCCACCAACTGTTCCTTTAATATTCCTTGAAATGTATGTTTTAGACTCCTTGGAATGATGGGCTTTGAGGTTTTTACCATGGCTTGTACCAGTATTTAATGATTCCTTAGAGGTCTGTACACTGCCATTGTGTCTCTCATTTGATCTCCCACAACTTCCCACTCGCGTAGAAAGTTTATTTGATCTCATATACTGAGAATCACATGGTACATTTTTCAGGTAGTTTTTCTTTAATGTTTCTTTATGCTTCTGCCTTGATAAATACTCCTTTGGTGACAGAACTCTATTAATTTTAGAGGAGCTATCCATAGAGCCTGAGGACTTAACATTTGACACTGTCTTTTCTTTAATCCTGGCTCTTTCACCTGTGGTTGAGAAAAGGTTACAGAATTTAAATGCACCACCTCCCACATTCTTATTCTGCTCTTGTTTATCATATTTCTTCTTCTTTATCTCTGAATCAAGTATGCTCCCTTCATCTAACTTCTTTTCCAAAACTTTTTGTTTAGAGCCACCTGCTTTCAATTTTCTCTTTTCCGGTGATACTGACTGTACCAAAGAACCATTCTTCACATGCAAATCTTTATTTTTACTTGTCAAAAAACCCATCTTTGGTTTTAGTGGTCGTAAGTTTTGTGCCATGAGCTTCCTCTGCAGGCTCTCTTGAGAAAATTTTGCAGTTTTGTTAGTGGAGTGAAAAGTTACCTCATGAAATTGCAGTTTTCTTTTTCTTTTGTGACTCTGCAAAGAATCTGGCTTTTTATCACCTTTAGATAAAAAGTGACCAGATAATTCTTGTTCTGTCCTTAATGAGCTGTTATGTTCTGATTTGGATTTATCTTTTATATTCCTGTCTTGCTCTGTTTCAGGAAAATATTTTTTCTCAATTGGACAAGTCAGAGGAATCTTCAGCTGATTATTTGGAGGACTGTTAAATGCAATAGGAACATCTCTGTCAGAGGTTCTCTCTTCTTGTTTATAACCGTTAGTCTCCAAAGGAGAACGTGGATCTTTCCCTTTTTCTTCCTTTGAAGTTGAGTTCTTAGTGGAATTACACTGGCATTGAGGTACTCCTTCATAAACCATAGAGAGCCACCCCAATGCACAGCAACGGACATCATCTTTTTCTGAATCCAGTATTACAGAATCACAGGTTTCTTCAACTGCATGTGCTTGTGGGTCACACTGGTTCCCTTCTTTTGTGACAGGCTTTTCTTTCTGAGGCTCTGTCAGTTTGTCTACCTCGTTGGGTTGATCATCCTGTTCAGGAAATAATTCTTTCATTTGCTCTGAATTTAATATTGTAATTTGTATCTGGTCTGTTGAGTCTTTGCAGTCACAACCAGTTTTATTACAAGTTTGAGCTTTTGAGATTTGGTGTGCCATTTGTTGGACCACAAAACCTTCATGCACGTTCACAGGTTCAATACCATAGGGAAACTCTTTTAAAAGTTCTGACAGCTGATCATGTAGGTATAAGATCGATGTCTTATCTTCGAGATTCTCATTTGTTGTAGGATCCTGGGCTGCTTCCTGAGGGTAACTATCCCGCTGAATAGCAGCTGGTGAACACATATCATTAGCCATGCTTTCATTTTTAGTGATATGCTCCAAACTGCTTTCCTCTGGAATTCCACTCTTTGCTCCAATGTACTTCAAAGTCGATGGTTCCGGGGGTTGCAGTGACTCTGACTGATCAGTTATTTTATGTGAAACATCTGTGCACTGTACAAAATTATCTTTTTGAAAGTCAACGTCTTTATTCCCAGTGATATTGTCAAATTGTTCATTTTGTCTACTATTCATTACTTGGTGATTGGGTAGAGCTTTCTGTGGCTCAACCTTTTGCAAAGAGGGCAAGCTGAATATCTCTGCTATTTGGGAATTATAAGAGGTATCACCTTCAACAAGAGAACAAATACTGCCAATCTGTAATACATCTCTGCCCACAATATCACTGTCCTTTGATAGATATGAGGTTTGCTGATCACTCACAGGATACTGGATATCTGGTTCTAATTTGTTATGCTTTCCTTGATTGGTATTAGGGGTGACTTCTGAATTAGTATTAGTTGACTCACTTTGCTTATCCTTCTGAATTAGTGGGAAAATCTTGGTGCTTGTGGTACTTGTCACTGGTTCATTAACGTTCAAAGCAGCAGTATTTTCTGAGGATTTGTTTTGTAAGCTACAAACACTGCCTTCTTTAATAACTGGATACATTGTTTCAGGTAAAGCTTCAGGTGTTATACCTTTGACAGACAATGTTTTGACATCTGAAAGAATTAAGGGTGATACTACAGCAATCCCCTTTGTAGTAGTTGCTCCTGAAGACTCATAATTCTGTGCTACCGTTGATAAAACTGTGTCTTGTGAGCTGTTTACAATTTTATTCTGAGAATTTACCACAGCTGAAAATGGACTCTTCTCACAGATGTCCGCAGGCTTTGAAATTCCAACTGCTGCTGTGGGTTTTTTTGACTCATTACACTGTTTTTCTTCCGTAGGTTCTGAAGGTTGCTTTTTCCACAAAGACAGACATGTTGCTAGCAAGTCCATGGAAAAGTGAGAGTCACTTTTAGAAGACATTCCATTGAAGGATTTATGCTCAAAGCAAGAAGAGTTGTTTGATATCTTGGCATTTATATTACAAGTAGTTGGAGTACCTGGAGTTTCCATGGTTTTCAAATTCACTTGGTTACCAGTGTTCTGGATATTTGGATTCATTTCAAAACTATGCAGTTTAGAATCATGAATACGTTCATTAGTATCTTTTAATAATTTCTTCTGAGTTTTATTTCCAGATGCAAGTAAACTGAGAATCAGCCTATTTTTATTTGGATACTTTGAAACATATTCCTCAAAGGATGTAGACTGAGGAAGAGAAGTTGCTTCAGAATTTGTTGGCACATTTTGTGCAACGTTGACTAAATTTCCTGATGAAAACTGGGTGTTATTTAATATTGCCTGGGTAATCTCAACAGTTGACGTCTTTAAAGAACTCACAACTTGCGAACAGCCAGAACTTAGTAAAACAGAACTGACTTGGTTAAAATTTCTGTCCTGAAGGTTGGAATTCAATGTATTGTGTGTTCTATTTGTTTCTTCTGCAGATTCCATTACTGTTGGTGGTTTATCCTCCACAGTATCTGGAGGGCCTAGGGTTACCTGTGGTCCAGACTGGATTTTGGCAGTTTGTTTCAGAGACAACCCACAATTTTGAGCTGATTCACTGTAAGAGGTATTAGTTGTTTTAATACAACCTGCTGCCATCAAAAGATTTTTATTAATTTTAATTTTCCTTGCAAGGTCCGAAAACTTCTTTTTTATTTCTACTAATGTTTTAATATCCCTCACTAACTTTTCTTTTGTGGCACTTGTGTCCAGTACTTGATTTGAAGTTAGATTTTGAGAATCCACTCTTTTCTCTTGATTATTTTGAGTAAGAGCCTGAACACCATCCACGTAAGATCTAACAGGTTCATTAAAAGGCTGATTGATATTTACTCTCAAGTTACAGGAATTTCCCATTGTGCTGAAATTTTCATTAAGGTTTTGCCACTGCTGCTGAAAGCCTCTACAAAAGTCTTTCCTCATTTCAGGTAAGTGCATTTCTTGACTCTGAGGAACTTCCATAGAAGTGTGTTTAACAACATGCTGAGTACTTTGCAGAGGCTGGCTTGCATACCTACAGTCATAAGGAGGAGGAGGTCTTCTGTCAGTTTGAGTAACCGCATATTGATATGACGGTACAGTTGCAATCTGCTTTGACTGTAAAGTCAGGGCAGGATTTGGAGATTGACTATTTTTAACTTGTGATGATACAGATGACATAGGGGTTTGTTTCTGAAGAGTAGGCTCCGGCAAAAAGCTTCGTGATGAGTAACTATATTGCTTTGGAAGGGGCCTGTAATCTGGGTAAGTCAATCCACTGGATGCACACTGCTGTGCCCAATCAACCTGTTGCTCTGATACAGGTAGGTTAAGTCTCGGGTTTCCTTGGTAAGTTACAGGAACTCTTCTGGAATTAGAAGGGATCATTTGTAGTTGCATGGAATAGGTATCTGATGTTAGAAATTGATTCTGTAGTGCACGTACATTGGGCGTATTCGTTCCTAAACCAGTCTGATGAGATATAGTTGCCCCTGTATGAGAAAGCATAGAATTCCTCATTGGTGAGTTCAACCATACATCCTGTGTAACTCCTGAAGACATTTGCAAATCGTGATTTGGTTGTTTGGGTCCTTTAACATTTGCATATGTTATTCTTTCTACTGAAGTTTGTGAGGTCACAATGGTCCCACTATGCATATCAGAAATAGGGATTTGTTGAGGAGTTTTATAATTTCTGATGTTGAGCAGCGGCTGTGAAACTGGATTTAAATTACTGAGAAATAGGCACGGTTCTTGGTTACTTCCAGGATGGTTTAAAGAACTTTGAGATGCTGTGGTAAGTGTGTTTACTAAAGTTTGCTCCAAAAAAGATGCCTGTTTTTTAGGATACTGTGGTGGTAAGGTGACACTCTCTGATTTTGCATTCCAGTTCATTGTTGATTTGATGCAGTAGCAGTGTATTAAAAGCCAGCTGTTTTGAATGTCAGGAATCTGTAGGAAATAAAGATCTTTTATTAAAAATCTGTTTTGCCAGGTCAGAATTTCTAAGATAATTTTCTTAGTTTACCTTATCACCAATGCTGACTATGTCTAGCAAAATTCCTGAAACCTCAGACTAGAGAAAGCTTCATCTTTGATTTGGATAAGAGGAACAGCAGAGGAAGATGTAATAATAAATATGGCAAATGTCAATAAAATTTTCTGGTGTGTTCAACAGAAATTCATTCCACCCAATATAGTTAGTATTTTGTTTGTTACACTTAAGAGACAATTACTTTCTGCATTTACTTATTTTAACTAGCTCTTTATTCTAAGTAACCCATGATCACTGTAAAAACTAAAATTAAAAAAAAAATCAAGCATATACTAAGAAGCCCTTACTACTGTCCATCTCCAATATCTAACTCCCTAGGGATACCTACTGTTACCTTTCTTTCAGAAAATTTCTATATATAAAAAAACACCAATACGTAGATAAAACCTTATCTTTTAAGACAAATGGAGTCATACCAAACATGCTGTCTACACAGCCTCATTTTCATTACTATACCTAGGATATCTTATCATTTCAACTACACATAATCTATCTCACTGTCTGCATAACATTCCACTTTCTGTGTATATCTCCATTTAACCATTTCTCTATTGATGGACATTTGGTTTTCTTAAGTTTTTGCACTTATAAACTATCCTATACTAAGAATTCTTGTATTTATGCTTTTATATTTGTGCTGTTTCTGGAAATTCCTACAAGTGAAATCAATATGTCAAAAGACACTAAAATTATTTTCATAAGCAGTGACAAACTGCCTTCCAAAAAGACTGAAATAATTTATACTCTCACCAACAGTACAGGGACATATCTAAAAATAGACAAATCTGTAACAATAAATGATAGGGCAAACAAACTTGACTTAAACGTATTAATAGTATACCAAACAACTGCAGAATACACATTCTTTCCAATGCACATGGAATTTTTACCGGTACTGACCATATGGCTAGGCCATAAGCAAATCTCATTTTTGAAGGATTACAATAATTCAGATTAATTCACAGTGGAATTAATCTAGAAATTGTAGAAAAAGGACCTAGGAAACTGCCAAATAATTAAGAAATAAAGAATGCAGTGAGCTCTGGTGTCTTTTCCTCTAATTATCCAATAGGATACCAGACCTATTGAATCAGACCCCACCCTTATGACCTCATTTACCTTAATTACCTCTCTAAAGGCCCCATCTCTAAAAATAGTCACACACTGGAGGTCAGAGCTTCATCATATGCATTGGTGGGGGGGCGGGGGATGATAAGACACACAGTTCATTCAGTCCATAATGGGCTCCCAACCCCATGTTAACATATGACTTGAGGATAATTTATAACATTAAATAGACTTATTTAAAAGAAGACTGGGAAACAATCTCTGTATTTATCATACAAAGTTAAAAATAAGTTAATCCAAGGAAAAGACAGAGTGAAATAAAATGAGAACAGAGATTCAGTAAGTCACAAGCTGGTAACAAATAAAAATCAATAAGCCTCTGACAGCACTGATCATCATAAAAAAAAAACCCACTGTATTGGGAAAAGAGGCTATCACTGATCTTACAGACATTAAAACGGTAATGTATATATCTTGAGTATTTCCAAACATTTAAAATTTAGGGGGAATGGAGAAATTCCTTGAAAAAACATACCCTAACATCTATAATTAAATATCTTCACAAAGAAAACAGCAGGGCCGTGTGGCTGTACTGGAGTGTTCTACCATTTATGGAAGAGATAATCTAATATAACCTCTTTAAAAGGATAAAAGAGGGAACACTTCATAGCTTATTTACTGAGCCTATCATACCAAAGCTGAAAAGAAAGACAATTAAGAAGCCAATCTCACAGAAACAAACACAAAAGTCCTGAACAAAATGTTAGCAAACCAAATGGGGTGATACATGAAAAGGATAACATCATGATCAAACTGAGTTTA
The DNA here is from genome assembly GCF_964374135.1 of Grampus griseus. Taxonomy (NCBI): domain Eukaryota; kingdom Metazoa; phylum Chordata; class Mammalia; order Artiodactyla; family Delphinidae; genus Grampus; species Grampus griseus. Next base: position 25,901,316 of record NC_139005.1, on the reverse strand, counting down.
TTTCAGGAATACAAGTTTGTCATTGAAAATTAATCAAAGTAATTACATTATAATTATTTTAAAAATCATATGATCATTTCAACAGATCCAAGAACTTTTGATAAAATTCAATTAAAATTCATTAAAAGAACAATTGTATAAAACCAAGAATAGAAAGAAGTTTCCTTAATTTTGATAAATGGTAATTTCAAAAATTCAGACCAACAACAGTAATATTATTAATAATAATAGATAACTTAAATAAAGATGCCACTATCACCCACTTCTATTCATTGTTTTACTGGAGATCCTAGAAAGTATAAGAATTGTGAAGGACAATATAAAGCTGGCTATTAAAAGACGTTATGTAGAAAATCCAAAACAATCTGTAGATCTTTTAGATCTATTACATGATGGATCATAGTGTACTCAAACTAGATTGAAGAAGGCACATGTTACCATGTGTTTGATTTGTTGATGTGACTCTTGTGAATTATATATATATGTTTATTTATGTATTTGCTCATAAATACAGTAGAAGCGAGCCTTTTGAGGCCTGGTGTCAAGCATGAAATAAAGCCGTGACTAGAAACTGACTCCATGACTTCAGAGGTTTCATTTTTTGTCATTGCTGTACCTGAGCCAAGACTGATCTGTGCATGCTGGTAGGAACAGGCAGAAATTTGGGGGATCTCCTGCCAAGGTGACACAAGTGGCATTAGAAACCTCCCCCTCCCAAACTGAACATCTGATCTCGGAGATAATGTGCTCCTGGGACTATAAAATTAGGTGAGCTGGGACTGTTTGCATTTGAGACAAGTGTTGCTGTATCCTCATCTCTTGTCGAGGATCCATTCACCAAGGCATTGGCCACCAGAGGCTTTGCCTGAATGGACGGTCTTCACCTCATCACTTGTGACCCAGCAGTAATCCAGACCTGCTTGAGTGCCTTGCTGAGGAGACTAGTGTCTTGGACCAACTGGACTTTTCTATTATGGATGCATGCATGGACTTGGTTCGTTACAAGCACTTCGTGCTCAAAGTGGTTTTAACTTTCATTCTGCATTTTTAGATACGTTTTTGCTTTCTATTTCTCTGCTTGCTTCTTCTCACTTATGTGAAAGTCAAAGTCATTGGTGAACTCTACGTTTGTCCTGACCTGTCATTTGATTAAGGTAGTAAAGAAACCGCCCTCTCTTTGAGAGTTTAATTTGTCGGGGAGCCAGATCACCCTTGTCCAGCATGACAGCATGCACATTTTAGTTTAAAAACAGGTCCCAAGGAGAAAGATCTGTATATTCCTCACATGCTTTCTCCCAGGAAAGCTCCTTAATAAGACAACTGATCAGGGTGAAGTATAATACAAAGTAAAAAGCAGTACTACCAAGTAGCAGTATTACAAAAGAGTTAATGATAAATTCCCAATAATTTGCCCTATTTCTTATGTGAGCTTGGGGGTGGGAGGTTGCTACAGACTGAATTCTGTTCCCTCAAAATTTATATGTTTAAGTCCAGTTCACTATATTTGGAGATAGGACCTTGAGTGAGGCAATTAAGGTTAAATGAGGTCATAAGGGTGGGGCCTTAATCCAACAGGATTAGTGTCCTTATAAGAGAGACAACCAGGTGTATACACACACAGGAAAGACCATCTGAGGAGACACAGAGAAGGTAGCTGTGTGCAAGCCAATGAGAGAGACCTCAGGAGAAACCAAACACATTGATCTCAGACTTCCAGACTCTAGACCTGCAGAAATTTATTGTTTAAGCCACCCAAGCTGTGGTTATTTTGTTAGGGCAGCCCTGCAGACTAACACAGAGATTATGGGTAGGAAGAGAAATAATTACAAATAATTACAAATAATTTGGGGTTGTTGGGTTTTTACCCCCCCTCTCTCCTTTGCTGGCATAGAAAAAAACTGAATCCTGGAAAACCAACCTTGAACTACCTAAATTAAAAGGAGAGAATTAAGGGATCTCCGTGGCAGTCCAGTAGTTAAGATCCCACACTTCCACTGCAGGGGGCGCTGGTTTCATCTCTGGTCGGGGAACTAAGATCCCACATGCCACTTGCTGCAGCCAAAAAAAACCCAGAACAAAACAGAAAAGACCTTTTTCCTGACTGCAGCCTCTACTTTTAGATACAATGTATTCTTAGACCTTCTGAAGATATATTTTAATGGAGATAACCAGAGACAGGATTTCCATGGTCTATCATTTAATTTTTTCTTGGAAAAATTAACTCTTTTGCCCCCAAATTTGCACCCTGCCCTCTTATCTCCCCTCACCTGTGACAGCCATGGCATTTACCTAACAAATTCCAGCTATGGCTGAACTTAAGAACCTCTCTGCACAGGAGTAGCCAAAGTTTTGGGGGAAAAAACACACAAGCCAACAAAATGAGTTTACACATTGCACATATCCACAGTGCATGACAATTCTACTTCATTTTGTTGAAATTTTATTTATATTGAAGTAATTTAATTTTTCCATTCTTCTCCCCTCCCACCACCCCAACCCATACACATGCTCCCCCTACTCAGCTGCTTATATTTCAGAGGGAAAAAAATTGCACTACCTATCATCCTCCCGTCACCAAATCTATAAGACAGAGCCTTGTAAATGAAGTCTGTATTTATAGTATCAAATCTCTACATTTAAAATCCTGCTCCCAGGAATCCCCTGGTGGTCCAGTGGTTAGGACTAAGTGCTTTGACTGCTATGGGTCCGGGTTCGATGCCTGGTCAGGGAACTAAGATTCTGCAAGCCGCGCAGCACAGTCAAAAAACAAAAAAGAGAGAGAGAGAGAGAGAGAGAGAGAGAGAGAGAGAGAATCCTACTCCCTTTCCCTGTATTCCCAGTATCAACCTGTCTCTAACTGGATTAAGTCAGTTACACATACACAGGCGCACACACACACATGCACATACGCCAGGATTACTGGTACTCAAAAAACACAACAAATAACCTCACTGGGCCCTACATTATTCAGCTCTCTACTCCCCCCCCCCACACCAGTGACAGTCTTTTAACTTGGTTAAAAATCACAAATATAACAAATCAGATGTTAAATGCTTAAGACCTTTAAAGGTAAAAACAAATATGATTTTTTTTAAAGTAATTTGTGGGACTTCCCTGGTGGTCCAGTGGGTAAGACTCCAACAGGCTCCCAATGCAGGGGGCGGGGGTTCAATCCCTGATTGGGGAACTAGATCCCACATGCATGCCACAGCTAAGAAGTCTACATGCCACAACTAAGACCTGGCACAGCCAAAATTAAATACATATTAAAAAAAAAATAAAGGTGGGACTTCCCTGGTGGCACAGTAGTTAAGAATCCGCCTACCAATGCAGGGGACAAAGGTTCAATCCCTGGTCTGGGAACATCCCACATGCCATGGAGCAACTAAGCCCACGCGCCACAACTACTGAACCTGTGTTCTAGAGCCCATGAGCCAACACTACTAAAGCCCACGTGCCTAGAGCCACCCTCCACAACAAAAGAAGCCACTGCAATGAGAAGCCCCGTGCACCGCAACAAAGAGTAGGCCCCACTCGCCACAACTAGAGAAAGCCCACACGCAGCAACAAAGACCCAATGCAGCCAAAAATAAATAAAATAAAATAAAGTAATTTGTGATTCCATAAAATAAAAAAATATACTGAAAAATTATTAAAGAAGCTAAAATGCTACATTACAAAATATTCACTTAATGCAAAAGAAAACAGTGAGGGACAAAAAGATATGAGACAGAAAATAAAAAGTACAAACAGGAGATGTAAATCCAACTATATCATAATAACATTAAAAGTGAGTGGATTGGGCTTCCCTGGTGGAGCAGTGGTTGAGAGTCCGCCTGCCGATGCAGGGGACGCGGGTTCGTGCCCCGGTCCGGGAAGATCCCACGTGCCGTGGAGCGGCTGGGCCCGTGAGCCGTGGCCACTGAGCCTGCGCGTCCAGAACCTGTGCTCCGTAACGGGAGAGACCGCAACAGTGAGAGGCCCGCGTACGGCAAAAACAAAAACAAAAACAAAAAAGTGAGTGGATTAAACAATCCAAATGACAATGTCAGACTATATTTTTTAAAAATGGCTAGCTAACTATATGCTGTCTCCAATAGGCATACCTTTGAGTCAAAGATAAAAACAGATTGGAAATAAAAGGATAAAAAAAGAGGGACTTCCCTGGTGTTCCAGCAGTTAAGACTCTGCACTCCTAATGCAGGGGACTCAGGTGTGGTCAGAGAACTAGATCTCACGTGCCACAACTAAAAGATCCCGCATGTTGCAACTAAAGATCCCACATGCCACAACAAAGATCCCTTGAGCTGCAACCAACACCCGGCACAGCCAAATAAATAAATAAATAAATTTTAAAAAAGGATTAAAAAAACGATATTAGGCATACAATAGTCACAATAAAGGGAGAATGACTATACTAATTTTCAGAAAAAATACACTAAAACAATGTTACTAAAGAGGGACTTTTTATAACCATAAAAGGGTCAGTCCACCAAGCAAGATATAACAACTATAAATATATATGCACTTAAGAGAGCATTAAGGGCTTCCTTGGTGGTGCAGTGGTTAAGAATATGCCTGCCAATGCAAGGGACACAGGTTCAAGCCCTGGTCCGGGAAGATCCCACATGCCTCGGAGCGACTGGGCCCGTGCACCACAACTACTGAGCCTGTGACCCACAACTACTGAGCCTGTGTGCTACAACTACTGAAGCCCACACACCTAGAGCTGGTGCTCCACAACAGGAGAGGCCACCACAATGAGAAGCCCGCGCGCAGCCGCGAAGACCCAACGCAGCCAAAAGTAAAATAAATAAATAAAATTAAATTTAAAAAAAGAGAGAGAGCATTAAAATACAAGAAGTAGGGACCTTCCCTGGTGGTGCAGTAGTTAAGAATCCACCTGCCAATGCAGGAACACGGGTTCGAGCCCTGATCTGGGAAGATCCCAAATGCTGCGGAGCAACTAAGCCCATGTGCCACAACTACTAAGCCTGCGCTCCAGAGCTCGTGAGCCACAACTACTGAAGCCCACACACCTAGAATCCATGCTCTGCAACGAGAAGCCACCACAATGAGAAGGCCGCTCACCATAATGAAGAGCAGCCCCCGCTCTCTGCAACTAGAGAAAGCCCATGCAGCAACGAAGACCCAATGCAACCAAAAATATTTTTAAAATGAATAAATTTATATAAAAAAAATACAAGAAGCAAAACACAAAGTGAAAAATAGGCAATTCACCAAGAGTCAAAGACTTCAATTCCCCACTTTCAATAGTGAACAGAATTGGCGGGGGCGGGGGGGCGGTAAAAAAAAAATCTACAAGGAAATAGGAGTTTTCAACATATTATATACACCCACATTTCTAGTTTCCAGTGCAGATTAAAAAAAAAAAAATCAAAAAACTGGAGTACTTTAGGTTGCAGGTTAGTGCACAATTGTCCATTGGCTGCTTTGTAGTTTTAAGGTTCTCTCCTCTCTGGCATTTACTATGGTTTGGATCCAATAGTTCATGTACTCTTGTCAAGTGGCAAAAGGGTCAGCAAGCAGCCCAGTGACAGGTGTATGTGCCAGCAAGCTATGAAAGCACTGGACTCTTATATTCTGTTGTGGGGAATCTTCCTAACTGTGAATAGGTATAGGCAAATTAGCAAACTGTAAATAATGATCCTTGATATAGCCACACAAAATTTGGCTCTACTAACCCACCCATCTGGCTGTAGGCTTTATGGTTTGGAGAACAAGCAATACTAATATGTTGATGCTGATGAACTGTGGTGGCCCTCACTGGGAAGGGAGGCAAGCAGCCCGGGTGTGTTGACATTGATAAAGTGCTATGGTCTACACTGGGGGGATTTAGAGTCATAATTAATATACTCCTATTCCAAAGAGAGAGTCCACAGAGGCTTCCTGTGTGTCATCACAAAAACAGTCTTTTAAAATTTTTAATTAAAAAAAACCCCTAAAGTCTATCTTTAGGTCTGACAGTCTCTGGATTGAAATCTTATATATATTATTACTATTACTTCCTATGAGAAAAGTGGGAAGAAAGCAAGTCACTAAAATCCATGGCATAGGAAGTTGTAAATAGCAAGTTGTAAACTGTGAAATTAAGATGAATTAGTGAAGCTGGAAAAAAAGGGAAGTGAATGGCTGCAGTAGACTATAAATGTAACAATGCATGTGGATTTTCACATAAAATCTTCATAAAGATCTTACTAACGTTAAGAAAAGGCTTGTGTTTTTTTTATTTTAAAATATTCTATATCCATACAATGCAAATATGGTTTAACTGGAAAGCCTCCTTTATTTGACGTCAGCCTTATTACAGAAAATTACAAACCAAAAAATAACCTAAAAATCATACCTTTGAAGAATAATCATATTAATATCTATCTTCAACACAAATGCACAAGTACTTACAACCACCAAGAGAAAAAACTCTACTGAAATGGACCTATTATATTATGGTTTGCCATGGCCAGGCTTACTTTAGGCCAAAGTAGTAAGAAACAGAACATGAAAGGGCAAATTAAGCCACATCAAGAATTTTTTTATATGCAAGGGTAACCATTAATTTATCAAAGAAACTGGAACATTATTATAGTGAAAGACAATGCTATTAAAAGCCAAAAGTGATAGGCTTTTAAAAAGACTGTGTTGGGGGCTTCCCTGGTGGCGCAGTGGTTGAGAGTCCGCCTGCTGATGCAGGGGACACGGGTTCGGGCCCCGGTCTGGGAAGATCCCACATGCTGCGGAGCGGCTGGGCCCGTGAGCCATGGCCATGGCCGCTGAGCCTGTGCTCCACAACAGGAGAGGCCGCAACAGTGAGAGGCCTGCGTACCGCAAAAAAAAAAAAAAGACTGTCTCAGGGCAAAGCAAAAGATGCATATCTAGGGATTTCCCTGGCAGAACAGTGGTTAAGACTCTGGGTGTCCACTGCAGGGGCCACGGGTTCCATCCCTGGTCAGGGAACTAGTATGCAGCGTGGCATGGCCCGGAAATTTAAAAAAAAAAAAAAAAAAAAAAAAGATGCATATCTAGACAGTTGTCTAGCAGGCTTCGATAAATGTTTGTCAAATGAATAAACGTTATCTATAACTGCTGAACACCAAGTTAAACAGAAGTCCCTATTTAAACCTGCAAATGGGAAAAAGTCTCCACCCCTCCCTTCATATCTGTGTCAACCATAAACATTACATGATTTCATCTGTAAGCATTTCAGTACCTCAAAAATACAAGATTTCTTAAAAAGTATAGTACTCTTCTCATACCTGAAAAAAACATATATCTCTTCTGGTATTTTAAATTGGAACCTTCCCTTATGTCTTTAGTTCCACTTCTAATGTGTTTATTTGGAGAGTCCACTGATGTGAATAAATTGAGGAAAAACCAGTATTTTTCATTGCAAAACTCATCTCCAATGGGAAAAGCTACAGATTCTTCTTTAAAATCAACAAAACCACAAATACCAACACGTAAGTGGTAAAACCCACTTCTGAGGAATTCCTAAAGTATCAAGATTTACTCAACCTATTCCAGCTCTGACTTTTTGTGTCCTTAGTCCTAAGAGAAATAAGGCTTTTATCAGTCCTTGAATTAGGCTTTCAAGAATAGACTACCCTAAATTCTACCTTTATAACACAACTTATAAATAGTAACAGCTAACACTTGAAAATTTATGTCAAGAACTGTTTTGAATAAATACATTTAATGGTCACAACAAATGCACGAAGCCAAGCAGTCCTAAGCAGGAGCGCCGTGGCTGGCAGGGCCACTATCCCAGCTGTTAGGTCGGCTCTCTACACTGCTGCAGATAGAAAGGAGACAAGACTGAATGGATTCCTATGTAGTTTTTTACCCACTCAAACAGCAAAACCAACTTCAGTGTCCCTAGTCCCACTAGGTAATACGAAGGCGGATGAGAACTGTAAACCGCAGTCATTTCACAGCCTGCACTTATACCCCAAGGGAAGGGAGGCTGTCAAGTCTTGAGTGCAAGTGGAACTAGGGAGAAAGAGAAACCACACTGTGGCATTTCTCAGAAGGCTGCCAGGAGGACCTGTGGGGTGTCCTGCCAAGGTGTGGGTCAGACTGAGATTAAGCTAAGCTTTGCCTGTGAGACTTTTAAAGGAAAAGAAAGGTCATCAGAGCCCCATGGTGAAGTTGTTCACCTACATGTCTAGTCTCCAATCTTTCAGGTACCTAGCTCCAAGTTCGATACAGAAGCACAGGCCAACACAATCAGATACGCTACTTAATTATACTTCCTCTTAGGTAACACTGGGTAAGAGTGACTAGACAGTGACTCTCAGCAGGATGACCAGGCCACAACCAGGTTCCCCATATGTCCCAGATGCCATCAAGGTTCACCAGTCAGAGCAACATGGCTTTCTCCTGGGAGAAGGGAGAAGCGGGAATAAATCGCTCTCATTTTCCTGATTGATTAATCTCGGTACAGCATGAGGTGTTGGCACTCATCATGATGGGCAGCAGGCAATTCAGAGCAATGCGATGATCACTGGGGCTAGAAAGTTTACACTAGTTTGTTGTGTCTTATATAGTAGAGGTCAGACAAATTGCAGACCACCTTTTCTAGGTGTATTATTCCCTAAAGTGGGAACTAAAGATCACAGAGCACACACAAGAAGAAGTCAGTTATCCTTCCTTGGAGTTCTGCCAAGCAACTCATTTGGACCCTCTAGGTTCCCACCTCAAGGAAACATGACCCATTAGAGGGGCAGTGGTCTCAAGTATCTGGAAATCCCTGACAACTGCCTCAAGTAGAGATGATTAATATTTGGTAGGCAAGTATAAGCTACTTAACAATACTCTATTGGGGTACGAACTGCATTAGGAAAAAGGCATCACTTATTATAATAGGAATGAGGCAATTCTGTGCCTCTTGAGGTAGACAAACTCCCTGAGTAGAAGTGAACAGTTCCCATAAAGTATGCTGAAATGCCTCTGAAGAGAAATCTGATAAAAATCTTCTCCTCCCTGTTAGTTACCACTGTCATAATAGGCGCATTACAGTGTTTGCTCTGGTAGTCCCAGGTTGTTGACAGGATTCCAAGAACTACAACAGAGGCATTTTGTTGTCATGGGGTTAAGATTCAGATTCTATAAAACTGGAGGTTAAGATTAATGATGCAAAGAGACCTCAAGTACCAGAAGAAACATATAGGACAAAATATACCTTCTTGTCAGCAGGGTCAAGTAAAGGATGACAGATCCAGCAAGCAGTTAAATTCAGAGCCATAACTACAGTCTAAAAAATGTACACAAGAGGGTTCTAATCAGGAAACCATGAGAAATCATGACTAATAGGATGAGGTATTCGGGCCTTTGCCCAAGGACACAGCTCCAAGGACATCCACTCCCAAAGTCAGCAGCTGCTGAGTTTCTAAGTGTCCCTAGATTAAGATCTTCCATTGGCCTGTAGTTATACTGAAGATGATGGCAACAGTCTGGAGTAAATTAGATTAATGGTTTCCGAGCGCCCCCTACCCCCATGATCAGTACTGTCTTCCTTCCCCACCAGCATAGGGGAGCCATTCAAGTTCTGCTGGATGAGAAGGAATGCCCACCATTCAGCTGTAAATAATCCCGTGCTCTAAGCCACGCTAGCCACAACACTTTGCCCAATGACATGATCATATAGAAGGAAAATGTAAAAACTGATAGAAATTGTAGCAGTGAATCTTTAGGAGCATAATGAAAGAGTGACCTACTGAAGATGAATTTCTGTCATCCAATAAACATCCTTCAACTACTTCAACTAAAGTAACATGTAGCAAGAAACTGAATGCAGAAGCAGATGTAAGAATCCAACTATTAACCAGACATTAAAGAGATTTGCAAAAATACAAAACAATGCCACTCTTTTCACTAGTGTTTTGTGTTGTTTTGGAAAACATTTATATTAACATGTAAGGATTTACTGCGGTTTTTAAAATTATTATTCATTTATTTATTTTTGGCTGCATTGGGTCTTTGTTGCTGAGCGCAGGCTTTCTCTAGTTGCGGCGAGTGCGGGGTACTCTTCATTGCAGTGCGCAGGCTTCTCATTGTGGTGGCTTCTCTTGTTGCGGAACACGGGCTCTACGCATGCGGGCTTCAGTAGTTGTGGCACATGGGCTCAGTAGTTGTGGCTCGCGGGCTCTAGAGTGCCCGCTCAGTAGTTGTGGTACATGGGCTTAGTTGCTCCACAGCATGTGGGATCTTCCTGGACCAGGGCTCGAACCCGTGGTTCCTGCATTGGCAGGCGGATTCTTAACCACTGCGCCAACCAGGGAAGTCCTACTGTTATTTTTAAATAAAATAGTTTTTAAAAATTCCTGTTTCAGTCTTTAATGCAGTAAATGTTGATGTAACCTACATAAACAAATGTTCTTTAGGGTCTTTAAGAATTTTTACTGTATATAATTGCTTCCTGAGACCATGTGTTCCTGCAGTCTCCAGCTGCAGAGAAAGCATGTCCATGCAGCTCTCAATGGAGGGAGAATCTGGAAGCACACACCTGACTTCTATGGACTTTGCCTATGCACATCTTCTTCCTGTTGGTCCTATATTGTATCCTTTGTGGTCATAAACTTTAGCCACAAGAATACAAAAAGAGAGAATACTAAACTCAGGAATAAGGACATTACTACCAACTTTACATTTAAAAAGAGACACTATGAACAACTGTATGCCAGTATATTCAGATCATTTGGATGAAAAGGACAAACCCCTGTGATACTGTAATTTATAAAAAGAAATACATTATTAGGTCTTCATCCCCATTTCTGGCACAAAGCTCCTAAAACCCTCGGATTTTCCTTAGTGAGAGTGATAAAGGTGTCTTGTTATGTCACTGAGGTGACTTTCTGACTGCACCTAAGGATGGAGGCTGGGTGCCAGGAGAACCAACCAGATGATTTTGTAACACAGCAGGACCCTATGGGGCCTTCCTGCGACAGGCCTTCCCCCATATCCTCTGCTTTAGCTCCTCTCTGAAGTACCTAGATAATAGTATTTGATGCAAATTTCCTGAGTTGTTGGACAAACTACATGATGATCATGAGCACGTATCCCCAGGCCTTCTGGAACCGAGGGACTGATAAGGTTAACCCCTGTGACCCCACCCTGCTGCCTCACCATCAGCCAATCAGAGAATTGTGCGCAAGCTGATCACATACCCTGAGAGCCCCGCCCCAATCACCTGGCCTTTAAAAATGCTTTGCTGAAACCCTTCAGGGAGCTCAAGACTTTTCAGGGCATGAGCCTCCTCATCTCCTTGCATGGCCTTGCAATAAACCTTTCTCTGCTGCAAACTCTGACAGCTCCAGGAGGGGAGAGGAGCTGGAGGTTGAATCAATCATCAATGGCCAGTGATTTAATCAATCATGACTGTGTAAAGAGGTCTCCATAAAAACCTCAAAGTACAGGGTTGGGGAGCTTCAGGGTTGATGAACACATGATCTGGGGAGAAGTGGCATGGAAGCTCCACATCCCTTTCTCCCATGTACTTCACCCTACACATCTCTTCCATCTGGTTGATGATTCCTATTGTTAAAAAAAAAAAAAAAAAAAAACAGGCCCTAGGTTGGAGCCACTTGCCCCCAGGACAAAAAACTAAGATTTAATTGCAGTTTCAAAATCTCCCAGGACTTAAATTTCTGGAATTTCCTTGTCAGAACTAGTGAGGTAACCTTGCCTGAAACAATACTTTCTCTTCTTTTGCTAATAACCTCCTTCTCTGGCCCCGGTTTCTATAAAAGGCTTCCATTCTGTACAGCTCCTCGAGCTCCAATTTACTCTCAATTCATGAATTGTTGAAAAAAGCCAATTAGTTCCTCAAATTCACTCAGTTGAGTACTGTGTAACAGTATCCTTTAATATCCTTTGCAATAAACCAGTAATCTAGTAAGTAAAATGTTGCTCTGAGTTCTGTAAGCCTCTCTAGCAAATTAATTGAACAGAGGGGGGGTGTCTTAGAACCTCTTACCAATCAATCAGAAATACAGGCATCAACCTGGGCTTGAGACTGGTGTCTGAAGTTCAAGGAGAGGGCTGGGGACAGACTCTGGGAGGGCTCACACCAAGGAGTACTTCCCAGAACTTCTGCTGCCAGTATCCTTTTCCCCACGATGAAACAGCGCCACCCCCAGCCTCTGCAGGACACCCTCCAATACTAGCAGACATTGAGGAGCTGCCAGGGTTCCTGTTGAATTTCCTGAACACAGTGGACCAGCCAGTGGCCGTGGGGTCCAGAGTGGAGAGGGGATTAAGAGCGCTACTTAAAGGAGCTCCAGAGACGGGCGCGAGCCGCGGCGATCAGCGAGGACCCCAGAAACGGGCATGAGACGCTAAGGCTGCTGCTGCTGCTGCTGCCACCAAGAAGCCTGTGTACGAGCACAGGTCACTATCCCTACCTCCCCTCCCGGGAGCCTGTGCAGCCCACCACTGCCAGGGTCCCGGGATCCAGGAACAACTTCCCTGGGAGAATGCACAGGGCACCTCAGGCTGGAGCAACGTCCCGCTGGCCTCTGCTGCCTCTACAGCCGCAGACTCGCCCTGCATCCTAACCCCTCCCTCCTCCTGGGCTGAGTGCGCCAGAGCCCCCGAATCAGCTGCTCCTTCAACCCTGTCCTGTCTGAGCGAAGAACAGACACCCTCCGGCGAACTACACGCAGAGGCGGGACCAAATCCAAAGCTGAACCCCCGGGAGCTGTGTGAACAAAGAAGAAAAATGGAAATTTCTCCCAGCAGCCTCAGGAGCAGCGGATTAAATATCCACAGTCAACTCGATGTACCTGCATCTGTGGAATACCTGAATAGACAACGAATCATCCCAATTTGAGGAGGTGGACTTTGAGAGCAAGATTTATTATTTTTTCCCCTTTTCCTCTTTTTGTGATGTGAGCCGTGTGGATGAAAGGCTCTTGGTGCTGCAGCCAGGAGTCAGTGCTGTGCCTCTGAGGTGGGAGAGCCAACTTCAGGATACTGGTCCACAAGAGACCTCCCAGCTCCACATAATATCAAACAGAAAAAATCTTCCAGAGATCTCCATCTCAACACCAGCACCCAGCTTCACTCAATGACCAGCAAGCTACAGTGCTGGACACCCTATGCCAAACAACTAGCAAAACAGGAACACAACCCCACCCATTAGCAGAGAGGCTGCCTAAAATAATAATAAGTCCACAGACACCCCAAAACACACCAACAGACGTGGAATTGCTCACCAGAAAGACAAGATCCAGCCTCATCCACCAGAACACAGGCACTAGTCCCCTCCACCAGGAAGCCTACACAACCCACTGAACAAACCTTAGCCACTGGAGACAGACACAAAAACCAATGGGAACCACGAACCTTCAGCCTGCAGAAAGGAGACCCCAAACACAGTAAGAAAAGCAAAATGAGAAGACAGAAAAACACACAACAGATGAAGGAGCAAGGTAAAAACCCACCAGACCTAACAAATGAAGAGGAAATAGGCAGTCTACCTGAAAAAGAATTCAGAATAATGGTAGTAAAGATGATCCAAAATCTTGGAAATAGAATAGACAAAATGCAAGAAACATTTAACAAGGACCTAGAAGAACTAAAGATGAAACAAGCAATGATGAACACCACAATAAATGAAATTAAAAATACTCTAGATGGGATCAATAGCAGAATAACTGAGGCAGAAGAATGGATAAGTGACCTGGAAGATAAAATAGTGGAAAGAACTACCGCAGAGCAGAATAAAGAAAAAAGAATGAAAAGAACTAAGGACTGTCTCAGAGACCTCTGGGACAACATTAAACGCACCAACATTCGAATTAAAGGGGTTCCAGAAGAAGAAGAGAAAAAGAAAGGGACTGAGAAAATATTTGAAGAGATTATAGTTGAAAACTTCCCTAATATGGGAAAGGAAAGAGTTAATCAAGTTAATCCAAGGAGAAACACGCCAAGACACATATTAATCAAACTGTCAAAAATTATATACAAAGAAAACATATTAAAGGCAGCAAGGGAAAAACAACAAATAACACAAAAGGGAATCCCCATAAGGTTAACAGCTGATCTCTCAGCAGAAACTCTGCAAGCCAGAAGGGACTGGCAGGACATATTTAAAGTGATGAAGGAGAAAAACCTACAACCAAGATTACTCTACCAAGCAAGGATCTCATTTAGAGTTGATGGAGAAATTAAAACCTTTACAGACAAGCAAAAGCTGAGAGAGTTCAGCACCACCAAACCAGCTTTACAACAAATGCTAAAGGAACTTCTCTAGGCAAGAAACACAAGAGGAGGAAAAGACCTACAATAAATAACCCAAAACAATTAAGAAAATGGGAATAGGAACATACATATCGATAATTACCTTACATATAAATGGATTAAATGTTCCCACCAAAAGACACAGACTGGCTGAAAGGATACAAAAACAAGACCCATATATATGCTGCCTACAAGAGACCCACTTCAGACCTAGGGACACATATAGACTGAAAGTGAGGGGATGGAAAAAGATATTCCATTCAAATGGAAATCAGAAGAAAGCTGGAGTAGCAATTCTCATATCAGACAAAATAGACTTTAAAAAAAAGGCTATTACAAGAGACAAAGAAGGACACTACATAATGATCAAGGGATCGATCCAAGAAGAAGATATAACACTTGTAAATATTTATGCACCCAACATAGGAGCACCTCAATACATAAGGCAAATACTAACAGCCATAAAAGGGGAAATCGACAGTAACACATTCATAGTAGGAGACTTTAACACCCCACTTTCACGAATGGACACATCATCCAAAATGAAAATAAATAAGGAAACACAAGCTTTAAATGATACATTAAACAATATAAACTTAATTGGTATTTATAGGACATTCCATCCAAAAACAGAATACACATTTTTCTCAAGTGCTCATGGAACATTCTCCAGGATAGATCATATCTTGGATCACAAATCAAGCCTTGGTAAGTTTAAGAAAATTGAAATTGTATCAAGTATCTTTTCCGACTACAACGCTATGAGACTAGATATCAATTACAGGAAAAGATCTGTAAAAAATACAAACACATGGAGGCTAAACAATACACTACTTACTAACGAAGTGAGCACTGAAGAAATCAAAGAGGAAATCAAAAAATACCTAGAAACAAATGACAATGGAGACACGATGACCCAAAACCTATGGGATGCAGCAAAAGCATTTCTAAGAGGAAAGTTTATAGCAATACAATCCTACCTTAAGAAACAGGAAACATCTCTAATAAACAACCTAACCTTGCACCTAAAGCAATTAGAGAAGAACAAAAAAACCCCAAAGTTAGCAGAAGGAAAGAAATCATAAAAATCAGAGCAGAAATAAATGAAAAAGAAATGAGGGAAACGATAGCAAAGATCAATAAAACTAAAAGCTGGTTCTTTGAGAAGATAAACAAAATGGATAAACCATTAGCCAGACTCATCAAGAAAAAAAGTGAGAAGACTCAAATCAGTAAAATTAGAAATGAAAAAGAAGAAGTAACAAGTGACACTGCAGAAATACAAAAAATCATGAGAGATTACTACAAGCAACTCTATGCCAATAAAATGGGCAACCTGGAAGAAATGGACAAATTCTTAGAAATGCACAACCTGCCAAGACTGAATCAGGAAGAAATAGAAAATATAAACAGACCAAGCACAAGCACTGAAATTGAAATCTTCCAACAAACAAAAGCCCAGGACCAGATGGCTTCACAGGCAAATTCTGTCAAACATTTAGAGAAGAGCTAACACCTATCCTTCTCAAACTCTTCCAAAATACAGCAGAGGGAGAAACACTCCCAAACTCATTCTACGAGGCCACCATCACCTTGATACCAAAACCAGACAAGGATGTCACAAAGAAAGAAAACTACAGGCCAATATCACTGATAAACATAGATGCAAAAATCCTCAACAAAATACTACCAAACAGAATCCAACAGCACATTAAAAGGATCATACACCATGATTGAGTGGGGTTTATTCCAGGAATGCAAGGATTCTTCAATATACGCAAATCAATCAAGGTGATACACCATATTAACAAATTGAAGGAGAAAAACCATATGATCATCTCAATAGATGCAGAAAAAGCTTTCAACAAAATTCAACACCCATTTATGATAAAAACCCTGCAGAAAGTAGGCATAGAGGGAACTTCCCTCAACATAATAAAGGCCATATATGACAAACCCACAGCCAATATCGTCCTCAATGCTGAAAAACTGAAACCATTTCCACTAAGATCAGGAACAAGACAAGGTTGCCCACTCTCACCACTCTTATTCAACATAGTTTTGGAAGTTTTAGCCACAGCAATCAGAGAAGAAAAGGAAATAAAAGGAATCCAAATTGGAAAAGAAGAAGTAAAGCTGTCACTGTTTGCAGATGACATGATACTATACATAGAGAATCCTAAAGATGCTACCAGAAAACTACTAGAGCTAATCAATGAATTTGGTAAAGTTGCAGGATACAAAATTAATGCACAGAAATCTCTGGCATTCTTATACACTAATGATGAAAAATCTGAAAGTGAAATCAAGAAAACACTCCCATTTACCATTGCAACAAAAAGAATAAAATATCTAGGAATAAACCTACCTAAGGAGACAAAAGACCTGTATGCAGAAAATTATAAGACAGTGATGAAAGAAATTAAAGATGATACAAATAGATGGAGAGATATACCATGTTCTTGGATTAGAAGAATCAACATTGTGAAAATGACTCTACTACCCAAAGCAATCTACAGATTCAATGCAATCCCTATCAAACTACCACTGGCATTTTTCACAGAACTAGAACAAAAAATTTCACAATTCGTATGGAAACACAAAAGACCCTGAATAGTCAAAGCAATCTTGAGAACGAAAAACAGAGCTGGAGGAATCAGGCTCCCTGACTTCAGACTATACTACAAAGCTACAGTAATCAAGACAGTATGGTACTGGCACAAAAACAGAAATACAGATCAATGGAACAGGACAGAAAGCCCAGAGACAAACCCACGAACATATGGTCACCTTATCTTTGATAAAGGAGGCAGGAATGTACAGTGGAGAAAGGACAGCCTCTTCAATAAGTGGTGCTGGGAAAACTGGATAGGTACATGTAAAAGTATGAGATTAGAACATTCCATAACACCATACACAAAAATAAACTCAAAATGGATTAAAGACTAAATGTAAGGCCAGAAACTATCAAACTCTTAGAGGAAAACATAGGCAGAACACTCTATGACATAAATCACAGCAAGATCCTTTTTGACCCACCTCCTAGAGAAATGGAAATAAAAACAAAATAAACAAATGGGACCTAATGAAACTTCAAAGCTTTTGCACAGCAAAGGAAACCATAAACAAGACCAAATGACAACCCTCAGAATGGGAGAAAATATTTGCAAATGAAGCAACTGACAACGGATTAATCTCCAAAATTAAAAGTAGCTCATGCAGCTCAACAAAAAAACAAACAACTCAATCCAAAATTGGGCAGAAGACCTAAACAGACATTTCTCCAAAGAAGATATACAGTTTGCCAACAAACACATGAAAGAATGCTCAACATCATTAATCACTAGAGTAATGCAAATCAAAACTACAATGAGATATCATCTCACACCAGTCAAAATGGCCATCATCAAAAAATCTAGAAACAATAAATGCTGGAGAGGGTGTTGAGAAAAGGGAACACTCTTGCACTGCTGTTGGGAATGTGAATTGGTACAGCCACTATGGAGAACAGTATGGAGGTTCCTTAAAAACTACAAACAGAATTACCATATGACCCAGCAATCCCACTACTGGGCATATACCCTGAGAAAACCATAATTCAAAAAGAGTCATGTACCAAAATGTTCATTGCAGCTCTATTTACAATAGCCAGGAGATGGAAGCAACCTAAGTGTCCATCATCGGATGAATGGAAATAGAAGATGTGGCACATATATACAATGGAATATTACTCAGCCATAAAAAGAAACGAAATTGAGTTATTTGTAGTGAGGTGGATGAACCTACAATCTGTCATACAGAGTGAAGTAAGTCAGAAAGAGAAAGACAAATACCGTATGCTAACACATATATATGGTATCTAAGAAAATAAAAAACGTCATTAAGAACCTAGGGGTAAGATGGGAATAAAGACACAGACCTACTAGAAAATGGACTTGAGGATATGGGGAGGGGTAAGGGTAAGCTGTGACAAAGTGAGAGAGTGGCAGGGACATATATACACTACCAAACGTAAAACAGATAGCTAGTGGGAAGCAGCCGCATAGCACAGGGAGATCAGCTTGGTGCTTTGTGACCACCTAGAGGGGTGGGATAGGGAGGGTGGGAGGGAGGGAGACGCAAGAGGGAAGAGATATGGGAACATATGTATATGTATAACTGATTCACTTTGTTATAAAGCAGAAACTAACACACCATTGTAAAGCAATTTTACTCCTATAAAGATGTAAAGAAAAAAAAAAAAAGGAGAGGGTTGGTCCTGGGAACCTCCAATCTGTACCCAGTCAGAAGCACAGGTGACAGTATAGGCTTGTGCATGTGAAGTGGGGGGTGAGGCAACTTGTGGGACTGAGGCTTCAACCTGTGGAATCTGCTGGCATTTCTGGGTAGATAGTGTCAGAACTGAGTTTGTAACAGGTAAGAGCCAAATCTAACTACATGTTGGATCTGGTTCTTTTACTTTATTTAACCTTTGCTTTCCACTGCTTTTTTTCACTAAAAGGATAATGTCTATACATAATGGCCTGTCTCAGGGAACCCTACCCCTGAATGTTAAGTGTCCAGACCCTGTCCACCTGTGGATGGCTGCAAGAAAGAAGAAATTAACACATCCCCTCCCTGAGGCTTGCCATTCCAGGGGATATTTGCAAAACTTATGGCCTTTTTACTTCACTTCCTCATCTCCCCGTCTCTGTTCTATGAACGAAACTGGCATCCAAATCCCAACAAGATGGTTTTTTTGAGACACTAGTCTGCCATCTTTTCCATCTGCCGGCTTTCGGAATTAAGTCATATTCCTTCCCTCAACACCTCGTCTCCCGATTTACTGGCCTGTCGTGCAGCAAGTAGAGGGAGTTTGGACTTGGTAACAAGTTGAATTGTAGGACACCCAACTGATGTCCCCAGAGAACTGCTTGTTGGTAGTACGGTGGGGATCCCCCCACACAAACACACACACTGGAATTGGGTGCAGAGAATCCCAAAAGACACACTGACCAAAAATGACTCAAGAAGATACAGGAAATCAGAACAGACCCATAAAGAAATTGAATTAGTAACCAAAAAACAACCCAAAAAGAAATGGTTAGGCCCAGATGGCTTTCTGGTGATTCATGCCAAAAATTTAAACATTTAAAACCCACTCTACAAACTCTTCTAAAACATAAAAGAGGGAATACTTCCCAAATCAATTTTGAGGCCAATACTAAAATCAGAAAATAAATAAATACATAAAATCACAATAAAACTACAGACCATGGGCTTCCCTTGTGGCACAGTGGTTGAGAGTCCACCTGCAGATGCAGGGGACATGGGTTCGTGCCCCAGTCCGGGAGGATCCCACATGCCCCGTAGCGGCTGGGCCTTTGAGCCACGGCTGCTGAGCCTGCGAGTCCAGAGCCTGTGCTCCGCAGTGGGAGAAGCCACAGCAGTGAGAGGCCCGCATACCGCAAAAAAAAAAAGAAAAGAAAAAAAGAACTACCGAACAATCTGTTATGAATATAGATGCAAAAATCTTCAACAAAATACTAGCGAACCAAATATAACAGCATATAAAAGTAAGTATATGCCATGACCAACTGGTACTTTCCCAGAAATGCAAGATTGATTTTTTTATTTTTTATGTTGAACCAATGTCATATAACACATCAACAGAATAAAGGACACAAACAACATGATCATCTCAAGCACATGTAGAAAAAGCATCTACTACGACTGAAATTAAATGCATCCTAAAATCCAACACCCTTTCAGATAAAAACACTAAAACTAGAAACAAAGGGGAACTTCCTCAACTGGGTAAAAGACATCTACAAAAAAGCCACAGCTTTAAAGCCTGTTTTTCCCTTTACAAGATCCGGAACAAGACAAGGATATCTGCTCTTGCCACTTCCATTCAACATTGTAGGAGGGGTTCTAGCCATGGCACTTGGCAAAAAGAAAAAAAATAAAAGACATCCAGATTGGAAATTAAGAAATAAAACTACCTCTACTTACAGATGGCATCATCTTGTATACAGGAAGTTGTAAGGAATCCAACTAATAAAAAACTAGAACTAGTTTGACTAGGTCGCCTAGTACAAGCTCAATATACAAAAACCAAATTTATTTCTATACAACAATCTAGAAAACAAGTCCATTTACAGTAACAGCAAAAAGAAAGAAATACTTTGGAATAAATTTAACGAAAAGTGAAAATTGTACACTCTGAATATTTCAAAACATTGCCAAAAGAAATTAAAGACCTAAATAAATGGAAACACATCCCACATTCATAGACTGGAAGATTTGATACTCTCAAGGTGGCACTACTCCTCAAATTGGTCTACAGATTCATTACAACCCTTACCAAAGTCCCAGATGTCTTCTTTGCAGAAATTGAGAACCTGACCCTAAAACTGATTTTGAGAAAAAGTATAAAGTTGAAGGACTCACACTTACCAATTTCAAAACTTTAAACTACAAAGCTAGAGTAAACTGCTACAGGCTCTTTGGTGGGGCCTTATGCCAACGGGTATTTCCCAGAACTGCTACTGCCAACGTCCTTGTCCCCGTGAGCCACAGCAACCCCCCCCAACATCTGCAGGAGAACCTCCACTACCAGCAGATCTTAAAATAGTAATTGCAAATTAATAAGAAGAGCTACCACTGAGCAAGGCCGCACATCACACTGGGAGGCTTTTTAGCTTTTTTGCGCTCTCTCTAATGGTACTGATGATCTTGCAAGGCTTCCTTCCTTGTACCTTGAACCTCTGTGGTTTCCAGTGATGCTGCTGCCCATCTGAAAGGACCTGATGAGAAGGGGAAGAGCCAGCAGTCACACCATCGGGACACTCAGGCAAAATATGGAGATACTCACATGGCAAAAAACTACAGCCTCCTTCCAACAGCTATGTGAGTGAGCCATCTTGGAAGCAAATCCCTGAGCCTCAGTTAGGCCTTCAAAAACTGTATGCAGCTCCTGCCAATATCTTGACAGCAGC
Source organism: Grampus griseus (assembly GCF_964374135.1). Classification (NCBI taxonomy): domain Eukaryota; kingdom Metazoa; phylum Chordata; class Mammalia; order Artiodactyla; family Delphinidae; genus Grampus; species Grampus griseus. The sequence goes on along the minus strand of NC_139005.1, from coordinate 25,880,077 downwards.
CTCATGAAAAGCCCTGAGCCAGAACCACTCAGCTAAGCCATTCCCTGATTCCTGACCCATAGTAGTAACTATATGAGATAATAACTATTTGCTGTTTTAAGCCACTAATATTTGAGGTAATTATGCAACAACTAATTATAATAACTAATACCAATGGCTAAAAAAACCCCCCAAAACTAGAGTAAACAAAGTCATGTGGGACTGAACTAGGATAGACAATGATCAATGGAATAGAATCCAAAAACAAACCCTCATATATATGATCACTAGGAAGAAACTAGAATCCAGAATATATAAAGAACTTTTACACCTCAATAATATAAAAACAACTTGAATTTAAAGTTAACAGAGGTTTTGAATAGACAGGTTTTCCAAAGATATACAAATAGGCAATATGCACAAAAAGATGCTCAACATCATTAATAAAATCACAGGATGCCACTTAATGCTCACTATGATAGCTACAATCAAAAAGACAAGTGTTAATAAGGATGTGGACAAACTGGAACTCCTATGCATTGCTGTTACTACTGAGAATGTATATGGTTCATCAAAAACAGTCTGGCAATTTCTCAAAAGGTCAAAAATAGTTACCATATGATATGACAGAAAAATTCAACTCCTAGATATATACATACACGAATTGAAAATGTATGCCCATACAAACACTTGTACATGAATGCTCACAGCAACATTATTCAGAGTAGCCAAAAAGTGGAAACAATCCAAATGTGTGTTAACTGATGAAAGGAAAACAAAATGTGGCATAACCATACAATGGAATTATTACTTGCTAATAAAAAGGAATGAAATACATACATGCTTATCATGAATCAATCTTGAAAACATCATGCTAGGTGAGAAAAGAGTCATAAAAGATCACACATGACATCATCTATAAGAAGTGTTCAGAATACACAAATCTAGAGACAAACTAGATTAACGGTTGCCTGGAGATGCGTGGGTTGGGGGAGAATGGAGAGTATAGAGAATATATGGAGAATATAATGAGTAGAGATTCTTTTGGGGGGCAAGAATATGTTCTAAAAGTGATTGTGGTAATGCTTGCACACTATGTGAATATATGCAAAACCACTGTACACTGTAAGTGAATAAACTGAATTATATGAATATGATATATGAATTATATCTGTAAACTACAGTTTAAAAAAACAAAACATTTCCCAGTTGTTAGCACAGACATGGGCACATGACACGATAAGCACTAATATAATTATAGACCTGGCAGAGCAACCAGACAAAAGACATGCTCTGTGCAAGTTGAAGCTGACTGGCTATATACCTGGAGATGTTAGGGCTACCCAATGAAGGGGGAACTGTGCCTGAGAATGAAGTCAATGCCAAAGAAGACAGCAGAACTTCAAGACAGTGTCTCAAGTCTTTAAAACTTGCTTTCAGATTCAAATGTTGGATCCAGCCAAACCTGAAAGTCAAGCCACATGAACTTTTTTTTTTTTAACACCTTTATTGGAGTACAATTGCTTTACAATGGTGTATTAGTTTCTGCTTTATAACAAAGTGAATCAGCTATACGTATACATATATCCCCATATCTCTTCCCTCTTGGTGTCTCCCTCCCATCCTCCCTATCCCACCCCTCTAGGTGGTCACAAAGCACTTCGCTGATCTCCCTGTGCTATGCGGCTGCTTCCCACTAGCTATCTACCTTACGTTTGGTAGTGTATATAAAGTCAATTGTTACTCTCTCACTTCGTCCCAGCTTACCCTTCCCCCTCCCTGTGTCATCAAGTCCATTCTCTATGTCTGCGTCTTTATTCCTGTCCTGCCCTTAGGTTCTTCAGAAACATTTTTTTTTTAGATTCCATATACATGTGTTAGCATACTCTGACTTATTTCACTCTGTATGAGACTCCAGGTCCATCCACCTCACTACAAATAACTCAATTTCATGTCTTTTTATGGCTGAGTAATATTCCATTGTATATATGTGCCACATCTTCTTTATTCATTCCTCTGTCGATGGACACTTAGGTTGCTTCCATGTCCTGGCTATCGTAAATAGCGCTGCAATGAACATTTTGGTACATGACTCTTTTTGAATTATGGTTTTCTCAGGGTAAATGCCCAGTAGTGGGATTGCTGGGTGGGATGGCAGTTCTATTTTTAGTTTTTTAAGGAACCTCCATACTGTTCTCCATAGTGGCTGTATCAATTTACATTCCCACCAACAGTGCAAGAGGGTTCCCTTTTCTCCACACCCTCTCCAGCATTTATTGTTTGTAGACTTTTTGATGGCCATTCTGACTGGTGTGAGGTGATACCTCATTGTAAGTATCACCTACATTTGCATTTCTCTAATGATTAGTGATGTTGAGCATCCTTTCTTGTGTTTGTTGGCAATCTGTACATCTTCTCACATGAACTCTTAAGTTATGTGATCCAATAAATTCTCTTTGGGGGCTTAAAAAAGTTTGCGTATGATTTTTTGTTTCTTGAAACCTAAGCGGACAATATAATTTCTTTAACCACAATTTTAACTACAGGTTAAGATTTTATTTACAAATGAAGTCTTGTAATTTAACACATCTCAAGAAAATCTTAGTGACTGTCATTAATCTCTGCAATCACTTGAGACATTTACCTCAACAGGCTAGGCTCTAACACTGCCCTTCAATTTACAAGCACACTTAGGATATCAAGCATAGACACACTACATAGCTGTTTGTCAACAAAGCACTTAGAATTCTTCAAAGGTCCACAAGATTACATTTCTTTTTTTAAGATTGTACCTTTAGGGCTTCCCTGGTGGCGCAGTGGTTAAGAATCCTCCTGCCAATGCAGGGGACACGGCTTCGAGCCCCGGTCCAGGAAGATCCCACATGCCGCAGAGCAACTGAGTCGTGCACCACAACTACTGAGCATGCGCTCTAGAGCCCACGAGCCACAACTACTGAGCCCGCATGCTATAACTACTGAAGTCCACGAGCCTAGAGCCTGTGCTCTGCGACAAGAGAAGCCAGCGCAATGAGAAGCCATAGCCGCAACTAGAGAAAGCCTGCGCAAAGCAACAAAGACCCAACACAGCCAAAAATTAATTAATTAATTAATTAAAAAAATACGGCTGCAGGTAAAAAACAGAGTTGTGTCTGGTACTTCCTTACAAAAACAGAACCTCCAACATCATCTACAGTCAAGGGTTTAATCAACACAAACTCGATAAATTGATTTAGCACTTAAATGAGCAAACTGAATCTCCTGTAAGACAGTTAATTTTCTTAGGCCATAAAATATATTTCTTCTCATGACAACAGTTAAGATTTATTAAGCACCTACCATTTACCAGGAGCTCTTCCAAGTGTGTTCTATCTACCAAACTCATTAACTTATCACAACAATCCTGCGAGCTAGGTACTATGGTTACCCCCATTTCACAGAAGATGAGAAAACTGAGGCAGAGAAGTTAAATAATTCTCCCAAGGTTGCAGAGATGGCAAGTGGTAGAGCCAAAATCTGACGCTCAGCAGTCTGACTGCAGGGACCATGGTCTTAATCATTACAGATTTCCTAACACTACTTGGAGTTTACAGGATGGAAGCCCTGAAATGACCTCTTTGGCTTTATAGGTTTATATTTCAGGGAATGGTTCTCCCAGAGTTCTGCTCTGTGCTGCCTTCCTCCAACCCCATGTGCCACATATGATGAATTTAAAAAATAAAATAAACAAACCATGTAGAGAATAATGTTAAGTAGACCTCTTCCTCAGTAACTTAGACCACAGTCACCTCACCATCATCTTCTATTCCTTTTCTTGCAAAGATGAACAGCTGAATTCTCCATGCTATGCCAACCATATTTCTCAAGCTTTGACGTCAAATCCACAGCATCCTATAGTTTAATATTTAACCAATGCTGATTCAACTTAATAATTTTGTTCCACAACAGATAAATTAGAGTAGACTACTTAGAGGAGACACGCTTACCTTTAAATATGATATTACTCATTCATTACTGTATATGTTCCCATTTCCTTCCAAACGTGTCAGTATCACTCCACAGTGTTTACTTCTTTGGTCCTAGGAACAGCAAGAAACACTTTATAACTGATAATAATTTAATATAAAACTTAAATATATAATATATAACTTAATACGAAAATTATAGTTGAATTTTATTTATATAAAGTTCACATTAAGTTTGTAATAAAAATACACACTAATCTGTTTACTTGATACGACATTGCTGTGCAAACTGTTCCTTAAGGTTGCACCAAAAGCAAACTAAGTTTACCGAATTCTTATTAAGAAGGCAAAGTAACAGAAACAAACTGGGTCTGCCTTAAAATACCGTTCACTTTTTAAGTGATAATTCACGTGCGCTCCTCCTGGGCCACTATTATTTTATCACGCTAAACAACACTTTAACTTAATTCTTTATTCGATTAGTAAACAAGAAGCCAACTATACAGTAAAAAAAAAAATAAGTAAAACCTTAACTCATGCATAATAATACTAAAACTTAACTGTGGTTTACAGCTAACGCATTAATCAGAAAAATCCCCAAACAAGCTCTGCGACCCGCCTATTTAAATGCACCCAAGCTCATCCCCATCACTTGCTGTTCTCTTTATTTTGATTACAGGCACTAGAAGTATTACAAATTGTTTTCAGTGAAACGATTCTCCGGAAGCTTGCTGAACTCAGGATCCTAAGGTCATCTGCTTAGGGAATTCGCGTCCCTCGAGAACATCTAAAATCTGTACGCATTTGTGCATTTAAAAATGCCTCGAGGGACTAACTATTGCAGAGGAACAGAAAACGTCTCCGGCACAAGCGCGTTCGCGGGCCACTTGGAGATGCAAGCGAAGCAATTCTGTTTCGGGAGGTTCTGCATAATGGGGGTGGGGAGGAAGAAAACACTAGAAAAATAAATGCAAAACAAAGATCTTTTTTTCAAGCCAGCGACAGGAAATCAATAACAACATAAGCCACTCTCACATCCAGCCTAACCAATCGCCTTGGAATTTAACAAAATGCGTCCTCGCAGTCTGCACCCGCGACCTCTACGGTGAAGAGTAAGGCGATCCACAGAAAACACACGGCGAGGCGCCGCCCTCTGGGTCAGGCTCTGAGTCCGCGGCTCCTCCGGGCCGGCCCCGCGCCGTGGGAGGGCAACAAGCCGAGCCCAGCGGGCCCGCCCAGCTCTGGGCGGCGGCCAGCGGGGCGCGTTCACCGTGGGCCCGAGGCCCGAGCCCCCGGAGCCCCTGCAGCCGCCACTCTGTCCCCGCCACAGAACAAAAGCGCTCACCGCCGCACGCCCAGCCCCGCCCGCAGACGCCTGGGCTCCCGGTGCCCCCAGCCCAGCCAAGACCAGAGAAGATGTGCGAGTGCCGGCCGGGAACCAAGCCCCCCCACCCCCAACTCACCAACGAGCACACAACCCAGCCAGGGCGAGCGGAGGAAAACGCAGCGCCTGGCGGCCCCAGAGTTTAAGTCAACTCGGGTCCGCCTCCAGGGGCGGGTCGAGTTGGAGGCCCGGCTCCCGGAACAGTACAACCCCTCCCCGGGCGCAACGGCAGCTGCGAGACCCGGTCCCCGGCGCCGGGGTCCTAGTGCCGATCGGATGAAGTAGCGTCCGGGGCCAGCCCCGCCCCCCAGTCATCTCCCAAACTTGCAAAGCTAGTTCACGTATCTGAGGAAGAAAACTCCAGCAGTGGCTCTCCGCCTTTAACTTGCATCAGATTCTTTCGAAGGATTTGTTAAAAAGGGACTGAAGAGCACCATCTGCAAAATTGCCAATTCAGTAAGTCTAACTCCGGGCTGAAAATTTCTAACAAGGGGGAGCATCCATTAACGCAGAGAAACCTCCTAAAAGAAAAGGAAATAGACTTTTTTTGCTGGGGGATTTCTACAGGAGAAAGTTGTGAAAATTAATAAAGGGAAACCTCACCAAAATAGAGTTGGGAGGCCAGAAGGGGGAGCTCTCATGCAGTACAGTACCACTCCCAGTCAATTACAGAAGGAATTGTCAATTACAGGCCCCAAAGAGCAAGATGTACATTGCAGTTCATACAAGAAACAGACTACCCCAGCAACTCAGCCAATGAGAAACTGTCATCACCCTCACTTTTCACCATGCACTTTCCTTCATAAGAACCCCCCCAAAATTCCTCCATTTTCTCTATAAAGTAACTTTCCTTTGTTTGTTGGACTTGCCTATAGCTTTTGCTATAGTTTGCTTGACCCAAATTGCAATTCGGTCACCAAGTGCAAAGTGATACTGCTTGCCCCATGACAGGCCAATAAATCGAAAGACCAGGTGTTGGGGTAAGGAATAGCGACTTTATTCAGAAAGACAGCGGTCGGAGAAGATGGCAGACCAGTGTCCCAAAGAAACATCTTACCGGAGCTAGAATTCAAGCTTCTTTTAATACTAAAGGGGGAGGGGGTGTGGTTGGTTGTTGCAGACTTCTTGGTGCAGGCCAGACCCTGGAGGGGATGTGAGCATCCTTTCTTCTTGTATCTGTCCACAAAGGTCTGATCACCATGTTCCTGTAAACCTCCAACAAGACAAATGTTATTCTTTGTTCTGCAACTGTTTATCTCTATGTAAATGAAAAGTCTTAAACCTTTAAAGGTCAAACCCAGAAGGCAGAGCCTTGAGAATGGCTATCAAGTACATTTCAGACTCTAGGCAACATTTTTTTGGACAAAGGTGTAGAACCAGCATGACTAAGCACAGGCAATGTGGCAACAGAGCGCAAAGGTTAGAGCTAAAGGTATCAGGTTTGTTCTTCTCTGTTACAATTCCTCTGCTATTCCCGAAAAAAACCATTTTTGCTGGTAAAATAACTTTTATTTTTAAAGTCAACAAAGTAAACAAGGGAATCCAATCTGAGTGAATAAGAATGAGAAAGGGCAGAGTTGGTTAGTTCTTGTAATATGTAGGGCAGGGTAGTCCTTTGCCCTCTTGAGGTGGAGATCATGGCTCTGCACTCACTAGACATACAACTTTGGGGAAATCACTTAACCTGTCTCTGCTCAGTTTTCTCATCTGTAAATTGAAAATAACACTAACACTTACCTCATAGGATCGTTGAGATAGTTACATGAACTAATACATAACTAAAAGCAGCTCCCAGAACATGGGGTGGTGTCCTTGGCTCAGATATGGGGTTTTCCAGAGCCTAAGCCACACAGGTCAGCAAACAGAAGTGAATGCAAGAAACAGGGAGTTTTGTTGCAAGAAAGTCTGACATGAACCCCACTCCTATATAGCCTAAGGATGGCTTAATGCCCAGCAAGATTTAATGCCCAGGAAGCTACAACTCATTCTGAAATGAAGCGGCTGATCTCTCTGCTGTGTATCCTTGCCCCTGTTTGTGCTGACTTTCTCCTGTCTCCTTTAGATGAATAAAGCTTGTCTGATTTTCCAAAAGTGTGGTCTTTCCACCACTCCTAAAGTACAACTGACATTTGTCAATATAGCAGGCCTGAAGGGTCACCAGCAAGGGGACTTGCAAGGGGAGGACACAATCTCTAGAACCTGAAAGTTGTTTAATCAGGGGCTGGACTTTAAGTTGCCTTCTCTTTAAGGTATTTATAATTCAGTATGCTAAACAAAGAAACTTGTTATCCAACTGGTCAGGCTGGGGAAAGATTCCCCAAAAGATTAGATTGTTCTATGCTATGTCCCCTATCATAAATTACAGATCCTCTCTCTGTGTTTCATAATATTCAAAAGAAAGTCTCTCTTTAGTCAAACTACTTTGGCTATAGATGCTATCTCAATCTTTCAAGAGCATAATACTTAGCCTCAAGGCTTGTTAACTCCTAAACTTATAAAACATGTTTTAGAAAATTGCATGACATCATTAGCATGTCTATAGTAAGAAATTTGTACGAAAGATGCCTAGTATTCATTTAAGAGGTAAATGAGGTCATTGGTTTTCTTTTTCTTTTCTTGGTTGTCCCCTATATTCTGTTTCTCCTTCCTGCTAGGTACAAGGTCACTTAACTGGAGAGTACATTCCCCAAGCCTCCCTTGCAGCTAAGTATTGCCACATTTCAGTTCTTACAATGACATATGAGCAAAAATGTTGTATGCAACTTCTGCCTGAAGGAATGTCTTACCCTGAAATTCCTCTTTCTCTACTTGTTTATATTGGAATATAGATATGGCAGTAACCTGATTTCAACCTTAGAAAGGAAAACTATTCCTGAAGGCAGGAATTCTTTTTTTTTTTCTGGTGATTTAAATCTCTTTGGCAGTTTGGTGGAGCCCATAGACCCCTTCTTAGAATAATGTTTTAGAATGCTTAAAATAAAACATATAAGATTACAAAGGAAATTAATTCAGTATGAAAGTTATAAAAATATTTTTAAAACAAATGTGTGATATGATAATATGTGTTTCTTTATTAACAAAATAAATAAGATCTAGTAGCAGATCTAATAACAACTGTGATTTTGGAAGTGATGGACATAAATGACATTTCAAGATTATCTGCATAATATAAGAATACCTTACCTGTGATTTTTATGGTGAAAAATTTATTGTTAATACAGCTATATTTCTGTGTCTTTGTTGCCAACATTTATAATTGAAGGAAATGGTACACTTCAAAAAAATGTTAGTGAAAATAGAGTTAATTGTTTTGCCATCCAAATTCATGGTATTCTTGAATTCTATCCATGGATATGGTAGGCATAAGTTTGGCCCCTGTGACCTTCACCTCCGGGTGTTACTCCATGGTTATGTTACTTACATACAAAAGGGACTTTGCAGATATAACTAAGATCACTAATCAGCTGACCTTAAAATAGGCAATTTAGCCTGAATTATCTAGGTCTTGGTGGGCCCAGCATAATCATATGAACCTTAAAACCCAGAAGATGAAGACAGGAGAAGAAGCCAGAGAGATGTGGCACAGGGGATAGTCTGAGAACGAAAGCATGAGAAGAGCTCAACTGTCGCTGGCTTAAATATAGAGAGGGCCACATGGAAAAGCATGAGAAGGAAATAAATTATGCCAACAACCTGAATGAGCTTGAAAATGAAACTCTGTGAGATAATAAGGAGGTGTTGTTCAAGCAACTCAGTTTGTAGTAATTTGTTGTGTCGGCAACAGAAAACCAGTATAATGGACTCCAAGTTATAACCTCTGCCCAAGGGAATGTTTAAGGAACAAAACAGAAGTAAACCGGGTCCTGAAAGTTCTGTAAAGAAGAGCTCTCCACCAGCAGGGATCACCTAGACTATTACTGAGAGAGAAGTAAAGTTCTATCTTTTATAAGTTGATTAAAGCTCTGGTTATGAAACAGTACTCGTTTATGTGAAGTGTAGAATGAGGAAAGATCCAGACCAAGTCTTGAAAATCTCCAATGTTTAATGGCAAGGGAGGAAGATACGCCTTAAAGAGACATGGGAATAGCCAGAAAGACAGAAGAAAAACTAGGAGAACGATATCACAGAGGCAGAGAAAGAGAGCCGTTCATGTGAGTAGAAAACCTTCAGTCCTGTTAAAGATCAGGTAAGAATAAACTGGAAAATACCCTTTGGATTTGACAAGAAGGGGAATGATTGGAGACCGGAACCTGGAAATGCAGGTACAGAAAGGACAATGAAAACAATCCTGAAGAAGAATAGTTAAAAAGGACTTTCACAACCTGATCTAAAGATGTACTATATAATAATCAAGAAGTGTGATATTGGTGTAAGGATAAACCACTAATTCCCCCTAATGCATGTGTACTTTAGTACTTTTCTCCATGCTCATTTAACCATATATTAATATACGTATAGAGAGATCTTACTCACCATTTTATCAAATAGAATATTGTTCACACTTCTCTGATTCTTACTTTATTCAACAAGCCATAGCAGTCCCTCCAGGTTACAGTAATAGCTCTAAGTCATTTTTAATAATTACCTAAAATTCATCATTACCTAACGAAACTCGCTTCATTTCCAATTTTTGCTGCTTGTGAACAATCGATAAGTATTGGAAGGATTCCCAGGAGGAAAATTGCTAGGCTGAACTGTAATTTCAACATAACAGATATTGCCAGATTACATCCTTTTAAGGCTATAACTATTTTCAGTAATGCCAATAAAGTTATTCTTTCTCTATCATTGACAATGGGCATTAGCTTCTCAATCTAGGTAAAGTGATCTCATTGTTGTGATTATTTGAACAGTCAAAAAGATCTGGTGCGTTGAATTACCAACTAGAAAACAAAATTCAAGGTCAATTTGGAAAACAAAGAACAAAAAGTGAGAAGGTAGCCACAGGGTTCAGCAATCAAAAAGGAAAATAGCTCAGCAATTCAGGTGCTAAAAGCTTTGAGTTTTGGGGACTGATGCTGCTAATCAGTCATTCTTTGTTGAAGCTACTATTCTTTTCAGATTCATGGTTAAGGGGGATGAATTCAACTGGCTTTTAAAGACTGCCCAGTTGTGTCAGGTCTGTTCATTCTCAGTAGGACATCCAAGGTGATACTGAAGGTTGTGAGAGACTGAAGAACCTGAGTGGTCCTCTGATGTCCTTGTTTCCACAGCGGTTCCTCCTCACCCCTTCTTGCACATGACCATAGCCGTTACCTATCTCCCCCCATTCCTCTTGACCAAACAATGGCTACCAATCCACAAGAATTATTCCTCTCTTTCCCAAGGAACCCTCTTCGGCCATCTATTCCCCAAATTGGCCACACTTCAACGGACCCCTCCTGCTAAAATGCCATCCTTTCACAGGTTAGACTGCTCATACCCAGCCTTCTCCAATAAATTCCAATCAGGACTGAACCCTCTGCTGCTCAGCCCCCAGCCACATCAAGGAGAATAGAACATGCCCGAGACCCCTTTTCATGTCCCCTCAAGTTACAAGGACTGGTTGCTTCAGTGAGCCCTGCTCCTGACCTGCTCTCTGTGTTGAAGAGCCACCTAAACGTTTATTCTTTTTATTGTCTGTGGTGCAAGCCTCTTGATTTGTTTTCACTATTCCGGGTTCTCCCAGATGAACTGGGCTCATAGTTCCAAGACGCTTTCCTGGCCCACTTATTCTTGTCTGCTCTTGTCATTTGAAAGTGGGATTAAAGTTGTGGGGGTGAATAGCACTAAATGTTGGAAGCTCTCGCAGGATCTTACCAAGGACACTTTAGGTCTTCAGTGGTTATTCTCGGGAACTTGGGATATGAATAAGATAATTCATTTGCTTGCCACCTTAGACACAAATGGTTGAAAGATTCCAAAAATTCAATCACCTGCATTTTCAAATGGGCATTGTTAGTAAGACAGTAGTAAGGAAGCGAATGGGGTTAAACCTGATTATATCATATCTTGCAGAAGTAGAATACCAGGCAATAAGAGAAATTGTAACATGCACTGGACAAGTTTATTTCAGAACCCCTCTGTGTTGTTTGCTGATGATTGGGGGAAAGGTAAACTATGGTTTCCTAGGTCTTCCTGTGGAATCAAAGAATATGTCTCAGAAATTAATGATTTCAAAAGGAACAAAGAATGTAGGAACAAACGACTATTATCAAGAAAGAGAAGCAACCATAGCAAAGATAATAAATCAGTCATAAAGACTCCCAGTTCTGTTTCAAAGGTAAAGATCAGCCTGAAGCACATTCTTGAGCTGTTTTTCAGGATCCAAACCCCCTGGAGCACTCAACCACCAGACTAAGTGGAGCCTAAGAATTGATGATGCTGACCTTTGCTGACCCTCTTGAGTTCACTCAATTAGGTGCCTGGATTTTGTCAACCTAGAGTAACCTCTGCCTCATTTTAATGCTAAAATCTCCGCCCTAAGGGTGGGTATTGCCACCATGTTTTGAACAGCAACGTCTGCCTATGGTCGCACTGGCAAGGGCATCTAGAACTTCACCTCTGCTTAGAAGATTGCACTCATCCTTTCCTGAATGTGCATGTGCCCTTAGCTTAAAATTCCCTGATCTTGCTGTTCAGAGAGACAGTGCTTTGAGAGCTATCTATCTCCCTGACTCCTTAATTGTCACACGTAATAAATGCTTCTGCTTTGATCAAAAGTACTTGGCACGTTCGTTGACTATGCACCCCAACCAATTGACCCATTGAGTCCGGCAACGGCATGAAGAGCCCTCTAAAAGAAAACTCTAAAGTTCCTGCCATTAATGATGCCTCAGGAAAGGCTAATAACAATGTGGAGGATCTAAAATCCAACCTTAAAATCTCTTCTCCCTCTCCTGATCCAACCCTAGATTGACTTTCCTCCTTGACCCCTGTACCTTACCTTCCTCCTCCTCCTTATTCTGTTCATCCTCTTCTTCCTGTACCTTCCCTAGATCCTCTTCCCTTTTCTCCACTGCTCCTTCTTAAACATACCCCTTTCACTAAGCAGTGTCCCTTCATAATGTCTTATAACATAGGTAAAAGTGATGACCAAGCTTGCTGGCCTTATACCTTTAAACTTTGGTCAAGGAGTTCCCTGGCACTCCAGTGGTTGACTCCCTGCTTGCACTGCAGGGGACGCAGTTTGGATCCCTTGCCAGGGAACTAAGATCCCACAGGCCACAAGGTGTGGCCAAAAACAAAATTTTTTTTAAATAAATAAATACATAGACTTTGGTCAAGATCAGGTTTGCATATTGTAGTTAAGAACTTTATAAATCCTCCTAAGGAAAGAGGGAAATTTATTGAAGAATTTACAGTCATCTTAGAAATTTATAGTATGGAATCTCTGATCTCTACCAGTTAGTTCATCTCTTTATGAGACACAGAGACAGGGAAACGCTAATATTGGGTTGGCCAAAAAGTTTGGCCAATATACTGTGTATGTCTTTCGTTATGCTCTCTAGATAGAAAGTCTTGAAGAATTGACTCCCTCCACCTGCTGACAGTATTAGCAAATGAGGGACATAACTTTTCAAAGGATAAACTCCAATTTTCAGACCAAAGTGCATTATTTTGGTCATGACATCGTCATACAAAATGGAAAGTCTCTTTCCCTTGTGAGAGTGGAAGTTCTTCATAACTTTACCTGGCTAATAACCAAAGCATAATTTAGAAGAGTTCTTGACTCATGGGATATTGTAGACATTGGATTCCTAACTTTCTGTACTGGCTGCCCCTTTGTATGATCTTAACTAGTTGACACACCTGAATCCTTGCCCTGAATAGATTCACTACTCTTGGACTCCATAATTATCATAAATATTTCTTTCTATTTGTATAAAAAAATCAGGACAAACTCTAGGAGTCTTAACAACAGCATATGGGAATCAGAGACCCATTGATTATATCCCCTCATTTTGACCCCATAGCAAAAGCCCATCTACCTTGTTTGGGTACAATGGCAGCAGCTGGTTACTTAGCCTTAGTAGCTGCATTTAACCTCATGGACCCTGGTGCTGTTCAGACCTTACTTTTGATGAAAATACATAGCATTTTTCTGCCTCTAGTTTGACTTCTGAAAAAATCATCTCCTCTCCCCCTGCACATATTTCATCCATTGCAGGAATACTCTAGACCCCACCACTGTTCTGCCTCATTCAATGGAAGGCAAACCTCATAACTGTCATAGGCTTATTTGGGAACTTACCTGCCTGACTCTGACTTCTTAGAAACTCCTTTAAATGTCCATAATTAAAGCCATCTGTGGATGGGAACTAGTTGAGTACCAAAGAAGGAGGCAATCAAGCTAGACATGCTGACACAACCCACTCAGACTTGCTTGGATCCAACCCTCTTCCAGAGGCCAAATCTGCACAAGAGTTTGACAGTCCTTTGCTAATGTGATGTGATACATAAATCATTAAAAGTTACATGTTTAGGGAGTTCCCTGGTGGCTTAGTGCTTAGGACCCCGGGCTTGTACTGGTGGGGCCTGTGTTCAATCCCTGGTCAGGGGACATCCCATAAGTCACTCAGCATGACTAAAGAAAGAAAGAAAGAAAAAGAAAACTTACATTTTTTGAAATAAATAATGTTTGCTTTCTTCACTATAAATTCATTAAATAGAACAGAGAAGATAACTGTTTTTGCTATTAGAAGACCCCAAATTTCAAAATAAAAGAATTCTGAATGCTATGGTGTGTTTTTTCCTCCAAGTTTTCAGTTTCAGACTAAAGTAGACAGGATCATAAACAATACAAGTAGTATGATGTCTTTGTAGTATGTCAGCATAGCTAAATACAAACTAACTTTCCCAGAATTTCTTTTCCTGCATGATTCTGAGTTACAGTTGGCCACAGGAGAAGTATGAGCATTTTTTGGAAGGCCTAAGTGAAGCAGCTCTCATTTTTTTCACACTGAAAGTCAGTATAGGGTGTCAGGCATTGTCATAATGAGCACATATTGTCACTGATCTGCTAACACACCTTCTGGGGGTACAGTGGTACCAATCCATAGTTCCCCAAGCACACCCCATATCTCCTCATTCAGCTTTTCCTAGTCCTGGGTCAAATGCATGGGTAGTTCCATGGTGAAGGGCACCAACTTCTCCTGTAGTTCACTCAACATCATGGTTTATCCTTGTGGTTTCTAGTTTATCCTTATGGATTCTAGTTCTTGCTCGTCCTTACTTTACATCCAGCCTCCCTTATTACCAGCCTGGATGACTTCAGGCCCTACACAGTAGAGAGCCAATAGCCTTGCATAGACTTCTCAATCAGCTACCATAATTGTCTAAGGTCTAATGCCTATAATAAATTTCTTATTCAATTATTCATGGTGTTTCTGCTTCTCTCATCAAACGCTGCTTGATACAAGAAGTCAGTACACTTATGAAAAAAGCATCTTCTAAGGAGGAACATAAAATTATATTTGCTGTATTCATTGTTTGCTATGTGCCAGACATTTCGCTAAGTGTGCCTTATCTCTTTTGATCTTTACTACAACACTGTTTTCCAGGTGAACAAATTGAGCTCAAAGAGATTAATAAATTTGCCCAAAGCATGCTACTAGAATACGAAAAGCTGGGCAATTGAGAGTTTCTACTCATAACTGCTGGGTCATCCTACCTCCCCGAAGACCATAAACTTTGCACAGCAATAAATTCTTTGGGCAGAATGGTGATTTTTTTTACCCTGTAAGTATTTTGACTATTCATTTTTGTTTTCTGAAACAGAATAAAGGAAACCTCATTTAAAATGGAATTAAGAGGCCAGAATGGGGAGGCCTCATGCACTACCACTTGTCATCAGTTACAACCCAACAGGAAGCATCAATTACAGACCTCAACAGGAAGATTTCTTTTGCCCAGCAACAAGCCCGACCAATAGGAAAAGCTGGGTCACCCTGACTCTCACTTTCCTCCAATGGACTTCTGGTCAAAACCACGTCTCCTGGGACTTCCCTGGTGGTCCAGTGGTAAAGAATCCACTTTACAATGCAGGGGACACAGGTTCAATCCCTGGTCAGGGAACTAAGATCCCACATGCCGCGGGGCAACTAAGCCCACGCACCACAACCACTGAGCTCTTGCGCCTCAGCTAGAGCCTGCGAGCTGCAAACTACAGAGCCCATGCGCCCTGGAACCCATGTGCCACAATTAGAGAGAAGCCCGCACACCACAACGAAGAGTCCACACTCCACAACAAAAGATCCCTCAAAGCCTCAGTGAAGATCCTGTGTACCGCAACTCAGACCCGATGCAGCGAAAAATAAGTTAAATAAATAAATAATAAATCTTAAAAAAAAATGCCTCCCAACTTCCTCTTCTTTCTCTAGAAAGTAACTTTCCCCTCCTTTGCTAATTGGGCTTGTCTAGGTTTTTTGTTACAGCTTTCTTTTCTCTAATTGCAACCCCTCTGCTATTCCTGAATAAACTCATTATACTGGTAAAATAACTGGTTGTTTTATTTTGCAGGACATCAGTTTGAAAGGGATCAGAATATGCCACCTCCAAATATGCCACATTGACAGAAGGATTATTTTGAGCTGAGGCATTAAGAATCACTTCCACACACACCCCCACCCCAAGAGGGAGAGAACTGTCAATTTGCATAAACAAATTCTTGCTGAAATAGCCCTTATGTACCATTAGTTTCACTTCCCTACCATTTTTGTCCCTTGAAGCCCAAAACCCCTTTCTTTTGTTGAAAGGGCATATAAGCTTTTCTTCTTTGAGTTGCACTTCTTTTCTGTGAACTCCTATGCACATTAAAAAAACAAACAAAAAAAGAGTGACTTTTCGACTGTTAATCTGTCTTTTGTTAGTTTAATTAGCACACCTCCAGGCAATAAACCTAAGAGGGTAGGGTTTTTCCTCTCACTGTCTAAGTTAAAATGGATTGTTTTCCAAATAGACCATCTGAAGAAGTTGCTTTGCTTAACAACACAGTACAGAAATGTTGTCTTCCTAGTTAGAACTTGCAAGAGACCTACTGTCTATGTAATTCAATCACAGTTTAAAGTGTTAACTTGACCTCCTTTACAAAACACAACTATCAAATACTCATTATGTGAGGTATAATTCTTAGGTATGGGGAGTAACACAAACTACAAGTTTTTGTAAAAGCCACAAGAGGCCAACCTATTGCATCACACATCTTAAAAGAAGAGTCAGGGCATGCTGAAATATGCTGTGTTTTGTTTGTACCAACATTTTCCTCATTATAAAAAATAATAAATGCTCGTTAGACAATGAGGAAAATCCTGAAAAATAAAATAAAGTATTATTAATAACCTATTACTCAAAGATAATCATTAATATACTGGTTGATGGAATAAAATTCATGTTTTAAGACAGGATAAGAAAATTTAAGAAAACATATTCCCTACCTGCCTTGGACCCCTGCTAATGTGCAACGTGCATCTGCGTTATACATTAACCAGACCTCCTCAAAGGTGGGAATGTCTACTCAACCATAAAGATCGTTTTTTTTTTCCTTCTCTGACTCCAGAAACATATCTCCTTAGAAGATAACATTGTTTTCCTAATGCTGTGAGGAGTCATGGTGACCTATTGTACTCTTGGTACCTGTAGATCTAGACTATGTATCCTTGGTGACCTTGTAAAATGTCAGTGTGTCATTTTGATAGCCAATACTTTGTGTCCAAAATGTATATAATTGTGACTTCTACTTCTAACAAGTGGAACCGTCCTCAGAGTTTTCTGAAAGACCGTCTGTCTCCTGGGTTATAATCTTCAGTTTGGCTTGAATAAAATTCTCTATTTCTCCCATAGAGAAATTCATTAATTTTTCTTCAATGAGATGTTTTTGCTCTTATGCTTTCTTTTCTATGCATAGTTTTTGTTTTCTTTAAAAAATAGTTTTAGGGAATTCCCTGGCCGCCCAGTGGTTAGGACTCTGCGCTTTCACTGCCAAGAGCCCAGGTTCAGTTCCTGGTTGGGGAACTAAGATCCCACAAGCCACGTGGTATGGCCACACAAAAAAAATAGTTTTACATGTTATAATATAATCTTCAAAATCATAATTTTAATGATGGAATCTTTTTCCAAGGAATAGAGGTACCATAGTTTGCTAAATCATTTCTCTAGTGGTGAACACAGTTCATGGATCATTTTGCTTTCTTTGCTTTTACTTAGACATAATAACATTTTTTTAAGTCAGAATTTCTTAAAAATGCAAAAGTAATGCAAAAATGTTATGAAAATTCAATTTCCAACTTCCATCCTCAGAAATAATTGCTGTCCAGTTTCTTCTGTCCATATTGTTCCAGGGCCTTTTCTGTGAACATACAATTATATCAAAGGACAAAATTCTTAGATAGATTTGTTAGTACACATCTAAGTTTTATTGACTCATTGAAACTGAGCCCCTGTGGGGCTCCTAGGCCTTTCTGTGTCTCCCATTTATTTAAGGCAACAAGATGAGATTCTTCCCCAGCTGGCTATGCTTCTGTGTCCCCCCATTTCTTGATTAAGGAAATAGGCTTCATTCAGCCTTCAATTCCCCTGAGTTCCAAGGGGAAGGTTCAAACAATTGCTAATTAGGGAAGGGAGGGGAGACAAGGGAGGAACAGTCAAGAAACAATAGTGCAGCCTTGGGGCAGAGTCCTGGCTCCTCCTCAAGGCATGTACATAGCAATATCTTTGAGCTGTTTTGCAGATATTGAAACCCCTACCAGGTGAAAGAAGTTATCTGCATGCTGCCCACAAGCATGTAGAACCCAGGCTGGTTGGAACCAGAAGGTTGATACTGACTCCCACTTACCTCACCACCAACCAATCAGAAGAATGTCCATGAGCTGATCACGCCCTCTTTGAACCATTACTATAAAACTTCTCACTACCCCCCCAGGTGGGGACACACAGTTTTGAGGGCATTATCATGCTGTGGCCCACTTTGCCTGGCAAAGCAATAAAGCTATTCTTTTCTACTTCATCCAAAACTCTGTCTCTGAGATTTAATTTGGTGCTGGGGTACAGAGACTTGATTTGGCTTCATTATAAAATAACCAGCAGGTAAGAAAACAGTTGATTTGAGAAGCATTTGAAGAATAGATTCTTACTTATAGTCAGAGGGGAAAGAAACACCAAATAAGATTGCTAAATTAGTTATGAGTGGTTAACTTTTTCAGAGCAATAAAGACCTGTCACATTTGGTAATAACATCTCTACCAGGTGGCAAGCATCCTAACAACTTACCAAGTTTACAAGTAAACTTCTCATCTTACAGAACAGTAGTCTTTCTGCATCTACGTAAGTTGTTGATGGTTGTCAAATATATGGTATTTCCCAAGAGTGTCACGTTAGAGCAAACAGACTTAGTAAATGTTCTGTCATGCATTAAAAAATCAAGCCATTGGGCTTCCCTGGTGGCGCAGTGGTTGAGAGTCCACCTGCCGATGCAGGGGACATGGGTTCGTGCCCTGGTCCAGGAAGATCCCACATGCTGCGGAGCGGCTGAGCCCGTGAGACAGGGCCACTGGGCCTGTGCGTGCGGAGCCTGTGCTCCGCAACGGGAGAGGCCACAACAGTGAGAGGCCCGCATATGGCAAAAAAAAAAAAAAAAAATCAAGCTATTATCACTCAAACTCTAAGTTTGGGAAAATTTTTCTTTAAATGTATATATTTATATATTACATATGTATCTGTATATGTAAATATTACATATATTTATACGTAAATGTATATGTATATAATGTATATTTAAGGTATATATTTATTCATGTACACACACACACACACACACACACACACACACTTGTCACTTCAAAATTATAAAAGTATTTCCCTAAAATATTTTTCTGGTAACCTTACAACTTTGTTTAAATTTTTAAATCTTCCCCACCCTAAGTATTTATTATTTGATGTAATGTAAGCATCTTTTTCATCAAAACAAACATCACTTATTGAATAGTTCATCTTTTCCCACTGATTTGAAATGAAAATTTAGGTTATTTTATATATATATAAAATTTCTGTTTATTTTCATTTATTTATTTATTTTTGAAACATAGATTAGATAAAAATCTATCTATATGTATCTTCTTGAGTCTATTTCTGAGCTTTCTTCTCTTTCAATGACTCATTTCTCTATAACTTCTTTAATATGACAATGTTTAATAGCTTTATATTTTGATATATGGGAGAGCATATCCCTTATGTTTATTCTTCTATTCAAAGTATGTTATTTATGTGAATCTACTCTTCCAGATATTCTTTTTTTTTTTTTTTTTTGCACTACGTGGGCCTCTCACTGTTGTGGCCTCTCCCACTGCGGAGCACAGGCTCCAGATTCGCAGGCTCAGTGGCCATGGCTCACGGGCCCAGCCGCTCTGCGGCATGTGGGATCTTCCCGGACCGGGGCACGAACCCACGTCCCCTGCATCGGCAGGCGGACTCTCAACCACTGTGCCACCAGGGAAGCCCAAGATATTCTTTTTTATTAATAAATTATATTCTTTTGAATTGATAGGAGTAGAAGTTTGGAGTCATTGGGTATGTTCAATGCCAAACTGTTTTTCAGAGAAGTTGTACCAGTTTACACTCCCAAGAGCAGGGCATAAAGCTTCCTGTTGCCGACTTTCTCACCAATATGTGGTTTTATCAACCTTTTAGAACTCAGTCGTTCTGGTGGGTATATAGACTTAACTTACTGTAGTTTTACTGATTATTATGGGAACTGTTAGCATTTTCACCTGTCTATTTTCTATGTAGAATTTCTGTTTATTTTTATTTATTTATCTATTATTGAAGTATAGTTGACTTACAATGTTGTGCTAATTACTGCTATACAGCAAAGTATTCAGATACATATATATATATATATATATATATATACTTTTTTTCTGCATTCTTTTCCATTATGGTTTATCATAGGATATTGAATATAGTTCTCTGTGCTATACAGTAGGACCTTGTTGTTTATCCATTCTATATATAAACCCTTACATCTGCTAACCCCAACCTCCCACTCCATCCCTCATCCTGGAATTTCTGTTTGATGTTGAAACTGGGCAGGACCTGTGGGGCTCTTGGGCACAAAAGTCCTTCTGTGTTCCCTTCTCTGCATTCCAAAGGTCAGGTTCAAACAGTTGCTAATCAGGGAAGGGAAGGGATGTAGAGACAGGGAGGAGCAGTCAAGAAACAGTAGTGCAGCCTTGTGGCAGGATCCTGGTTTCTCCTCAAGGTATATACATAAGAATATCTTTGAGTTTTTCTGCAGGACTGAAACCATCACCAAATAGAAGATGTTCCAGAGAGAAGGTCACAATTCAATAGCCTCAAGAACCACAGATCACAGACCGCCTGATGCCAGAAGATCTCTAGAATGAAAGAATGCAGGCCCCAGATGCACCCTGATCCTTATCAGCAGCCCTGCCCCCTGACTATAAAACTCCTCACAACCCCCACTCCCTGAGATGGGACACACAGTCTTGAGGGCATTAGCCCACTGTGGCCCCCTTTGCCTGGCAAAGCCATAAAGCTATTCTTTTCTACTTCACCCAGAACTCTGTCTCCAAGATTCAATTTGATACCTGTGTACAGAGGCCAAATTTCAGCATCATCAATGTGATGCCTGTTTAAGATTTTAGTATGTTTGTAGAAGGAAGGTCTAGATTTTCTTTGTTTTTATTGATCCACCTGGAATTAATTTTGGTGTAAGGTAAGTTGTAGGAGTTCAACTATCACTTTCCAGACAGCTAGACACTTTTCACAATACTACTCATTGAATTATTCATTCCAGATAATTGATAATATAGAATCAATGTTTGTACATGTATATGTGTGTCTGTCTATCTATAGTATATGTGGATATAAATTCTATTAAATGTTCCTTTGCATTACATAGATGCATAGGTAAATTGGAGAACTTCCTTGGTTTTTTTGACATTGAATCATCCAATCCAAGAACATAGTAAACCTCTCCATTTATCCTCATGTTCTTTCATGCCTCTTTAAACAGTTTTATGATTTTCTTCTTAGTCTAGTTTCTCTTACTGTTATAAAGAAGATTTTTCCATTATGTTTTCCAATTTCTTCTTTTCTCTATATACTTAAAAGAAAAATATATGTGATAAAATATATATAACAAAAACATACCATTTTAAGTGTAAAATTTAGTGTTATTAAGTACATCCACAATGGTGTACAACTATCACCACTATCCTGATTTTTTTCTGTACAGTATTTATGTTATTCCTGGCTACATTACTGAAGTCTATCCATTCTGAGAGCTCTTGGTAGACAACTTCAATTGCAAAAACATTGATAACTAAAAATTTGAAAGCATTCACAACAAACTGTTATATATTCCATAAATTAATTTTGTAACTGAGAGCTTTTCATCAAGCCCAGGTCAAGACAATGGAGAATTTGATTACTCAAGGGATCTAGTTTAATTAAGAAATAATGAGTGATTCAATAATTGTTGGGACTTCCCTGGCTGTCCAGTGGTTAAGACACCATGCTTCCACTGCCAGGGCACAGGTTCAATCCCTGGTTTTGAAACTAAGATCCCACATGCCATGAGATATGGCCAAAATAAAAAAAAAAAAAATTGTTGATTGGGTAAAGGTTGTGACAAGGCCAGACACATATTCTGCCCCTTTGCCTGAACCTGCTTTGTACCTAGCCAACTTCCCATTCTTTGTCTCTTGATTTTCAGCTATGATTAGAACTATTTGTCCCCTGAAACTAGCTAACTAGTAAAAAAAAAACATTTGTCCACTAATTGATTAAGACTTACCCAGTTTATAAAACAACCTCAGCTGTAAATCACTCCAACAATACTTGTTTATCTCTGCCTGTAAAAGTCTAAGGCAAGTCCACCCTGCTGAGGTACTCTGATCTGAATAAAATCAATCTCCTTTCCAGTGTGGTTTTTGTCTTTTACCCCTGCAACTGAATAGTTGGTCCTAACAGGAAAAGTCACACCTAAGCAGATAAAACCATCTTTTCTTAAAAACTTTATATGCCATACCAATTCATTATTTTGCAAGCTGTAGGAAGAGAAGGATATATTTATCGGAGCTATCCATAAGTGATTTACCTTCTTCCTAGGGCCTAGCAAAATTTGATCATGTGAGGTGCATAAGGAATTGAAAATTTGACTTTAGTACTCCTGGGAAATGTTAATTACATTCTCAGGAATTCATCCAGAGAGATCATCTCATGCAGAATCATTAACATGTAGCTACACATTGTTTAGCTGAGTTTGTGCTCTCTTACCCATTAGCTGTTGAGGTTGGAGTGTATAATGAAGCATATCATAAAGAATATGCCATTAGTTTATGAATCAGAAGATCTCAATTATAACTCCAACTCTGGTACTAATTTTAGTAAGTAATTTAACCTTTGAGCATTTGATTTTTTTCTTTAAAAATTCAAGGAGTTGAACTAGGTGGCTTCCAGATATCTTTGCATGTCAAAACCACAGTATTTTACAATTAGACTATAACTGGCAGAGCACTTTTCTCAAGGAAACCCAGACCCTAGGCCTCTCTCCTTCACATCTGTCAAGTAATTGAATGGGACTTTTCATTTCTAAGCTATTTGCTTTTTCCTCTTTGTGTCTTTTCTTTCCTTCTCTTTTCTCTTCCTTCTTTCTTTGATTCTTTCCTTTTCTCTTCCCTTCCTTCCTCCCTCCCTCCCTCCCTTTCTTTTTTTTCATCATCCCTTTCCTTTTTTTCATCATCATGAGGAAATTTATTACCTCACATAATAGGAGGTTCAGATGTAGGCCCTTCTGCCTTTTAACATAACATGACATTCACAAAATTTTTTGAGAATCTTTTGGGGGAAGGAAAACACCTTGTGATTTTGATTACCCGTAGGGATGTACTAGGTGTGGCTTGGGGATTTATGCACCTTTAGGGACCACCCTAGAGGAAGCATACTAATTATGGTTACTTTTATCTGCTAAGTTCAGAAGTAGCCATTTAAATAAAGCTGCCACCTGGGTCCTCAGTCTTCTAATCTTCCCTGGGCATTTATTAAGTTCAGTTGTTAGGGTTTTTTTTTACAAGATCAGTCTTTATGCTTAATCATCTCCCCTTACTAAGCTCCCGCAAGAGGACTCCACTATTTCCAATCTACTGAACTAATGCCAAATAAAGGGAAGAATTATTATTTTTTTAATATGATAGAAATCTGTGTTGCCCAAGAGAACAATTTTTGTTGACAATTTGAGTTCTATCAAATTTGGATCCCCAGTTACCTCTTCCTGAATCTTTTCCCACATCCAACTTATCCTAGATTTCCATCAATGTTTACTAACTCTTACACCACTAGATAGTCTATCATCTCTCAGTCTTAATTACATACTCCTGTTTCATCCCAGGCTTCACACTGCAGTCTCACATACCTCACATATACTATAATATGTGCTGTGGAAGGAAAAAACTGATATAAACCCTGAACTCATGGAACTTGGAATTTTAGAGGAAGCAAGATATGGAGACATGAAACTATTACAAATCAATATAAAGAGTTGCTTTGAAAATGAGAGTTAATGATAAAAAGTGGAAAATTCCTCATCACATGTCATGAGTAGTGAAAGATTTTAAACTAAAAAGATAGGAAAGATACTTTTTGACACACCTCCTAGCGTAATGGAAATAAAAACAAAAATAAACAAATGGGACCTAACGAAACTTAAAAACTTTTGTACAGCAAAGGAAACCATAAAAAAGACAAAAAGACAGCCCTTAGAATGGGAGAAAATATTTGCAAATGAAGCAATAGACAAAAGATTAATCTCCAAAATCATGCAGCTCAATATCAAAAAACCAAACAACCTAACCCAAAAATCGTTAGAAGACCTAAATAGACATTTCTCCAAAGTAGACATACAGATTGCCAACAAACACATGAAAAGATGCTCAACATCACTAATCATTAGAGAGATGCAAATCAAAACCACGGTGAGGTATCACCTTACACCAGTCAGAATGGCCATCATCAAAAAATCTAGAAACAATAAACACTGGAGTGGGTGTGGAGAAAAGGGGACCCTCCTGCATTGTTGGTGGGGATGCAAATTGTTACAGCCACTATGGAGAACAGTATGGAGATTACTTAAAAATCTAAAAATAGGACTAACATACGACCCAGCAATCCCACTACTGGATATATACCCTGAGAAAACTATAATTCAAAAAGATACATGTACCACAATGTTCATTGCAGCACTATTTACAATAGCCAGGACATGGAAGCAACCTAAATGTCCATCGACAGAGGAATGGATAAATATGTGGCACATATATACAATGGAATAGTACTCAGCCATAAAAAAGAACGAAATTGAGTTACTTGTTGTGAGGTGAGTGGAACTAGAGTCTGTCATACAGAGTGAAGTAAGTCAGAAAGAGAAAAACAAATACTGCATGCTAATGCGTATATATGGAATCTAGAAAAATGGTACTGATGGACCTAGTGGCAGGGCAGGAATAAAGATGCAGACATAGAGAGTGGACCTGAGGACATGGGGGGGAATGGGAAGCTGGGACGTGGTGAGAGAGTAGCATTGACACATATACACTACAAAATGTAAAATAGATAGCTAGTGGGAAGCTGCTGTATAGCACAGTGCTTTGTGATGACCTATATGTATACATATAATGCTTCACTTTGTTGTACAGCAGAAATTAACACAGCATTGTAAAGCAATTATACTCTAATAAAGATATACAGAAAAAAAGGAGTATTACTAAATAACCATTAAACATATGCAAATTAAAAAAATAAAAATATAGGAAGCATAAGAAGACAAGGAAGGAATTCCCTGGAGGTCCAGTGACTAGAACACCACATTTCCACTGCAGGGGGCATGGATTCGATTCCTGGTTGGGGAACTAAGGTCCTGCAAGCTGCAGGGCAAGGCCAAAAAATAAATAAATAAGACAAGGAAATCTGACAAACTATAGATTTTTACATTTGAAGAGTCTCCAAATTAAAAGACTAAATGAAAACAAAATGTAAACAACATGACAAAAGCTTAATATCTTTAATATGGCGAACTGAATATTAAAAATATGCTCCTAGGAGAGACTGATAGTTTCATAGCCATGGTAACAAGTAACCCTCTTAAATCAATTTGTTTTTGTGAAAATGCCTTTGGAAGCTGACCAATCCGAGACAGCCCAGTGTCCCTGAAAATCAAGGGACAAGACTACTCAGCAAGACTTGCCAGAATAACCCACTCTCATCTCTGTAACTAGCACAAGCCACATTTGTAAAGTCGATGTAAACCCACTCTTGCCTCTCTATAATCAATAAAACTACTAGAAAATTACTTCCCAAGAACCTCATAAGACTGGAAGTTAGTTTTTCTGAAGGATATTGTGCCCAATCAGCATAGTTCTGTTGCAGGAAGGGGGACTCATTCCAGGGCCCAAGAGTAGGCTCTTGTTTAACACTCGGAAATAAATTGTCAAAGGAGCCAAACATACTGACAAAGTGAAAGACTTTATTGGGAAGGGACACCTGAGCAGAGAGCAGCTGGGTAAAGGAACCCAGGAGAACTGCTCTGCCACGTGACTCGCAGTCTCAGGGTTTATGGAGATGGGGTTAGTTTCTGTGTTGTCTCTGGCCAGTCATCTTGCTTGTGTCCATATTTGGTCTGACTCAGGGTCCTTCCTGGCGGCTCACACATCTCTCAACCATGATGGATTCCAGCATGACGGCTTCTGGGAAGTTGGCAAGACATACATCTCCTCCGTCCTCCTTCCGGCCCCTCCTGAATTCTCCTGGTCAGTTATCAGCGGCAGCACAGCCTTCTTTATCAGGGCCCCAGGTTGTGAGATAAGTCAGACAAGCAGTTATCATCCTGCCTGGCCAAGGCCGACAGTTTGCTCAACGATTCCCTGACAGGTCTCCCTTTCCTTTTTTTAAAAAAATTTGATTAATTAATTAATTAATTTGGTTGTTTTGGGTCTTCATTGCGGTGCATGCGCTTCTCATTGTAGTGGCTTCTCGTTGCGGAGCATGGGCTCTAGGTGCGTGGGCTTCAGTAGTTGTGGCACACGGGCTCTATAGTTGTGGCTTGCAGGCTGTAGAGCGCAGGCTCAGTAGTTGTGGTGCATGGGCTTAGTTGCTCTGAGGCATGTGGGATCTTCCCGGACCGGGGCACGAACCCGTGTTCCCTGCATTGGCAAGTAGACTCTCAACCACTGTGCCACCAGGGAAGCCCGGCAGGCAGGTTCTTAACCACTGTGACACCAGGGAAGTCCCAGTTCTCCCTTTCTTAACTCATAAATTCATAAATTCATCTGTTTACTTACAGATATTGAGTGGTAGTCTCCGCCTTTGACCAAGCCAGATATAAATATGTAAAGATGCCATTAGATAAATATGCAAAGGCTGTGAGACACTAATACATAAAGGACGAAATCCAAATGCCAAAAAAAGGAGATGTCCAACCTTCAAAGTAATCACAGAAATTCAAAATAAAACATTGAGATACTTTTTTTTCCCCCATAAGGTTAATGCTGGTGGTTTAGTGAAATAAAAGAAGAAGGAGGAAGGTGAGGAGGAGAAGGAGGCAGGTGGGGAGGAGAGGGAGAATAAGAAATTTGAAAAGAAAGAAAAAGCTTTTGATAATGGAAGATATAAGATATACCACCATGTTGGATTAAATTATAAAATGACAAGGATAAGTGAGCCAATAACAGTCTTGTTTATATCTTGATCACCGTTAGCACCTGTTCATTTTAATAATGCTATTTGTATTGAACTCTGTTGGTTTCTCATTTTAAAGTGTATATGCTGGCTTTTTTTTTTTTTTTTTTTGCCTGGCATACCTTTTCTGTCTATTTATTTTCTATTCTATTCTTTTCTATTACTATTTATTTTCAACCTTTCAAAAGTCTTGTAGGTAACCTATAGAATGGATTTTAAAATCCAATATTTTTCTTTTACCTACTAAAGCATCAAGTTCATTTAACTTTAATGAAATTAGTCACATAAAAATCTACTATCCAGGACTTCTGTGGAGGTACAATGGTTAAGAATCCACCTGCCAATGCGGGGGACACGGGTTCAATCTCAGGTCCGGGAAGATCCCACATGCCGTGAAGCAACTAAACCTGTGCGCCACAGCTACTGAGCCTGTGCTCTAGAGCCCACGAACCACAACTACTGAGCCCTGTGTGCCACAACTACTGAAGCCCATGCACCTAGAGCCTGTGCTCTGCAACAAGAGAAGCCACTGCAATGAGAAGCCCGCACACCGCAACGAAGAGAAGCCCGAGCACAGCAATGAAGACCCAACACAGCCAAAAAAAAAAAAAAAAACTATCCTAGTTTATACTATCTTTTACTTCCTATTCTTTTTTGGCTTAATTTTCATATTTTTCCAACTAGTTTGGAAGTTATACACCTTATTTGTATTTAGAATGTGGTTTTTGTTTTTTAATGGTGATTACCCTATAAATTGCAATGTGAGTACTTAAATTACAATGTCTAAGGTAATCAATATCTTTATCTCCTTCAAAACATGAACCTACCATATATTTTAATATTATTTTGGATTTTTTCTTTTAAATTTAAATATTATTAAATTATTATTGTTTTATAGTAAATATTTATTTAGGTTTATCTAATATTTAGCATTTTAACCCTTTATTTCTTCTTTTTTAAAAAATCTTTTAATTTTATATTGGAGTTCAGTTGATTAACAATGTTGCAATAATTTCAGGTATACAGCAAAGTGATTCAGTTATACATACACATGTATCTATTCTTTTTCAAATTCTTTTCCCACTTAAGTTGTTACATAACATTGAGCAGAGTTCCCTGTGCTATATAGTAGTCCTTGCTGGTTATCCATTTTAAATATAGCAGTGTGTACATGTCAATCCCAAACTCAGTAACTATCCCTTTCCCCCACCCTTACCCCCTGGTAACCATAAGTTCATCTCTAAGTCTGTGAGTCTGTTTTGTAAATAAGTTCATTTGTATAATTTCTTTTTAGATTCCGCTCATAAGTGATATCATATGATATTTCTCTTTCTCTGTCTGACTTCAGATATAGTGGCTGTACAAATTTACATTCCCACCAACAGTGTAGAAGGGTTCCCTTCTCTCCACATCCTCTCCAGCATTTATTGTTTGTGGATTTTTGATGATAGCCACTTTGACTGGTGTGAGGTTATATCTCATTGTAGTTTTGATTTGCATTTCTCTAAAAATTAGTGACTTTGAACATTTTTCATGTGCCTCTTGGCCACCTGTATGTCTTCTTTAGAGAAATGTCTATTTAGGTCTTCAGCCCATTTCTTTTTAATTTTTTGGCTTCACTGGGTCTTCTTTGCTGTGCACGGGCTTTCTCTAGTTATGGGAGCAGGGGCAACTCTTCATTGAGGTGTGCAGGTTTCTCATTGCGGTGGCTTCTCTTGTTGCGGAGCACGGGCTCTAGGCGCGTGGGCTTCAGTAGTTGTGGCACACAGGCTCAGTAGTTGCAGCTCACAAGCTGTAGAGTACGTGCTCAGTAGTCATGGACCATGAGCTTAGTTACTCCGCGGCATGTGAGATCTTCCCAGACCAGGGATCGAACCCATGTCCCCTGCATTGACAGGTGGATTCTTAACCACCGGACCACCAGGGACTTAATTGATCTGATCTTTCTACCCATTTTTGATTGGGTTGTTTGTTTTGATGATATTAAGCCTCATGAGCTGTCTGTAAATTTTGGAGACTAATCTCTTGTCGATCACATCATTTGCAAATATTTTCTCCCATTCTGTGGGTTGTCTTTTTGTTTTGTTTATGGTTTCCTTTGCTGTGCAGAAGCTTTTGAGTTTAATTAGGTCCATTTGATTATTTTTGTTTTTATTTCTATTACTTTGGGAGATGGATTGAAAAAAATATTGCTGCGATTTATGTCAGAGAGTGTTCTGCATAAGTTTTCTTCTAAGAGTTTTATAGTGTCCGGACTCACATTTAGGTCTTTAATCCATTTTGAGCTTATTTTTGTGTATGGTGTTAAAAAATGTTCTAATTTCATTTTTTTTACATGTAGCTGTCCTATTTTCCCAGCACCATTTGTTGAAGGGACTGTCCACCATTGTATAATCTTGCCTCCTTTGTCATAGATCAATTCACCATAGGTGCATGGGTTTATTTCGTAGCTTTCTATTCTGTTCCATTGATCTATAAGTCTATTTTTGTGCCAGTACCATATTGTTTTGATGACTATAGCTTTGTAGTGTAGTCTGAAGTCAGGGAGCCTCACTCTTCCAGTTCTGTTTTTCTTTCTCAAGATTGCTTTGGCTATTTGGGGTCTTTTGTGTCTCTATATATTTTAAGTTTTTTTTTGTTTTAGTTCTGTGAAAAATGCCATTGGTAATTTGATAGAGATTGCATTAAATCTGTAGATTGCCTTGGGTACTATAGTCATTTTCACAATATTAATTCTTCCAATCCAAGAACATGGTATATCTCTCCATCTATTTGTGTCATCTTTGATTTCTTTCATCAGTGTCTTATAGTTTGTGAGGACAGGTCTTTTACCTCTTTAGGTAGGTTTATTCCTAGGTATTTTACTCTTTTTGTTGCAGTGGTGAATGGGATTGTTTCCTTAATTTCTCTGTGTGGTCTTTTGTTATTAGTGTATAGGAATGCAAAAGATTTCTGTGCATTAATTTTGTATCCTGCAAATTTACCAGATTCATTGATGAGCTCTAGTACTTTTCTGGTAGCATCTTTTTTTTGTTTGTTTGTTTGTTTTTTCCGTACGCAGGCCTCTCACTGTTGTGGCCTCTCCCGTTGCGGATCACAGGCTCCGGACGCGCAGGCTCAGCGGCCATGGCTCATGGGCCCAGCCGCTCTGCGGCATGTGGGATCTTCCCGGACCGGGGCACAAACCCATGTCCCCTGCATCGGCAGGCGGACTCTCAACCACTGCGCCACCAGGGAAGCCCTCTGGTAGCGTCTTTAGGATTTTCTATGTATAGTATCATGTCATCTGCAAACAGTGACAGTTTTACTTCTTCTTTTCCAATTTGGATTCCTTTTATTTCTTTTTGTTCTCTGATTGCTGTAGCTAGGACTCCCAAAACTATGTTGAATAAAGTGGTCAGAGTGGACATCCTTGTCTTGTTCCTGATCTTAGAGGAAATGCTTTCAGCTTTTCACTGTTGAGTATGGCATTAGCTGTAGGTTTGTCATATATGGTCTTTATTACATTGAGGTATATTCCCTCTATGCCCACTATCTGGAGAGTTTTTTATCATAAATGGGTGCTGAATTTTGTCAAAAGCTTTTTCTGCAACAATCGAGATGATCATAAGGTTTGCATTCTTTAATTTGTTGATGTGGTATATCACACTGATTGACTTGTGGATACTGAAAAATACTTGCATCCCTGGGGTAAATCCCAGTTGATCATGGTGTATGATCCTTTTAATGTATTGTTGGATTCAGATTGCTAGCATTTTGATGAGGATTTTTGCATCTGTGTTTATCAGTGATATTGGTCTGTAATCTTCTTTTTTTGTGTTATCTTTGTCTGTTTTTTTTTTTTTTTAATCAGGGTGATGGTGGTCTAATAGAATGAGTTTGGGAGTTTTCCTTTCTCTGCAATATTTTGGAACAGTTTCAGAAGGATAGGTGTTAGGTCTTCTCTAAATGTTTGATAGAATTCACCTGTGAAGCCATCAGGTCCTGGACTTTTTTTGTTGGGAGTTTTTAAATCACAGTTTCAATTTCAGTGCTTGTGATTGGTCTGTCATATATTCTATTTTTTCCTGGTTCAGTCTTGGGACATTGTACCTTTCAAAGTATCTGTCCATTTCTTCCACATTGTCCATTTTATTGGCATAAAGGTGCTTGTACTAGTCTCTTATGATCCTTTGTATTTCTGTGGTGTCTGTTGTAACTTCTCCTTTTTCATTTCTAATTTTATTGATTTGAGTCCTCTCCCCTTTTTTCTTGATGAGTCTGGATAAAGGTTTATCAAATTTGCTTATCATTTCAAAGAACCAGCTTTTGGTTTCATTGATCTTTGCTATTGTTTTCTTTTTTTCATTTATTTCTGCTCTGATCTTTATGATTTCTTTCCTTTTACTAACTTTAGGTTTTGTTTGTTCTTCTTTCTTTAGGTGTAAGTTTAAGATGTTTATTTGAGATTTTTCTCCTTTCCTCAGGAAGATTGTATTTCTATAAACTTCCCTCTTGGAATAGCTTTTGCTGCATCCAATAGGTTTTGAATTGTTGTACTTTCATTTTCATTTGTCTCTAGATGTTTTTTGATTTCCTCTTTGATTTCTTCAGTGATCCATTAGTTGTTTAGTAGCATACTGTTTAGCCTCCACGTGTTTGTGTTTTTTACAGTTTTTTATTTTTTGTAGTTTACCTCTAATCTCATAGTGTTGTGCTTGGAAAAGATGCTTGATATGATTTTAATTTTCTTAAATTTACCAAGGATCACTTTGTAGCCCAGCCTGTGGTCAATCCTAGAGAATGTTCCATGTGCACTTGAGAAGAATGTGTATTCTGTTCCTTTTGATCTATAAATATCCATTAAGTCGATCTGGTCTAATGTGCCATTTAAGGCCTGTGTTTCCTTATTGATTTTCTGTCTGGATGAAAGTGGGGTGTTAAAATCCCCCACTATTATTGTGTTACTGTCGATTTCTCCTTTTATTGCTTTAGTATTTGCTTTATATATTGAGTTGTTCCTATGTTGGGTGCATATATATTTACAATTGTTATATCTTCTTCATGGATTGATCCCTTGATCATTATGTAGTGTCCTTATTTGTCTCTTATAATGGTTTTTATTTGAAAGTGTATTTTGTCTGATATGAGTATTGCTACTCCAGCTTTCTTTTGATTTCCATTTGCATGGACTACCTTCTTCCATCCCCTATTTCTTCTCATATCTTAGACCTTTCATCTGGGATCACTTTACTTCTGGCTAATATTTTTATATCTTGAAGACTCAGCCTTATTTGTCTGAAAATGACCTTTTTTGCCCTTCTACTTCTTTTTTATTGAACTATAGTGGATTTACAATATCATGTTATCATGTTTTATATATATATATATTTCAGATTCTTTTCCCATATAGGTTATTACAAAATATTGAGTATGGTTCCCCATGTTATACAGTAGGTCCCTGTATCCCTAATGTACCCTACCCCCACCCACCACCCCCCGTAACCATAATTGTGTTTTCTATGTCTGTGAGTCTCTTTCTGTTTTGTAAATAAGTTTATTTGTATCTTTTTTTTTTTTTTTTTTTTTTTGCGGTACGTGGGCCTCTCACTGCCGTGGCCTCTCCCGTTGCGGAGCACAGGCTCCGGACGTGCAGGCTCAGCAGCCGTGGCTCACGGGCCCAGCCTCTCCACGGCATGTGGGATCCTCCCGGACTGGGGCACGAACCCACGTCCCCTGCATCGGCAGGCGGACTCTCAACCACTGCGCCACCAGGGAAGCCCTATTTGTATGTTTTTTTTTTTTAGATTCCACAGATAAGTGGTATCATATGATATTTATCTTTCTCTGTCTGACTTACTTCAGTTAGTATTATAATCTCTAGGTCCATCCATGTTGCTGTAAATGGCATTATTCCATTCTTTTTTATGTTTGCTCTCATTCTTGAAAGATAATTTCAATGTGTTAGAATTTCAGGTTGTTGTTATTTACTCTCAGCACATTGAGGATAACATTTCATTGTGTGTAGATTACATTGTCCTTCAACCAGGTTGCTTCTTTGAACTCTGCTTCTTTGAAGATCATCTCTTTTCCCTCCTGCTGTTTTATGATATTCTCTTTGCCATTGTTGATATGCAGTTTCACTATTTTGGGCCCATGCATGAATTTCTTTTATATGTACCTAAAATCATAGCCTGAAAAAATATGTATAAAGCAAAAACTGACAAAAAATCACCAGAATAAATAGATAAATCTATAATCACAATGGAAGAGTTTAATAATTGACAGAAAATCTTCAGCAAAAACACAGAAGATTTTTGTACAGCAGAGGGAAATACAGCCATTTGTAAATGAAGTATAATCTATAAAAAATTGAATCAGTATGTTGTAAACAAGAAACTAATGTTGTTAATCAACAATACTTCAATCACTCAATAAAATATTCATATTATCAAATAAAGAACAGACAATTTGATTTCTATGCTTTACAGAATTTGACATATTGGAAACATAGAATACTGCATTGCACTGCAAAAAACACTTTCACCTTAAGCATACATGAATCTGACTATGTATTTGGCTTTAAGGCAAATTTCAACAAAACTCACAAGATTGAAATCACATATATGACATTCTCTGATTATAATACTATTAAATTATAAATAGACAATAAAATGATAACTAGAAAATCTCCTTCATGTGCTAGAAAATTATGAAAGACACAAGTTGAGAATTCAGAATGGCAACCCAGACTCTAGGCTTCTCTCCTTCACATCTGTTGTGTCACTGAGAATGAGGGGTAGGATGTGAGAGCTTTCTCTACAGGTCTTCCCAACTCTAGTTTAGTTGAGGTTTCCTTTGATTAATTTTCAGTATTGGTCCACTGTTCCTGACAAAACCCTTGTAATTTCAGATATAAGAGCCACCAGGGCTTTTTTCATTATAATGTTTAGTTGTATTCCCATGTCCTGAAATAACTCCAGGAGAATTAAGGTAAAATGGGTGTCTTTTGTTATTCATTTTACAAGCCCTTTTCAATCACACCCAAGTTTATGTTAATGAGACAACTTTTGGTAAGCTTCTAAAGATTAAAGCTGGTTGTCAGGGAAACCAGTGGCTGATTAAAGAGTTTGAACTTTCAGTCCCACCCCACCACCCATCTCTGGGGAGGAGGGAGGGACTGAATGTTGAATCAATCACCAATAACCAGTGATTTAATCAGTCATGTCAGTGTAATGAAGCATGAAGTACAGGGTTTGGAAAGCCTCTAGATTGGACACATGGAGATGCTGGAAGAGTGACACACCTCAGAGGGCATAGAAGCTCTACATACTTTCCCACCTTTCCCAAAAACCTTGCCCTATGTGTCTCTTCATCTGGCTGTTCATCCATATCCTTTAAAACCCTTTGTAATAAACTGGTAATCTAGTGAGTAAACTGTTTTCCTGAGTTCTGTGAGCTGCTCTAACAAATTAATCAAACCCGAGGAGGGGGTGATGAGAACCTCCAATTTACATCTGGTTCCTCAGAAGCACAGGTGACAACCTGGACTTGCGATTGGACTCTGAAGTAGAGTTGAGGGGAGAGTCTTGTAGGATTGAACCCTTAAACTGTGGGATCTGATGCTATCTCCAGGTAGATATTGTGAGAATTGAGTTAAGTTGTAGGACACCCAGCTGGTGTCACAGAATTGCTCAGAGTTTGTATAAAAAACTAACGAAGAGAAACCTCAAGTAAATACAATTGGGAGACCAGAAGGAGGAGCTCTCATGCCCTGGGATAATAGCAGAGCCCAATAGGAAGAATAGTCTCCTCTTTTACCACCCTCAATCTTCTGGTTTAGTTGAACACATGAATGGCATTATTAAGGCTCACTTGGCAAAATTTGTAGAGGCCCTCCAAATACCTTGGCTAAAACATTGCCCTTGGTTCTTCTAAACCTCAGATCCACCACTCTGGGAACTCACAAAGTTTCACCCTTTGAGAGGGTCATAGGTCATCCAATGCACTTGGCTCCTGCCTCTTTTGACCCACAACTGATAAAAGGAGAGACACTCCAATATTGCAAAGGCCTAATTTCTTCTGTTAAAAATAACCACACTTTGGTAGGGCAATCTTTTCACAGTGTGCCCTTGAGAGACAAAGACCTTAAGCATCACACCTTGCAACCTGGAGATTCTGTCTATGGGAAAAGACACTTCTAAAAGAATGCTCTTCTACCTCACTGGAGAGGTACTGCCAACCCTTGTGCCATCAAACTCCAGGGACAGACTCTTGGATTCATGTGAGACACCTAAAACAAGCATGGAACCCTGACTGGACCTGCATATCATCTGGTGACCTGAAAGTAAAGATATCCTGGAAATGAAGCAGATGACATCTGATGAGACAGCTTTCCCAAGATGCCCAGCCCAGGCCTGATGAAAGTTTGTTGAACAAACTATTAATGATGACATAATGCTTTAGAAGATCTCCAATGTTTATGGTCTTGATTACATATGAACTTTAGATTAAAAGGGTCTGGGAGTTCTCCTTTCTACCCCTCCTTGTTACTTGAATGTGACCTCAATATGTTTCCAATCTGTGTATTTTCCCTTTGACTTGAGACACTATATCCAGGAAAGTTCTTTCATGACATTGAAGGGCAAAATGCTGGTAAAGTAGAAAACCTGACTCTTGATCTGGGATGCTTTCAGAGAAAGACTTGATCAAAAGGGTAAAGGGTAAAAAATTAAGAAACAGAAACCTCAGCTGAATAGAGTTGAGAGACCAGAAGGAGAAGTTCTCACATCCTGTGATGATAACAAAGCCCAACAGGAAGAAGAAAGATCTCTCTTCTATCCTTGCATGGATTCAGCCAATGAAGAGCCATAGATTCTTTGTTTACTACAGCCCTTCCAACTCCCTTTCCTCTTCATAAAAGTGTTGTCCTTTCCTTTTTGTGTGAGTACCTGCACATGGCTCCCTATGGTAGCAGACCACAAATTGCAATTCTGTGCTGATACCAAATAAACCCATCTTTGCTGGAGAAATATCTGGTAGACTATTTATTTCAGGTCAACGTGTGGAAAACCCACCCCAGAACTCTTCAGTGGAGAATCCTGTGTACTGGAGTGTTCTGAATATTCAGAGATTATTGTGTATAACATAAATGAAAAGAGTAGAGTATTCCTTTACAACTATATTCCACTTTAATCCTTCCATCACTAATAGGAAAAAGAAACTTTTTTGAGGCTCCTATTAAAAAACAAAATTCAGCTACCAGGCTCTTTGTTGGGGATAATGGCAGACTCTGGGAGGGCTCATGCCAAGGAGTACTTCCCAGAACTTCTGCTGCCAGTGCCCTTGTCCCCACGGTGAGCCACAGCCACCCCCCACCTCTGCAGGAGACCCTCCAACACTAACAGCAATTCCACTAAAATCATCTTGTTGTGATAAGTTGTGATCTCTACAGCATTGAAAGATATAGATGCAAGATTCATAAAAGAAGACCAGAGGGCAGACAGCAGGAGCAAGAAGAACTACAATCCTGTAGCCTGTAGAACAAAAACCACATTCACAGAAAGATAGATAAGATGGAAAGGCAGAGGGCTATGTACCAGATGAAGGAACAAGAAAAAACCCCAGAAAAACAACGAAATGAAGTGGAGATAGGCAACCTTCCAGAAAAAGATTTCACAATAATGATAATGAAGATGATCCAGGACCTCCGAAAAACAATGGAGGCAAAGATCGAGAAGATGCAAGAAATGTTTAACAAAGACCTAGAAGAGTTAAAGAACAAACAAACAGAAATGAACAGTACAATAACTGAAATGACAACTACACTAGAAGGAATCAATAGCAGAATAACTGAGGCAGAAGAACTGATAAGTGACCTGGAAGACAGAATGGTTGAATTCACTGCTGCAGAACAGAATAAAGGAAAAAGAATGAAAAGAAATGAAGACAGCCTAAGAGACCTCCAGGGCAAAATTAAACACAAAAACATTTGCATTATAGGGGTCCCAGAAGGAGAAGAGAGAGAGAAAGGACCAGAGAAAATATTTGAAGAGATTATAGTCAAAAACTTCCCTAACATGGGAAAGGAAATAGCCACCCAAGTCCAGGAAATGCAGTGATTCCCATACAGGAAACCCAAGGAGAAAGACACGGAGACACATAGTAATCAAATTGGCAAAAATTAAAGACAAAGAAAAATTATTGAAAGAAGCAAGGGAAAAATGACAAATAACATACAAGGGAACTCCCGTAGGGTTAACAGCTGATTTCTCAGCAGAAACTCTACAAGCCAGAAGGGAGTGGCATGATATACTTAAAGTGATGACAGGGAAGAACCTACAACCAAGATTACTCTACCTGGCAAGGATCTCATTCAGATTTGACGGAGAAATTAAAAGCTTTCCAGACAAGCAAAAGCTAAGAGAATTCAGGACCACCAAACCAGCTCTACAACAAATGCTATAGGAACTTCTCTAGGTGGGAAACACAAGAGAAGAAAAGGACCTACAAAAACAAACCCAAAACAATTAAGAAAATGGTCATAGGAACATACATATCGATAATTACCTTAAACATAAATGGATTAAATGCTCCAACCAAAAGACACAGGCTTGCTGAGTGGATACAAAAACAAGACCCATATATATGCTGTCTATAAGAGACCCACTTCAGACCTAGAGAAACATGCAGACTGAAAGTGAGGGGATGGAAAAATATATTCCATGCAAATGGAAATCAAAAGAAAGCTGGAGTAGCAATACTCATATCAGATAAAATAGACTTTAAAATAAAGAATGTTACAAGAGACAAGGAATGACACTACATAATGATCAAGGAATGAATCCCAGAAAAAGATATAACAATTATAAATATATACACACCCAACGTAGGAGCACTTCAATACATAACTGCTAACAGCTGTAAATGAGGAAATCGACAGTAACACAATAATTGTGGGGGACTTTAACACCTCGCTTACACTGATCATCCAAAATGAAAATAAATAAAGAAACAGAAGCTTTAAATGACACAATGGACCAGATAGATTTAATTGATATTTATAGGACATTCCATCCAAAAACAGCAGATTACACTTTCTTCTCAAGTGCGCATGGAACATTCTCCAGGACAGATCACATCTTGGGTCACAAATCAAGCCTCAGTAAATTTAAGAAAATTGAAATCATATCAAGCATCTTTTCTGACCACAACGCTATGAGATTAGAAATGAATTACAGGGGAAAAAACATAAAAAACACAAACACAAGGAGGTTAAACACTACGTTACTAAATAACCAAGAGATCACTGAAGAAATCAAAGAGGAAATCAGAAAATACCTAGAGAAAAATGACAATGAAAACACAACAATCCAAAACCTATGGGATGCAGCAAAAGCAGTTCTAAGAGGGAAGCTATACAAGCCTACGTCAAGAAACAAGAAAAATCTCAAATAAACAATCTAACCTTACACCTAAAGGAACTAGAGAAAGAAAAACAAACAAAAAACTAAGTTAGCAGAAGGAAAGAAATCATAAAGTTCAGAGCAGAAATAAATGAAATAGAGACAAAGAAAACAATAGCAAAGATCAATAAAACTAAAAGCTGCTTCTTAGAGAAGATAAACAAAATTTATAAGCCATTAGTAAGACTCATCAAGAAAAAGAGGGAGGGGATTCAAATCAATAAAATTAGAAATGAAAAAGGAGAAGTTACAACAGACACGGCAGAAATACGAGACTACTCGTATTTCTCGAGTAGTACTCGTATACGAGTTTCATCCTACGAGACTACTGCAAGAAACTCTATGCCAATAAAAAGGACAACCTGGAAGATATGGACAAATTCTTAGAAAGGTATAACCTTCCAAGACTGAACCAGGAAGAAATAGAAAATATGAACAGACCAATCACAAGTAATGAAATTGAAACTGTGATTAAAAATCTTCCAACAACAACAACAAAAAATCTGCCAACAAACCAAAGTCCAGGACCAGATGGCTTCACAGGTGAATTCTATCAAACGTTTAGTGAAGAGCTAACACCCAACCGTCTCAAAGTCTTCCAAAAGACTCTAGAGGAAGGAAAACTCCCAAACCCATTCTGTGAGGCCACCATCACCCTGATACCAAAACCAGGCAAAGATACTACAAAAAAAGAATATTACAGACCAATATCACTCATGAATATAGATCCAAAAATCCTCAACAAAATACTAGCAAACAGAATACAACAACACCTTAAAAGAATCATACACCATGATCAAGCGGGATTTATCCCAGGGATTCAAGGATTCTTCAATATATGCAAATCAATCAATGTGATACACCATATTAACAGATTGAGGAATAAAAACCATGTGATAATCTCATTAGATACAGAAAAAGATTTTGACAAAATTCAACACCCATTTATGATAAAAACTCTCCAGAAAGTAGGCACAGAGGGAATATACCGCAACATCATAAAGGCCATATACGACAAACCCACAACAAACATTATTCTCAATGGTGAAAACTGAAAGCATTTCCTCTAAGATCAGGAACAAGACAACGATGTCCACTCTCACCACTATTATTCAACATAGTTTTGGAAGTCCTAGCCATGGCAATCAGAGAAGAAAAAGAAATACAAATTGGAAAAAAAGAAGAAAAACTGTCACTGTTTGCAGATGACATGATACTATACATAGAGAATCCTAAAGATGCCACCAGAAAACTACTAGAGCTAATCAATGAATTTGGTAAAGTTGCAGGATACAAAATTAATGCACAGAAATTGCTTGCATTCCTATACACTAATGATGAAAAACCTGAAAGAGAAATTAAGGAAACACTCCCATTTACCACTGCAACAAAAAGAATAAAATACGTAGGAATAAACCTACCTAGGGAGACAAAAGACCTGTATGCAGAAAACTATAAGACACTGATGAAAGAAATTAAAGATGATACCAACAGATGGAGAGATATACCATGTTCTTGGATTGGAAGAATCAATATTGGGAAAATGACTATACTACCCAAAACAATCTACAGATTCAACGCAATCCCTATCAAATTACCAATGGCATTTTTTACGGAACTAGAACAAAAAGTCTTAAAATTTGTATGGAGACACAAAAGATTCTGAATAGCCAAAGCAGTCTTGAGGGAAAAAAACAGAGCTGGAGGAATCAGACTTCCTGACTTCAGACCATACTACAAAGCTACAGTAATCAAGACAATATGGTACTTGCACAAAAACAGAAACATAGATCAATGGAAAAAGAAAGAAAGCCCAGAGGTAAACCCATGCACCTATGGTCAACTAATCTATGACAGAGGAGGTAAGGATATACAATGGAGAAAAGACAGTGTCTTCAACAAGTGGTGCTGGGAAAACTGGACAGCTACATGTAAAAGAATGAAATTAGAACACTCCCTAACACCATACACAAAAATAAACTCAAAATAGATTAGAGACCTAAATTTAAAACTGGACACTATAAAACTCTTAGAGGAAAACATAGGCAGAACACTCTTTGACATAAATCACATCAAGATCTTTTTTGATCCACCTCCTAGAGTAATGGAAATAAAAACAAAAATAAACAAATGGGACCGAATGAAACTTCAAAGCTTTTGCACAGCAAAGGAAACCATAAACAAGACGAAAAGACAACTCTCAGAATGGGAGAAAATATTTGCAAATGAATCAACAGACAAATGATTAATCTCCAAAATATATAAACAGCTCATGCAGCTCAATATTAAAAAACAAACCACCCAATCCAGAAATGGGCAGAAGACTTAAATAGACATTTCTCCAAAGAAGACATATATATGGCCACATGAAAAGCTGCTCAATATCACTATTAGAGAAATGCAAATCAAAACTACAATGAAGTATCACCTCACACCAATTAGAATGGGCATAATTAGAAAATCTACAAACAACAAATGCTGGACAGGGTGTGGAGTAAAGGGAACCCTCTTGCACTGTTGGTGGGAATGTAAACTGATACAGTCACTATGGAGAACAGTATGGAGAGTCCTTAAAAAACTAAAAATAGAATTACCATATGATCCAGCAATCTCACTCCTGGGCACATACCCAGAGAAAACCACAATTCAAAAAGACACATACACCCCAATGTTCATTGCAGCAGTATTTACAATAGCCAGGTCATGGAAGCAACCTAAATGTCCATCGACAGACGAATGGATAAAGAAGAGGTGGTACATATATACAATGGAATATTACTCAGCCATAAAAAGGAACAAAATTGGGTCATTTATTGAGACGTGGATGGATCTAGAGACTGTCATACAGGGTAAAGTAAGTCAGAAAGAGAAAAACAAATATCGTATATTAACACATATATGTGGAACCTAGAAAAATGGTACAGATGAACCGGTTTGCAGGGCAGAAATAGAGACACAGATATAGAGAACAAACATATAGACACCAAGGGGGGAAAGCCGTGGGGGGTGGTGTGGGTGGTTTGATGAATTGGGAGATTGGGATTGACATGTATACACTGATGTGTATAAAATTGATGAATAATAAGAACCTGCTGTATAAGAAAATAAATAAAATAAAATTCAATAAAACCAAAATTCAACTGCATAAATTTGAAAACTGAATTTGCTTTTATTCAGCAATTCATGAATTAGGCTGCATCCCACCTAGCGAACAGAAAGGAGTTCCAAAGAACCACAAGAATGAAAAATTTTTTAAAAAGGAAATTCAAATTCTAGTTTCCATAAATGGTTTTTTTTAGAACATAGCCAAGTTCATTCACTTAAGGGTTTCTTTTTTCTTTTCTTTTTTTTTTGGCCACACCACAGCATGGCTTGTGGGGTCTTATTTCCCCAACCAGGGATTGAATCTGCACCCTCAACAGTGAAATCCTAGAGCTCTGACCACTGGACCACCAGGGATTTCCCTCACTTAAGCATTACCTGCAGCTATTTTTGAAGTAAGATGACACAGTTGAGTACTTGTAACAGACACCACATGGCCCACAAAGCTGAAAATATTTATTATCTGGTGCTTTAAGAAAAAGTGTGCCTACTAGATTAACCCACCCATAGTGGGTTAGTATGAAGGTGGTAGGTCAGCCAGGTAAATGTTATAAAAGCTATAGTTTACATGTTTTCTTTGGTGCTTTTCAGTAAGGAGGAGGCTTTAAACCACAGACTTGATGTAGCCAATTCCCTTTAACAAATCTTCTCTATTTCAGCCTGATAGTATTAAATATTTGATCATGTAGGTACTTTTATTCTAATTGTGATTTGGCTTTGTAGATAGGTCAGCCTGTAGAGACAACGTTCACATCATAAGGTCTCTGAGTTTAGTGCTTCCCCTTCCTGTCACAGTGATTTTACCTTGTGAATTAATGATTGTGATTGGCTTCCTGTATAGCTTGAGTGCTGGGAGAGAATGTGCTCCTCATACAGAAGTGAACATTCTGAGCTCGATGTAATTGTACATTAATACATTGATTTTCCAGATCTTTAAGGCAATCTCAACAGCCTATTTAACATTGGTCCATTATCAAGAGATAGACTTGCCCTTCGTGAGCACAGGGCAGTATCCAGAATATACCAGGCTCCTGATAAATTACATTATTACTAAAGACTTCCCTCTAGGGGAGACAATGTATTTTTTATGCAAATAATCAATAAACAGTCTATAATACGAATAGAAGTGAGTTTTATTTGAGCCAAAATGAGGACTATTGCCCAAGAGTGCAGTCTCCACCATGGAAGAAAGCACTCTGGAGAAGCATGGTTTTCAGGACAGTTTTATATCTTGTCAGAACAAAGAACAAACATCAAACATGACAGGCATACATTCCTTCAAGGTTTCAAAAGAGACAGATTAGCATGTACCCAGCAAGTCAGCATGACCTTGGTGTCTGGAAAGGGAGCCTTATCTTTGAAGACATGCTAGCATTGGCAACATAGGAAGGGAGGGAGGGGCATTTATTCCTTTTTTCAAAGTGAACATTCTTTTTTTTTTTGGCTACTTTCGGTCTTCCTTGCTGCACGTGGGCTTCCTCTAGTTGTGGCAAGTGTGGGGGGGTGCGGGCTTCTCACTGCAGTGGCTTCTCTTGATACGGGCTTCAGTAGTTGTGCACATGGGCTCAGTAGTTGTGGCACACGGGCTTAGTTGCTCCGTGGCATGTGGGATCTTCCCAGACCAGGGCTCAAACCTGTGTCCCCTGCATTGGCAAGCAGATTCTTTTTTTTTTTCAGTAAGGTTTTATTTATTTATTTATTATTTGTTTATTTATGGCTGCATTGGGTCTTCGTTGCTGCGTGCGGGCTTTCCCTAGTTGCAGCGAGTGGGGGCTACTCTTCTTTGTGGTGCGCATACTCTAGGTTCATGGGTTCAGTAGTTGTGGCTCATGGGCTCTACAGCACACGCTCAGTAGTTGTGGCGCAAGGACTTAGTTGTTCCACTGCATGTGGGATATTCCCCCAGATCAGGGCTCGAACCCATGTCCCCTGCATTGGCAGGCCGATTCTTAACCACTGCGCCACCAGGGAAGTCCCCAAAGTGGACATTCTTTACCTCTGGATAATGCATTCTTTTCTTTAACGGTTAACGCAGAAGTACAATGCGTGTTTGACAGGCCATAAGATAGGTTCTTCTGGTTCAGACCAAATCATGTATAAGCCAGAATGCCTTCCTCAGAACTCAGTAGGTGAATGTTTCTTCCATCACATTGATAGGAGTTAGTTTTGAATAAGTTGCATTCTGTTTTATATACTACATTGAGAGTCTATTTAGTGTGATTCAGTTCCCTTAAACTTGTTTGTTCCTGAATGTTCAAATAAATGAGGTCCAGGGCCTGCAAAACAAAAGATTAGAACCTGGAAGTAGTTTGTCTGAGCATTGTTTATTCATTCATTATTCTATTATCCAGTGCTCATTAAATATTTACCATTTACAAATCACTGCACTAACCTCTTGGGTTCAAAATATGAATAAGACATAATCTTTGCTCTCAAGGAGCTCACAACATTCAAACAAACCAAGTCATAAGTACAAAGATATAGAAAGGTATGATCAGGAGTTATGATAAGTACACACAAGGAGCACCTTAACCCAATCAATGGAGACTTCAGAGAGGAAGTAATGCCAGGCCAGGACTCAGGGAACACTATAGTTTGTGGAGGAAACTATGTGCAGTTTGATGAAACTGGGGAGATGAGCCAGATTAAGAAAGGCTTTTAAGAAATGCCATCTTAAAGAGTTTTATCTTTTTTTTTTTTTAAGAGTTTTATCTTTAACATTTTTAGGATAGCACTGGGGAGTCACTAAAACTATCACTAATATTTATTGAGCAAGGTACTAAGTGTTTTACATTCTTCATGTCATTTAATGTTCTCAGTGA
This sequence comes from Grampus griseus, assembly GCF_964374135.1. NCBI lineage: Eukaryota > Metazoa > Chordata > Mammalia > Artiodactyla > Delphinidae > Grampus > Grampus griseus. The sequence goes on along the minus strand of NC_139005.1, from coordinate 25,835,658 downwards.
CACAGTGCATGGATACTGTTATTTATCCCCTTTTATCAGATGCAAAAACTAAGGCTCAGAAAGATGAAGTAATTGTCCCAAGATCAGGCAGCAACTAAATGGCAAAACAAGAATTTGAACCAAAACAAGAATTTGAACCAAAACAAGAATTTGAACTTCTAACTTTAGAAGCCGTTCTATAGCACTGCGAAATAATGTCAAGCTCATATATTTGAAGAAAAGTCATCCAAACAGCTGCAACTCATTTTTCTGCCTTGATTTAAGTTAGACTTTGAAGAGTCATTCTCTACCCACCACATCCGTCCTTGAAAACAGCACACAAAGCTCTTTTCATATGATGTGAATTTATTTGAGGAAAACATATATGGAAACAACATGAATGCCAAATACAGGCAAATTATGATTTTCTCATCCTGCTCTTTGATTGAAGGTAACTTCAAATATGGTACATGTCCCACTTACATTTTGCCTTTCTTACTCCTTCATGAAGCCCTTCCCAGAAGGGTTCCTCTCTTAAATGCAGTTAAGGTATGATGATTTCAAAATAGAATGGAGGGAATTCCCTCGTCCAGTGGTTGGGACTTGGCGCTTTCACTGCAGGGACCGGGTTTGATCCCTGGTTGGGGAATTGTAAGCCATGTGGCAAAGGCCAAAAAAAAAAAAAAAAAAGGAATGAAGATTCTGTCTGAGAGAGTATGTATTTAAAGTACAGAAGACACTTGACTTTTTTTATTTTTTTGGCAGTGCCACGGGACATGTGGGATCATAGTTCCCCAACCAGGGATCAAACCCGTGCCCCTTGTATTGGAGCACAGATACTTAAACTGCAGGGAAGTCCCAGACACTTGACATTTTTGGATTAACATTCATGCTTTGAAAAAATTCAGCATAAATGCCCTTTTAACAATTTGTAATTTTTCACAAATTGGAGCTTTAAGGGATCAGGCAGGTCTCAAAGTTCAGAGTTAAGTCTTAGCTCAAAAGCTGCACTTCAGGTGCAGCCACTACAGAAAACAGTATGGAGCTTCCTTAAAAAAACTATAAATAGAGTTACCATATGATCCAGCAATCCTACTCCTGGGAAAACTTTCTGGAGAAAACTTTAATTTGAAAAGATACATGCACCCCAGTATTCATAGCAGCACTATTTACGATAGCCAAGACATGGAAGAAACCTAAATACCCATTGACAGATGAGTGGATAAAGAAGATACGGCACATATATACAATGGAATGTTACTCAACCATAAAAAAGAATGAAATAACGCCGTTTGTAGCAACATGGATGGACCTAGAGATTATCACACTAAGTGAAGTAAGCCAGACAGAGAAAGACAAATATCATATGATATCACTTATGTGTGGAATCTAAAATATGATACAAATGAACTTATTTACAAAACAGAAACTGACTCACAGACATAGAAAAGAAATTTATAGTTTCCAAAGGGGAAAGGGGGAGGGAGGGTTAAGAGTTGGGGTTAGCAGACACAAATTACTATGTATAAAATGGGTAACAAGGTCCCACTATATAGCACAGGGAACTGTAAGGCCAACTGGCCTGAGGCAGGGGAACACAATCAGATTCACAGGTTGCATCAGACCGAAATTCTCCGGACCACCCAGTTCCAGAAACTGCCCTGGAGACATTCCGGACCACCCAGTTCCAGGAACTGACCTGGGGACTTTGAACCCGGCCCAGCCTTCCGGCCTTTCGAGGGGTGGGACTAACGGTCCCCCAGGATACCCGAAAAGACCACCAAATAAGGAATACCCTGCGCCCTCCCAGATTCACCACACCCCTTTCCCTTCTTCCCCTATAAAATCTTGCCCAACCCTCACCCGGGCGCGACTTCTCTGGCCCCTTTCTCTCGGACCAGTGAACCTCGCCTGGGAGGCGCTCCCTAATAAAGCTCACTTGAAGCTTTCCTCTGTTTTGCGGTGCCGTTTGTTAAGATCCGACCTTACAGGAACTATATTCAATACCTTGTAATAAGCTATAATGGAAAAGAATAAATAAATAAATAAAAATATAAATATATATATATATATAGAGAGAGAGAGAGAACTGAATCACTTTGCAGTACACCAGAAACTAACACAACAGTGTAAATCAACTATACTTCAGTTAAAAAAAAAAAGGCAAAAAAAAGAGGTACACTTCAGGAAATTAATGGTCATAATTTGTTCTAGTATTAAATCAGGATAAACAATGCAGAACTCTTGATTTTAGCATGTCCTCATGGGCACTTAGAAGCTTGATTGTCTGTGGTAGACCACCAAATGAATAGGGGACCCCAAAACAAATAGCAAAATTTTTTTTTTTTTCTCCCATGGCACTTGATGTTCTTTAACTTGTATTAAAATCTATTACAACTGTTGGGGAAGGAAGAATTTCCTCCTACCCTTCTTGGTTCTTTTGGATGGTCTAATAATTAAGTTGACACAAGACAGATTAAGGAGAAGAAAAATTTTAATTTCATATGTGTGGAAGTTTCATGGATATAGGACCCAAGAATTGACCAGAGTAGGCTGTTTATATACATTTTAGACAAAGAAGCAATAAATTTGTGAAGAACTGACAAGACAAAGTAGCTTCAGCTTGGGTACTAATTAGTGAAGAAATCAAGCAGAATTTGTTTACATAGGCTTCTGGGCCCTGAGCTCCCTATTTCTGGCAATAAGGATGTCTTCCTACCTCCTGGTGCAGGGAGGTGCCTTTCACATGAGAGATTTATTTCCAGCTTTCAAGGGGACAGAGAGGAGGGTCAGAGTGTTCTTATTGCACTGGCTGTTTCTCAAGTACCTTTAATTTAAAATCATCAATATGCCACGTTGACATATTTTAGGGGCAGCTTAACCCTGAGCCCCATCACAGCTTTTACATAACAGAATTGCAGGCCCCAGGTTAAAGCACTAATTTTTCTGGCTAAAAGGAATGTATTCTTCAGGACTAGCTTAAATTATAAGTTCCTTGCTAAACTGGACCTGGCTAACCCTTAAGCCACCTATCTTGGATAACAAGAAACAGAACATTTGCCTCACCTCTCACATTACATTGTTTTCTTACTCCTTCATGTCCTATATAACCCATAAAATTTCTAACTAACAAGAGGGGTGGGAGTGGGAGTGCGGTGAGCCATCTCAATTTCTTTTTTTATTATTTTATTTATTTATTTTTGGCTGTGTTTGGTCTTTTTTACTGCGTGCAGGATTTCTCTAATTGAGGTGAGTGGGGGCTACTCTTCATTTGCTGTGGGCTTCTCATTGTGGTGGCTACTCTTGTGCAGCATGGGCTCTAGGCACGTGGGCTTCAGTAGTGGTGGCACACAGGCTCAGTAGCTGTGGCTCACGGGCTCTAGAGTGCAGGCTCAGTAGTTGTGGCTCATGGGCTTAGTTGCTCTGCGGCATGTGGGATCTTCCCAGACCAGGGCTCGAACCCATGTCCCGTGCTTTGGCAGGTGGATTTTTAACCACTGTGCCACCAGGGAAGTCCCAACCATCTCAACTTCTGACTGACCCTCCAGCTGCCAGCAAATGTAGTGTTCTCTTTTCTCATCTGTATTCTTGTGGTCTTACTTTAAGACCCTGACGAGTGTTTATCATTGTTGGCTGTTAAGGTCAAGGAGAGGCTTGCTTGAATTGGATTATTGCTATTGTAGAAGATATCAGGGACTCATCTAGAAAAATATTTGTAAAGGTTTCCAACTCTGAGTCAGACTTGAGATTGGTTACGATCTTCTTCCGTAATGCCAAAGGGAATTACATATTCAATAAAAATATCCTAACTTTCTTCAGTCTCTATCTTATTTGGATCTTAGACAATAGTTATGATAACTGAAACTGAAACCGAGCAGGCCCCTGTGAGACCCTCGTGGGTACAAATCCTTTCCGCATCCTTTCAGCCTCCTAGATCTTCCGTGAGTACCAAAGGGTAGGTTCAAACAGTTGCTAATCAAAGAAGTGAGGGAATGCAGAAACAAAGGAGAAGCAGTCAAGAAACCATAGTGCAGTGATTAAAGCAGGATCCTGGTTCCTCCTCAAGAATATACATAAAACAGTATATTTGAGTTCTTCTACAGGAACTAAGGCCCCCACCCTGGTGGAGGATGGTAACTACAGGCTGAGACCCTGGACTGGTTGAAACCAGAGACTGAGGACTGAGATTCCTGGAACACTGTTCTGTTACCTCACCATCAACCAATCAGAGGAAAGTCAGGCACCCTGCAGCCCCTGAAACCGAGCAGGACCCTGTGGGGCTACTGGGCAAGCTCCTGGGCAAAATAGCCTTTCGGTATCCCCCATTTCCTCATTACGGGAAATAGGCTTCATTCAGCCTCCATGATCTTCCCGGAGTTCCAATTGGAAGGTTCAAATAATTGCTAATTAGGGAAGGGAGGGGATGCAGAGACAAGGGAGGAACAGTCAAGAAACAATAGTGCAGCCTTGAGGCAGAGTCCTGGTTCCCCCTCAAGGCATATACATAGCAATATCTTTGAGCTGTTTTGCAGATACTGAAACCCCTACCAGGTGAGAGAAGTTATCTGCATGCTGTCCACAAGCATGTAGACCCCAGACGGGGTGGAACCAGAAGGTGGATGATGCTGACTCCCACTTACCTCACCACCAACCAGTTAGAAGAATGTCCATGAGCTGATCACGTCCTCTTTGTATTATTACTATAAAACGCCTCACTAACTGCCCCCGCCCCCCAGGTGGGGGACACACAGTTCTGAGGGCATTAGCCCACTGTGGCCCCTTTTGCCTGACAAAGCAATAAAGCTAGTCTTCTCTACTTCACCCAAAAGTCTGTCTCTTAGATTTAACTTGGTGTTGGGGTACAGAGGCTGGATTCGGTTTCACCCTTGCCCCAAATTTTGCCTGTAAAAACTTCTCCCCAAAAACCATTGGGGAGTTTGGGGATTCTGAGCAGGAGTCACTGTTCCCCTTGCTTGGCCCTGCAATAAATCTTTCTCTGCTCCGAAGTTCAATGGTTTGGTTTTTTTGGCCTCACTCTGCATCAGGCACGTGAACTAGAGTTCAGTAACAAAACCAACATACTTCTCTGTTTTGGTGTTAAGTAATTCTGAGATGAAGCATTCTTTCCTGCCTTTGTGCTAAACAATGCTAGGATAAACAAAAACAACATACGTACTCTTTCATAGAAATATTTATTCATAGAAAACAAAACTAGGAACCAACTAAAATAGCTTATTCATCAAGCTTACTGGTCAATACTTACCTCAAGGCCCTCATCTGGCTCTCCTAAACAATTCGAAGCTATTATGGGGTATGCTGTTTTGTCTAATCCCATTAAACTCTCTACTTTGGGAGACCCATCATAAAGTCCCCCTGCACTGGCCGTAAAACCCTAAAAATATTGTCTCCAGTCTTTGTCCATTTGAGATACTACTAAGGCTGTGTGGTGTCTTTTCTTATTGCAGTAAGCCCAATAAACTTAGCTTTGCTTGATCACTGGGTCTTTTTGGTGTTCCTTTAGGAAGTAATTGGAGAATTGCAAGTTAAGGAGGAAAGTCCTGATTTTACCAGGGTAAGTTGCCTGAATCTTCCTCCCTTCCTCCCAAAGTAAACACTCTCCTTGTCTTTCTTTCCTGATTTATATGTTAATCATTCCCTTTCCTTTCTTTATAACTTTCATAAATTACTTTGTGTGTCTAAACAATATAAGGACAAAACCTTTTACTGACAATTATGATATAGAGTAACTGGCAATTAGTTCCTCATTCCCCAGAATTCTCAGCAACCTAACTGCAGACGCACCTGGTCATTTCATTATGCTGGCAATAACAAGATCCCAGATATTCGGCAATTCAGTTTTGGGGGACCATTCATCATTCATTAAGAAAGCATTCGCTCTACTTTTTGGTTGTGAAACACTGCGTAGCAAGAACACAAGATAGCAAGAATCTGGATAAGAAAATGTTACATTGCCACTGTTTGGTGCAAAATCCCCAATCAGAACTGAGTGTCTTCTGAGAGTTTGTAAGAACCTCATCTGGGGCAATATGAGGGCAGGGTCATGAGTCCTGAAAAACATACAAAAGATTGTGGTGTAGGCCCAGGAAAGGACATCCAGCAGGAATATGGTCAGGGAGCTTGGAGTGCTCTATATTTTCTATTTCTAGCTAACTGTGGCCTACATCTAGATCTCAGGAATAGATTAAAGCAGAACACTTCTATGGGATAAAATGATTCTCAGATGATCTAGGCAGCGAGGCAGAAGCACAAGTGATACAAGCAAGCCAAGTGCAGACAAGATTTTGACCTCAGGCTAAATAGGGCAGTAGGTATCTTGAGGATAATTCTCAACACATCTGTCTCTTGAGTTACATTGCTCCCAGTCTGGGCCAGTTGCTTTTTCTACACTTGTGGCCTGGTTTTCACCCTGTGATTTTCTGTCACTATCATCTCAGGTACCCCTTTGCCTCTCTCCTGTTTCCTATATTTCACACCTGCTTTTCTCTCAGTTTTATCATTTTGGTTCACATATCCTTCAGTAGTTTCCTTAGGAAGGGCATATGGAAAGTATTCTTCTTACTCTTTGCAAGTCTTTATATAAACCAGCACCTGTTTGATAATTTGGTTGAATAGAGTCCTCTGCTGGAATAAATTTTCCTTCAGAATTTTTAAAGCATTACTGTATGTCAGGATGTGCTACCCCAAAATATGGCACCTTGGCATACACTTTCCCAAAAAGAAGGAGATAAATCTTCTAGGTACTCTCCCTGTATCAGGAGAAAGATGTTCTTATCACTAGAGACAGGGAATTAAGGGCCTGGAAGCCTGTATAAAAAACCTTGTTACTTCTTCACTATTTACCACTCATAGCCCAAAACCCTTTGTCTTGTCAGTTCTTCAAAATGTATGTTTCTTTGTCTAAAAGGTATATAAGCCTTCTGCTCTGATCACTTCTTCAGGTCTTTATTCTCCCGTGAAGGCTCCCATGTACTTGTAAGAACTGTATAAAATTTGTATGCTTTTCTCCTGTAAATCTGTCTTTGTCAGTTTAATTTTCAAATCCAGTCAGGGACCCTCAGAGGGTCAAGGGAAACTTGTTCCTTCTCTACACCACGTTGCTGTTGAGAAGTCCAAAGCAATTCTGATTCCTTTTCCTTTTTTTTCTCCCTTGTCCCCTTTCACCTACTTTTCTGGAAGCTTGAGAATCTCTTTTTTTGTCCTAAATGTTTTAAATTTTACAATCATATGCTTTGGCGTAGGACAGTTTTAATCTGTTGTGATGGCTCTTTCAATTTGGAAATTTGGGTCCTTCAGTTCTGGGAATTTTCTTTGAATTATTTCTTTTTTTGTCGTTGTTGTTTTGCTTTTGGCTGTGCCACACGGCTTATGGAATCTTAGTTCCCCCGACCAGGGATTGTACCCACGCCCTAGGCAGTGAAAGCACAGAATCCTAACCACTGGACTGCCAGGGAATTCCCTTGAATTTTTTCACTGTTGATTTCTTCCCCTCTGTTTTTTGTTTTGTTTTGTTTTTTCTTCCTGGAAACCCCATTATCTGGCTGCTGAACTTCATAGACTGGTATAAGTTTCTTATCTTTTTTCTCCTATTTCCTATCTCCTTGTCATTTATTCAGTTTTTTCTTATCATATTTTTAACTTCCAAAACCTCTTTGTTCTATGAATGTTCCGCTTTTAAAAAATAATACCCTGTTCTTGTTTTAAGGATGCAATATCTTCTCTTACTTCTCAGGACTAAGAAATGAAAAACTACAGAAACCACAACTTGAAACACAGAAAAACTGTACAGAAACCACAACTTGCAAAACAGATAAATTATTTCATCAACAGCTCAGCTTGGACCCATGTGTTCAGGAAAGATAAAGCCACAGACTTTTTCACAAACAGCCTCGCCTAGCCTATCAAAGCAGTCAGAGACTCAACTCACTTGCAATCTGATCACCTCTTTCCTGTCTTGCCTAACTTTCCTTCCTGCCCCTCCCCCCCTTGCTAACTTCCGTCCTTTGACTAACTCCTCCCCAACAAAACTTTATAAAGTTCTCAGAGAGTCCATTTGACTGGTTTCATTTGGCCAGTGTCTCCCTTGCCTGGCATATTTCTAACAAACTAAGTTTGGTGTTTATTGTTGCAATGATAACAAATTTCTTTGGTGGTTTATTTTGGGAAGCTTTGACTGAACACAAATTAAGTAAAGTTTTCTTTCATCTACATAGTCTGTTTTCTTCAAGGTGCCTTTTTCTGCTTGTTTGGTCTTTATCTTGCATAATAAAAGACTTTCTCTAGAGTTCTGGTAATCTTGTTTTTCTGCTCAGGATTGAGAGGGGTAGACTAAAGAGATGACTGGAAATTCTGAGTACACAGAGAACTCGTGTATTCTTTAAATTTACTGTAGGGCCATTTATTTGTTGGATAATCCCAAATGTCAGTTTCTCTACTTCGTCTGTCTTGGGTTGCCCAGATTTCCCCAGGGGAAGGTGTGCCAATCTTGGGCCTAGAGGGTAAAGATCTGACTGCCTTGGTTTGGGGGCTGAATAGTTGATGAGGGCTGTGGAGCAGGAGGTGGAGCCTTATCAAGCAGGATGCATGTGACTATGCAAACCTTCACTTTCGCATAGTGCCAACGCCCTTAACTGTGCCTAGAGTTTCTACTTGAGTCGGGGAGAAATAGTCATCCAGTAGCAAGGAGTTAGGGAAAGGATTTGTGTTTGTGGGTAATTCTTTGATATAATCATGTCTATTTTCAATTTTCTATGCCTTTGCTATAGAATTCAGCTTTCTCAGTTCTTCTAAGTTAATTTGCAATATTTGCTTTCCAGCTTCCAGAAATTTATTTTTGTTGTCCCCATCTTTGTGCTTTCATGTCTTTGCTGTTTCTTTTTTTTGATATCACTGTTGTAGTTTCAGGGAGGGAGCAAAATTAGATTGATGTGTTCTATTCACCGTCTTAAGCCAGAATGCCTCTACTGCTTTTTTCATTAGCCATATGGCCTCCCATTGGCATTCCACCAGAAACATATCTGTAAAGTCTATAGTTTTGTAAACCTCATTCACCAATAGCCAAACTGTTTTCAGAACATTTAGGCAAGTCATAAGATTAAGCAATGAACTGGTTTAACTACTGAAGTCTTTCATATGCATATCATTAGGAAATGGATTCAGCAGCTTCCTCTTTTGAAATTCTCTTCCTTTGCATTTTCTGAATCACAAGTTGAATGTGTTATAATTTAAAGAATGCCCTGGGTTTGAATGGGAAAGAAGGAGGTAAGAGGGGAGAGGAAGAGAGTAAATGAAGAAGGAGGGAGAGAGAGAAGAATTAAACTGTTCCTGAATAAGTGTATGGGAGGAAGGACTTCCCTTCTACCCTTCTAGCTTTGATAGTTGGGTCTGTGAAATAAACCGACAACAGGAAGTTTAACAGGAGAAAAGGCCTACAAATTTATTAATTTTTTAGTAGTATGAGCATGAGGACATCACAGGGGGAAAATATGAGTACCCAAAATAGTGAGATTTGAGGAGCTTATATATGGTCTTAGCAGAGGAAAGGGAAGGAGGATTAGGTCTCTTAGGGGAGAGTAAACGATTTTTAGAAAAGATGAATGGGCCCTTAAAAGAGTAGATAGGAGATGGATAGTATGACAAGTGTATCTTCTGGCCTCCTCTCCTGTGATTAGAGTCATTCCTACCTGACTGATGAAACTCCTGGGGAGGAGATTTATGACAATTGAGTTTCTTTTGGAGGATTTGTCTTTAGGCAGATAAGGGGAGTTCAGAGAAAGCCCTTTCCTGCATTTGATATTTTTCAAGTACCTTCAGCTCAAAATAATCCTTATAGCCAAAAAAGCATATGTTAGGGTGGCATATTCTGCCACCCTTCAAGGGCAAGCAGGCCTGTGCACAGGCTCCTCATGCTCTCTTGGCAGGGCCATCCACTTCAAGGTGTGATCTTTAGTTTAGAAATTAAACTGTTAGATAGACCCAAAGTTGATTGAATCCCAAACTCAAGAGATTCATTTAACCATTCTTTCATTAAATAATTATGTGTTCATCCTGGTGCTGTGTGCTGAGAATACAAAGTGAACAAAACAGACATAATCCTAGCCCTTATGGTGCATAGGATCTATATAGAGAGATTTCTGCTTTTATGTTTGTCATTTTACTGTGATAAATATTACTATCAATGAGCATGCCAGATGTTACTCTGAAAGCACATTACCTGGTTCTCAATCTAGTCAAACAGGTCTAGAATCCTCTCCACTGCATACTTTCCAGATTCTATGAGAATTTCTTGTTCTGCAGCTTCCCTTTTATAGATACCCTACAGATCATCTCAAGACTGTTAAAAACATTCCTTCTGTAGAGAGAATGAAATACCATTCATTAGACCTCAGCTTTCTAGTTACAATAACATTCCAATCATGCCTTTCTGATCATATTTGGATTTGGGATAGTCCTAATCTTTTTTTTGGCCACTTCGCGTGGCTGCAGGATATTAGTTCCCCGACCAGGGATTGAAACTATGGCCCCTCTAATGGAAGCGCTGGGTCCCAACCACTGAACCACCAGGGAAGTCCTACCAATGTACTTCAATCCCTGGTTTATATACATCCTCACCTTTCTCTCCCAGAATTAAGTACTACCCTGAATTTTGTGTTCTTTCATTCCATGACATATTGTATAATTTCACAATATACATATGTATCATTTGTGTGGTTTTTATTTTATATAGTAGTATCACACTATACTCATTCCATCACAGCTTTTTATTTTGGGTGAACAGTACATACCTAGGGATGAAAATATAGGTACAAGGTAAGCACATCTTCAAATTTACTAAATATTATCACTGTGTCCTTCAATTTTTCTTCAGCAATTTGCAATCTCCATCATGCACCCCACCCCCAGTAGTATATAAGAGATCTTTTGCTTCAAAATTTCCCCCAAATTTGGTATTGTCTAACTAAACATTTTTTGCAACTATGGTGGGTTTAAAACTGATTGCTGCTTTGATAATCAGTGACAATCTTTTCATACATTTATTGGCTATTTGTGTTCTTCACTTTTGTGAGTTGCATATCTACAGGAATTTAAGTTCCATGAGTGCAACTTTGTATCCCCAGCACCATGAGTAATGCCTAAAACACTGTAGATATTTAATATATATTTAGTTGAATACTTGCTGACAAGGATATATAAGTTGAATAGTGTAGTGGAGGAAAAAGTTTTCCTCAACCTTCTTAAGGTCCCTGGCTGGGTCTAAAAATAAAACTGACAAAAATAGATTAACGGGAGAAAAGCGTACAAATTTATTTAATATAAGTTTTATGTGACAGGGGAGCCTTCGTGAGGAGATGAAGACCCAGAGAAACAGTATTTTTATGGTAGGTTTAATGAAGAGTGGATAGTTGTGGAGGAATATGACAGGTTAAGGAGTATGAGGTAAGCTTAGTAAACTGGGGGAGACATTAGCAAGGCCCGTTTGTTTACATTCTTCTTAGTGTGCCTTCCTCTTTGGGGATAAAGATACTCCTTTCCTCAGGGTATAGGGAGGGCACCTTTCACAGGGGGATTTTATGACCTGTTTTAGGAGAGGAAGGGCAAGGAAGGAGGAGACCAGAGTGATCTTTCTGCTTCTTAAGTTTTCTCAAACTCTTTCAGCTTAAGATATTCAAAATGCCAAGGTGCTATATTTGGGGGTAGCATGTCCTGAACCTTATCAATATCAATGACTGTTTGTAGCTTATGCCCCACTCCCTTTTTTTTAAAGCTCCGGTGGTCTTTTTTTTTTAATTTATTTACATTTTGGGGGGGGGCTTTGTTGGGTCTTCGTTGCTGCGCGCGGGCTCTCTCCAGTTGCAGCGAGTGGGGGCTACTCCTCGTTGTGGTGTACGGGCCTCCCGCCGTGGTGGCTTCCCTTGCTGTGGAGCATGGGCTCCAGGCACCCGGGACCTCAGCAGTTGTGGCACGCGGGCTCAGTAGTTGTGCCTGTAGGCTCAGTAGTTGTGGCGCATGGGCTTAGTTGCTCCGCGGCATGTGGGATCCTCCCGGACCAAGGCTCGAACCCGTGTCTCCTGCATTGGCAGGTGGATTCCCAACACTGCACCACCAGGGAAGTCCGTATGCCCATTATTTTAAATGCCTTTTTCTTACTGATTTGTCCGATTTTCAAAACACGTTTTGAATACTAATATTTTATGTATTATACGTGTAGCAAATATCTTCTCTCAATTTATGGCATATCTTTTCCATTTTTAAAAAAAGTAACTCTTTATGCACAGATGTTTTTCATTTTAATAAAGTTTTCCATTTAATATGTAAAATCAAGGATGGGTGTCCCGTCTTGCCAGGTGGCTCTAGTCCTTGTAGATATTCAGGAACCTAGGTTTCTTCCAATTTGAGGATAAGCCATCTCCTAGGAGTTTGTTCCCTTTGCATGGTTGAAACAAGAGCTGCAGCTATGTCCATGTTCCATCCAGCAGGAAGAGGTAAGAGGAGCATGGAGTGGGTACACAGGCTGCAGTAAGGGAAGGATATTGTACTTATGTCTGCTCACATTCAGTTGGGGAGAACTTATTCACATAACCACAACTCAGTGCAACAGAGGGAGAAACACAGTCTCTGGCTGGGCAGCTACATGCCCACTGTAGCCTTCTTGCCCCTGGACGAAGGGGAGAAAGATTTTAAGTGTACAGTTGACAGCTTCACCACCGGGAGCTTTATCTCTTTTTCTGTTATTTGGAAGAGTCATATGGTTGCAATGATCTATTCCTTAAAGATCTAATACAATGCATGTAAAATCTAAAGGGACTTATATGTTTTCCCATGGGAATATTTAAAATTTATATTTGAAGTAATTTACTAATGATAGAACTATTCAGCTTCTATTTCTTCTTGAATAAGTTTTGGTAAGTTACCTTTTTTCTAAAAGTTTGAATTTTTGATCTAAAATTTCAAATTTATTTGTGTAAAGTTATTTGTATAATTATTCTTTAATTATTGTTTAAATATTTGCCAAATCTGTGATTATATTCCCTCCTTTTTTGATTCTAATATTATGTGTGGCTTTCCTCTTTTTTTTTCATCTCACCAGAGGTTTGTCTAATTTATTAGTCTTTTCAAATTACCCACTTTGGGCTCTGTAGATCCCTCTTTATTGTCTTTGCTCTCTAGTTTGTTATATCCTGCCTTTATCTTACTTTCTTCTACTTTTATTTATTCAATTGTTCAATTTTTAAAACTCCTTAAGCTTATTAATTTCTGGCCTTTCTTATTTCCTAACATAAACATTTAAAACCAGAAAAAAAAAGAAAAGAAAAGAAAAGAAAAATCCCCTACATGTTGCTTTAGATGCATCCCAGTTTTGATATTTGGCATTTTTGTTATCACTCAGTTTAAGATTTCTTACTTTATTATGATTTCTGCTTGGGGTTAGTTAGTGGTATATTTTAAACTACCAAATAAATTTCATGTTATCTTTTTATTAATTTTTAATTTAATTGCACTATAGTCAGAGATTGTGGCCAGTAGAATATTCTGAGTACTGCATTGTTATTCTCCTTTCTTACTCTGGGCCCTTTTCCTTGAACTAAACATTTCCTTCTTAACCCTCTCTTCCTCTAGGAGGAAAGAGAGGTTTTCAGGAGTTTCCTCTCTTCCTCTTACACCTGGCCACTAGCCTAGCAGACCCGCAACATTGCCTGAATCCCAGAGTGAGCGGACCACAGGCTCAAACTGCAACTCATGCCATGTAAGTCATTTTTACCTGCTACACAGTGCATTGCTTATAATGCCATGTCACTTATTGAAGGCTCACCATGTGCCAGGCATAGTACTAAGAATCTTATATACATTATCTTATTTAATCATCCTAACAAGACCATTATTAACCCCCATTTTGTGGACAGGAGATTGAAGCACTGAAAAATTAAGTAACTTTTCCCAAGTCATGTCGCTTCAAGTGGAGGCACCAAGAGAAGACCCCAGTGTCTGTTGGACCCCAGAGTCTATGCTATGTAAGCACTCAAATGAGGTTTGTTGAACAAAGAATTCCCCCTTTTGATAGTTCATGGCCACAATGAATTTTATTGCCACTGGGTCATGCATTCCCATAACACTCTGCATTTCCACTTTACATAAAACATTCAACACTTGTTGAAAATACTTTGAAATGTGGAATTATATTCCTTTTGGAGTATTTCAAGTCATCTATAAAACAACAGCATGAAGAATTACAAGACAGCTGCTACCTATCTTTTAATATTGGCTGTTTTGGTGTTATCTGACGTTTATCTGACAAATCAGTAGACACCTTCTAACCACATCCTTCTTCTAAGTGCTCCCTGTTAATGCTGTTACAGCTCAAGAAATTGTGAATTTTCTAAATTGTTTAAGATAATTTACAATCTTCCCCCAAAGTTACTTTTTGCTGTTTCTTCTTTTTATCACATAACTTTTCTTTTTTCTCATGATATATGTCATTTTACACAATTAATTACCTATATATTTAAAAATTTTTATAACATAATTATGTTCATATGTATAAAATAAAAAATAAGAAAAAACTGAACACATGTCATGGAGTACACTTCATTAATTATTTTTTAAAGTGTGTGGGGTTTTTCTTTTTTGGTGTTTTCTTCTCTAATTGAATGACAGTAAGCAATATTTGAAATTATCTTTTAATTTTAATTATTTAAAAATAATTGTTTTACTGTTTCTACTGTAAAATGAAGGAAAAACATTATGTATAAATTAAAATAATAGAACTAGTAATGATTAATTGTCTATATTTTTATTGTGATAAAATATACATGATGTAAAATTTACCATTTTAATCAATTTTAAGTGTAAAATCAGTAGCATTAATCGCATTCACAATGTTGTACAAACACTGTTTTTTTCTAGAACTTTTTTATCATCTCATATTGAAACTCTTTACCCATTAAACAATAGTTACCCATTCTCCCCTCTCCCCAGCCCCTAATAATCTCTATTCTACTTTCTGTCTCTGAATTTGCCTATTCTAGGTGCCTATATAAGTGGAATCAGATAATATTTGGCCTTCTGTGTCTGGCTTATTTGATTTGGCCTGATGTGTTCAGGTTTATCCATGTTGTAGCATGGATCACAATTTCATTCCTTTTTAAGGCCGAATAATATTCCATTGGATACATACCACGTTTTGTTTTGTTGAATATTATTGTCCAATGTTTTGTTGATCCATTCATCTACTGATGGATATTTGGGTTGTTTCCACCTTTGGCTAATGTGAATAATGCTTCCCTGAACATTAGTATACAAGTATCTGTTTTCAGTTCTCTTGGTTGTATACTTATGACTGGGATTGCTGGATCATACGGTGATTCTATGCTTAACTTTTTGAGGAATCACCGAACTGCTTCCACAGGGCTGAATCATTTTACATTCCTTCCAGCAATGCACAGCGTTTCAATTTCTCTCCATCCTTGCCCGTACTTGTTATTTTCTGTTTTGTTTTGTATGTAATAACTTTCCTAGTGGGTGTGAAGTGGTATCTCATTGTGGTTTAATCATCTACATCTAAACTCGCATTTGAGAGGAAAGGGAATTGAAATTAAGAGAGATAAATAACTTACAGTTAGTAGGTAGTGAAGGAGCAACTACAGTTAAGGTCTCCCAACTCGAACCAAGGTTGTTTTCTTCTTCAAAATCTTGTCTTATTGTACCATTACAATATTCTTTATATATTTGGCTCCTTACATATTTTATTTGACTTATATTTAGAAGTAAAATAGGAGACTTCCCTGGTGGCACAGTGGTTAAGAATCCACCTGCCAATGCAAGGGACTTGGGTTGGAGCCCTGGTCCGGGAAGATCCCACATGCCATGGAGCAACTAAGCCCGTGAGCCATAACTACTGAGCTTGTGCTCTGGAGCCCGTGAACCACAACTACTGAAGCCTGCACACCTAGAGCCTATGCTCTGCAACAACAGAAGCCACCACAATGAGAAGCCCATGTACTGCACGGAAGAGTAGCCCCCACTCGCTGCAGCTAGAGAAAGCCCGTGCACAGCAACAAAGACCCAAAGCAGCCAAAAATAAATTAATTAATTTTTTAAAATTTTATTGCTTAAAAAAAATGTAAAATAGGGTAGTGTCCACATAGTATTAGGTTTAACCATGTGAGATTGTTGTTTTTGTAGGCCAACACAATCAAGTATCAGGAATTTTGTATGGTTCAACTTAATATTGAAACATGCTCCTATTATCAAGGATGTGTTGGGGGAAAAAGTAAAATTTCAGAATATAGCTAAAAATATACTGAAAGAAAAGTTGTTTGGTACACTTTGGAGGGTGAAGGAACAGAAGACTTTCTGGATATACAGAGTAGTTTATAGGTCCCTTAAATTTGGATTGCATTGTTACTTTATCCATGTATATTTAAAAATATGTTCAATGTATTCTTCTAATTCTAAAGGACTTTAATTGTATCTTAAGACATATAAGTGTCTTGTTGAATTTTAAAGACCTTTAAACTAATATAAGCCCATGTTATTCTCATATTCTCAGAACCACTCAATTTTAATTCATATTTAAAATGATATATGGAAAAGAAAGGGTTATTGTGCAGCAGGTCTGCAACTAATTCCCTTTTGTTTCTAGGAGACACTTCTGGGAAAGAAAGAAGGGAGGTGATCTGGTTTAATTTTCTTATGATCATTCTACTAAATAGACCTCCTGGCAAAGAGGCCAGTGGTATTGCTGGCTGAAGAGTCCTTACCTATGGCATACTTTTAGCAGAATATATCTAGTTGTCTATGATTGCTTATGGTAACCAAACCTGGAATCTATGAATTTAGGAAATGGCTTCCTGGAAAATATCATGTAAGCTATGTAACTACCTGGGTATAAAATGGATACTTCATGATTAAAATGACTTTTGTTTTAATGTGATGCACACATTGCTTAGAAACCTCATCTGTTAATCTTGGCCAGAGCTGTGTTGATGGTCCCAGATCCTACCCTACTTCACCTGTGTCTCATGATTATTTGTATCCTTGAAACTGTAGAGAAGCTTGATTCTAGGTAATTCTCTGGTTTGTTGAGTTTGATTTGACAATCTGATCCTTTGTGTTATCCCATTATGTGAATTTTGGATGTCACCCGTAATTTTCTGATTTATAGCCACATTGTATGTAAGATATATCCAAATGAATACATATAATGGGCTTTTTAATTGCTGCATAGTATTCCATTAGGCATAGGTATCATAATTTATTTATCCAGTTTCCTATTGAAAAATATTTTGATTGTTTTCATTCTTTTTGCTATTATAAATATTGCTGTGATAAAGATCCTTATTAATAGGTCAACTTGCACAATTGGGAGAATATTTATAGAAGTAGAATTTCTGGGTCAAATGATGTGTGCATTTTCAATTTTAAGAGCTATTGCCAGGACTTCCCTGGTGGTCCAGTGGTGAAGACTCTGTGCTTCCACTGCAAGGGGCACAGGTTCGATCCCTCATAGAGGAACTAAGATCCCATATGCTGTACAGAGTGGCCAAAAATGTTTTTAAAGAATTAATAAATAAGAGCTATTGCCAATTTGTTCCTTATAGATATTACGAATGTATACTCCCATCAATTATTCACCAAACCAAAAAGTGAAAATTTTTATATCATTTTAAGTTTAATTTGCTTTTCTCTTGTGGGTACAATTAAGCATCAGATAATACATCTTTTTAAAAATTTAATATTTCATTTTACGTCTGGGACCTGGATTGGTAGTTTGGTCATAAGGTGAAACATAAGGTGATGCTGCGTTAAAGATGTCCTTCTTCACAGATTTTTGATGCCCGAAATTCTCTGCAAAACCCCCAGCTTCAGTTCAGTCATTAATCTCATGTTAAAACAAGCTCCATATAGAACAATGATAATTATCAGTCTTTGGGTCTTAGTGCAAAAGAAGACTCTGAGTGTGGTTAAACAAGAGGGAAGTGAGTCCTGCTTATGGCAGAAAAGGCACTGGGAAGGAAATCTACTCCTTATAAATGCTTTCAACCAACTGGCAGTAGGAAGGATACAGGGAATAATGAGAAGTAGTTTTAGAAGTGGTAGAAAATCACTTCACATTAATGGAGGAAGTGGCATCACAAGTTGTTGTTTTTGTTTGTTTGTTTGCTTTTAAATTCAGATTCCATGGAAACTGTCAAAAATTGCCAATGCTCACTATTTTTCAAGTCGTCCCGACAGGGTATTGGGAAAAGTTTTCAATTAGCAATAATCGCGCCTTGGATAAACCTCATTGGCTCTGATACTGTCACTGCAAAAAGCTACAAGTTTTTAAAGAAGGCAGTGGAATGGTTGGAATATTTAAATACAAGATGATTTTTGAACAGTTACTAGGGTTGACTATAAAATGTGTTGCTGAAACAGGGAAGCCAAACTAGATATTTTATAGGGAGTTATAAAGAACCTAGACTAATGATTATGTACACCAAGAGGGAACAATTTTTTATCTAAAAGTAAATAATCAACATCATCATCTTCACCATAATTTTAACATAGTTGTTTCACCATTGCCCTGCTGTTCTGAGTCAAGTTCCTTCCAAAACAACAGGGTAATTGAGAAGCAAAAAAAGCACTGTTTGTAATGGTGTGTTCAGGATGAAGAGGAAACGAGAAAGGATGGTAAAGCTTCTCAGGGGTAAGAACCTGGAGCAGTTGCCACCATTGGGCCCGAAAGGCCCAGGGGAAAGAGCAACTGTTAGAATGCAAAGAAAGTAGCTCAAGTTGGAGGAAAGGGACCCGGGACAGGAGCCTTGGCCTTCAGAAAAGGATGCAACGACCAGCAGGGAGAGAACAAGTAGAATAAATACTTCAAACTTATTCTCCTCATGCTCTCTCTTCTCTTGTTAGTGGCCCCCATTGGCTGAATCTAATTGGAAACCATGTTATGCTGAATAATGACCCTCCAAGATGTCCATGTTCCAATCCTTAGAACCTGTGAATATGTTACTTAAATGGCAAGAGACTTTACAGATGTGATAAAGAATATTGAGACGGGAAAATCCTGGGTGGGCCCAATGTCATTGTAAAGGTCTTTTTTAAGTGAAAGAGGGAGGCAGGAGAGTCAGAGAGAAAGATTCGAAGATGCTATGTTGCTCACTTTGAAAATGGAGGAAGGGGCCATAAACCAGGGAATGCAGATGGCCTCTAAGAAGTTGGAAAAGACAAAGAAATATTCTCCTCCAGAACCTCCAGAAGGAATGCAGCCATGGCAACACCTTGATTTTAGCCTAGTAAAATTTGTTTCAGACTTCTGACCGCCAGAACTGTAAGATAACAAATTTGTGTTATTTTAAGCCACTAAGTTTGTGGTAATTTGTTATAACAGCAATACAAAACTAATACAGAAACAAAGAGCAAGGAAGCCTGTTGATGCAGTCCACAATATTTTAATCCCATGGACACAGAAAAAGGTAGAAATGGACAGAAAGTTGACCCATGGGGCAAATAGAAACTACACAGCACGTTCCACCCTTTTTACTCTTCATTCTGCATTCTGTTCTTGGACAAAAAGTTTGTTCCTCAACACCAGAGACACACAGAGTCCCGTCAACCACCGTATTACCACAGGATGATGTCAATTCAGTCATACTTCCAACCTGAAACCAAAAACATTGGTCACTCCTAGAACCCTTTATATAAGTTGACTGGGGGAAAAAGGAGAGAGGGAAATCATTAACATAAAATGTATTTACTAATTTCTTCACTGCTGTATTTACTTTAAAAACTAAGTTGATAATTTTATCTATTTTCTTCCACCACCCATTCTATAATCCCCTTACCTCTGCCAGCACCTTGTCTAGACAGAGTCGTTTACCTGGTGGGGTGAGCCAACCTTTAGTGATTCTATCTTTATCAAGTTGCCGCAGTTTCCCATTGACTCTTATTATTGGCCGTGGCTGTACTGAAAGGCACCGTGTGAGTCTCCTGGTTCTAGATGTAGTCTTCCTTGCTTCCACTTCCAAATTTCCCCTGGTAATCAGGACCACTCAATCTGGCCAGTAGAGAGACCAACTTCTCTACCCAGTGTTTCAGTGGCATGAGGAACTCAAAGTGGTCAGGGGAAAGTCTCAGCTTCCAATTTACAAGAATCTTGACTCTATTCCCTGGAAGACACATTCCTCTCCTGGGTGCTAGAAACTCTAAATCCACTAAGCCCAAGAATTGTAGATAGGAAGCAAAAACCCTTCAGTAGGTATTTAGGTGTAGTAGTGAGAGGATTGCTCCTGCTTTAACCCTTTGGCTCCCAGATGTACTTACCATAGTTGTAGAAGGGATAGACCTGAACTACCATAAATAGTTGGATTCTCAAAACAGACCCACATGAATCATAGGTCTCACCAACACCAGACTTTATCAATGATTCAACTGATACATGCAGGATACACATAAATGTGTCACTTGTTCCTAAAGGAGCTAAATCTATCAGATACATCTTCCTAATTTTCCTTTTCTCCCACATTGGGATGCATTTTGGTCTTGGAGTAATAGATGAGCACTTAACTTTGTGTTCTCAGAGAAAACCATTTGGTAGGTAGAAAGATCCGCATGACTAACTCTCATTACTCAGCCAGTCATGTCCACCAACCCATAAATTCCACATTTATTTACAGTAAGAAATCTAGACAGTAATTTAGTATATCTTGCTAAAAAGCCATATTTAGATAATGAATTCCTTACACTTTGGGTTGGCCAAAAACTTCATCCAGGTTTTTCTGTAACATCTTATGGAAAGACCCGAACGAACTTTTTGACCAATGCAATGTTTTCACTAGTAAATGCCATTAGTGTGTTTACAGGGCAGGATGGTTAACGTCAATCATTTCTTACCATATCACTGATAGGGAGGAAATAAATGAATGACAGGCTTTCCTTCAGAGAAATATTTATTAGTTACTGGTTTAAGGTATATAGTGTAGGATGGTACTGACCTCACAGGGTGTTCTCTCCTGGAAGCTGCTTCTGGGTGATGGGATATGTTTTGACAGGTGAATATTATGGGCATGAACACATTGTCAAAATTATTTTGCTGTAAAGTGAATCATCTGTCTGGAGTCTGTGCGTGAATAACATACACAAAATTGGCAGAGGTGGTTTTGGCAGGACAAGTAAAACTATACCTGAAATGTATGTCTATCCCTAAGAGGACAAGTCACTCCATCTCCATGATGGAGGGGATTCTGTGTAATCACTCTGCCACAGGGTGGGCTAATTTCCCAGGAGATGGTGCCACATTTGGGCTCATCACTGGCCTCCATTGTTGTTAGAGGTGGTAGCCACCACCTCAGCCTGGTGAGGGGAGGGTAATGTTGAACTATGTATATTAGCTTGCTAGATTTTCCATAACAAAATACCACAGACTGAGTGGTTCAAACACCAGAAATTTTTTTTCTCTGGAGACTAGAAGTCCAAGGTCAAGGTGTTGGCAAATTTGGTTTCTCTCAAGGCCTCTCTGCTTGGCTTGCACATGGCTGCCTTCTCACTGTGTCCTCATAAAACCTTTTCTCTGTGCACTTGTCCTTAGTATGTCTTTTATGTCCTAATCTCCTCTTCTTACAAGAACAGGAGCCAGATTTGATGAGGGCCCACCCAAATGGTTTCATTTTAACTTAATTACCTCTTTAAAGGCCCTGTCTCCAAATACAGTCACTTTTTGACATTATGGGGTTAGGGCTTGAACATATGAATTTTAGTGGAATTTTAGTTTAGTCCATAACACGCTGCTTTCTGGATGCCCCAAATTCATGTCTTTCTCGTATGCAAAATACATTCACCCCATCTCAATAGCACAAAAGTCTTAGCCATTTCAGCATCACCCCTAAGCCCCAGATCTCATCTGAAAATCATCTAAATCAAGTAGAGGTGAGATTAAAGGTATGATTCATCCTGAGGCAAGTTTCCTCTCCAGTTGTAGACATGTGAAACCAGAGGGGTTATTTACTTCCAAAATACAACATTGGAACAGATACATAATAGACATTCAAAAAGGGAGAAATTTGAAAGAAAAAGGGATCACAGATCCCAAGAAGTCCACAACCTAGCAGGGCAAATTTCATTGGATTTTCAGGCTTGACAATAATCTTCCTTGGTTTGATACCCTGTCCTCTGGTCCCACCAGGGTGCTGGCCCTGCCTTCTGGGTCCACTGGGGCAGCAGCATCACATTGGGGCTCTGGGAGATATCATTGCCCCTCTGGCCCTGGGCAGTAGCTCTGCTTCCAAGGTTCTATCTCTGAATACAGTCACACTCTGAGGTACAGAAGTGTGAGTTTGGGGGTGAGGGTCACAATTCAATCCATAGCACCATGCATACCTGCCACCATGGATACTTATACATGAGACCATTAAGTAAACACTGAGATAACTAGGGGAGAAAGGCTTACTGATATCCAGAGGTTGGGTCATCTTGGCTACCTGATTATTGAGCTCTTCCTCCAGAATGGATGCCCTCTGGTGGCACTTACATGGGACAATAATAGCTTCACACTCCATAACCATTTTGAGAAGTCAATCCCCACACCTTTCCCCCTTGTCTTCTTGTTGTCAATCGTCTAATTCTCTTTTTATCAAGTCTCTATGTAACTAGTGAACTTTTAGCCACTATCCAGGAATCAGTTTAGATACATATCTCAGGATATTTCTCTTTCCACATGAAGTACACAAGCAAATGTATCTTCTAGTTTGCTGCCCCTGGGAGGATTTCCCTCCACCACTCTCAGAATTATCCCCAAGTGATTCTATAGTGCTGAGATCTTCCATTTCTGGCCAGTTTCAGGCTGACATTTTTTTCCTACTCTGCTTTCTGGGCACAGAAAACTCCATGTAAAATCTTAAATGTGAGATGAAGAGAAGGCAGTAAAACAGCACATGCAGTTACCAAGACGCTCTGACTCAATTACTTGTACAGTTTAACTGTGCCTCTCGAATCTACTTCACCACAGTCTTACATATAATATTGCCATTCAATTATAAAGTGCCACCGTTCACATGTAATGTTCTAATTTGATCATCATATAACACTTAGTTCATGGTTGGCAGTTTGGGTGAACTAAATACTTGGACATTTCACAGTCAAGGGCTCAGACTCTAGCAGGTCCCAGTAGCAAGTGAGGAGCTACTTTTCAAATGGAGCATGGTTGTCAGAAAGACGGTATGGCCTTCTTCCAAAACTCTGGGAGTCTCTGATATGGCTCTTCTACTGAGGCCTCCTAGAGGCTAAATGCAGCATCTTTGTCCCCCACAGACACTTCCACCATTGGGACTGCTGTCACCTACAAAAGTGTCAGGGAAGCTCGCACCATACCGTAGACGTGCTACAGAAATGTCTACCTCTGGGTTTTACTTGAAACTAGAAGCCTATGGGTTACCTGGCAAATGAGAAGCAGCAACAACACATCAGACATAGTGTAAGTTGTCAATTCAAAGAGGTCCTCCAAGAATGATGCCTCTTTCTTCCTGGGGAGCAATGCAATAGGCAACAATTTCTCTCACTTTAGAGGGGATATCCCAACATGTCTTCAGACCACTGGACCCCTAGAAATCCACCAAAGAGGCAGGTCTTGAATTGTGTGACATTTATCTACCATTCTCTGGCAAGATTGTGCCCATAAAGGTCAATCTTCCAGGGATATCACAAGATAGAGAAGAATAAAGAATATATATGAAGGGGGGAAAAGAGAGAGAGACACAGCACAGAAGTAAGGTTGTCAAAGTTTATTGCTATCCCTAACATATAAAGGCAAACTGCTTTTGATGATCTTTGATAAAAGGAATTGTAGAGAGAGAAAGAAAGGGATTATATTCTAGGTCATTAGTTCATACCAAGGGCCAGAGGCTATGTTGATTTGCTCCATAAATATACCACAACCAGAATCATAGCTTTAATTGGCATCACCCCTGATTAAGTTTCCAATAATCTACAGTCATTCTCTAAAACACATGTGGCTCTTGCCCCAGGCAGAGAATTAAGTGGGGTTGTGATAGAAATAAACACTCTGCATCTTTCAAGTCTATAGTGGTAGCACAAATCTTTAGAATTTTCCCAGGGAAACAGAATTACTTTTGGAACACGGTGTTGATGGGTTGGAGAGAGAGTTACAGCAGCTTCCACTTGAACCTTCTAACTATAGTCCTCACTCCATCAATCAAAGAGCAGTTACTAAATATTTCTTTTCCCACCATACAGTCTGAGACTAGGGAAGCAACCATAGAATGGCTCCATCATGCCATTGGACCCATTGTGAAAGTGACTCTGATCAAGATACTGTATATCACCTGACCTCCATAAGGTCCAAGTCTGACTGGTGATCTATGGTGGATTTCTTTGTTGATTTGCTTTTGTTTTGTTTTGCTTTATATAATTTCTTTTTTGTAAATTTACTTATTTATTTATTTATTTTTGACTGCATTGGGTCTTTGTTGCTGTGCGCAGGCTTTTCTCTAGTTGGGGGCAAGTGGGGGCTACTCTTTGGTGCGGTGTGTGGGCTTCTCATTGCGGTGGCTTCTCTTTTGCAGAGCACCGGCTCTAGGGTGCAGGGGCTTCAGTATTTGCAGTACATGGGCTCGGTAGTTGTGGCTCACGGGCTCCAGAGCACAGGCTCAGCAGCTATGGCGCATGGGCTTAGTTGCTCCGCGACACGTGGGGTCTTCCTGGACCAGAGTTCGAACACGTGTCCCCCTTCATTGTCAGGGAAGTCCACTTTATATAATTTTATTTTATTTATTTTGTATCTCTGGGGAATTAGCTTTAGTTCAAAGCCAATATCAAATAACCCCTAAATATATTTACCTTTTTCCAGTTCATAGTCACACTGTCCACTTGTGTCTGGGAAAAGTTTTACTGAAGATTCACAAAACACACCTGTGGTCACATTGCAGGGTCCTTTGGGGCTTCTGTCTGTGAACTAGTTTAGTTCTAGAAACTGGATAAGAGGATGTGAATCCCCACTACAGTGACTTAGTTTTCTGTCCACTAGACCTATAATTATTGTCTGAATATGTCAAGAAACACCTTGGTAAGTTGCCCTTATATTTAATTCCTAAGGTCTTATGACCAGTTATACATTATCACATATCATTACAGGTCACACCTTCATCCCTGTGGGTTATTCTGGTAATTGTACTCACCTTGTCACTGAGGTTTAAGGATTGCCATGCCTCTTCCACTCCTGGATCCCTTTACTCCATTTTAGAGGAGGGAACTCAATTCCTTGGCAACATCCTTAACCATTGTCTCCAGCTTACAGAAGAATAGCTACCAAAAAGCTTTATAAGGATGCTGATATCCACCTTACTAACGCATTCGGTAACGTACTGGGGGAGGGATTCTTGTTCAGGCTCTCCCAGAGAGGTGTGTGCTTCAGAGTGGCAAAATAAGTAGATCATAATAGATTCATGCCATCATTACTGTATCCCTGAGTCCTTAGACTCCTTCCTCTACACTACGTACAAAGGAAGTCCAGGCTTCTCAATTTGATGGGCAATGAATTGGGCTCAAGATTCAATTAGCCAACTTAGGAGAACGTTCATTCTTCTTTTGGTGCTTGGGTCAACACATTAAATTCTTTTTTTAAAAATTAATTTATTTATTTTTGGCTGCTTTGGGTCTTCATTCCTGCATGCGGGCTTTCTCTAGTTGTGGCGAACAGGGGCTACTCTTCGTTGCAGTGCACGGGCTTCTCATTGCGGTGGCTTCTCTTGCTGCAGAGGATGGGCTCTAGGTGCACGGGCTTCAGTAGTTGTGGCACGTGCTCAGTAGTTGTGGCACACGGGCTTAGTTGCTCCGTGGCATGTGGGATCTTCCCTGACCAGGGCTCAAACCCGTGTCCCCTGCATTGGCAGGCAGATTCTCAACCACTGCCCCACTGGGGAAGTCCAACACATTAAATTCTGATTCCCATGGGAGTGCACCCAACTGATAACTTCAACCTAATCAAATCTTGTATTTATCATCACTGGTCTAACACCTAACACTTTTGGAAAATGCAATCTCATACATGTTCTCCAGATTTCTGCCAATACAAATTGCTGAGATCTTTCAATTTTTTTCATGTATAAGCTATTTCCTCCTGGGTAAGGTACTGTATTTCCCTGCTTGTGTTATCACTATCAGTTGAATTGTGTCTCTCCCAAATTTTATATGTTGAATCCTAACACTCGTTGCCTTGGAATGTGGCCTTATTTGGAGATAGGGTCTTTATAGATGTAACCGAGTCAAAATGAGGTCATTAGGTAAGCTCTAATCCAATATGACTAGTGTCCTTATAAAAAGGGGACATGCATACAGGGAGAACACCATGTGAGCATGAAGGTAGATGGGACAATATTTCTAAGAGTGAGGAACACCAGAGTGTCAGCAAACCACCAGAAGAGATGAACAGTCTCTCTCACAGTTCTTGGAAGGAACCCACCCTGCCAATACCTTGATCTTGGATTCTAGCCTCCAGAACTGTGAGACAATAAATTCTGTTGTTTATGCCACTCAGTTTGTGGTACTTTGTTACAGCAGTCAAAGCAAACGAAGACATTTATGTTAGATCTAACTCTTACTGTGGGACTAGAAAGAATGAAGGATAGTACAGGGGGTTCAGAGAATTATCATAATCTTGGGAGGCTACTGACCAAGGTACAATCATTAAAGAATTTTATTTCGGGGGAAGACTGGTTTCCTCAAACAGCTGAGGAGGATCTGCCCTCTGTCAGGAAAAAAGGCTCAGAGGTGGGAGTCAGGGGATAGTCAGGGTTTTAAAGTTCTTCACCTCATTCAGGTCTGCCAAAATGAGCCTATCTTATGTCTCAGGGTCTATCTCTTACCCACAAGTGTCTTTACTTTTACAAAAGAGATCCTGACAGGGTTAAGTCTCAGTTTTGTTACAACTCTATAACCACTACATTTAGTCCCTGTGCTTGATGTTTAGTTATATTGGCTTTGCAAACTCAAAGCTGCTGTGGAGGTTTTTTAATCTTTTACTCAGTTTCTGAATCAATTTGTCCTTTACCCTTCATAGGGCCACCAGAAATCTCCCAAATCTTTATAATTTCTATTGTCCCCACGACAACTGCATGCCATACTGATTTGATCTCCCAGTGCCTTCAACACGCACATTAACCTATGCTACAACTGATATTTGAGTCATCATGGTGCCACTATATTCTGTGGCTTATCAGTGTTCACTCTTCTCCAGCAAGGGGGTTAGCCATTGCTTCTCAAATATGTTAGCAGCCTAATCCCAGAGTCCCTTTTTGAAGGAATGCTTCCTGGGATCACTTCTGGTACCAGTTACTGTATCAGTCAAGATCCACTAGGAAACACTGCACATTTAAATAGAGGCACTGAAAAGAGTTTAAGAAAAATATAGGTCACTTGATTTCCAACAAGGGTGTAAGACAATTCAATGGGGGAAAGAATAGTGTTTTCTTTTTTTGTTTTTAATATCAATACATAATATTTATTGAACTCTTGGCATGTGCCAGGTGTTGTTCTAAGAGCTAAATTTTCATGAGCTCATGTGCTCCTTATCGTATGAGGATGATGCTATTTTCATCCACATTTTTATATACTTATGGAAATTTATCATTGACAGTTCTGGAGTTTTCCATGGCAAGCAAGCACTATTGGAAAACTGGCTGCCTCCTTTTCCAAAGGGATTTGATTTTGTTACAATTTTATTGTTATTTTTGAGGAGGACAAATAGACTCATCATGATTAAGAATAATGTTTTCAACAAATGGTGCTGGGACAATTGAATCTACATGCAAAGTAATGATGTTGGGACCCTATTACATCCTTCTTCCTCCCAACACTTCATATCCCTCATGCAAAAATTGACTCAAAATGGATCAAAGACCTAAATGTAAGAGCTGAAACTCTTAGAAGTAAACTTAAGTATAAATCTTTGAATTAGGCAATGTCATTTCTTAGATATGACATTGAAAGCACGAGCAGCCAAAGAAATTCTGTCTTCATCAAAATTGAAAAGTTTGTGCTTCAAAGGACATGATCAAGAAAGTAAAAGGACAACCTACAGAATGTGAGAAAATACTTGCAAATCATATCCAGGAACTAATATCCAGAATATATTTTTTAAAATCTTAAAACTCAACAATAGAAAGATAAATAGCTCACTTAAAAATGGACAAAGGATCCGAATAGATATTTCTCCAGAGAAGATATATAAATGGCCAATATGCTCATGAACAGATGATTAATATCATTAACCATCAAGGGAATGTAAATCAAAACCACCATGAGATACCACTTCATGCTTCCTATGATGGATGGCCATAATCAAAAAGACAGACAGCAAGTGTGGTGAAGATGTAGACAAATTGGAACCCTGACATGTTGCTGTTGAGAATATAAAATGGTGCATCTGCTTTGGATAACAGCCTGGCAGTTCCTTGTTGAGGAGGGCAAAATTTCCCCCTCTACCTTTCTTGAGTTCTTGTGGCTGGACAAATAATAAAATTGACACAAGACAGATTAACAGGAGAAAAGCCAATTTAATTTCACATACACAGGAGATCATACTCAGAGAGTGACCAAAAGCAGGCAGCTTTTATATCTTTTCATGTAAGGAAACAGTACCTTTGTGAGGATTTGACAGGACAAAAAAAGCTTAGGTTTGGGTGTTTAATTAGTAAGGAATTTAAGCAGAGTTTGGGCTTGGGTGGTAGGTGAGTAAAGAAGTAACAAGGTTTGTCTATATAGGCTTCTCTGCCTGAATTCCTTGTCTTTGATGGTAAGGATGTCTTTCTACCTCCCAGTGAAGGGAGGGCACCTATCACATTGGAGATTTATTTCCTGCTTTCAAGGAGTCAGAGAAAAGGGCCAAAGTGTCCCTCTTACATCAACTGTTTCTTAAGTAACTTTAATTCAAAATAATCAGGGGCTTCCCTGGTGGCGCAGTGGTGGAGAGTCTGCCTGCCGATGCAGGGGACACGGGTTCGTGCCCCGGTCTGGGAAGATCCCGCATGCCGCGGAGCGGCTGGGCCCGTGAGCCATGGCCGCTGAGCCTGTGCGTCCGGAGCCTGTGCTCCGCAATGGGAGGCCGCAACGGTGAGAGGCCCGCGTACCACACACACACACACACACACACACACACACACACACACAAAATAATCAGTATGTCATTGAGATATATTTTGGGGTGGCCCACCCTGGTTCCAACATCCTCAAAAGGTCGTAGTTACCATACGACCCAGCAATTCCATTCCTAGATATATACCCAAAGAAACGAGAACATATCCACACAAAAACTTGTACGCAAATGGTCATAGCAGCCTTTTTCATGAAAGACAAAAAGGGGAAAGAATCCAACATGTGCTCATTGGTAAAAGTCCTACCTACCTCCTGCTGTTCTCAAGGTGGTGAGGTTTTCTTTGCAATTCCAGGCATACACCTAAGGCATCCAGGTTCCTCACCATCAAATTAGGGCAACTGTAAATGTCTACAGCTGTTGAACAATGGATCACCCTCAGATCCTTTGTTTGTTTGGGGTGGATAGGGGTGGTGGGGGCATTTCCTCTATCCTTCCTGGTCTTTGTTATGGAAGGTCTTTTTCTCCATCCTTCTTCCTGCCAGAGCTCCATTTCCTCTCACTTTCCCCTGCAATCAAGCCGTCCCTCTGTCTCCTTCTCTGTATTCCCATCTGTAATTATATCTAGTTTGTATGAACTAAGAACTGGCTTTAAAAAAAGAATTTAAAAAATGGCTTTGTAAGTATGCATCTTAATCCTTTCAATTCCTAATTAAGTTAGCAATTTTTGGACTCCATTTTCCTGTGATATTGTGGCCTGAAAAAGGAGTAGAGTAGCTCTTAAGTTATCGTTATTGAGAGCAGGGTCGGATAATGATACACAATGAAAATAAATTAATAGTGTGAGACCTAAACATGACACATCCTCACAACAGAAACACCTTTCCAAGACCCTTATAGTCATCACTTTTTAGGGTCTAGATATGTTGGAGAAGCAGGAGATTTCTTCTGACTTATGGAATCTTCAAATAAGTAAATATTTATTTTTTATTTATTTAAACTGATATGTGAAAGGCTTTAGCTTTTTTTTTTTAATTAATTAATTTTTATTTTTGGC